>NC_058510.1:14275847-14878139 GCF_020382885.2 Scatophagus argus | reverse complement strand
CAATTATTAATTCATCATAAAGGTCGTCCCTTTGCTCCATTATCCACACCAGTCTGAGCATGCCAATGTCATGAGTGTTAACAGGGCCTACAGGTCAAATACCATCCAGAGACAGATGAAGACTATAAACACTAAAGAGGACACAGGAGACCCCTCTTGCTGTCAGAAAAAGTAAGGAATCATCTACGTGTTTAATTAATGAGAGCTGTAAAATGTAAATTTTGTAATGTAACTTATATTGTATCCTAAGTGGTTAAAATTAGCATTTGATTGACTTTATTCTTATGTCGACCATTATGAAGACTCATCACACTCTAGGTGGGAAATTTCAGACAGTAATGGACATGTAATTGTAGAATTTGCAATTGCAGGGCACAGAGCAATGAGCTAGTTTACAGCCAAGCTATATGCTAGCAGTGTGGCAGTATTGGGCAAAATCTTCAGCATTAAACGTGAACTAATGTATCTCTGAATTCTTAATTACTGTAGCCTACGGCAGAACTATGGGCATGTGGTATTTGTATCATACAGGTTACATACGTTGCTTATGCTAGCTGTATATTTGTGACATAATGCTATGTTTAACTGGAATACTTTTTTTTGTTCCAACTTGGTGGTGTTGAGAGTGTAATATTTCAACATGGTTAGCACCCATGCTAGCCTTAGTCACACCAAACACAATTACTACATTTTTATTTAGATGTAGCTCAAAGTGATTGTCACAGGTTTTTGACATTTTTGTATTTCTCCAAGTAGTAGATGTTATAGCAGTATGATATATGTAAGTTTTTCCGACTCAGTTGCTCATTCCCTCTGAATGATGTGAAAGCAGCATAAGGTCAGACTATCAAGGGAATATGGTCAACAGCCACAACAGTTTTTCATAACGGATTCCTGTTCAAGTGGTTCCGTATATGCCTCTGGGCTAGCAGAGGCATTGAGGAAATAGTCCATCATTGTCAATGTCCTTTGCTGAAGTGAACTACATGGGCTACAACAGCAGATCAATCCACTTGAACCATGATCAGTGGTGGGTTTGTGGTCCTGTGTGGTTACATGTCACTGCCGGTGGAGCTGTGGCCAATGTTGAATGTGTCGTCTGGTTTGACCTTTAGCTAACAGTGCTGGCAGTCCTTAGCAAAGGTCACATTCTATATTCTAACCAATCACTGCTCATTGCATTAACTGTTTGCACACAGCTGAAACATTTGATGCTGCAACTAATGTTGCAGCATCAAAATACAGTGTGTAGCATTTGGGCCACTCCACAAATAATAATGTGTTTGATGTGTGATGAGGTGATGGTCATAATCAGTTTCATGGTGAATTTGATAGTGTGGCATGACATGACCTTTATAGACCCTGAAATGTATGAGCCCTGAGGTCTAGGTTATATTACAACATCAATATTTATGATAATAACATCTAAGTGTGTTATTACCCTCTCCATTTGAAATAGACCACCTGTGTTTTCAGTGTGCTGTCAACAACCAGAGTGAATGCAGTTTGGGGATTTGGATGACACTATGATTAAACCAACAGTTTTACTACTGCAAAAGCAGATTTTCAGTTAAGAAGCAAATCAGTCTACTTTGGTAAATTATGAATTGTCAAGGCTGCCTTCATTAAATTGTATCATTAGTCATATTAGCATTAAGTGCATAATTGAATACGATTATCTGTAATTATTCCAATATATTACATTTAGGCCACTGATCACTGAGGAAACAAACACGAGAATGTGTCTGTTAATTGCTTCTGAACTGACTGCATAGTTTAGACAAAGCTTGCTTTAATATTCCTTTTCCACAATTCCCATCTGTTAAAGACTTTTCAAAGCTCTTCTCAAACTTTCTGTTTTCATGTCTATTGACAGTTTAATACATTATTATGTTCTGGTGCCATGACACAGAATGTGAGCTTGGACAATTATGAAGACGTGCGAGCACAATTCTATGGTTAGGACCTGACAGCTTAAATAGCAAGTGTTATTTTTGTCATTACTAATTCTCATGTAATGTAAAAATGAGGGTGTAAGTAGCATTAATGGTATCATAATTAAACAACAAGCGTATGTACATTATATTGATGTTGAAGATGGTGCCAGTAACAAGAGGAACAAAGATATGTAGAATAATGACTGGTTTTACAGCAGAAACCCAGGCCTACACATCTCTTTCAAGTCATTTCTGCTCATTTGGAAACAGGAGAGGGTGCATTTTCATGTAGTGTGTCGCATCGTCATGGCAACATGGGAAAAGAAAAAGGCAACACATTTAGAAAAAAAGTGCCAGATCTTTTTGTGGACTTGGTGAAGTTGTGGAACAGGCTGCCAGCCACCGGTGAGGGGGACAAAACCGAGTGTGAACGTGAGTGTTAAGGTGTGTGTATGTGTGCCTGAAACTGCTGACTGGAAAAATGTGGGTTTCTTCAAGAGCTCGCAAAGCCATGAAAGCATGTGATGACAGAGTCTGGTGAACGCACTCAATCACTCATGTGGGCACGCATGCCCACACACACACACACACACACACACACACACACACTGAGACATATTCACAAATGCACACTCAGTGAAGGCTGTCACAACAGATGGAGCCTTTTAAATTTTGTTACAAGTACCTGCCTGAAATATGGGAACTGTTTGAATTGTGTGATAAGATCTTGTAGGAGTACGTAATGATGCAACCTGATGATGGCGCATGCTCTGTTGCGACAGCACACACTGCACTTTCTTCAGGTGTGTCACATCTTGTTTTGGCACATTGCACCTCATCTAATTGTATTTGTCTGGTCAATAATTTGGTGCACATAAGTTAACTGGGCTTAGGCCACACCACACCCAACCTGTCAGAGCTCATTTGTAAGGCCATCACATGTAGTGCACAGCGCACTCACTCAGTCGCCACTTTGCTGTACTGCCCTCTTGGCGCAGGTGCATCCTTGAGGTGCAGAAGGGCTCGTTTTGGGAGAAGCTTGGTACCCCCAGCCATAGCAGCCCTAAGCAGGATGACTCACTGAGGGATCTACGAGTCTTATATTTATGTTGCTTACCTGTCGTCGTTGTGTGCTGTTGTGTTGTACTTCAGTTATTTCAGCCATTGTTGTGTAATGATGTCTGCAAAGTGTAATGTTGATTTTACCTGGATATGAAAGCTATGAGCATCCTTTAAAAACTACATGTATGTGCTTCTGTATAGTGATTAATTATTTGATTACTCTCATCTACTGAGCCATACTTGTTAACATGTTTTTAGCTACTTTAATTTAATAATAATAATACATTTCACCTTACAGGGCATAGTAAATTAAAGCGCAGAAACAACACTATACACCATATAAACAATGTCAATGTATAAAATCATTGAAAACAGAGAAATTGAAATGGATGGAAAATAAACAAGTAAACAACAAGACTGAATATGCCATTTTAAAGAGACGAGTTTTGAGACATGTTTTGAAAGTGGGGAGGGAATCAATATTACAATATATTATTAATATAAGTAAAAGTACAGTCCTGTATTTATATTTAGACACCCTGAGCTGTTGACCGAATATTCCTCTGTGATGGCAGGGCTGAGAGAACCACTTTACATAAAAGCCCTGAGAATCCGGTGACTGGCATGTTGCTGCACAAGAACCATTTTTAATAATCAAATTCCCCTGTGGCTTGAGTAAGAAACATGTGTGCCTGTGTGTGTGAGAGAGCCTGGTGTCTGTTGGTTCCTGTTCTCATTAGGATCTACACTACAGGGCCCTGCTTCAATGTTGTTTCCTGTATAGCCCATTACTGCTACCTGCCCCAGGGTTGGAAGTTGAAGCCTGAGACAAACAGTGAGCCGTGTGCAGTAAAATGCACCCAGGAGATTAGCCAGGCGAGGAAATCGGGGTGGGTAAGAGGGGTGAACTTGAGGTTGAGTCAACCTGAGGCCACAATAAGCTGTTGTGAACAGAGACAATTTCAAGCCAGGCTTTTAGTTTGGAGGGCCAGAGACAAAAATGGAGAGGGTGGAGGTGGGCAGGGGTTGGGGAATATCATCAAAATTTTTATTTAATTCTGGAAATAGAGAAATGTAATATTAAAAAAATCATATAATTTACCTAGAAGACAATGTTATTTGCAGTCTTGTCCTTGAAAAAGTGTCACCCAGTGTATACACATTAAGAACACAATCACAAAGTGCAAACACAGCACCATTTTCTAAAACACTGGCAGAACAACACTATCACTTTTTATAGAAGAAGGGACAATAAATTAAGTTGTCTGGAGGTGATTTCAGACTGAATACAAAGCCAGTTTTCACCTTGTGTTTTATTTATGTGGATATGGTCTGTACAGACAGTAGCTCATTAAGCTAGTAATTTAGAAACTGACCGTGTGTGTGTGTGTGTGTGTGTGTGGAGTGTTTATGTGTTTATGTGAAATCTCAGACTGTAAATGATCTTAAAATTAAGAGGAAGTCCATCTCTTCCTGCTGTTATTGCATCTCTGTGTCTGTAATGTGTAATTATACAACTTTTTTAGTAAGTTAGATGTCTTTGTTTCAGTTTTCTTCGCCCAATATGACACACAAATGTGCATCTGTACATGCCTTGCAGTGACTTTATATACAATCACACCATCTATCTGGCAGTGAAGCATTTCTAATGCTGTACATGTACTATGTCTGTGACTTCAGTAAATACAAACATCATTATTTCCCCTAGATGGCTCAGATGACCAAACCAATACAAGGAAGTCCCACACAGGGTCGTTCAGTGGCAATTTTTTCCTGTTTTTTTTTTTTAAGGTGTCGTTGTTAATATGACATATGTATTATAAAGCGGCCTATACAGCGGAGTTTGGACATTTCTGTGCATTCATTACATCCTGGTGTCACCAAATGGCACCACATATGGCACAAGTAAACTTATTGTAACTGTTGCGTTCGCTAGGTTGCGGGTGAGACACGGGAAAGCCACGGGTGATTAGTGGTAACAGGTGAACAAGTGGGAGGTTCACTTACCTGGTTGAAGCATGGGCCAGTAAACAGTTGAAACGTAGACAAGTAATCCAATAGCGGCCAACTAGAATCCGGTAATGAACGAGCACGGGCTGTAAGCGGGTACGAGCACTAGTTTGGCATGTTGTCTGGTCAGGAGAGATGCGCCACCGGTAAGCTGCTGTTCACATTCTTTCAGCTGCGGTTTGAGTTTGTCTGTTGTTTGTGTTGTTTGTTGTGTTGTGTTGTTGTTGTTGTGTTGTTTGCCGCTGTGCTGCCGTGATGCGGTTCATGTGCTTGACAACTGTTACTTTGGTCACGCTGATAAAACATTCTTAGCGGTCTGTTGATTAACGTTGCCGGTTTCATAGTATCCGTGTCTGTTTGAATTGTAGCGCTTTTACCGTCACATGAGTACACGTAGTTGTACTGTGACGTAGTTGCTTGTAATTGGTTGTATTCCCGCCCGCAGGCTGGGTAATGTAGTCAGTCGGTTAATACTAACAATGAATTGCTATGCTCTGCTTTACTATTTAAAACTACATTCACTGGTTGCATTTAGGACAGCACTTTTAGGCTATTGATTTAATATGTATGCATTGTGGTTTGTGTGTGGCAATACAAAGTTTAATGTTAATGTACTTTGCTTGGTCATTCAATTAACACACTATTTATATTGTGCTATTTAAAATGCTTAATAATGCTTACTGATTATTGCAATTGATGGATATGTATTTATATGAATTCATACAGTATATTTAGTCTATATTTGTGTGTTTTTTATATGGATATATTTTTGTATTATTCAGAGTTTATACAGTATGCTTACTTGGCTTTCAATATTGCTGTTTACATCATAGCCTTTTTATTCTATGGGTTTATAACCTACTGCAACCTACTGCAATTTGTGGCTACTAATACCTACTGCTATTTGTGGATGTTATCAGTGGATTAAAAACTTAAAACTGGAAAATCAAACAAAGTAAATAAAGACCACAAAGAGTTATAACAACGTGTCCTCTCCTGGCGCCCCGTTCGGTGGGGAGAATCTTAAAGAACCGAACAGTAACATTGTTGTTGTTGTTTTTTCTCCCTAAACCCAACCATGTAGTTAAAATACCAAAATCTAACCAAACTGCATGAAGATCACATGACAAAAGTCATGCACTTCTAAAACTCATAAGATGCAGAATAAAATGACACACGAAATGCTTAAAATGTGTGAAATCACATGCAAAATGTCCTTAAAACTAGTGTGCTATTTGAGATTGCAGTGTTCCTTACTGCCAATCCGGCCAGACAGCAGGAGTTTCCAGGGTGTTGCAAAATGACATGCTTTTATTCCTACCTATTCTCTGCTGTGTCCTATTCTTCTATTTCAAGGTCACCTAAATGTATGATTTCCCTGCAGGTGCTCACAAGTGCCAAAGAACCCCCAAAATCTGTACCTGTGTCAGTTAACATTTGCAGAAAAAGAAGGTCAACCGAGAAATGAAGAAAATCAGCATGTGTCTGTACTGAGTCATGACATTATGCCCTGTGCGAAGTCCGATCTGCCCCACATCTTTTCTGTCCTAAGAAGTAAGCAGTACTTTCCCTCCATGCAATTACAAAAAGGCTTGTCTGTCTTGCGTGACTCAACTCATACTATGTCTATGTTGTGCCAATTGCAATTTAGCAGGTGTTGGTGGGGACGCCTCACACTGATACTGTCAGTCACCATGTTTTCCAATTACCATAGCCTGCACACCAACATGATTGCCTGATTGGCAGTGTTATTTCCGTGGCAATTATTATGATTCTGATTATGTCAATCATTTCACTCTCTGCTCCATGTGGCATCAAATAGCAGTAGCATGAGCCGCTCGATTTTTATTAACCCTTATGTGTCTGAATGCTGTTTGAGGTATATTCTCTCTTTTTACAGTAGAAAAACTTTTTAAAAATTCATGCTCTGCTCCCCTCCAGTGCTATTACCGTTGAGCCTGCTAGCTCATTCTAAATTACTAACGGTCTGTATATGGTCCCCATAATGATCATTTTCGCTCCCTATCAGTAATAATTGCGAGGTTAGTTCTATTTTAGTGCAAGCTCAGGGCTTCTGGTTTTATCTTGCTACTTCTTGTATTATTCATGTCAACCTCATGTCTTTGACTTTTCCTACAGCGCCCTCCATTTAAACTGCAATTACTACTATTACCCCCTCTACTCCTCCGGTAAAAAAAAAAAAAAAGAAAAAAGAAAAGCCATTTTCTTCATTATCATCGTCATCGCTGCCACCACCATCATCATCTATTTACTACATGATTCAATTAGTGAGCCATCAGATAAAAGGTCACAGCTGTAATCAGTCCTTTGAGAACTTGTTTTTTTTCTTTGCACTTTTCCCACTGTGCCTGATGTTACATCTAAAGGTGGTTAATGACCTTGCTTAGCCATTTTGTGGCCAAGACAGCTCGGGTTCCTGAACTTTTGAAAGAACAAAGTATGCACAACAACAAATGCATCCAGTTGCAAGGCCTTCAAACCACAAGTAGTTCATACAGAATGAGGGGAAATGCAGAGATTGGCATTTTGTTCGAATGTGTTCCCGAGTCGTACAAATAGATTGAACTGACTCAAGTCTGCTACAAATTATGCACAATATTCAAGCTCATGTCAGCACTCCAGGCTGCAGTACATTTACAGTACATGCTAATGTGCTCAGGGGTGGCTGTTTCATCTCGTGTACCGTATCTGCTGAATTGCACTGCCGTTTAAACAGACTGAAACACCTGCACTACTATCTTAAGATGTTTGCTGTGTTCAGGTGTGGTCAGACTGCTTTTAAACTAATCGTTATCCAATCCTGACCACACACTTCACATCCAGTAGTTATGTGATACACTGCAGCTTAGTGCAGACTACACAACTATCGCCATACGTTTCCTGTCACTATAGTCGAGGCTGAAGTACCTCAAGAGCTAGTGAATGGATTGCCTTTAATATTTTGTTTGTGGTCCTTAGAGGTTGAATCCTTTTAGTTTCTGAGATCCCCTTACTTTTCTTCTTTGTTTTTTGTTGAATATCTTGACAACTATTGTATGACTTTGCCATGAAATTTTGTACAGATGAATCCTAATTACTATGGAAATCTTTTGTGGGTCATTTGTGGGTTTGATGAGAATGTCTCAACAACTCGGAATGTACAGAAGGTTATGTCTGTACCAGTTTTTTCCAACATTTATTTATTATTAAACTAAAACAGACTGACACTGGCACATTGACAAGAGATAGACAAGATAAAATATATAAAACATGAAAGCATCAAGTGACAACAAGAAACCTATGGTCACCGAAAACATCATCAGCCCCAATTATTAACCACTGGGTCACTGGCATTATCAGTCCTCCATAACAGATCGCTATGACAGTTATCTGCCAACTTCAGAATGAATCTATCAGGATGGCAACTCTGCAGTTAGATGACTAAGAACAGCAACCCATCCTTTGTTCAAACTCCAGAGGATCCAGTGAATCCTCCACACCACCAACTAACTTCTTCATACACCGCTTGCTCAAAGACATCAAAGCTCTTGATCATTCAAAACCACCTTCCCAGTCAGTTCTGGGATAAAAAACTGGTAACCAATTAGGTTGTGAACCACGTTTTACAAGCAAATAAAAAGATGACAAGTATACTTCTAATAAGCAAATAATACAATTAATTTGACTCCTGCTAATTATTTTCCACATCAGCTATTAATGAAAGAAACTTAAGAAAATTTTTTATCATGTTACAAAGTTGGGTACATTTATTTTAAGTATAGAACAACTGACACACTCACTGGCAATGACCTATTTTTAAATGAAAGCCAACAGACCGCTCCCTCTCATACACGCACATGGGTACATACACTCGTAATCACCTTAAACATCAACATCTTATCTTTACTAAACTCACATACCATGCGCCTGCCTGATCAAAGGGGAAAACAGCAGACTTCACTGTGTGTGTGTGTGTGTGTGTGTGCGTGTCCATCTCAGCAGCTGCTCTGTCAGCATACTCTCAGTCTGAGGAGGGGGCGTGGGGAGGGGGTGCTGGTCCACACAGCATGGCTCAACAACTCATCAACAACCCCAGGCACTGTGCTTGGTGTGGTGTGTGGGATGATGTGCTGCAGACTCAGCCTCTCAGCCCAGCATACCCCCCCCCCCCACACACACACACACACACACGAGCCCAACTGTACACACATTAACTTACCAATTGCATTCATCCAGCAAATGTGCTTGTTACCCACGAGGACGGGTATTTCTTAACGGGGGTTAAGATTCAGGAGCTTGTTATGAGAAACTAAAATTTGATTTGTTATGAATGCAAAGTGCACGGCTAAAAAGCTCTTGGGGTATTTAGGCTCTGGCTATAGGCTTAATGAGTTTGCGTGTGCATGCTGTATGTGCTGCATTAATTTGTGTGATGCAAGCGTGTGCGTCAGCATTTGTGCGAGTGCATGTGTGTTTGTTTTGCGCTCGTCAGAGGAGAGCTCTTGAAGTGTAATACACTTATGTGATGGCTAGTGGCTAGAGGCAGTTGGTCTAATTCACTCTCAGAGGCTAATTCCATGCTAACAAGTCAGCGATGCCACATGCTTGTCCTTGCCCACAGCCCAGTGGGCCAGTCTCAAAGCAAACCAATTAGACAAGCTCGCTCTGGGTCTGTCAACCCCCCGAAAAGTCATTCTAAACTTTTTTTTCCTTTCCTCCCTCGGAGGCTTTTGAATGAAGGAGGTCCACGAGGAGTGTAAAGGGGCTGTGCATTAATAAGCCTGTATCACTGACATGAAAGACGTCTGGCAAGAAACATCAAATACACAAGGCTAAGCTGCCTTGCCAATTAGCTAAAATAGCTATTTAGTGACAAATCTTCTAACCAGCAAAAGAAACCATGTCTAATGTACAAGTGAGGAAATGAATGCACTTTTAATGGATGCATTAGCATGCTAAGGGATTCTTTGTGAAAACTTTCTCCGTTCTATCACTGAGTTTAAAGAAAGCAGCAAACATGAAGGTGTCAGGACTCGCTAAGTGGACTGACTTGACACTGTGCAGAATTGCAGGAGTTCCACTGTGGGACTTACTAATTGGATGGTAATTAATGGAATGGAGGCCGATAAATACCTTTGCGAGCAGCCTTGTCAAGGACATGGAGGTGATGGGAGGGAGTTTGAGAGCCAAAGCGAGAGAGAAAGAGGGAGAGAAAGCTACAGGACAGACACCTTTTCTTCATCGTGACAGCTAATCCTCATCCCTTCATCTGTCTCTTCAATTCCTAAATGAAACTACCCCTCCCTCATCAGTCCTCCTCTTCCACTCAGCTCTCTTCCTCCCCTTATCAGGCCCCCTGCCTTTTCTCCCCTGCCCCAACTTCACTCGTTTCCATGGAAACACAGGATAAAAAGAGTTACTTCTAGATTAAATCAAAGATTTTGAAGTGCCGAAAATATTACAAGCGCTTTTGAATCGTGTTCCTTGAGTTCAGGATGATACTCTATTTTCTGCTTCCAGATAGCGCATGTGTGTCTCTTTCTTCACTGTAAGAAAAAAGACAGAGGAGCAGAGCCTTTTCACTCACTGACGCTAACTATACGACCTGTCTGTCTCTATGGGACCGATGAATGGCTTGTGAATTATTCTTTCTTCATGTTTTTTTTTCTTTTTTTCTCTGTATTTCAAGGCTTTGTGGGTGTCCCACAAATCTGCTTAACCAACCTGTCAGCTGTCTTAGCAGAGGTCTAGAGGAGACTTTTGTGCCTAATTGAATATGCAGGCCAGAAAAAGAACAAAACATGAAAAAAATTCTTGTGATGTCTCTTTAGGATACTGCAGTCAACAGTCTGGCGAGGCTGCTTTCTTCAAACATAGTGTGGGTTACTGTTAACTGTGTTGTCTTTAGCCACTGTCTCTTTAATCCTGAGTACCATTTCAGCGCAGTACAATCTGTAACTGGAAGCGCCAGCTCACTTGGCTTAAATAAACTGCGGCTTTTTGCTCTGCTGCTGAGCTTACTAGCCAACAGGCAAGCGAGAAAAGCAAATAACTAAACTTGCAACTTGCCATCAACACCAGTGTATAAGGTGTTTCCAGCAAATCAGTTAGAAACACAATGACACTAACTGCAAAAGATATAGTAGTAGCAATTATTGGTAAAAGTGGAACTAAAATTTAAATTCTCCTCAGATATAAATCCTAATGGTACTGCAACAAGCCTCTGGGTCAAGGAATCCTGTGTAGCCTAAGAAAGTTGTTTGTATTCCTCTTGGAACAGGTGGTTAAGCTAGCTTGCTAACATTAGCATTAGTCCCACCAGACTCAGCAGCTCAAATATGCACTACTACTGCTTCCACTCTTCTGGGAAAGTTGGGTTTCTGTGGAGATTTTTGTCCATTCATGCAGAAGAGCATGAGGTCAGGCACTGATGTTGGACCAAAAGGCCTGACTCACAATCTCTGCTTCAGTTCATCCCGAAGGTGTTGGATGGGGTTGAGGTCAGGATTCTGTGTGGGCCAGTCAAGTTCTTCCACACCAAACTCATCTATCTATGTCTTTATGGAGCTTTGCTTTGTGCACTGGGGCACAGTCATGCTGGAATAGAAAAGGGCCTTCAACAAACTGTTGCCACAAAGTTGGAAGCATAGCATTGTCAAAAATGTCTTGGTATGCTGAAGCATTAAGATTTCTCTTCACTGACAGTAAGGGACCGAGCCCAACATCTGGAAAAGCAACCCTTGTCTGAATACTTTCGTCTATATAGTGTAATGTATAGGGTTTCTACATGTCCACAGTACTACAGGGCACACCCACTGCAAGGTAAACCCTCCAAGCGATCATAATTTGGTTAGGTTTAGGCACCGAAACTACATCTGATCATTTACATTAACATCTGCTGAGTTAGCAGCAGTTCATTGTTACCAGCTACCCCCCAACATGGCTGCAAGACCGTGCTTTAGTACGTCACCTCGAACCTCTCCAGGAAACGACTGTCAGTTGTCCATTTTGCTCAGTGCAGATGAGTGACAAGAGATCCATCGTGACACCGGTAGCACGTAAAGCTTTTACCAGCCGCAGACTGAGTGTGTCCCTCCTTCACACATGGTCAACTCCTGAAGGAGATGAAAGTGCGAGTTATACCTGACTGGGGGCAGACATGTATGCCTGTACAAGGACACACGAGCACACGCATGTACGGACACACACACGTGCGCACACACACACACACACACACACAGAATGTGGTGGCTTACTCCTGGGAGAGATGTTAGAGTCCAGACATCTGTCTTTACTACAGAAAGCACGCTCCATCAGTCCATAGGGGGACCATTTAAGTTGAAGCAGTCTACTTTACTTTCTGTCAAACTTGTCAGAGTGCTCTTCTTCCCTGAACAATAAGTTTAATGGACCTTCAGTTTCTTCTTCGGTCTGTATCCCCTCCAAGTGACGAAATCATAGCGGTGTGGAAAATCGTAAAAATAAGGGTGCAATTAAATGCACAGGTCTTCTACATTTTTTAATGCATACATTTTTTATGTGTGTTGTATAACTTAATTCCATCTTCTTTGTGGCTCCATTGTACTCGGTTGCTGAGAGCAATAGCATGCATCAGGGAGAAAGGATTTTACAGAATGGGTTACGTTATTCTGCCTCTGCCGCCCCATACAGTGGTGCAGTGCTACCACCCACCACAGTTTGATTTATGAGGTACACACTCACCAAATTGCACCTAATGAATTGTATTGCTACTGACTGAATTTAACATCCCCCTCATTTTACTGCCTTTGTTAAACATGGGTTAAGTGCCACAGGAATACCAATCAATGCTGAAATGGTTAATGAGCAAACGGTGTAAGATAGAAAATATGAGAGATTGATTTGCTCTTGTCCTAAGTGGGATTTATAGTGTGTGTTCTCACGCTGGGTCTAAAGATTAACCTCATGCTCTGTACTACTGTGTTT
Source organism: Scatophagus argus (assembly GCF_020382885.2). NCBI lineage: Eukaryota > Metazoa > Chordata > Actinopteri > Scatophagidae > Scatophagus > Scatophagus argus. The sequence continues at coordinate 14,865,165 of NC_058510.1, read as the reverse complement.
GTGGAGGTACAGGTTCATGTTAGTCTATCCATATGTTCAGCCTGGGGCCCAGGAGGACGGCATATGAACAGATCCCACACATCTGTCTACATGTCTCAGATCTGCCTCGACCTCCTCCCCATGACTGATTGGTGGGGGAGGGGGGTAAATTTAAGTTTAGCACACACCTGCATCAAACCAACGAATTCAGCCGCGCCAGAGGTCAGCCTTCCGTAAATATCTTCTCGCTCTTGTTAACGTGTCACAGCTTTTAAATGGATCGAAAAACAGCCCACCTGGGACTCACGGGAAAAAGAAAGGGAGTGGGTGGGAGGGAAGCAAAAAAGCGGAACACGGCCCCGTCCGCTCCCGTCGTTATTTTTACAAGTCTTTACGACTCAATTTGGCGGATGGGAAATAAAACAAGCAGGGTGTCGGAGCTCCGGGGGCTGAGATGAGTTAGTGGTGCTCCCTGAGCTGTCAGAGGGCTCGGCACAGCGGCATGGGGGTTGGGGATCAGAGGGAGAGAGGAGAGGGGCGAGGAGGCGGAGGGAGGGGGTGGGGGCCCTAATCAAGCAAGTTTATTCAGATCAATGTCAGTCTTTAACTTCGCTTCACATCTCAGCAACTTGAAGTCTGAGAGGTTAGCTGAGGAAACCAGGGACTTCTCAAACAAACAGACAGGCCTTATTTACTTTCTTTTTTTTTTTTTTACCGTGGGCTCTTAATGTAAATGTAACATACTTAGTTTCATATAGTATAGTATTTTCATCAAATTCCCCACTCTTTTAATTCTCCAGCATAATAAGCCAGACCTCGGTCCTTTAAGAAAAAAATGATTGACATTTTTTTTCTCATTGCATCCAGGTGGCTGAATTGCTCCACATGGTGTTAATATTGTGCTCTGATATTGGCTTTTTCCAGCACGCTCTGATAGTGCCATGTTAATGGAAGTGTCCCCCGCCACCAGTGCCCCCCCCCCCCAAAAGAAAGGCCTCCTCTCTTTTCATTTGCCTCTGTTTTTTTCCTTTTTTTTCCTAGCCGTTGTTTCAAACCAATTGGGAGCACACACGCGTGCAGGGGAGGAGAGGGTCGGTAATTAAAATTCTGTTCAGCATGACAACGCTGTTTCATGCCTCATTTTTGGTCAGACGTGGGATGAATACAGGATAAGCCCAGAGACTTTAATAGGTAAGTAGTCAGTGGTGCTCTGTGCTTAAAGTGCACGCCGCTCTACCTCCAGCATACAGGTGGATAGCAAACCTGAAGCTTATCGGCAACACCAGTGCACATGTTATGTTCGGTAATGACGGTAAGGCCTCAACGTCTCAAAGAGCTGCAGTATTCGCTCTGCCCCTCACTGTCAGCTGGAAACTTGTGTTTGTGTGTGAGAACATGTTTTCAAGGATTTGTGAGTGTGTGTGTGTGTGTGTGTGTGTCGACACACTTACATGCATGCTTGCATGTGCTGATTCTGTGATGTGTTTACTCATTGAAAGGGGGGGGAGGGTGGGGGCACCACAGAGCCTCCTGGGATGCTGTCCACAGGGCTTGTCAACCACTGTCACTCAGTCATCACCCACCCATCCCCATATCTCATACTCCCCTGTTCCAACTGCCCCCCCCCCCCCCTTGCAAAACAAAGACAGCCACAGCAGCATCCAAAGGGACCATCACTCCACCAGTATTTAACCTCTGCTACAGCTTCTTTCTGTCTCATACGCTCTCCTTTGCTGTGCTATCTCTCTCCCTCTACCCTTCCCTCCTCCTCCTCCTCTCTTACTCTCCTTCATCAAAGCATTTCTGGCTATTTTGTTTCCCAGCTCTACAGAGAGTTATTGCTCACGACAACGATCACGGTCGTTTATTTTCTCTCCGCAGCCCGGCCTCTGTATGCATGCCGGGCTAGTATTACCCTATGATATTCAAGCGCTCTCTATTAAATATGCATGAACCCTGGAGATGAAAATTAATTTTGGGAATGTTCTCTCCCTCTTTCTCCCCTCGCTCTCTCTTTGAATGTTCAAATATGCCTTCATCTGGCTTTGTGTCAAGCCGTGAATTCATTATTTCATTTGCCGGTGATGGCATAACATAACACAATGTGCGAGGGTGCAGAAATGTAGCGATATTGATCTTGTTAAAGCAAGGGGCAATGAAAACAACTGTGGCCAAAACACGCGTCGCAGAAAGCAAGTTTTCAGAGATTCACCAAGTTTTGAACAAGTTCGCCCTGAGCTCTTATCATTCATGAATATTTAGGGCCATAAAATGTGAAAATATTAAATTGAATTATGCATGTATGAAGCGATGGAAATCTGCAGTAGGACACTGCAGTTTTTCGTCGGTTCTTTTTGTGCTACATGATCTTCTTAGTGAACCATCTCTCGTTTCTGCTCATGATGCGTGCCCCGACGACCTTCAGACTCCAGACTTGGGCACGTATGTGGGTGCTGTTACACTGCTGTCCGTTCTGCTGCACAGTAAATTACAGTATTCCTCGGTGAAGACAGCGAAAACATCAAACACACCGCAGACACAAACAGGCTGGTTGAGCAGGTTGTGTGGGAGGTGAAGCCAACACAAGTTGAAGGATAAAACAAGAACTGCTTTAAGAAATCGTAGTCTGCACCGCAGTGAAAGGATGCTCTCGGAGCCGCCTTTCGAACACACCTTCATGTGCTGTTAGCTTTATGTTTGTCATCCGTTTCTAGACTCAGTCTTAATCTTAAATCCAGAGGTCAAAAGTCTGCGTGAGTTTTAGTCCCATTTGTTTTGTTGTTGAGCGATGTTTTAGCACCACAAATGACCTGACATTATAAAATGTAGATTTAAAGAATACAGCTTTGCAAAGAGGACACCTAGTCTGATGTTAAAGGAATAGTTAGACATTTGGAGAAATATGCTTATCTGCTTAAAAGCATAAAAATGAAGACTGGCTTTTTTCAGGGGGGTTATACGCTGGGCTACAGAGCAACATCATCATCTGTCTTAGCATGTCCAATATTCTCTTTAAAAGCCGAATGCTTCTATGCTCACTAGCAAGTTGTGCCTGTGTATGCAGTGTACAGGCCCAGTCGGCTTTTAGAGGTTTAAAACAGCTGCCTGCTGCGTCTGAAAACGTCATGAGAGCGGTTCAAGTGAACCATGATCGTAGAGCTGCATGCTGTACGATGACAAATCGAGCCGAAAGTCGCTCTGAAGCTCTGTGAAGCTGAGGAGGTCTGAAGAGTCGGGCTTTAATTTTGTGTGGGTTCAAGCATCCTTTCATTTTCAACTGGTTCTTCTTTTTTCTTCAACAAAACCGAATGGAGATAGTGACAGCTATTGTCTGAGTACGTCACTTTGGTCTCTTCCTCGTTGTTTACAAATATAATTGTTCAAGTATTTTGCTGATGAAATTACGATTCTGTTGTACTTTAGTGCTTCAGTGTGACACTAGAAGGTGTTTCTGTCGCCTGGAGGAGCTGACCGTTTAGCAGAGAGGGAAGCTTTTGGCTGCTCCACACCAGCCCCCTTATGGCCTGCATTCACTCACACTGAGTCCATCTGCATAACTGCATCTTTCATGAGGTTTGCTCAATGCCCAATCCATACTGTACAGGGCTGTGTGTGCGCGCGTGCGTTCAGGTGAATGTGTGTGATCCTCCATGTGATTTCAGCTTTTTTTTTTTTTGTCTCACTACTGTGCCTTGTTTGTCTGTATATCCATGTTTTCTATATGTGTGTGATGTGATTATGTTCTTACCTGTTCGGCACACAGTCTTTGAAGCCTGATCATTTTGTTCAGCAAGCGAGTGGTCCAGGTTTCACTTTGCCACAAATTAGCACTCTCACCCAAATCTCTTCATCACCTTCATGGTTCCTACTAGTGGCACCTTGTTTAAGTCCGGTCAATATCTGCAAAGAGGGATGTGGGAGACTGTAGCTGGTAGCCAGATACTGCAGTTCTTATCAGGTAAAGTGGTTTTTGATTAGTGTTAATGGCTGGGACTAAATAGCCTTCAGCTTTTCCACTGGCTACACCTGTTATATGTTTGTGTGCTGTTCTGCTCAAGGGCACGCTCGCAGTCCATCTAGTTGAAAAAGAAACATCTGCTGTGCAGTGACAAGCAGGCTTTATGTCTAAATCTGCTCCCTAAACTACAATCTCCACACCTGGTCTGGTTGATTTTAGCTATTTTGTGAATGCTGCTGGATGGTGGCTGAGCTGCAAAGTGTGTCCCTGCATCCACAGCAGAGGAGTTTCAGTATGTCAGCACCACCTTGATATGCACCCAGTAAGAATGAGGCTTTTCTTGTTGTGCATTCTCCAGCCATGATCCACTCTTGGCCCACAGAAACAGGCTGCGGCACCAGCTCTCCGAAAACGCTCGGCATCTGGTGCAACAGACAGCCTTGCATGTTAATGCAGAGTTAATATTATTATTATGAACTGCGAGTGACTTCGCATGTTAGTGAGCGCTCTGTCAAATTAATGTCACTTCCATTAATGCCGCCGTCTATTTCGTGTCACAAGTGAGCTCGCATCAGACTCCCCGCTCGCTCCGGCACATTGGGGCTACATTTGGAAACACACACTCAGGAGCGCACACATGCACGGCCTACCTCATGAAAAGATTCACAGCCCTGCATCGCAACAGCAGACACATATTTACGCATGCACACACACACGCAGACATCTCTGCAGGGAGACACAAGGGGAGGAAAATGAATGTCCTGACTCATTTATCACATAGCCTCAAAAGTACAGATGAATCCAGTGATGAAAATCTGTCCTGAGAAATGTCAGGAAGATATTAACTCCAATACATCAAAGTGGAGCTGCAGTCTCTAAGCTGACTGCCAGCCGATGCTCCCAGCCTTTAGTTAAATAGGGGGAGCACACCAGCACAGATGTAATTTTAGCCAGCTCTGACCATTTGTCACAACGAAATGAGTAAATAAAGACACAAGTCACTTCCATCCAAAGTGATGCAGAGTGAATTTCATTAGTGCGCAAATGCCATTCTTTAGATCTGTCTGATGTCAATGAAGTGTGAGAGAGTGAAGGGAAAGAAGAGGGAAATTGCCTTTTCATGTAGATTTCACTAATCGCTTCCCTAACAAAATACAGCAGACTTGTACTAATAAGTAAGTTAAGGCTCAGTGGACAGACAGAGTGAAACAGCACAGAAGCTAATGGAATTGAGAGCTTTCCATGCCTCCATGGGTGTCTTAATTGTCAAAAGGAGCTTCTCGTAGGAGTATTTCACCACTAGCCCGCTGGATTGTGGGAAGTCTAAATTGGAGTGCGACTCACTGGGCTTGTTTTAAGCCAGAGCTTCTCTGGTGTTTGCGAGGTGGATCAAATCCCTTATCCAATGTCTGGAAACAGGTCCTGTGATTCACTCTTGTTTATTTGGCAACCAGCTCCAGCAAAGTATATGTTTTCAATGCAGCCAACAGGGACTGCAGTTGACTCATATCTGAAATCTATAACTTCTACTGTTCTGCGCTTTTTCATCTCGCACTCTCTCCTGGAACGTGTTGTGCGCTTATTTAGGTTTTGCGTGGATTTATTTATTCATAAATATTCATCCTGAATGTCAATACGTGATCCATTTGAAAAAAATATCTTTTTCAATCACGGCCAGCTAGGAGTTATTGGCTCTCACTGCTGTTGTTATCACAGTACCTTTATAGTGAATTCTGCTGTTCACTCGTTATTACAGCAGTAGAACTTCCAGCCACTGTGGTTCATTAGTGGGGAAATTGGGCGGTGTGGGACTCCATGAGATAGAGAATGCGCTTTTTAATCTAAAAAGGTCAATGTGCACGGGCTATTTTGGAGATTCACTGCGAGGCTTATAATTGGGGCCTTGTCTGAAGACAATGTAGAATTAAATGAAGACAAAGTAACAGAGCGTGTGGCTGGCCTTTGATGAGAATCAGGGAGTGAGGACCCTTCATTTGCAACCTTTAATCAGTCCAATGAGATCAGATTCGCATGTGATTCTAGAAGAAAAGAAAGTGGGGGTAGAAATGAAATGGTAATTAGTATTGATTACCTATGGGCACATGACCCCACAGTCTCCCCTTGCATTCTTAAATCAACCCAAATTATTGGATTTACTAATTTCATGCTCAGAGAGAAGTAGCCAGCAACATAAAAATGCCTCCACAATGAACCATGTGCCAATTGGGGTCCGAGGAAATTATGGCGATGGGAAACGAGGCGCATTTCTCTGCAGAGGCGTGGGTGTGAAGCTGGTTTAAGTTAAAGATGATAATTATTCTAGGAAGGTCTGAAGGGAGTTAAGGTGAATCAGGTAGCTTTTTCTTCAAATTACATTTCACATCACTGCACTGTCGCTAAGAGATGGCCTCAGCCCGGCCATATACGCATGTAATTACTCGCAGTTAAGTTAGAAAAAAGGTTCATTTAGGTGGGCAAAAGCAGCCCAATTACATGTATACACAATTAATACACCCATGGGAAATTGAAATTTTCTCTCAAATGATAAGATTAATTCCTAATTATGGCTGCAGACAGACACACACACACATACATTCACACAAGGCCTCACACAGTTAATCTACTTTAGTGGATTTAAGCCACCGTATAGTGAAATTGTGACGAGCAGTAGTGGACAGCAACTGATGGAGGGAATCCGTGTCATAATGCACCCAGTGAACCCAGGCACCGGGGATTTGACAGCACTCTGCCGCCATCTGCTGGCTTTTAAGGCAGAACATGAAAACGCCAGGACCAGAGTCTTTTGGAATCTGGATATAAATCCTTCCTGTAAATGCCACACTTCATCCCTGACATGTTTGGATTTAATGAAATGACTTTAGTATTTTTGTCCTTCCAGAATGGTCTGAAGATGTTTACATGTCAAATTCAGCAATGTCCTTTATCTTTAAAAGTTATTTCTACTAACTAAAATCACACAGATTTCTGGATTTGTTGTTGTGTGGTGCTAACATGTCACCATCAAGGAGCGTTCTTCTTAAAAGCCACTGGGGGAGAAAGGTCCTGCTACAGTTTGCAGACCATACAAACCTTACAACCAAAATATGCCTATTTGTACACAATGCTACTCTGACTGAGGAAAATAATTTGCAAATCATAGCAGATGAAAAATAAATTGAAAATTTTAAAGCAGCAATTACTGTGAGGCTCAATATTGGGTTTTTTTCCTTGGTCTCTTAGTAGAATGAATTGAGGTCCCCCCCGCAGTTCTGCAGTGTACCAGTAACAAAAGGGAACCTCCTGTCTGTCTGTATGTGCTGCACTGGACATTATGAACATCAAAATGTAGTTTTTGGTCTCCTCTGTAACCGAAGCAACCCACAAACAATATTTGGAACTTCAACTTCCTAGTTGTTCATCCTTCACACTGTGCTGTGCTGTGACTGCAGCTGTACAGTCAGTCTGGGCCCAGACATGCAAAATGCCCCCCAGCACTGCTACACAACAACAAGACACCCATACTGAAACAGACACAAATTGGCTACAAATTATGTGGCTCTTTTGTCTCTTTACTGTCATTTTGTTTCTCCTTGTGGTGCTTTTACACCTCTTTGAAGTCCTTTGAGTCTCTTTGTAGTCTTTTTTGCTTCTATTTGTAGTCAGCGTGTGTCTTTTTGGGGTCATTTTGTCTCTGTAGTTGTTTGTTTGACTTTCCAGCAAAAAATGTCAATAGTCAGTTTAAACAGGGGCTCTGGAGCCCCCTGATCCTTTGGGAGTCCTCTCAGCTTGTGTCCGGTGGGTCCGTCGAATGGTCCATAACAAACCTATTTTAGTTGTTTGTGTTTCAAATTGTAGCGAAGATATAAAAACTTACACAGATACTGAATATTGCAGACTCATTTCTTGTTTTTCAAGTGTGTAACATGTGGGTTAGAAAGTTTCTATCACACAGAACAGCACTGCCATAAAAGATGGAGCCGCTATCAACACTATATATGACACTGTCAGACAGGGTAGAATACAAACATTTGTCCAACTTTAAAGTCACTTAAAAAGAAATAAAAGGGTGAACGCAGATATTAGGGTGTTAAATAGAAAAATAAATCCACCAAATCCACACTTCTCATCTCTGATTTTTATTCTGTGGGAAACATTAGTCTCTTACACATCTAACTTGTCGGTGCAATATGACAGACAGCTACTTAGTACAGCAGTGTCTACAGTTAATAATATATCCATGTTTACGAGCAAAATAAACAATGTTAAAAAGATAAATATTAGTTTCAGTGGCAAGCACAGCACACAGTTCTTTTGACTGGCAGCAGCAGAACTGTATTGCATCAGTCTCACATAAATATGCTGAACCTCACACTGGTTCTATGCAGATACACACACTGGTTTTTACAGCATATGCAGTGTGTCTATTCTGTCCTCGTGCCTGCCTAAGCGAGTGCGGACAGAGAAAGTGCAATTTAAAAACAATGGTGACACTAAACATCCAGGGCAACAAGGACACACAGATGCATGGCAGGAGAGCTGTGTGTATATGTGCGTGTATGCGTTTGATATTAGAAACACTGCAGAGGCTAGCTTACAGTTCATAGACAAAACAGAGAGGAGTGACACTGAAGGAAATGACAGTAAATGAACACAGTATGAGGTCAAACAGACGCTGTTGACCTCCTACAACACACGGACTGACACCTCACAAAACTCCAGTCTCACATACAGACTTTGCAGGCCACCGTATGTACTGGTCTTCACATGGCAACCGAAGCATCTGACTCTTTAGGTCGGTTGCGTACGACGTGCTCCAGCTGTCCAGAGTCTGAAACATCATAGCTTGTCTTGTACTTGGCCAGGATCTTCATCAGAGGACGCAGCTTCAACCACCACTGCTCCTTAGGGATCCTGTGACTGTAGACAGATGAGGAAATCTCAGCACGGTCGCTTCATCTCAGATTTGCAGATAGCAGATACTTGGGATGCACTTGGATTGGAATTCTGGAATACTGACTTGGAGTTATTGAATTGACAATTTCTTGCAAACAGTACACCAAGGGTTGTACCGAAGGCTTTCTGTCACATCATGTACTGTCATTTTCTAACACTTTGAGCTCCCATTAGAGCCACAGTACACACAACACAACAGTTTCTAAAGTCTTACTACTACTGTCTGTGATGAGGAAACCTATACTCATGAGTAAAACTGTTGGAGTGTCCCCCTAAGTTTGTGTAGCAAAATACATACACAAAGTCAGTCTCATCCTTGAGTTGTACAACAGGCTGGAAGACCAGAGCCCTGCGACGCATCCCCAGCAGACAGCAGGTGTCCTCACTGTTAGCAAACACTCGGCCTGTAGGGAAACGATGTAGCATCAGAGGTGGAAACACAGGAATGTACTTTAACTGTGCTTTTATACTGGTTGCAAGCACACAGTAGCATAGAATAGATATTTGCTAGTTGGAGCGGGAGGCTGTAGTGTGTAGTATGATGATGACTCTTTTAGCCGGTGGCTAAAAGATAAATCTATTTTGTATGGATCTATGGGACAAGTACAATGAGGTGGCACAAATGAGACAAACAGAAAATCAAAAAACAAACTACAAAGAGGTGATGATACAGAAACCGTCACTACTATAAAGCAACATAAAACACCACAGACACACAGCGAAATGTGGGGCAAAGCAGGAGAATGAAGCATGTGGGTTATTCATTCAGCTCATGCTCACAGCTTTCCAAGTCCAACTATTTCAGATGGCTCACGAGCTGGGAATAGTGCAGCACGGTGACTGCTGATAAATTTGTATGGGATGGACACATGGTCGCTACGCCCCACAAGTGTCTAGAAAGGCTGTGTGGATCTATAAAAGGCGGAATAGTGAAAAAAAGCAGACAGGGACATGGAGCTAAATAAAAAGATGGAGATGGTCATGGAGCCAGCATAAAAAAAGATTTACCTTCATCTTATGTCATCCATATGTAACAGGAAATAGACATAAAGAAACAAAGAGGAGTTTTAACTTTAATTGTGTAGCTTTAATACACATGCAGTGTGGTTTTAAGACAAGTTTTTGTTCACGGGTACACATCACTGACAGTTTTCTCATTAAGTTACGATGAATGTAAATGATCGCTAAATAATTTCCCGTGAGAAGATAAAAAATACATCAAAATGTCAGAGTGACTCCATGACAGATCTGGGTAAAGGTTTGCTTCACAACGGTCACACCTCTGCAGGGAGGGAGGATCAACTACCACAGGTCATTTCACTGATACGGACGTGGAACATCAACCTTACCCTGTCTGAAGGTCTCCACCAGCTTTTTGGTGACCCACTGCATCGCCTTGGCAGAGATCTTGGTCCCAAAGTTGCGATCAAATGGGGACGGTGCTCCGCCCTTTCAGAAGAGACAAAAAGGATCAAGTCCTTTTATCATGCAAGACAAAACTGTGGAGGACACTTATTTGGCATATTTTCCATTTATGGCGTGTATTAAATTTAAATGAATTTTTGTTGTGGTCTGACTCAGTCTTGGTTTAATTATTTTTCCTACCCATTTCAGACTGCATGTGCATTATTTTAGTGCGTTGCATTTATGTATGTATTTCTTTGTATGTGTGAGCACATCTTGCTCGTGTATTTGCAGCATTCATGAACATGCCAACAACCAAGAAATAATGTTAGAAAGTTGAATATGCATCAAAAGTCTAGACCAGATTCAAACCCATTGCTAAAATAATAATAATAATAATAAAGTATGTATTTGTTAAAGTTGCTACTTGTGCTACACAATTTCCCCTTGAGGGTAAGCTCTGTTTGATCCAGTTCTGACTGCGCTAATCTCAAGACACGCAAACCTAAAACACAACAAAGCCCATCTACGTAAAATGTTAATGTGCATATTCATGATACAAATGTAGAAAATTGTTCATTAAATCTTCCTTAGTGTGGACAAACTGTTACTGCTGCAGACAGGAACACTTCAGTTTAGTCAGTGTGAAATGGTAACCAGTGTGGCTGTGCCTACCTGCTGCATGTGTCCCAGCACATTCTTCCTCGAGTCAAACACTCCCTTCCCTTCTTCAGAGTACAGCTGGTAGATGAAGTCTGTTGTGTAGTTCTCATTACAGTTCTCATTCCTACACATGCACATACACAAACACGTACGAGTCGACATTTATCCACTGTTCCTGAAGTGCTGCATTACTAGCTTCTTTCCTCACTGAATTTACGCTATCGTGACATCAGATGATAGCAGCACTGCAAAATGCCAGATTGCAAAACCGATTCCATTTGCACTGGATTTATTTACTATGCCCGCATCTTAAAATGACATGCAGAGGGCTGGACGTACCGGATCATGAGCACTGCAGCAGCAGTATGCCAGTTATGTGTCTGAATTTTTTTCCTCCTTAAAATGTACTGTGACTCTGTGGACTATAGTAATCTATGCAGTCACTGTGTTACCTGAGGACCAGTCCTCTTTGAATGCTGGTCTTCATTTTCTCTGTCAAATGTTCAACATTGGCCTGTGGGAATAAATAGTTAATGTGAGTCAAGTTGACCAGTAGATAGCATTGTACCATAGAGGCCATCCCACAGTTAAGCCTGGATGCCCTCTAGTGGATGAAGTGAGGCATTGAGTGTTGGGAACTGAATGCCTAAAACACTGATACAGGAAGGATGTTGTTACTGTTATGTAATGTTACTGAGAGCTGATGTGTTACCTGCAGGTCTCTGATGTCAAATGGCTCCTCAAAGATGTATGCAGCATCAGCTCCAGCAGCCAGGCCTCCCACACTGGCGAGGTAGCCACAATAGCCTCCCATGGTCTCGATGATGAACACGCGTCTTTTGGTCCCACTGGCCGACTGCTTGATGCGGTCACAAGTCTGACACATGCATAGAAACTCACAATGTCAGTAAACATAAAGTGATTACTACATGTGAGCATTACAAAGCAGTGTACCTGAAATAGCTCCAGTTCAGCGTCATGTCAAGATATCAAAGTGTCAAACCCACAAGATTAGAAATGTGATGATTACAGGTCATGCAAAATAGAAAAATAACGTTTCTCAAGGCCAGCATGCTTATTTCTGCTTATGTCTTGTGTAAAGAGGACTCGTGTAATCGTTAGGCATTCAGTCATCTCTAAGTAGTTTGGTCTGGACCTGCTCTAATTGGAAAGTGTCATGAGACAACTTTTGTTGTGATTTGGCATCATAGAAATATAGTGAATTGACTGCAGATGTTATTTAAAGATCAAATGTTACACACTTGTTTTATCAGGAGAAGTCTTTTCTACTTGATCTGACAGAAAATTTGTTTTGATAGTCCAGTGCTGTAAATCACCATGACATCAAGTAACTGTGATGGCAGTTAAAAGTCCTCAAAATTTCAGATACTACAACAGTGCTAAAGGGGCATTTCGGTGAGTTAGCCCCAATGAACTCACAAGTGACTTACAAGAAACATTAAAGAGTGGTCAAAGTCAGGGCAGCAGAGACCCAGATACACCCTAGTTTGGGTAAAGTTCCAAAAATACTGGATCCTACATTTCCTGAACTCAATAGCATCTTTTATTAGGTCCTATTTGCTTTCTAAATGCTTACATCTCTAAAATTTGATACCTCCCATTTGCAATGCAGGGTTTCGGTTAAACTAATTTCACTGGGGGTGTAATATTTCTGAAGACAGGTCAGGAATAAGAAGTGTCCCTTTAAAGTTGTGCAGATATTCAGTGTGAGTCAGTCAACAGAGCTGCGGCAAATACTTATGCACTTCACTGCACATCTTCTTTTGGACCATGGCAGCCTGAGTATCAAGCACTGGACCATTAACTCCACTAATACTTGATATCATGTGTGATTTTCCTCCTCTTTTCATTAGCATCTTGAACAAAACGCTCACAGCTGTTATGTTAGCGGCGGTTCAACTGCCTTACCTCCACGATGGCATTGAGGGCCGTGTCTGCCCCGATACTTAGATCTGTGCCCGGTACATTGTTACTTATGGTGGCAGGCAGCATACACATCGGGATGCAAAACTCCTCATAGGTAGCACGAGCCTCATACAGCTGCAGCAGACTCTCAAACGCCTGAAGCGGCAATACATGAAAACGCGTTAGAGCTGCAGAAGGCCAGCGGCTGAGAGAGAGAGGCGAGTCTCTCTCAGCTTGTAAGAGCGTAACCTGCCATTCCGGCTCTTTCCGTGTGATAGTGGCCAATGGCTTCCCTTTGGCAGAAAGGACGGCGGGACAGAAGGGTGAACAGAGACATGGAAAAGAATGCAGAGGAGAGAATATGAGGACAATAGGGGGAAAGGAAATTCAACAGACTTGTACCACAGAGTAAGGAAAGGGAACACAAAATGTAGATGTAAGATGATGGTACAAATAGAACAGAGTTAAGGGAGGTAGGAAAAGACAAAGATGTGAAAGGCAGAGATGGGACAGAGATCTGTGTGTTTGTGAGCCTCCGCAGCTCAACGCGGTGACACTGCATAGGACAACCACATGACATGGCCATATCAGCTGTGGAAGGTTATATGCAGGCAAGACAAGCACTGATCGAGTCTGTACATACAGGAGAGGGAGGAGGAGGAGGAATGAAGAAGATGGTGGCACAGCTCAGAATCAGGCTCAAAGATGTTTATTTGTTTATATTTACTCTTGTTCTCTAGTCTACCAGAAGGTTCAGTTTGTCTTCATTTTAGTTATCGTGATACCTTCAACAAAACAGAAAGTGCAATGATGCTCCGTTATGTTTCTTTATGAAGTCAGTGTACAGGGTTCACAATAAATTCGAGCAAATACATGAATATGTAGTGTATGTTAACTGTACTCCAAGAGTTTGTGTTCCATAGCTGTTAACCACTCATCCTGATGTTAATGATGTGTGAGGACACAAACACACAGTCGGGGAGACGGGCAGGCAGAGCACACATGGCGGTCACGACACAGCATGCCTCCATGTTGTCTCTCACTTACCTGAGAGGGAAGGGAGGCACACTACTCTGGAACTTCGTTTGACCCTTTAGCAGCCATGCCTTACAGTACAGACATGATTCAATTTGCCTGTCTTGTCTGAATTTCTGACATTTTAGAGTTAAGTTTTATTCCAGATGTGGCCGACAAAACGCTATGTTCACAAAAAGTCAGGCTGGTAGATGGATTGAGCGACTGGTAAAACGAGTGAGTGAGCCTTTTCCCCCTTCTTGAAACATGATTGGCTGGCTGGCTGGCTGGCTATGTGAGCATAAGCATGTCTGAGCATTTGTAAGTGCATGTTTTTATTCTGGTCTGCGTGTTGCTGAAATCAACTATTCTGTTTGCCAGCCCCATCACTTACAGTAGTGATGGCGTTCAGAGCCGTGTCAGCGCCAATGCTGAGGTCTGAGCCCGGCACATTGTTGGAGACAGTGGCTGGGACCATGACCATGGGCACACAGAACTCGTCATATTTCCCACGCGCCGTTAACAATTCCAGCAGTGACAGGAAGGCCTGCAGGGCAGAGCCAATGGCTTTAGTTTCTGCGAGGGTGGAATTTAGCAGCTTGGTTTGGTTAAGAGGGGCTACTTGCCACAAGGAAGGGGAAGACAAAAGTGAAGGATGCCAAGGGGAGGAGCCAGGTCTATCACAACGGACAGCAGCGAAACAGACAGGCGCCACTCCACATATTCTGAACATTATCTCTCTCGCACACACACACACACACACACACACTCATTCACTTGCACATTTGACAAGAAAACAAAGCTGGTGAGCATCTAAAAAGGAGTGCGTGAAATGACTGGAAAAAGCAGGTGCTCTCCGTTTCCTCTTACAACCAAATCATCAAATTATTTATTTTCCAAGGCAATACGAATGTCTTAAATTAGGAATTCTACTTTTTCTCTGATAAGATATTCAAAGAACTGAAAATCCACAGTGGACCAACTTTATGCTACAACTAATGTCGTTCCAGATTTTGGCAGAGAAATGACTTTGAAGCATGACATGATTATGATCATGTATGTAGCCATATGGTGGGGTGCAGACATAAAATGGGATGGAAAGGATCAACATTACAGTGTTCCCTGTCATAGTCTGTATGTATGGACTTCTGACAATATAATCACTAATGCCTAAACCATTATTTCATTTTTAAGTATAAGAGCACAAATGTAACTTCTATCTTTCTCATAATGTTGCTAATAATGAATATAGCATTAGCACTACTGTTATGAATTCATGAGCTAAAAGCTTCTGGAAATTATAGATGAAAATGGAGAATTATTAGCAAAACAAGCTAGCAGGGAAAAAAGAGTTTTAAACATACCTCAAATCCACCAACAATTAGCAGCGCATTAATGTTGTGCTTTCGCATCTGCTCAGCAATTTTTTCAGTGTGCTTTGCAGGAAGTGTTCTGAAGGAAGGAAGGAGGGAAAATAGCTAAATTATGGTTGACAAATATATATATATATATATATATTTTGCACACACTTTGTGCACACTTCCACAAAATTGGATTCCAGCTTTAATGCTGAACAGTTGCTGGTCATCAGAAATAACAGATCAAGACGTTACCTTTTGGTTCCCAACAGAGATCCACCTTGCCCCGTCCATCCTCCCACATCACCCCACTTAATCTCCTTAATCTGACAGAAGACAAAAACAAAAAACACATATAATTAAATCTTAAAGAAGAACTTCATCACATTTGAAATACATCATACATCACACTTTAATAGGCCCAAAACCTCCTGTGTGTTATCTGACACATACTCCTGTGGTTTCTGTGCAGAGATTATCAGGAGGAGAGTTAATTTTCTGGACACACTTTTTTTATATCCAACACGGGAGCTGAACTGGTGAAAACACAGAGGTGTTTAGCAGAGTCCCAGAGCACTGAAGTATAGAAATCCATTACTCCTGCTGGTCTAATCTTCTTAGGGTCAGTTGGCACAGCCTGATTTCAGCTGGCCCAAGTGCACACAGGGCGTTTAACTACCCAGAGTTAGTGGCAACATGTTCATGAAGATAAATGCTCTGACTCTTTCTCAAGTGCTGTTCTTTGAACAAGAATACAGATGATTTAAGGGTTTTCACCAGGAAAAGGTCAGAGGAGGGTAACGGGGAAGAGGGTGAGACCAGTTTTACCAGCCATGATGCAAGAAAACAAAGTCTCAGGTTACAGCACAAAACAGGTTTCACTTAGAGACTCTGATATTTGTTGTCTGCTTTTACCTTCCATTCAAAATTTAAGAAAAAACACTTCCTTTACAGTTAGACCAGGTGAGAAACACCTGTATCGTATTTATCACCTGTGGCAAAATTTTTATTCTGAAATTCCCATGGCAAAGCATCTACTTCCTAAACATTCAAACGGGGCAAGCAGGTAATGGCAAGCAGCCAAGAAGAAAACAATGAGGATATTTACATTCCTCTTGCAAATAAATCAGAAGTGTGGAAATATTTTGGACTTTGGAGAAACTATGGGTTGTTGGGAGTTCAGGAAACACAACAAGCCCAGTCGAGCATCTGACTCTGGTAACATATTAGTCTCAATATGTCAGTGTTAGCTGCTCTGTTTCAAAAGCGTTGAGTGCATGCAGACTGAAACTGAACTATACTGCTCTGACAGGAGATGCAGAATTCAATCCAACAGTGAGTAAGGAAAAGAACAGCAGGAATAACAACTAATACATTGTTAAATTAGTGAAGGCAGTCTGGCTTCATATTATCAGATCTATTTATTGACTATCATTTTACTGATACAATAAATACCCAATAATATCAATTTCCCAAAATCAACCCAATACATATCGTACATCCCTCACTGGGGTACCTCTTCAGCTTTAGCTGAGCAGGGCAGAATAGCGACAGTCAGTGTGGAAAATTGGTTTACATTAATCTGGGCAGATTATCCCTGGGTTTCCCTGATTATTCTTTAGTCAGGGAGCTAACAGTGATTGTGTGCTGTCTGACTTGCCAGTTCTTTTCAAGTTATTGAGTAAAACATGATTAAAACAGCACACATAATAATTTATGAGCTTAAAATTATGAAAAAAAATAAAATTATAACACCACATCTTCTTATTGCAATCAATTTCCCACAAGTTCTTTCATTTAAAGGGCTGAGACTGCAAAGCAGCGTATACATGCAACAGTACAGTCCACGTACTAGTGTATCAGTGCTACAGTACCCACCTGTCCTTTGTAGAACCCCTCAAAGCCATCACTGACAGCAAACATTTTGTGACCTTCAGAGATGCCCACCCTGACGGCTGAACGGACAGCAGCATTCATGCCCGCTGCAGGGGCGCCGACATTCAACACTGCCACGTTGAAGTTGCTCTGAGGGTACAAAAAAACGTCACAAAAAATGTGACTTTAGTTGTCTAATCTCCTCACTAAATGTGAAAAAAAAACCAAGAAAATGTTGCATTTGTTGATGGAGCTCTGCAGAGTATATCAATCAATGGTTTCTGGTCTACTTTCAGTTACATGCTGGGCCTACAGTGGTTCTTATCACAGATGGGGGGGGGGTCTGCAAACCCCGAGACAAGTTCCACAGCATGGAGTCTGCCATGCTGCCTCTACACTTCACTGACTTTCAATGAGCTGCCTCCTTTCGAGCCACAGCAGCAGGTAGCCACAGCTCCTGGCAGGGTTGAACAAGTCATACCTCAGTGGGGGAGCCAGGTGTCATCTGATATCACTGCACAACAGAACAACACTGAGTCGCCTGGGCCTCGTGTGAGGCCTATCACTATAATTATATGATACATAGTAAATAAAGGTAACACAGCAAGCAGCGAAACACTGCTTATTATTATCTGCTCACCATAATTATAAGACGCCCAAGACCCTATTCTCCACTAAACAGCAGGAAAAAAAACAAATGCACCTGTATCCATATAAATACTCACATTACTCAATTTGGCCAAACCACAGCCACACATTTACAAGAATACTTTAATCAGTGTGTGAGCCAAGGATACATCTGGAAATAGCAGCTGCACATCATGGCCGCAGTAGCTGAGTCATTATTTGTAGGCTGATCCTTTGTACAGTGTGATAAAAAATTTAACATTTCAGTGGCTTAAGGAGGCCAATTCGACCTGCACTCCAGGAGTGGTGAGGACTGCAACAATATGCGCCAGAACAGGAGCAAATAAAATAAAAAAACTGCCAGCACTGTCCCTGAAGGGAATGTCAAGATGTTGTGAGGTGACTTACAGTTGGCAGTTCAGATTCTGGTTTACGATGAGCCAGCAGTTTGTATGTCTTCAGGTTGTTTTCAAAACTCCTGTAGTAAAACGTGTCACAAGCAATATTGTTAAAACAATAATGATGCACACTGATTTTCAGTACCACATACTTGAAAATGCATCATAAAAGTTCAAAATGGAGGAGTGCTTTTTGATTTATCTGCAAAAATCTTATTTTCTACTGATCATGGACTGGACCCTCTGAGTAAACAGGCTGATGGTGTTCTATAACAGTCTAATAATCCACTTTCCCTACTACACCTGTCTTCAGTAAGCAACACCAAACTGACATTCTTGATCTTGAGTAATGTCTGATATTGGACTGGTCTCAGCGCGCCGTCAGTCATACCTGCCCCGAAGCCTCACTGCCTCCTCAAACCGTTTCTCATCCATGGCCTTCTGGACCTCTTGAGTCTGGGGAAAAGAAGGGAGTATTCTCACTGCTTGAATTCAGTATTATTTCACTTGCTGGTTTTTTGGTACGTGGGAAAGCAGAGGCACTTTATTTAGTTCGTAACAGCTAGGATTAAATATCTATGAGCATCTTTGAAGTCTCTATTATGAGAAGAAAAATTGCTGCATGTACAACTAACTGCCTTCCTAGTGTAAAGAGAGAGAACAATGCAACAGTAAACATGTCATCATCAGTTCCAGCTCAAAAACAAACTACTGACATGTAACCTTGTTCTGACCTGTAAAAGAACAATAAAGCTTTTCTTGCATTTCTGTGGAGATGGGCTGCTATTACATCATCATGCTGCAGGCAGTCACTGCCAGCCCTGCCAAATGCTTCAGATAATCATTAACCAGTCACAACTGCCGCTCAAACAATACAGCTCTCTAGTGAACATTAGTGCCACTCCAGGCCCAATGGGCCATACTGTTTGTCATCATTGCTTGTGCTCCTCCAACCCATCCCCTCTGACTCCCCCTCTCAGAGTCCAGCAGAGTCACTTCCCTGTGTTTGGGTTTGTATGCGTTGTTCATTTTTCCTCTCTCCTTAGCTTCCCTGCTTTGTAAATGCAAGTTTGTATGTGTGTGTGTGTGTGTGTATTTACTGTGCAGCAATCTTGGCCTGTTTCCAGCTCAGGCCAATGCTTACCATCTGTACACACTCCATCAGAGGCAGGCGCACCGATTGGTTGCCGCACAATGAGACCACACAGGCTGGCGTGTTGGCTGTGGTCTCCAGAAGGGCAAGAACAGCCTCCACACCCATACGACTGGCCTGTGTGGGCAAACACACGCAGATAAAAGTGAATCATTCTCACTATCAAAACCCTGTTTGGTTTCATCTGTACACCTGTAATGTTTTCTTCACCAACACATTCTTCACCCAAACCAGTGTTCCCTTTTTTATAATGGACACAAAATCAGAGCTGGGCCTTCATGTAAACATGAAGAGATGTGTTGCACACTGTCTGTGATGCAGTGCTTCACATGCTGGGCCATAAATCTGTTAATGTGCTTAACCTAAAACCTGGAATCATTTCTCCTCAGACACACGCAGGATTAAACAGGAAATGTTCTGGACAACTGGACTATTCCTACAAATACAGCTCAAATAGACCACGTAGCAAAAGTGTCCACAAGGTTAAAAATGTGCACACACATACGAAGAATTTCTATTATAAAGAATGTATGTAGCCAAAGAAAGATAAATCACATGTGACAATGTTATGGTCCTAAAATTAGCATATAAATAATGTTCTATTAGAGTTGCACCTACTATACCTACTATTTTCCTTAAAATGTAAGAAAATAGTGAAAAATGCACATCAGCACTTCCCCCGGCCCAAGGTGATATATATAGATGTTTAATTTGACCAACAGGCAAAACCCAAAGATATTCAATTTGCTATCATACAGTAATGACAAAGTAAAGCATCCTGACATTTGAGAAGCTGCAACCAACAGATGTTTGGCATTCTGCTTGCAAAATGACTAAAATGATTCATCAAAAAGTGCTGGACCTACCAGGATGCGGTCGAAAGCAGAGGGGGTCCCTCCTCTCTGAACGTGGCCCAGGATTGTCACTCGTGTGTCAAAACCCAAGCATTTGACAACAAGCTAGGGAGATATAATGTACAGGGCTTAGCAAATCCTGTGGCCGTATATTTTGCAGTTCCTCTAATAGTAAACACTACTGCAAATTGGACTAATGGATCATGAATGTGTCTCGTGCATGTTAGTAATACAGCTGAATGTGAATTTATGTCTGCAATAGAAATATACTGTGAATTTATGTGCAAACTTGCATATATACATGTACAGAGGCAACACACGTCAAAACACAGTGGGTGGAAAAGATGAAAAGAAGGGGAAACAGCAAAGCACAGGCAAGCCATTCTAATTTTTCAGTCATGTTAGCTCTTAGCTTATACTGAACATCAGAGAAGATCCCAAGCAGGAAGTGCTATATTAAATGGAGATGCCCAGAAACTTTAAGAGAAAACAAAAACTGGGACATGAGTGCCTTCACATAAGCAACAGTGCAGGGTAACAGTATACAGGGTACAATGTGTCACAGCATATTCAATAAAAGAAAGCATTCAATATAAGTGTGAGGCAGTTACAAATAAATGACATTTGATTTTGCAAATGTCTGGGTGTGAGGTTTAGAGAGGGTGTCTGTTCTGTGTTTTATAGCAGTAGTAGAACATGGTGAAAGCCATCTTACCAAACTACAGCATGTGTCTGATAGAGCACTCCAGAAACACAGCAACAGTCAAGTCAAAGCCACACCAGGGCAGCAGTACACTAGTAGAGGTCATACAGGAGGCAGTCGAAGCTTGAACTTGCCACACTTACACAAAGCTCTGTACTTACATTCTTGACATAATCAGTAGTAATGGGCTTGTTGTTACGATCAATCGCCCCTTCGGCTACAATTATGATATTCAGCCTTTTCATTCCTGCTCGGTTCTACAAGGAGGAGTGGTGGAGAAACAACATGACAGAAAAACTGAGACTGTGGCTGTGATGTGGTCTTTCAGAAGCACGAGGGCCGGACGATGCTCACAGCCGGGGAGATGAGGATTGACTCTTTCATAATCAAAGATTGTGTTTGCACTTTTCAGTCAGCAATATCCTGCCAACCTTAGCATGCAGCATCATGATTACCTTATCTGGAGCAAGATGGAGGCTTTTTTCTACTTTGAACATCCTGTTAAATATTCAGATGCCAATTATCATGGCTGATAAGCATATTGAGGCTCTCTGAGGCTCAGAAGACTGATTTCCATCACTCAGGTCTCCGTGCTTCTGGCTTCCCCTTTCTTTACACTCAGGTACTCACATCCTTGACAAAACTAGAGGTTATAGGCTTTCCATGCCTGTCAATGGCTCCCTCTGCAACTATGATTATATTCAGTCTTGTGCCCCTGGAACGGGTCTGAATCACAGAATGTTTGCAAAGCAGAAAAAACACAATACATCAGAGACTAAAGACCTTTCTTGACTCATGTTGAAAAGCTGCACAGAATAATCACCACATTGTGTTAAACAAGACAGAAAGGAAACATTATACAGCATCTAGACACTGGTACAATATGGTTCATTGGTTTTACTGTAGGGTACCAGTAAGATGATGTTACCGCAGACAGTTTTTGACACATCTTATCCTCCCAGCCGTCCTCAGGGGGCATCTCAGGAATCAACACCCAGTCTGCCCCACAAGCCAGTGCGCTCACCAAGGCCAGGTATCTAAGATAAGACACACAGACTGAATGCTGTGTATATAAACAGCGGTGATAAACGTCTCCATTTCTGAACTTTATCTGAAGCATTCTTACCCACAGTGTCTGCCCATGACCTCTAACACAAACGTTCTCTGGTGACTGAAAGATGAAAACAGAAAATATGACTGAGCTGCGCATTTCAGTATTACAGCACTAGACTGGCTTATTCAATGACAGACAATTGAAAGATGATGCTGAACAGAATAAAAGTGCTGAAATTAGCCTAAATGTGGTGCTTGGTGTGAAATCTGAACATGGCATATCAAGTATTATAAAACAATGAAATCTGAATCTAGATATAAAATCACATTCCATTCCATTTGTTAAAAATTAAGTAATTTCAACAGACATTTTTCATAGATAGACAACAGGATGCTTGGTCACATTAATTGCAATGTATTTAGTTTATTGTGTACTAATGCTAATATCCTCACCAAATATTACAGATGTAAATAAATGAACAAACACAGCTGCTGCCTCTCACCTCTGTGCTGTTGTCATAATTGCGTCCACCACTTCAATGATTCTGTGCAGAGCGGAGTCAGTGCCGATTGTCATGTCAGTTCCACAGAAGTCGTTATCGATTGAGCCAACCATGCCCACGATGTGAAGGGCTGAATATTTCTGTACAGCGTCAGCTTCAATCAAGCCTGAAAAGATCAGGAAGTTAAGTTTGAGTCGGTGCCAACACTGGGTATTTCTACAATAATTCAGTCAGGTAACTCTCACAGCTTGTTGTCAAAATATGATGGGAAGAGAAACTGCTGACTTCAGGGAAAATCTTCTGTACTGTAAAAATATTGTTCACAGTCTTCACATTAGAGCTGAGACTATTTCACTTTCCAGACTTTAAGGTAGTTGTTTTACCTTTTGTCAACTCATGGGATAGATATACTTTGTGTTTACAGAAGGGCGTATATAAGCAACACTTCACAAAAGTGAGCACCTTTTACTAAAGAAGACTTTTAAGAGGACGGCATGACAAGAAACTGATTTGATTTATGTGCAAATCAAACAGCAGGCATACAGTTTTGGCAACAGCCAGAATGAATGAAAAAAAAATGTAGTGATAGGAAGCAAATAGATGCTGATCCAATGAAGACAGATTATGGGACCTTCAAAAACATAAATGTCTGCTAATACTGGCAGGTCCTGCTGCAAGTCAGTGTGAAAATAAAGTCTGTAAGTGATGACAAATGTATTTTTTACCAGCATGCACTTCCTGCAAGGTTGTCAGCAGAGTGAGACTAAGAAACTAGTATCAGGGCAAAGCAAAGGGGAGGCTCATTTTCCCTCAGTACCTTGCTCCACCAGCTCCGTGAGCAACCCACTCCATTCCTCCCTGAAGAGGTTGGCTCCCGTCAGACTGCCATCTCCACCGATCACACACAAGTTGGTGATGCCACGCTGCACCAGGTTGTGAGCTGCCTTCAGGCGTCCCTCATGGGTGCGAAACTCTTTACAGCGGGCACTGCCAATAACAGTTCCGCCCTGACAATGACAAGTGAGAAGAAATCTTCAGTCTAACACTCTCTCTGTTTCCTGTGACTGTCAGTTTTGTTGCAACTCAGTTTTGTGTACTTGGTGCAGTATGGAGGTTGGTGTCTTGCTCA
Organism: Scatophagus argus; assembly: GCF_020382885.2. Classification (NCBI taxonomy): domain Eukaryota; kingdom Metazoa; phylum Chordata; class Actinopteri; family Scatophagidae; genus Scatophagus; species Scatophagus argus. Next base: position 14,841,615 of record NC_058510.1, on the reverse strand, counting down.
AGGACACTACAAGAGTAAACACTGTTGATGACCTCTCTGACCACAAAACAGCCTTATCTTTTAGCCACATGGTTTGCATGTTCCTTTTATAATGCCTTGCTCTCTGTACTGTGACATGAAAAGTTTGACAAATATAAAAGTAACTTTAAAATGTTCAAACAGAAAGCCACACACGACAGAGCTGTTCGTAAAGTCAGAAAAATAACCACATTCATTGGGTGCAGTGCTGCATATTGTGAATTACTCACCACTTGTAGCATGCTGGAGACACTTTCCCAAGTGGCTTCTTCTATGTTCTCCCCACCATCCACCATACCCTGATATCCCTGATGAAAAAAAAAAAAGATTCTGAGGAAAAAATGCAAGAGAGGTCCCAACAAATACACCAAACAACATTAAGCTAAGAGCTGGTGCAATCTGTATATAATTTAAGAAACTGGAGCGAGCAAATCTTTGAAATTATTGCTTGAAAACGATCGAAATGATTGGTGGATTTTTAAAATAGTTGATGACTTAATAGTTGAGGACTTCATTAAATTTCTTTCGATCAACTAATCAATTAATTGATTAATCGTTGCTACTGCAAACTGTATTATTAGGTTGTCATAAAAGTCAATCATGCAATACCACAAACTAGTACAAATATGTACCTATATAATATAATAATGATAATAATAACATGGATGGTTTAAAGTTCGTCCATGTCCTGAAGAGCCGTGCAGGAGGACACCCAGAGGTACCTGAGTGCAAGGGGAGTTTCATAAGAGCTGTCTGCTAAAGCCTCAAGTCAGTTATGTAACAAAACACTGAGTGAGGAGGTCCCTGACATACACAGATGTGCAGGGATAACAGGATGAGCAATCAGAGCAGCGCCATCACCAAAGCTCCTCTAACATCTGCTTCATGAGAGCAAATAACCCTGGGTTCACAGAGGCAGACTAGGCTCCTGCCATTAACAACATGCAGCAAAACGCAGCCGGAACTTCATGTAACACATTAATTTAAAACACTTGCCACTGTTTTCGATATCTTTGACATGACGTGGGTAAAAAGAAGTTACAAGAATTTGCCTAAACTCTTACGCATAAAAGATATGTTAATATTTCGTTTCATACGGAGAGATGGTACCACTGCAAGTCAAGTTTTGCTACTTCTATGGGATACAATAAACCATGAACAATGGCAAAAAAAGCCTGAAAAAATCAATCATCACAAAGTATGAGCTCACCTCATGAATGAAATAAACTTTGGCTCCTACATATAACCCCATTCGAACCACAGCACGTACAGCAGCATTCATCCCTGATAAAGAGAATATAGAAAAGTAAGTTTAAAAATAAAACAAACTTTGAGCAACACTGCAGCGACAGCAGGGTAAATAGTAATGGGTTCTAAAGTGGGTAAACACGTTTCATCTGTGGCAATCATTGTAAGATCCTGATTTGTAGGATGGATGTTCATTTCATTATTTCATCTCACAAACAACTTGAGCAGTAAAACTTTAATTTCCTCTCTCTAAGTATTTGTGTGTTGAATGTGTGAGAGACTGTGTGTAAGTGCAACCTATCTTTGTTTATACTGTCTATCTGCCACTAGGGCTAAAATCTCCCAGCAGCACCACCATTTTTGGTCAAAAGTTTTCCCAGTTCCTCCTACAGCCTCCCACTTACTTTGTGGTTAACCTAAATGAACTCGGTAGCCAATAAGGGACAGCTCTGTGACTTGAATGTCAATGGCAGATTAACTTGAACACTGGCAGTGGGAATAATGGATAACACTTTAGTCACAACATGCAGACAGGAACTTGGCTGACTGTAGGAGATATAAACAGAGCACAGGACTGGTTTTCCTTGTCTGCAGAAATGTGAAGAACACTACAGCTTTAGCGGCAGTCAAGCAGCACCGTTACTAAGCAACACAAAGGCTTTGGCCAGTGCGGAAGACAGAAACGAATGCTGTGAAAAGTGAATTCTCTATGGTAAGTAGAAGGCAGAAATGTGTGTTACATGGAGAGTCACAGAATCAACAAAGCACCCATACCCTGTAAAAAATAAACAACTATTCACCCTGCTGTACAGTGTAACAGCACATGACCGCTTGACTTGTTAAATAACCGTGTCTGGTTTAATCACAATCAGAGAAGACAGAAAAGGTTTAGAGAATGAGAAACAGACAGGGAGAACGGCAGAGGAAATACTAATACTAATAAAATGTTAAAAATATCATATAAATTTGAGGTATGTGTGGTTCATGTTGAGTTCAGATGTCTTTATCAATACTGAAAGTTATTAAGTTCCTCTCATTCTGCAGGGCCGACACTTTCTTGTGCAGAGTTGAGTGAACAGCCTAAGCCAACACAATGTCCTCAGATACAGACAATGAGTTCCTGTCATGCATGCCATAGCCTCATTGGTTAGCTCTGGGGCCACCTCCATGCATTGCTTTCTGTGTGTATATGTGTTCACATGTGTGCCAACAGTAAATTCTAATTCAAAAACCACCCACCACACTTCACTTCATTTCTGTTATATATAACTTGGCTGGCCATTAACTTGCAGAAAACTGCAGTCGTGCTTCTTGTTGACAGAGAAGTGCTGAAAGTAGAGAATCCATGCTAAAACAGCTCCAGGTTTCTTCCACAGGCATTTTGACATGTCATAGGAGGGAAAGCACAGGTGTAAATCATAAAAACACAGCTGCACTCCAGCCAGTCGGTACTGTGCATGATAGGCCCCTGTCACACTGGCGTGGCTTAACAAGACACTTGAACAGAACGGAGCCACCATGTACGTTATATATATATCACCTGTGCTTTCCCTATGACTACAAGTCAAAACATCTTCTGCAAAAAGAACTATTATTTGGAAGACTATTATATAAACTATACAACATAATAAGTGGTTTTCCATAATTTCAAAGACACACAGTCTATAAACCCACGCAGCAACACAAGAACATAGAACATCTCACAAAAATCTATCATAACGGTGATTTTTGTGAGATGTTCTATAGAATATAGATAGATTTATTTTATTGAATGGTCATAGTATAGCTTTTCAGTAGGGTTGCAACAATAATTCTATATCTATTATACAGTTATTAGTAGTAGTAACAATGGCCCATAAAGGAATGAAAACACAAGGGATAGTGTTTTCAAAAAATGAGTTATTATAATTTCAGAAATTACTGAGTCCTGATTCGGATATTGCACTTTTATATAAACTTGATTTTTTTTTAATACAGTATAGTTCAATATTGCATTGTTGCAACAAGTTACGACCATTAAAGCTGTGTGTAATTTGTCTCTAACATTGTATTATTATGCCAAGATAGACCAATTAGTTACTGCCAACTACTAATAGTTACTTACTGATAACTTGTACTTAATAACTTCAAAATTCACGTCAAAATTCATATCACGTCTTGAACTGAAAAGTCAGCATGGTTTTCAGCATTAAGTGATGCATCACTGTGTATAACAGATTTAGATTTGCTGAACTAATATTACTATTAGAGCGTAGTTCTTTGCATCATGGCAGTTGGAGTGTATATGCAAAGGCTTCAGGGAAATGAAAAGGCCATCCGCTGAGCACATGACCAGGGTTTCCTCTATGACGTAAGGCTGAGAGAGACGTAGCAGAAATGTCTGCAGCTCATCACGTACACAGGATACAGAAGCATCCCACCACTGACCCACACTGTGAGTGCTAACTCTCATCTCACTGAAAATGAACATGATAAGAATGCTATTCTGCAGTTCCTTCTAATGTCACTCCTTATGACTTTCTGCCTGTCAGCAGCCAACACGTCAACTCGTACAACCTGCAATGCAGTGGCCTGCACGTTTATGACTGTCACGACTTCATTCATGTTAAAATAGCCTGGGGGGTATTCAATGGTAACATAAACTCGTCCGTTGGAAAAATAACACTAATAAATTCTGGTCAGTGAATAGGAAAAGATGACACGACTCGACCGTGTCAGTGCTGTAAACTGCTGTCATTGCGCCCACTAACACACGCCACAAAATCAATGGCAAAGGATGAGGCTGTTAGCGAGTTAGCCGGATATGTCATGTTAGCATGCTAGCTGGCGGGCTTCCTGAGGGAAAGCTCATAACCTTACTATTTGACTGTTCTACGTTAGGCTGCTGCGCAAATCTTTGTGCGCTGTGATAGCAAAAGCACTGTCATTTCGCTGTCGGTCCAGCATCACACAGCTGAAAGACGTGTATTTCGCCCTCTACGGGCCTGTTCACACTGATACAATGATAAGAATATGTGTGAAACTACCACTCGGCAGTTTACCTTGAGCATCCCCTCCGCTTGTCAGCACAGCGATAGCTTTCCCCGCTCCCAACAGGTTCTCAAAGAATATTTTCTTGCTGTCTGGCGGCGCCATTTCCACAGAGGCTCAGTGTATATCTTAGTCTAATTCAATAAAATCAGACAACGGACTCACAGCAGTATAAAACTGTGCTAAAATGATGAAGGGCAACAGTCGTTCGCCCTCTATCTATGTATGCCCGCTATGCTCTCCTTTCTCTCTTTTCCGCATCTATTCGTAGATTTGCATAGGACTGTGAGGTGGGTGATTGACGTTGGTGAGAGCCAACCAGATATCAGATTAAGTAGCCTTCTTTGGATTTTAAACCAATGGAAATAAACGTAGATGACATGTGGGCGGGATAGACAGGAGGAGGATGCCAATGTGAATCCTAATTCTCAGGGATGTTGTTGAGGGGTAAATAGACTAAAGTTCATTGTACTAATTTACATACCTGTTAAGTATATCTCTGCTGAAAGCAGTTGGAAGCAGGACATTGTGTTTAGTTACATGGAACACTTCCACACCGAAAACATCGTTACAAGCCGAAAGGGTTGAGTGGGTTAGTCTTCAAAAAAGTGCGGCATTTTAAAAGCTTCTTTTATTATTTTCTGTGGAAAATCTTCATCATAAAAGTAACTAGTGACTAATCCTGTCAAATAAATGTAGTGGAGTAAAACTGAAATATCTCACTCTGAAATGTAGTGTAATGGAGGTCTAAAGTGTCATAAAATGGAAATACTCGAGTAAAGCATAGGTACCTCAAAATTGTATTTTAAGTACGGTACTTATTTGTACTTATTTGCAGCACATTGTGCGTTATATTATCTGTAAAATATTCACGGAAGCAAGCACTGATTCTGAGAAGATCTGCTGTGGTCTTCGGTCTTGCCTTATTGAATTAACGTACAGTAAACATACAAAGTATCCAAACTTTGATATTAGTGTTCAGTTTAGATTTTGTCTCCATCCAGTGGTAAAAAGAACAAATTACAAGCACAAAGACATAACCTGGCTACATCTATCAAAGGAAACTGTTTGGAATATATAATATTTATAGTAAGCTCAAGAACCTTTATCTTTCTGAAGATATCTGTAATTTAACACAGTATGAGTATTTACAGGTATATGGGGAAGCCTATCTAAACACATCAAAAGTCAGAGTCATCAACTTTATTATTAACTTTATTCTTCCTCCTCCCATAGAGCTCTTTCTTATTGTATAACAGTAATTAATTCTGACTTAGAGAAGTGTGTGTATATATATATACACACACACACACACACATACTGCTATAACTTCAGTATATCTACCTGAATCATCACTGGAAGTCATTGAGACAGTCTTTAAATTCTACAGCTCTATTTGTGAAGTTTTTACATCACAAATAATACATTTTCCATTATCCTAAAATGCTACCACTTAATTGTGCTTGTGCTTGTGGTGCTCTTTTTTCTGGGAGAAGGACTTGCCTCCTTTATGTTAGCAAGCCTCCTTCCCCTCAGGTTTTTATAGCAATCGTATGGTTTCACTCCATGGGGTTGCTGTTGCTGAGAGGATAGCTTTGCTGAAAACTGCAGAAACGATGATGCCAGCTGGAAACTCGTGCAGAGCCTCTTCATTCTGTATTTGATCTGCACTCGTCTATTTTTACCCTAAGCCTTCAGCTTCACATAACATGAAAGCTCTATGTGTTAACAGTACAGTATGTCACCTGAGAATGGTCCCAAACTAAGCAGAATACAAAGGAAATTTTAAACCATGTGAAAAATGAATGTAACTTAAAGACACAATATAACGTTTTAGTCTTATTTATGCAGCAGCAACATATTTTCACCATCCATTACAGCATTATGTGACAGGTAGAATCTCTAAGTTAATTAAACTAACTACTCAGAAAAGCAGGAGAACCACACAGTATTATCTCTCTTGTACAGAACTGTAAACAGAACCATACTGGCTGGCCTTTTGCTGTTTTCACGCTGTACTTGTACAGTAAATAGACTTGTGTGTATTTAAAAAGCTGACTCACACGGGAGACTGAGCCTTTGTCTCTGCCTGTTACACTCTGTTAGCTTCATCCGACAACCTTGTAATGGAACAGAATGGTTGAATAAACTGACTTAAATGGAAATGAATGTGTTCATGTCTGTTAGTGTGCTGTCAGTGAGATGTAATAGTGTGTTGAGAGGCTACCAGGAGCAAAATGTGACATCTGACAGGAAATGCTGTGGTTTAGCCTGCAGAAAAGGCTGACAAAGCTTGAAAGGCTTGCGTAGAACCACAGGTGTGTTGGAAAGGCTCTAGAAAGCACAAAAGAAAAAACAGACAGCAAAAAAAATTAAACCTTGACTTTTTTATCAAGTTGTTACTCTAAACTATCACATCTATATGTCGAGGAAGACCTTTTTTTGTCTCCATTGTTGTTGCTAAGTAGCCATTGCTGTGGTGTTTTTGTTCAGTACTGGGGGTATCTGCAGATGAAATTAAAGTTCCTGCAAGACTCTTTATTTTAAGCTATTTCTTATTCTAAATACACACTACAGTGTGTTTCTTCTATGTCGTTTCATTTTTCCAAGATGGACCTACTAGACACTGTGTATCAATAATAGCAAATGGAAAGTTTTCATCAACTCTTCATATTAGATTATTATGTGGCTGGAGTGACAAAGTAAAATGTACATTTAACATAAATATCATTTGTAAATGGAGCCTTAGCGTAAAATCATTACAAAAAAATATTTACACGAATGTGTGTTGTCAAGCTTGGGACAGCTAGCAATGAGTTTTGAATTTATTGGCCTCAATCGGAGATTCAGAGTAATACTTTTACACTGATTGCTGGTAGTCATCGTTTTCTGCCAATATTCATTTGTAAAATGGGCCTTTTTTGTTGAATATTGAACTCATTATTTTGTCAAGTATAGTGTTCCTAACAAGATGAAGAGGTGGGGGGGTGTTTAAGCAGTAATTGAATTCATTAAGTGTGCATTATTCGTTATGTGTTAATAAATAACAAAATTATTACTTGCAGTTGTACACTTTGTACTAACTTGCACAGTGCATGAATTTCAACAGGGTAGTGTTATCTCAAATCAGTCTATGTGGCCATAGCGGAAATGATGATCACACCGCTTGACTGCTTCTTCTTCTTCCTTTTCTTCTTGTCAATAATGAATTATAATCGCGTGGCGCATTATCACCAACATTTTCATGCAGCTGTCACAATGACTAGAATATCTGCTGGCTTGTCTGATCGAGATCTGTTCAAGATCACCAAAGTCAGTAGATTGTATCCTCTGGGGACCACAAATGTCTGCATTAAAGCATTACAATCATCCAGCAGCATCCTGTTGCTGGACTGTCCAACATTGCTGAAATGATAATGACAGTGACTGCAGTATTTGGCCGTGGGCAGACAGGACAAAGAGGACCCTGCATTATAGTATATCAAAGTTAAAAACTGCTTGATAGATGCTATCTAATATATAAGAAGAATGAAGAAGAATTTCACTTTCACACTGAATTTGTCTTTTGCATTTGACTCATCCTTAGTTGAACACATATGCAACACCCAGCAAATTACATGCAGTGAAACACACACAGGAGCAGTGGGCAGCAACTATCAAGCCCCTGGGGAGCAAATTGGGGGTTAAGTTATGGGTTAATGGGGGAGGGGAGCATACAACACAAATATTACTATAGTATCTTATCCTATATGCATTAACACGCATTAGTGAAACCAGTGAGGCTGACTGTAACTGCTCCCTCCCAGAAGACAACATAGATGACACTATCCCACATCTCAGTGGTTGTCTGCCTCTGAAGGAGGTCTTCACTCTCTGTCAAATTGCATTTCCTGTGTGTAATTTTGGTATAGAAACTTGGTTCTTTATTGCATTGCTCAGTTGCTAGCTGTATCCCAGAGGAAATTTGGTCCCAATTTGAGCAGGTTTGTGCAATATAGGTTCACATTGATTGTTTGTTTATTGGCTGCAGGCTGTCAGTCAGATTGGACCTCTTTGTCAGGATAAGGTTTCACAGAAGTTGTGTCCTAAAGGGAGGGAGCTCAATCTTTATCATTCCCAGAGGAAGCACAGCTGCCTTATAGCTGCACCACATGGACCAAGTTCATGTTAAGCACATAAGTTTTTCCAACCGCTGGTCAATACTACTGAAGAAAAATATATCAATTAAGGGACAATGGTGTCAGTGATAAGTTATTGTGGTTTATGGACGAAAATAGATAATAGTGCTAATGCAAAATAAAGTGTTTTGTGTGTGAAAATATGTTTTCAACTTTAAAACTGTTAATGATCTGATGATGTGATATCATTATTTAACAAACATGAACAACTGTTTTAGAGTTTGAGAGAAAGATGTCTTTTCAAGCTTAGCCTCGTGTTATCTAACAATAACAGAATACTGTGAGTACTTGATCTAAAAATGGCTTTAAATATGAAGTTAAAACTATTAAATTTACAAAAGTGTGCCTTATTTGTGAGTATTTTCTCTATTCCCTTTAAAGAGGAGTCCTGTCCTGCACTAATTATCTGCAACATTGTGTGAAAGACAGCTTACAATGTGTTGAGACAGAGGCAGTCCATAAGCACATTTGTGAGAGTCAGGAAAAAGGACACCTCTCCAATATGTTTTAAATGACAAAAGAAATATCATCAGTGAATTTGAAGTTGCAAACATTAATGCAATATCACAGTAAAACATTACGTTACGTTTTGTACTTTTTGGGAAATAGGAATGCTTTAAAAACCGTAATGTCCGACTTTTCCACCAGCACATAAATAGCTCCACCTGCTGTGTGTGACAGATGCGGGTCATGTAATGTGTGCAAACACATTCATCCATCCATTTTCTATACCGCTTATCCGTCAGGGTCGCGGGGGAGCTGGAGCCTATCCCAGCTGACTACGGGCGAGAGGCGGGGTACACCCTGGACTGGTCGCCAGTCAATTGCAAACACATTCAAAAAAACATTATTAAATTGGCTAATCAACCTAACCTGACAGTTGTTGATATTGTGTTAGTAGTTGATTTTTATCTGTGTAACATAAAATGCATCCCTCCCAAATCTTCATATTTGTGAACTTGATTTTATTGTGGATCACGCAACGCACATTTGACACTAGTTTTTATTTACACTTCATCCCCAGTACTTGTCATATTATATGGTAAGTTCTTAGTAGGAGCCAATTAAACTGTTATTTGCAGGCAATGTTACGTTAAACAATTATACTGCTTGTAAAAGTATTACACCCTATGTAAAACACTGATTATTATCATTTGCAGTCGTTCTGTTGCATTAAAGTCTAAACGAAGTGTAAAGATGAAATGGTGACAAGTGTGTTTGTATGTGTCATCTTTTTCATTGAGAGAGTGGAGTTTAGATTATTCACAGTTTTTATTATCTGCCTCCCACATGAAAGTGAGATAGTGTAAAGTCTAGACTGGACAGACACTGTGGGGTAATGGTGTGTTAGAAGGAGAGGGCCTCAGTGAACAGAATATTATTGTTGCTGTCGAGCATGTCTGGTGACGTGATGTATCAGTTAGGATGATGCATGAGGCTCTTTAAAATATTGTACTTTGTTATTTTAAATGCAGGAAACATACTGCACATGTGTATTTAACCATCGTGATTATTAAAAATAGGCATTACTTACATTTAATTTCTTTTTTTCTGTAACAGGCAGATTCAGTTGAGAGTATTGTTACAAACAGGCAAAAAAAATAATAATAACAGGGTTAATCGAGGTCACATTTGGTAGTGGGAACATGTATTTTCAGCAGTAAATCACAATGAAGGAAAAATAAGTGATGAGAAAAGTAACAAAAAGAACACAAAGAAATGGTTTATATTGTCAGGTAATAGCAAAAAGGTTGTGAACTGATTTCTTTTTCCTCTCTGATTGCCACACAGGAACAAATGAGCGACCTGCCAATCTGCTGAACTGATTTCAGCGGGCCTCAGGTTGCTGATTAATGAAATGTGGGAGGACAAAAAGACGGCTGTGAGTAGTGCCACAGCCTACCCACAATCCTTCACTGCTATTTCTGATTGGGCTAATCATCCTATTGTCCCTCAGCACTTTAAGTCTGGGATTTTAACTGCAAGAAGAAAAGACTGACGGAAGGAATTGCACAGAAAACTGCATTTCCTTTTTATCCCCCCACCATCTCCCCTTTCTCCCACATCAAATCTTGCACCATTACCTCCAGTTTTTTTCCATAGCGCCTCATGTGTCATCCATCTAGCTCACTTTAATGGCAGCCTCATAATTATTTAGATGATTATGTGTTGCAAGCCATTTAGCATGCTCAATGACACATGTTTAATTTATTTGCTGCTGGAGCTTCTCATAGAGGAACAGAGGAAAGGACTGAAGATGGGTGACGGTGTGGTTGCTTCTGCTGCTGCTGTGGTGCTAGTAGTGAAGGAAATCACTGCCAAAATTGTTTGATAAATAGCAGCTGTTGATATAATATGCTATGCCACATCAAAGAGCTAATGTGATACAAATAAGGTGTGCTTTGTGTAGCATTGCAAGGCAACGTTTGCTCGGGCTAATGGCGTGTGTCTCGGTTGACCAGTGAACCCACATAATACACTGCACCATTGAGCAAGCTATTAGGATATGATAATGGGAGAAGCTGCTGGATGCTGAATGTAGACTTGTTTCTTCCAAGGTTTTTTACAACTTCAGCTGAAGGAAAAGCAGAGAAACATGCAAAAAATGATGATTTGTCATGAAAGCGATGAATTTCAGCTTACTTCTTTATATGAAGAAAATCCAAGGCATTAGGGCAGTGACGGTTGTCTGTGGAGCTCAGATATATTTGAAAATAGAATTTTTTGGCAACAAAAAAATGTGATTTGGGGAATATATAGACGTTTGGTGAAAAATATGAAGCGCACGGCACCTACATTTCTGTATTGCTTCAATAGTGCTAGGTAACCACTAGAGGGTAGTATAACCTCACTGAAAGGTAACTGATGGCACTGATTCCTCTGTATAGCAGAGATATTTTAGGGCTTAAAAGATATAAATTGGTGTTTTTTATGGGAAAGATGATTTTTTTTTATCTTCTATATTTTACTGATTTTCCTTTTTTATTGGATCATGGATGAATTTTTGATTGAATTGAATCAGGATTTGAAAAAAACAACAATTTAAAAACAAAAAATTTTACAGGTTTGCATGTGAACATTAAATTGCTTTTATTTAAAGTTTCCACTCAAAAATGTTTTTCATATTGTCACTTCACTTGACCTTTGTAGAATGATGTATGTGCAGAGTTTGACATTTGAAAGCTGTTTCCATATTGACAATTCATTCTGTACACACCTTAAATTTGAATTAAAAGTGGACATTTTAGCCGGGATATTGCGATATCATACGTTTGGATGCCAATCGTGGTCCAGTATGCAACTTAGACAAGAGATGTGAAAACTTGAAACCACCATTGCACATCCACTGAGGATGGACCTTGCAGTGAAGTAGGACAAATGTTAAACTCACAGCTATTAAACCATTCAAATGTACAATATTTACATGTCTATAGATTGCTATTTTTTCTAGAAAGCAACAAGCAGTATGTGTAATTTTTATTAATTATTGTAAAAAGAAAAAAAAAATCAGACAGAATTATTCTTCAAAGCAACATGTTGTTTGTATGTCTTAAAACGTTTCTGGACGGGATCTTCAAGAACAAAAAGTTCTCTCTAAGAACTGTGCAGGGTGGCCAGTACAGGTTTGTGCTTGCATGGTGCTGAAGGGCACAGCCTGCAGACACAGCGTCGGCTGCAGTGTTTTGCAGCTGGGTCTTGACGTGCGCTGAAGTCTGTCACTGCACTCCTAGACCTTTCTGTCAACTCCAGCATCTGCTGTGACTTCTTGTTGGAGAAGCTTCTGGAACAATCACAGTTCTCTGGTTGTCAGCACCTGGTGTTCCTGTCTGTTTCCCTACAACATGTAAACCTACAAATATTTAACTACTTATATTCCAGAGCCAAAAACGAAAGCATGTTGTCAATCATTTCCAAGATGTGTTATAAGTCCAAGTTTAAGTCCGAGGTAATTCTACATCTGCTTTTAGTGATATGAAGTTTATTAAAACAATTGTTGATGGCTGTTCACAGGCATGATTCAAAACTAGTTTCAAAGCTCTTGCTGCAATATAACTTTCAGCAGTTACACACTGACCCAGAAAACACTGAGAACATTTATCAATACTGCAGTTTGTGTTTCTGTGGCTGACTATATAAAACGTATACATAGAAGCTAAGCCTCTTTTATTTTTCATAGAAGGACTTTCTGCTAACAATGCGCAAGAATGAAGAGAAGAAAAAGTCAAACACAATAGAAGAAACAAAATATCACATTATTGTTAACACAACAAATATATTTCTACCCAGCAGCTGAGTGTAAAGGTTTGCTGTACAGTAAACAGTGACGTCAGCTGTGGTTCGGCGTAATAGTTTTTCTAAACTCCTGTGTCATTTTTCGTATCATATTGTTTACTTGTATTATAAATATAGTAAAGTTTTAATTCATTTTAGTGATTTAGTGCAACCGTTTTCCACAAGCTTCAAAATGTAGACATTTTCAGATATAGAATAATTTGTTGGAAACCATGTAGAGGTAAGTTTGAATGTGGCACTCTTTCTCACATTCTCATCCAAACAAAACAAACTGCACATCACACCTTGATGGACACCTGTCGCCTTTAGCTAGCTAACATGATTCTTGCAATTGGAGGCAGCAAATACGCTGTGATAATGCTAACCCAAACTGCGTGAAGTTCGCTCGTGTCAGATACGTGTTGACAAACACACTCTGAGTAAATTGCAAATTATTAGCAGCACTGGTTAAAAGCTCCTAACACAAGTAATGTTAGCGTAAACAGTTAGCATTATGTTAGCCTTCATAAAGAAAAGTAATATTAGCATACATGAAATTCCAGTTTGTCTGCTGCACAATTACGTTACTGGACATACTTATATTAATAATTTAAGCATGGATTAAAAATCTGCACTTTACCATCTAAATATACTGAATATACTGGACACATTGATGTAAAACCTCAGACGAAAAATATCGAATTGGGATTATTATTCATCACACCTGTAGTTTTCCTGCTATCTATGACTTGTCAGAATACCTAAAAAGGATTATTTTAAAAACTAAATAAGTTCAAAATACCAGAGATTTTTTTATTGCTGACAATTTAATTTTACAGGACATTCACATTGGCTTACCTCGTCATCAAGGAACAATTCTTCCCTTAAAATCCTTCCAGAGCTGGTTGGAAACATTTATATAGAAGAAAAGATGATAAATAAGAAAGTAAAAGCTCTGAGGTAAAAGGCAGGCAGATGTACCCACATTCCCACACAGCAATACATTTTGTGCAGGGCTGCAGGCTCTGACTTCCCTTCAAAGTGAATTTACACTGTTAAGCAAACATGTCCCCGCTCCTCTTTGCCATTTCGGCCGAGTTTGATTCAGCTGCTCGAAGACGTATCCAAACACCTTAAATGGGAAAAGAGAAGCAAAGCAGAAAAAGTTCAAATTCCACTTAACTTTTTTGCTTTAGTTTCTCTGAAGAACAGATGTTTTTAATCTCTTCACAGTTCACGCTGCTTAGCGAACAGTCACTCCTTTTTATATCTAAACAGAAGTACTGTGGAGTCTCTTCTCTTCTCTCTCTTACTCATCACTATTAATTAAGGATTAAATGATGATTGAAAGTTCCCTCATCTGACTGCTTATGGAGATGCATTTAGTTTGCTGATTGAAGTCTCTCAGTTAGCAGTGAAGTTTGTAATCAGCACCTGATTAAAACGTTCAGACGTACAGTGGTCCTTCTGCCCCCTCTGTCTTCATGTCCTCCATCCTAAAATCACTTTTCATTTATTTCAATTAATCAGTTAATCATGTTAAGGTCAGTAAATGTTGTCTTTGTTTAGACTCATTCTTTTTCCTCTCAAACCTGGAACATCCCAGTGTCACTGCATCGCCCCACCACCCGACACATTAGAGAGTGATAATCTTGGGCTTCATGTGATCTCGGTGATTGACTGTCAGTCAGTGATCAGGGAACCTGTTAAGGTCTCAGCTAAACTGAGACCACAGCCGAAACTGTGTCCCAATTTTTATTTACTTGCATGATTTGACACAGATCTGATGTTTCCTTATCACTGTGAGCAACAAAAAGCTGCACACAGTGAGGCATTTTTCAACTCCTGAATCACATGAATACGTGGAACAAAATCAGATTCGGGGACATGTATCAGATTTGTGTTTAATCCCGAAGAAAGAAAGCCAAACAGAAGAGTCGACTGGTGCTCGGAAAGACGCCTAAATTTAGTCAAAAGTTGAGAGAGCAAAACCTGATTGAAAATTCTTCAAACAAGCAGAAGATGCACAGGTACGCCTTTTGTAACATCTGCTCATACTGGTTACAAAGAATGCATTCTTTCTTATAATAGATATGAGCTGACATCCAAAAGAAACCAGTTATGAGCAGGAACTGTGAGTTGAGCATGAAGGGCTGCGCTCCGTGTGAAAACAGTCTTAATTACATCCTCTTGAATACAGCGTAAGGAAATAGTTTGACATTTTGGAACAGATGCTTTCACTTTCTTGCCAAGGATTAAATGAGAAGATCAATACCACTCTCTGGTCTGCACCTTACGTTCGAGTCAGGAGGGGATTACTTTAGCTTAGCATAAAGACTAGAAGAAAGGAGTAACAGCTAGCCTGTCAATGTCTTAAAGTTCTCAAACCCACTAATTAACATGTTACATCTCTTTTGTTTAAGCTGCACACAAAGTGAAATTTTAATTCGTTAATGGATAACATCTAGAGGGATTTTCTTCGGACTTTGGATCCACTCAGGTTAGCTGTTTCCCTGTATTTCCAGTCTTTATGCTAAGCTAAGCTAATTGCCTGCTCATTCAAGACCAGAATTGCCAGAGGACACAAATAGGCGCATTTTGTTTAAAAGCTTAAACACAGTCATCGTTTGTTGAAGATTGCATTTCAGTAACACTGTGTTAATACTGTTGTTAGTATATTTAAATTTCTGCTGTGCTGCTGTGTCTGTTGCCCCGTGATGCTTATGCAAGATTTACAATATTTTTTTCATTAATTTATTCTTGCTAAACTAAATTCACAACAACCATGAGGCAAAGAAGCAAACTGCATTAAACCCAACAAGCCAAAATAACCCTGACCTTCAATACCTGAAGTTTAGTAAAGTTCCTGCCATTCTTCAGCAATAATATTTGTCTTCAGTATACATAAGCGAAGTCTTACGCTTAAGTACCTGTGCAGTCCCTGACAGTAACATTTTAGCCATTTTTCAAAGCCATGACTGTGCTGTGCCAAGTATCAAACTGAATTATTAGTGACAGCTGCCAAGCAGCATAGGGAAAATTGTTGAAATGTTATGGTGAACCTGTACAACAAGACTGAACAACTGAAACAGCCATAAATATCCAGTAACGTACATCAAGACTGAGGTGACTTACCCTTAACCAAGTGTGGGCATCCACATTATTATTATTAAAAAGCTAGACTTATTTATTTACCACGTGAAAGAATTGAACATTTGGTTATCTTGGCTCTCACTTCATTCTACATGTGTCTCAACTTGAAAAACAAACACTCTCCTTTGCAGATTGAGGGGCCAGTTAGTATATTCACTCTTGTCACTGGAATATAAAAATGAGTTTAACTGATTTACTCCCTTCTTCACGCTGCTGCTACATTTTGTGTTTTTTTGTGAAAAAAACACCTTGAGGCCTGTTGGCCACCATCCCAGTCTGCCCAGTTCAGTACATGCACTGGTTACAAGGAAGAAATTGGTGTGAGTTGTTCCATACTGTGACTCAATCTTAGCTGCCACAGTTACACCCTGCTAGAGGGCGTAAATGCGGCACAGCATTTGTAACGACAAGTCCGGCTCACTCTCGCTTCCTATTTTTCTCACATGAGACTAGTATCTTCTCTTCTAACTCCCAACAAGAAAGCTTGCGATCCCAAAATCCAACTCCCCGTTCTGCTCGGGAATCAGGGATAGGTCATTGTAATTTTACTCCTGAAAAGGATTATGGTGAAATACTGATTACCTGACAGAGGGAAATGAGACTACGACCAGTGTTAGTAGGTTTTTTTCCAAATCTGAATTGACAGGGTGGAGGTGGGTGGTTAAGTTCAATCCACTATTGCTGATGAGCAGGCTGATTTCTATTAACCTGCAGCCTGCAGATCAAACAGGCAGCCCCATGCTGCTGCTGAGAGAGAGAGGCAGGGACAAAGAGAGAGAGAGAAAGAGAGAGACTCTGCTACCAAACTTTTATGACACAGAAAGTCTGCTTAATGGGCTGGAAGATTCTTCCCATTTAGCCCTGTGTGGAAATAAAAGGAAGCTGGTCGCTGCTCAGGAAAAATGGCTACTTCCAGTTAAGTCCCTCAGTGGATTGGAAATTAGGAAATTGTGAGCAGAGTGATCAATCATGGAGGAGTATGTGCACCGACATGAAATGCCCCAGTATTCTCTGAGATGGGTTTGTGAGAATGTGGAGTGACGTCAAATGTCATCTGAGAAATTATCATATAGGTGCATCACTGCCTGTCCCATTAGCTCTACCACGCCTGAGAGAGGATGTTCCAGACTTAGTCACAATTTCCATGTGCTTGTTCACACATTTTGCTTAAGTAAGCTGCTATTGTGGTTATTTTTTTATTATTACACCAACAGTTATGGAACTCAGTATTTCAAAAAGCAGAAGTATTCTCAGTGATTTGTGTTGATTTTTATTTACAACACATCTTGTCGTGTCCAGCCAGGCATGAAGTCTACCGGCGAAAAACAACCAAACAAACCCAACATCCAGTGTTAAAAAAGATTGGTGTTTATCTCCCAGCCTCCCCTTGTTTGACAGACAGAGCCCTAGCACATGAGCAGACAGAGCCAGCGGCAGCGGCAGTGCAAGATCTGGAAGCGCCGAAAGGAGAAACAGAACAAGGGCCGATGGGGGAATATGTCAGCGACAGTGCTCGGGGAGGGTTGGAGGGTGGAATGTTGATGCAAAGCAATCATGACAAACAAGATGCAAATTGTCATCATGAACAATCAAACATCTCTCACAGCTGACAGTTGGAGATGTTTGATTGATAGTGATAGTGAGTCACAAGTTTTAGAACAAAAGCTGCAACATGGAACTTCTTTGATTGAGGCAGATCAGAGACGAGACGACAACAACAACAGAGCAGGGAGGAAAATAAACAAAGTGTACTGAAGCTACGCAAGCGGGATACAAATACAGCGCGAGCACTACTGCTCTTTGGTTTGTTGAGTTTTGGGACGGGAATTTGGTCAAGGGTGAGGGTGAGATCAAACAGTAGACTTCTTCTTCTTCTTGTGTACTGGGTTTAATTGAATAAACATTTCCAAAACACACATTAGCAGAGGTGTCATTAAATATAGATAGTATAGCTTTTGTGGAAAAATACAAACTACAAGTATTGTTAATGATTAATGAAGTGCACTGTGACAAGCAGTGTGTGGGGTTAAAAAAAGCTAGTTAAATTATTTGTTCATTATTGATTTGGTAAACCAAATGAGAAAACTTAAAGTGTTGCAGCTGTTTTTGAACCAGGGTTAGTAAAAAGAGAATATTTGAGGCTGTTTCCATTTTGAATTGTGCACATGCACATATTCCTGCCAACAGTTTAGTGTTAGTTTGCTAAGCGACACGTCAGTGGTCGTAATCCAGTCAAATATAATAATGCTCCAAAAAGGCAATGAGGAAGAATATTTTAACAAAATATTCTACATTCAGCTTTACAGACATGCATTCAATAGGCTTGTTGGACCTCAAGGATAAATACTACGCAATTTGGTGCCATAAAAAGTAAGCAAGTTTTTTTTACAAGAAAGCTTAACAGGGCAGCTTTAACATGTTTAACATGTATTAAAAGAGACTCTGGAACTTTCCATCAAAAAGGAGGGTATAAATTATATATATGCATAAATTAAGGTAGAAGAGAAGCTTATTACTGGTATCTAAATTTCTGTATGATGCTTTTCAGTGTAGGTGTTTTCACTGATTTCCATATCTTCCATATCAGAACTGAGTGGCCATGAGTTGCTGACAACAAAATTGCACAATTCAGCTTTAATGTTGTTTTTGACCTTGTACTGAAGGGCTGAATCAGAAAGCGCAACATCATATTATCGACACTATGTTACTAACTAAATTTACTTTCGATCAATGATGGGAAAACATTGCAAAAGATGTATGGGCTTTAGTGTAGCAACCTCCTAGGTAAGATACAAGATCACTCTATCCAAAGTAAGAATTTAAAGGAAAAACAAAATGTGTCTTGTCTGTATATCATGCACAATATTGATAGATGACACAGATGATTTCAATGAATTATTACAGAAGGGTTTAGAGTTAAAGTAATAATCAGTCTAATATAAGGTGACAAAGTTGCTGGGAAGTGTTTCAGGTTGCCCCCACACTGGGCACCAGTAGTGATATTGGAAATATTGTCCTCTGCTGAGACTCCACACTCTGCCTTTCTTTCACCCACGCATACCACTGTGCTAATGACTTGCAAGGCCGAACATAGGAGTGCATAATTACTCACAGACATTTCCACTCAAGTGTATCATTTTAGCCTTGTGGGCTTGTAGTTTTCTAGTGGTTCATTCTATTCATGCTTGTCCCAATTTTAGGCTTATGGACTAAATAAATGTCCATTTGTGACCAGTTCAAGAATCTCAAGTAGCTCAGGTCAGTGTAATACACCAGTTATCTTTATGTTTGTGCAAAATCACCTGTCCTGAACCTGATAAATCATACCCCCGAAGATAGTTTATGAATTAATGTTTTGATGGTTTTGGTAAGAGACAGTATTAATGTTGTGAAATAGGCCCTGTGATGAAAATAAGGCCTGTGTTGAAAGGTGTGGGCAGGAAAATCTTTTATATAAATTGTCTGTATGGGGTGGAGATGAGAGGTGAGGAAGACACAGAGGGGGTAATGGCCAGAGAGCTCAGAGATGTCTTAGATGACTATAGGATCAGAGAGAGAGGGTGTGTGTGTGTGTGTGTATGTGTGTGTGCACACACTGCAGCCTGCACAGGGAGCTGCAGTGGCGGCTGTGTGCTGATCATTCATGATGGCACCTTAGAGGCCTTTCTGTAAGGAAGAAAAATGAAAACTATTAAAGGCTTGCTGGGCTATGTTGGCTTTGGTGTGTCAGCAATTATTAGCCAGGGACAGCAGTCTTTAGGTCCTCAGATATAGAAGAGTGGGAGACTGTGGCAGAGGGAAGGACACCATGATCCCGATATATACGCTACTCTGATCTGTGCAGCAGAACTTTGTGCTCTGTGGTGCAGTTACTTTTATCAATGGCTTTTTGGGTAATGTAGGTGTAAAGTAGCAGTAATCCACACAATCTGTCTTCCTGTATGTGTGTGTGTGTGTGTGTGTGTGTGTTTACACAGTCCCACACTTCCTTATGGAGACAACATGCATGTCCCCATAATGTAAAAAATTAAATTTTAAGGTGAAGAGTTGGTTTAAGGTTAGGTTTAGGTTAAGGTTAGGGTCAAGGTTAGGATTAGGATTAGGATTAGGTAAGTAGTGGTTACGGGTGGAGAAAATCTCCAGGAAATAAATGTAAATCTAGGTAATGTCCCCATAGGGCATTGAAACGTGACTATGTGGGTGTGTGTGTGTGTGTGTGTGTGTGTGTGTGTGTTTCTTTCTTTTGTATTTGGCTCCATCTTTGGAGTTAAGCAGCTGAAGACGCTGTGGTGTGTCTGCACTGAACTTGCCAGAGATCAGCTGCCTGTCAAATAGTGTGGGTGGCACGGTGACCTCTTTTTACTGGATTTAATGATGTAAAATGGCAGTTTGTTTCTTTGTATGTTCATGCATGGTGTACTCACAGTAGCAGCTGCTGTTCACATTTTCTCTGCCTACAGCAAAAAAGTTATTATATGGCATACATTGTGAGATGTACCCCAGCAGTCCTGTCTGATCAACTGAAGCATCTCTCCATCCACGTGATCAGTCAAATTAAAGTGGAAGTAATATTGGCTTTTAAAGTATTTTCAGATAATTTAACTGCTCACGTTTAGGTCCGTTTGGTCATTTGTATTTGGCGAGAGCAGCATTTCAACCATTCATGCGTTACTCTCAGTGATCAGTTTATGCATTGCTTTTAGCGAACAATTTCATCTCCTCTGCTTTCTTGCTAACTAATTTTCATGCACTCTTGTTGCAATGACTCTGAAATTAATTGTTATAGTGATCAAATCAGTATCTATATGTAATCAAATCATAAATTCTATTTATTTATCTATTTTACAAATTAGTTGAGCGACTGTGCAATCTTTCCTAGCACCCCCTGGCAACTGCAGAAGTACCCAGTGGGGTATAAGTACCCCTAGCTGATAATAACTACCTTACACAATAGTAAATGGTTCTGGTGTTAACCTCCTTGAGTCACCTCACTTTCTGCCTTTGCTTCCTTCATTAGACCACCCTCTTGTCCATCACACCTGTCCACCTGCAGGTTATCTTGGGGAAATGACATCCAGCCTGCGGTGTCTCCTGTGTTGCAGCGCTGCGTATCCCTCTCCTCCTGGTCCCTGTGAAGCAGGTTTAGGAACAATGAAATAAGAGACAGAAATATAAGGTGCCAATAACCACACAATGCTCTTCTTCGCCCAAGACAGCATGTTGCCCATTTCTGTCATTCCCTTCCTGGTGTTATCTCACAGCATCAAGTCTCTGCCACACTGCTGCTAACAGTGACAGCAGATATGTTGCACCATGGAGCAACAAGAACATCTTTCTAGTCGGTTGCCACTGTGAGCCCCGCAGGGAATTATGCTCTTAAATGATTGGCGTTTTAATCAAGCTTCTGTATGAAGTTTGAGCAACGACATGCGTCATTGTATTTCTGCAACAGGATATATTTTTTCATCATTGAAATGAACTACTTAAAAATGCATGGCATAGATTCTTCAGGGCCAGATCCATTTTATCGCAATGCAAATGATAATTGCGTGTATTCTCTCCATGATTCAGATCTGGAAATTTATCGGGTTCTTCCTTGGCTCATAATACACCCTTCCACCAAGTTTCATAAAAATTGGGTCAGTAGTTTTTTTCCCATAATCCTGCTGACTAACAAGCAGAAAAATAAACCAGACCAAAAACATAACCTCAGCAAACCTTGGCAGTACAGTAATGCAAAACATCTTTGTGTTGGACAGCATATACATACAGGGTTATTACACTGAATGTGCAAAAGTCAAAACTCATGACATTTGTTGCTTTTGAGAAAGATACCAGGGTCATCTGATATGTATGAAAATAAAGCAAATGATTACTTTAATATTTGAGTTTCAAGTTTCGACATTATACGTATATATATATATCTATATATCTATATATATAGATATATATATATTAAAAAAAAAGACTGGGGGAACATGTATTATAAATCACATAAATGAAGGTCACTGGATCCATTAATGCATAGCCTGCTGGTCATATTCACATATTACATTATCAAACTACTACCTGCTGGTGAATTTGGTGTCCTTGCATTCGCAGCCCCTGCTAGAAGACAGATTCTCAATAGACTACCTCTCATTACTCATTACAGTGTTTGAGGACGCAGGGGACCACCTGCGACACTTATAAATGACTTGCTTGTACAGTTTGCCTCGGGCAGAGCTGATGCCGGGCCTGCCCAGATGGCCTGTGATCGACTCTGTTGTGGTGCAACACACACGCAGCGTGTCCATTGCTCAAGGGCCCAGTTTACTTTTCACATGCATTATAAGGTGAAAGAAATGCAGCATCATATGATTCTTTATGAGTCTCATTCTAAAACATATATGTAAAAAAAAAAATTGAGGGGCTAGGAGACACCTATGTTAGGTTTTTGTCCTTACATCCCTGGTCTACATTTTTGGCATAGAAATCTCTCTCTGTCTCAGTCCTCCTCATCTTCTCCTCACAAATTTGTATTCTGGTAGGAAAACAAAGGCATACAAGGAACACGAATGGCAACTGTTTGTGACAGTAATCCATGGCGGAGTGGGAAGGTGATGCAAGAGGTCACTGAATGTAAACGCTGCTGTTATTCGGGTAGTGTTAATCCCTCAGGCATAGTGACTGAGCATGCATCAATCACAGCCGTGTGTGTCCAGAGGTGAGCCAACAGGCATTAACCTTGAACCAGAAGTCAAAGACTGGCTGCTCTACCCCCACAGCCACAAGACAGACCACCATCGTGTCCACTCGCTGAAATACAAGGTGGAAGTTTGCCAAAGTTCAAGTGAGGCCCTGTGCCAGTAAAACAGGCCAGTGAGTCAGATGTTAATCAAAGGAGCCTGCCTTCACAGTCTTGTCACTGAAAAATCACAGTATAGTAGCTAGCATAAGTGGCAAGCAGCATGGTTGCTGTATCGTAATGAATGGCTATTTAGAAGAGGGAGCTAACAGTATTACTTATCCACAGTTTGATCACTTGTTTAGTCAAATGAACAAAGGCTCCGCATTAAGTTATCAGATGCAATGCAGGTTGGGCTCTGAATTTATCAAGTAAGTAATTACAATTTTAAACTTTTATCAGTGCCCATGTAATATTAACACACCGTGCCGTATACAAAATGTGGCACTGTGTGGATGGGAATCTCACAGTGGTAATCATTAACTAGTTAGTAGTAACTATTGAGGCTACTCAGATACTTTGATCAGAATGTTAAAATATTTATGCCTTCTTGCAAACTTGAGGAACTTGTGCACAGTACAGGGAGAATGAAAAATGTTTTTGTCTGGTACAGAAAATTGTACTGATGAATTCAGTACAATGATTTGATAACTGGTCCCTCCCAAGTAACAGAAGCTATACTGCTTGAAAAACACCACCATGTTTCAGAGTTCATGGAAGACTCAGCAATGTATAGACGATTTTTGACCGTTTTGTCCTGTAGATTACATTTTTCTACAGTGATAATTTTTTGCCTTGGGGTTTTTAGAAAAGACTAAAGTGACTTTATAGCTGAGATCTAATCATGCTTCCTCAGCAAGCAGCATCAGATAGACTCCCTCACCTTATCAGCGTAGGCAGGCAGAGGAATCATTTCAAGAATCTACGGCCAGAAGGGAGGAAAAAGAGCAATTCATGGCTGTAATAGCAGTGGTTCAACAATTAGAGAAAAAGCGTAAGAAACGGAACGAGAAAAAAAAATAAAACAACAAAAGTACGCCTTGGAGGCTTTTATGATTGGGAAAAAAGAGGGAAGTGGAAACGAAGAAACAATTACTTTTAGAAAATTTCAAGAGCAGATGAGGACGATAAGCCTGTGTAGTGCTGTTTGATTCCACGGATTGTCAAACAGCTTTTGATTTTCTGCTAAGTTATATAAATGGTACTCATAGGGAGAACATCAAAATTCAATAACTCCCTTTGAGATGAATGTTATTAGATTTTCATATGAGTGGCAGTTCCTTTCATCTGGTAACAAAAGCAAACCAGCTGCAAAAAGTGTTTGCATTAATATCACATCAATTAGTATATACTTGAACATGTGTGACATCGGCTGGTCGGAGCAGTTTTACCCCAGTGTTACTGTCTTTCAGTGTCTGGTATTTTAACCCCCTCGTTATGGCTGTGATAATTGCTGGTAATACTGTTTACTTTATGGTCACTTTTATTTTACACCTTTAAGAATCTGAAATTTTCTTTTCCCTTGACTGTGAAGATGCTGTGATAATCTTCGTCCGAGATGCCAGATTCTGAGAGCTTATTACTCATGAACTGCATAATTAAGAGGATGCTTAAATGGCACATTAATACATACATAGATACACTTGTAAAATTCTGAACAGTATGGCATCGATCAGTTAGTATAGGTAAAGGTAATCTTAAAGTACTGCATTACAAAATATTATGTTTTATAAGCATAATATATGCTTGATTTCCAAATGCATACAAATAATTTTTGATCCATTTATGGAAAGTTGGAGTGAAGATACAAGAATTTCATTTTCTGAAAAAGTAGAAGGGTGAGTAAAAAATTCCAATGGGGGGGATTTCAAAGACAAGGAATACAATGTGTTATATTTTTGGTCTTTGAAATATTGAAAACACACCAGCTGAGTCATTTTTTAAGCTCAAATCTTGGTCTACCAATTCAATCAGTAAGTTACTTAGGGTGTATCTAAATAAGAGGCAACTTTATGTTTGTTGAGGTATCCTGATTGTGTCAGTGTGATACCAGTCGGTTATTTTATTTAAACTTTCTCTAAAATATTTCTTTATTGATTTGGCTGAGGTTGTAGAGGATGTTGCATCAGGAATCGGAGCTGTCTAATAAGGTGCTGAGAATGATTTTCCACTTTGAAATGCTAAATGGGACGGAGGTACAAATTAGCCTAGAAATGCCTGGCGCGTATAATTAAAGGCCCCAATGAATTCCAATAATCAAATAGGCCATCTTCTGAGAAAACTATTACAGGGGGATTATTAGAGTTGCAGGTTTCACTAATCACTCACTGACAGACTACCTGTCTGCCAGCAGTCCTGTCTGTATGGGGTCTTACTGTCTAACACACACACACGTACGTGCATACACAAGGCCACTCAGGTACACTCAGACGCTCATGTGTAATTACAGTCACACACCCCCCCTCAAGACTTGCGTGTAGTATGTAGACAGACCAGTACATACACAAGCAGAGACAGTCAGTCAGTCCTATTGATGTCAACCTCTTGCTCTCAGTTATCATCTGCACACAGGCAGGCTTCATATTGAATCAGAGGGACAGGGTTAAATAAAACTGGAAGGCTTTCACTTTCAATCTCATCCAGCCTCCAACTTACATGCCTCGACTGAAAGATTCAGGAGATAGAGGGGCTTTGGATGTCAACACGCAGAGACAACATATAGGCATTTATTCTGTACTGTGGATCTGTAAAAACTGAGCCTGTAAACCAGTATGGTTGTCTTGTGTCCTGTCAACACAGCTTGGATTAAAATTATGACTGTATTTTATAATGTGATAGAAAAGCTGCTGATGTGCTGCCCATTCTTTCCAGCACTGAAGTATTTATTGCATCAGATTCAACCACACAAAGGCTTGTGCACAGTTTGTTAGCCGTCAGCCCCCTGCCGCAAAGAGGTACCCTGGTAAAATTAATCAGTGACATTAAAAAACAGACCAAAATGCGTCACGCTTTGATGCAACCCAATGTGTTTATTGATTAATAAACGGTCAAAGGATTCCATTTCCCAGATATACTGTCTCTGCCTGGCGCTGCTCTTTTTGCTGCCGAAGAGGCTTTTTCCCCCAGGACAAATGTGTTTCAGCTGAGCTGATCCAATCCCTTCTCCATTGTTTTTATGTACTTCTGTTTAGCACTCCCCGAGCTCCACTGACTACCTGTCTGTTGACAGGCCTATAAACATAAATCAGACTTGTTAGAGACTTTTTCATAAATTTCTCACTACAGAAAAAAGCTGCTTCAACAGATGGATGAAACAGCATCAGGGTTTTTTCTTCTCTTTTCTGAAATGAATTTCTGTCCTTGCAGTGTTCAGAGCATTATTGGTATCATTAAAGCACTGATGAAAATCTGTACGAGTAAGCCAAAAGTCATAGCACAAAGCTACTATTTTATGTCCATATCACACACAGTGGATTGAAAATATTGGATCCGATCAGGACTATAACCTTTTTCCACCAGTATATATTGATATTCTGGGGAGATTCTATATATCCAAAGCCAGAAGGCCTATTGTCGATCCTTTCTGCCAGAGGGAGGATGGCAACAGTAAACACATCTGTCCTGTCATGCATTTGAAATCGTCATATGCAATGCTAATCCCTGTTACCTGAACTGTAAAGGGTACTTCGATAGATGAAAAGGTCCAGAGTGCTCTGACCCCTGTCTTTTTTTCTTTGTCAGGAGCATTCATCAATATTCCTTTCTGTCAAGCAAGTAATATTTTAGCCTATATTGTATTTGTTAGTCATCATTTTCCCTCTCTAGTCTTTTAGCTGGGAGGTTTGACCTTTGTAGTCCACCAGTAGAGAATCTATGTCACCTCGTCGCTCCCATTTGTCCCCTCACTGCACTTCAGTGGGAAAGATAATTACACTTCAAATGAAGCTCCATTCATCGTGTCTGCTAATGTTTCAGCGCTATCTCTTTCTCTCTTTCTCTCTTTCTCTCTTTCTCTCTATCTCTCTCTGTCCCTCTCACTCTCTCCCAGAGCACAATGGGGAGGGTCAATGGATCCACGCTCACCTCTTATTTACAAGATTCATGTTTATCTAATGCAAAATCAATAGCTCAGCACCGGGGAGAAGTTAGGGCTCGACTAACAATCGTTGAGAGCTACTTAACAGCACATCAGCCACTGCTTTAGTGGCCCATAAAGGAGAGGGATCGGCGTGGCCCTCAACAGCACTGGAGTCTGGTGTCCAGAAACAGTGGATGGTCAGCCGCATTCATCTCTGTGTCTTCCTGTATATCTAACAATACTTAAACCTGTGGTGACAGATTTTATGGGTCATGGGGGCAGCAGTACAAGTTGTGTAGTTGTAGTTACTTGTCTCATTTGCACTATTACTCGTCTCATTTGCACTATCCCTCATTTGCACAACTCTGCAATACTGCTGTAAATACTGTTGCCATCTGGTCCCTGTTCACTGGTTATATCCTTTATTCTGGTTGTTTTTATATTTATATAGTGTTGTTTTTATATTTATAGCATTAGTATTGTAGGTTTTTGGGCTTATACCGGGACCAGGGAAACTAATTTCATTCCACCTCATGTTTCTACATGTGTGAAATGACAATAAAGCTCCTTGAATCCTTGAATCTTGAATCCTTGAATCCTTGAACACACTGCTGACATGTGCAATACACATTAAAATGACCTATTTACACATCAGGGCGGCACTGAGTAATATTACTGTCGCATTGTGTAAGTATTGTAAGTTGTCAGTGGTGTTGTACAAGTCAAATTAAAATGTTATTATTTTAATTCTCCCTTTTTGTAAACGGGTCAGTTAACGGAGGTTGAAAACCACAAGTTGAAAATCACACAGTTGATGTGGTTAATGGGTTGTGGTTAATGTTAGCATACATGTGTATTCAGGTGAACAACATCATTCATTTGGAGTTGACCACCTGAGGAATGCCAGTCCAATATTTACTCTCGGTTTGGCTCTGATTTTGGTCTCCACCGGCTCTTTGTTTGCCACCGGCAGCTTTGTCTGCCTGCTGTATGACACTGCACAGGCAATGTACAGCAGGCTATTATAATTTATCACTGAAAACAACTGTTCCTGAAAATGTGGCTTCGAGACTGGAGAGACTAAAAACAGCAGAGTTATAGGTTAGAAAACCACAGTTTTCTCTCACACAGAGAGCTAAAAACACATGCTATAAGCCTCCCTACAACTGTGTGTGGGGTGGTGATAATTCTCTGTTGCTCATTACTAACCTCAGGTTACAGTACAAATGGCCTAGTGATCCATTGATAATAAAGAAATGCTGTATTGTACTGATATTGATAGCGAATATAAATATAACTTCCCATTTTGATCTTGGTTTCGTGTCATAAGTGAGTAGCTTTTCCCACCTGGGGAGTTGTGAACTCCAGCAAAGGGAGACTTTTAATTCATTTAATTAATTAATTTCAATTATTTTTGTTCTTAAATTGGATTATTTTTTATTTGTTTTGGGGGGTTTTTGTTTTGTTTCTTGGGGTTTTTTTCTGTTCCTTCTGTGAAGTAACAGAGATTTTAATATTAAAAAAAACTTTAAACAGACTGTTGTTAAATCAAAATTCTGCGTTAACTTTGTATTAGCAACATAAAATTAAAGCACCAACACCCTCACAATGGTCTTATCTGCTTTTATAACAAATTATGATTATTGCTTTTATGCTTTTAAAATATGAAATATAAATCAAAAAATGTGCATAGTTTTAGTGTTCTTTAGCACTGACAAAGGACTATGTGCTGCAGTAAAAGTTTAACAGACTAATTGACTAACTATAACTTAAATTACGTCTCTTCATCATGCAAAACGTTCCCTCGACATAGCGCTGTAATATCCTCTAGACCTGTAGAGACACCTCTACCTCATTTCCTGGTTCCTTGCACATTGAATAGATCAGCACTTAGAAATCTGCCTCAGTAGCTCTGCTTGGGGGTGTGTATCATTTGGCCCCAAAATTCACTTTTCCCCACCAGTAAGCACTATCTGCCTCGCACCACCGTGAACCCCGACAAAGACCTTGCCATCTGTCAGTGTCGTTCGCCGCAAAGTGGCTGCGATTAATTGAAAAACAATGGCGGGGCCAAGTGGGAGGGTCAAAGCAATATGCATCGTGGCCTCGCCGGGTCACCTCCTCATTTCCTCATTGTCGAAACGTCTTCTCCTGACATTAGCTGCAGAGATGTCTGAACACATTGTGCCTGTTTGGTTTAATGTCCTCCCTTCTTTTGGCAGTGGGGATTATCAGGCGGTCAGATCCAGGAGACTATCTGTCTCTGTCCATGTCATTGTAACATAGTGCTAATCAATGCTGAGGGGAATAGTGTGGAGTAGATCCCAAAAGGGAGGAGGCTTCTTCTATTACAGTTATGACCACACAGAAGAACCGCTGGGAGTGATGGACAGTGAAGCACAGCAGTGAGAATGAAAGATACATGGGAGGTTAACAACGAATGTGAGTGCCCAGCATGACATGATTTCTCTGTGTGCAGCTGCTCGCAACGTTATTTTTAATCCTGAATGTGTTTCAAGGGCCTCGGCCTCCAACTTTCCACAATCGTGCCAGTGGAGTGAATTCTTCCTACATGAGATGGGTTTTCCTCCTCCATGCAGCCTCAGCAGATCGAATCATCGTGCACACATGCTTTCAGGGTTGACTGAGCAGCTTCTCGCCTTCAGTAACCAGGCGAAGTGACCCTGTCTATATGCAGACTTACAGCTTGACACATCCGTTTACAGCCATCCAGTCCATTTTGCTGACACCATATTGCGAGCCAACGCATCAAAGCGACGGAGCGTCTCCATCACTGCCAGCTAGAGTTGGTCATCTTTATGTCACTCAGCAGACTGCAGCATCCATCTTTCCCTGATAGATAGCTGGTGCTGTTGTACCAAGGTGAAGGAAAATTCCCTCACTTAAAGATACAACACTCATTTAAATCTTGGCACACACTAAATATTTAGAGAATCATTGTATACTCTCCAAAAACGCTTTTTGTTTGTCTCCAGTGGATCAAATGACTGTGTGTAAGGGAAAGGGGGTCATTCCTGCTGACAAAATCAGGCAACCCTGCAGTTCCACTCAGCTCTGTGTAGCTCTCACATCTCTCAGTTCATTGTTTTGGTTTAATCATTTCAGTTTGGTCCATAATTATTTTCAACAGCAGCAGCAGGCAGGCTGTTGTTTTCAGTAGAAAAATCTGATAAACCCACCGTACACGGTCACGGAACAACGACCAGACAAGCAAAGTTTGTGACTAAACGCTAAGCATAGCACAGAATATAGCAGCCAATGAAGTAGATGTGTCCTTTAGTATAATACATGTATTTTAAGTATTTTACAAGTATTAACTGTTGTTCACTTAGCTGTCAGGATATAGGATATGCTGGATTTTGAACCTTGTGATGGTAACAGTCTGGATGGACTTTTCCCTCTTTACCATGGATAATGTGGATGTCAAATGTGGCCTTTCAGACCACAACACACTTTTGCTTTTGCTTTATGTTAGTCTATGTCAGCTGAGCTTGGGCCCAGAGATGTCAGTGGCGTCCCCGGATGCTGATGACATATGGCTTTCACTTTGTATGCTTAGAGTCTTGCATTTGTAGGTGCAGCAATGATTTTCTGAAGTGTCCCTGAGCCGATGTAGTAATATCCTTTACATAACCATGTCAGTTTTTAATGCAGCACTGCCTGAGGGAGTTGAAGGTTATTGGTATTTAATGTTGATTTTTGTTTTTTACTCCTTACTTGCAGAGGTTTCTCCAGATTTTGAGGGTGACATCCCTTAATATCTTGCAATTGCGCATTGAAAAGTTCTTAAACTGTGAGCGACTGAGTCTTTCAAAGATGCTCCTTTCACACCCAGCTATGATCCAGTCACCAGTTGCCAATGAACCTGTTTAGCTGTGGAATAGTCCAACACCAACAGGTGTTTTCTGAGCAGTGGACAACTTTCCCTCTCTTTTGTTGCACTTGTACCAGCTTGGTTGAAACACGCTGCTGGCATCAAATTCATTTGCAATTCACAATTAAGTCGATCAATTTGAACATTAAATATAAACAATGACATTATATGACATTATATTAAATATGAACATTAAATATAGTTAAATATAGTGTTTTTCCCCCTTGTTTTTGCTCTTTGTTCCAACTTTTTTTGGAATCAGTATGCTGGCTTCATCTTGATTTCTAACTATGCCAACACAACGAAAGGCAGCAAGAGAGACAGCAGTTTGCAATATATTATCATGTCAAAAATCAAGTTTTTTTTTTAAAGTAACACAAAATCCAACCTATACACAATATTGTACAGTATTATTTATTATGTGCCCAATGTCACCCTGTTCCTGGTAAATGAAAAAAAGCAGAACAAAACCGTGTAGAAATGTTCCAGTGATCAACCCCACATTTTCATCATATCCTCCAAATCAATCTTCCATTTCATTTGAAGAATTCAGCATGTCAGAGTGTTTGAAAATGAGATCATCAGCAGTTATGTAGACACTCTGAAGAGGTCACACCAGGTAGATTAGCAAATCAATAACTTATATTCTGGAAATTAACTGTAAATTATATCCATGAAAAAAAACAATAACAGAGTCTCAGCATCATTGCTGCCATTAGAAAAGATTTCATTTCTGCACTTCAGGAAACAATGATAAAATAAGGGACGACCTTGCATCTGTGTACAACCTTTGAAAGGCCTTTTTCCTCTCTAATTTAACCTACAACAAGTTCTCCCAAGCTCAAGCTCTGTCTTGCATTTTTCCATAAGCTATAGTTGCAAACCTCCAGGCTTTCAAGGTTAAAGTGGAAATTAACCGAACTTCTAAAGAAAGTTTTATTTAACCCCGTCTGCAACACTTATAAATATAACACAGTCATCTGCTCTTCCATGTCCTCTCTTTTTAAAAATATCCCAGGATACTGCATTTAACGACATCTTTAACTTCTTTCATTTCCCATCATGAAAGGATTTTCTAATGTATTTCTGCTACTATGTAATTAACATTAAAATTATTCATCTGATACTTGTCAGATTGCCGACAACCAGTGGTTATGTCAGGCACTGTTCTAAAAAAGATGGCAGAAGGGCTCAATTACCTCCAGCTGAACAAAACCACTGTCTCCAGTGCTTGATGCGTGCCCTAATACTGTATGATTTGATTATTCTGCACAAGCAAACACATGCAAATTGCATTTCAACTTGAAGTTGTTAATTTCTAAGCGTGCTGATTAAGTGTAAGAATGTATCAGAGATATCCCGTCAGGTATTAATGCTGATTTCAAATCAACAAAATGGAAGAAAAGTTCAAAATCATTTTTTATTCACAGGAAAGGATGAAACACTCTGGCAATGGCTTAAAATACATCTAACTGAACCTTTATAATTTTCCTCTTAAATAAAACTAAGGAAAGCCAGCCGGGGTTAACCTTGGAACCCGTTTTACAAAGTGAAGGGAGATAAAACATGGGCCGACCTGGTTGTTCACTCTGCCATCCAAGCCTTTGTTTTTCTCACAGTGTGGATGGCCATCTGTCAGCCTTACCTAGAGAGAGGCAATGATTTTGGCTCGCCTGAGTGAACACCCAGCAAAGCAATATTTCACATGTTAGAACTGAAAAAAGACCCGTCTCAGGGGATTTTGCTTACTGGAGTGATGTGATGGTGTACATCAAGAGTGATGGTACTGCCTTAGTGGTGTAGCAGGGGCTACAGCAAATCTGGTTAACTGGGAACACGGGACTCTCCCAAAGCCCTGGCTGTTGTCGTATTCCTACTTTCTTTAAATGCCGCAAACTGGTTGTCGCTTTGTGGAAAATTAACCAATAATTGCTTTTTCTGCAGAATACATATTGGTTTAGGTTTTTTTCCACTTTTAATCGTGTTCACTTATCCTTTCATCCATCCTCCTATTCAGTACCATCAGGGGCCTGAGGCCTGTACTAACATGCTTTGGGAAAAAGACAGTGTAACTTGTACATCACCCGTTTTGTCAGGAGGTGTTTCGAAAATTCAGTTTCTGAGATGACACATCATCTGTTGATGTATTTGTGAAATAGTTGTGGTGCAGTGAATATGAAGGAACAAGCTTCCATGAAGAGAAATATGTTTTTAGCAATGTTAGCAGTCTACTTTGGACCAAACTGCTTTTTCCACATACAGCACATAACTGTAGTGTTGAATTCGGTCAAATAAATGTTGAGTCTCGACATAATCCAGGCAGTGATTATGTTTCCCTTATAAATATATTTACTTTTGCAAATTTGTTGTGTATATAAACATTATTTCTAGAAGATGGGGTGAAATAAATAGTTTCCCACCTGAAAAGTGGTTTTCGTAAAAACTGTGAGTGAGTTGCTTGTGTACTAACATATTTTCGGTAAAATATTGCAGTAAATAAAGCAGTCACAACAAAGATTTTTTTAAAAAAAAACCACTTATGTATGGCAAAGATTATTTTGAAGATAACTGACCCCTTTCTTATCATTTTTGTCATCAATTGGAGAGTGAATTCCCAATAATACTGTTCAGCCTGGAGAGGCTGCAAAAGTCAGAGCAGAGGTTTTTAATATTCCACCTGACTGTGCATGAAGTCAACACTAACCCAGTCTCCTCCACCATCTTTCCCCCTTTCCTGTAATAACTTGAAGTAAACTGCATGGAGAGTAGATTTTGTGACTTGTTACTGACATTTAAAGTCAAAGGATCACAGGTAGATCATTTTCCTAATGAGGTTTACATGCAGGTGAACTGACCGGCACTTATTAACAAATACCAAAACAAAGTTTCGTCCCATCTCAGCCGTAAGCTTTCAAGCCTGGAGTCTCATTTGTCAGATCTCAACTTCTTTTCAAGGTCGCAGTCTACTGTGGGGCTATAATTCAACTATCACCTAATTAAGGAGGCCAATGATCATTTGAAAGGAGTAATGAACTATAGAAAATGCTTACGTCAGACCTTATTAGTGCCAGGCAGGACACTTTTAGAAATGATGAGCCATTATCCGAAAGGATACAACTAAATGAACAACTAATTAGCATCTCAAAAGAAATATAAAGTGCAAATTGGTTAATAATTATAATAATTATTGTAATATTTCTGAAAACAAATACTGTCGCCCATTCAGTCATGCAGCTAGTTGTCAGTATTGTTAGCATCCTGTTGCAGTATCATTGAATTTATGAATCTTTTTAAAGTGCATGTAAATGAGCTACAAAGGGCACATTTTATAAACAAATGTTAATAAACATTTTTAACTGATAAGTATTTTAGCACACATGAAGAAAAACAGCCCACTGATGGTCCGACTTGATTACAAGGAAGTGTGATTTAAAGAAACAAGTAAAAGTTGATGGAAATACATAAAAAAAAAAAACTTCCAGTCGTTCAAGCTTATCAAATTGCTTCCATTTAGCAGTCATTTCTTCCACAGGCATGTAATTGTGTTGCTGTCATACATTTCCCCTCCCCTGTATGAAGCTTTGGATTCTGGGTCTTTATCTAATTTATGCATCTCGTGAAAGTACAAGTCTGAATTTATTGGCACTGGGCTAATGGCATTCATTAACCTTCGCAACAGTGAAATGTTTGATTGGAATATGGCATTTCCTCCCTCAAAGGGATGTTTCATCCCCTTTGCAATTCAAATACTTCAAATAAGTCATTAAATGCAATTTCACTTCAAACGTCCGGTTTATGTATGGTAATAACTATACCTCATCACACTTAACATGCACACACATCCACAGCGAGACAGAAATGTGTCGGTTCACAAATACAGGAAGTTACTTCATGGTGACAGACAGTTTACATCTTACAATCACTGGGCTGTGTTTGAATATTAGGGCTTGATTAGAAACAATACATCTGGAGACAGAATTGTGTCATATCGTTAGGCTGATCTTGGACTAATTATAGCTTCTAATTAATGAGCTGTGATTAAGAGACAAATTATGAATTCTAAGTTAAAGATTGGGTGATGTTAAAATATTAAGGAAATGGATTTTTTTTTAAAAAAAAAAAGTTGACTCTGGTGACTTTTTGTAACCAAACGTGCCTGTTTTCTGTCTATTACTGACTCAACCTGATGAAATTTGCTTGCTTTACGTGCGGTGCACTTTGCATTAGTCGTTATCTTGACATTCCACTCAGCTCTATGGGGAATTTTGGTGGCCTAGAGATTGGAGAATCAGCTTGTGATCGGAGGGTCACCAGTTCGATTCCCCCGCCGGACGGGCATGAAAAATTTGGGTGTGGTGGAGTGATTAATGCGAAAAATGCTCACACCCTCCATTATCTGGCTGATGTGCCCTTGAGCAAGTCAGTCCCAGTTTGCTCCCTGGGCGCTTGATGTTGCCCACTGCTCCTGTGTGTGTTTTACTGTTTAGGCTTTACAGTCCACAACTTTACAGTTCTACTTCGCTCACTGTTCTCATCAACCTGATTTTCAGCAGTAGCAAGACAAACAAAGTCATTGATTATGGATTTGTGAAGAGGAAATACTTTTGACTTACAGTTGTCAGCTGTCATTAACAAATGACCAAACATGAATTTGGGTGGTGGCAATGGGTGGACTACAGCCTGGCAACCCTGTTGGCCACCCCAGTCATAGTTGCCTTTTTGGTTTATTTTTTTCTCAAGGCAGAAAGCAAACCAAAAAATGATCACAGCTAAGCTAATAACAGCAGGAAGAAGACTGGTTTTGATACTTTGATTCAAGTTATTCCATCTCTGACTTACTTAGCACATCGTGCAAAACTCTAAGGTAAAGTTATCCTTGTGCTTTCACACCTATCCTGTTTGGCTCAGTTACAACAGCATCATTAAAGTACTGGATGTACAGTACATTTTACTAAAGTTATAAGCTCATCTTGGCCTGTTCTCCTATGAATTGTCAACTCTTGATTAGGCTCCTGATCAGTGTGATGAGGAAATGTTTCAGTCAAGGGCGTTTTGGTCATGCAGACATCCCAAGCGGCCGATTGCCTCCAGAGTTATCCAAAATGTCCGGCTCTGTGTAATGATTTTTTCAGACAGCTGAGTGGCCTGGTTCGCTCACGTCACTCCACAGATTTCACCTGATAATACGCTTAGACACAGTGGCTGATCACATTCACCTGACCTTGCTGCACCAGCTAACTCGAGAGAAGAGAGGAAGAAAACGCTTTTGCTTATCTGTCCCATTTACTGACGGAGAAGAGATTCTCCAACGCTCACTCCCAGCGTGGTTCCCATTGACTTTGAACCTTTTGTTATACTCAGGCCATGGATAGCAGCTCAGGGCTTGTTGAATTCGTGCACATGCACTCTCCAAATACAATTAGCCACTATGTACTGGAAAAACGTGAAACCTCTGAAGGATGTGACAGATTCATTTGCCTTATTTGGCATAATGTTGTCACATTAGTGTTGTTTTTTAGCACTAATTGCATTTGTCATTGAAGGCTGACTAAATCAGGCAGTTGCACCACCTAATGAGATGCTGATTAGAAATTCTGAAATTCACTCACTACTGATTTGGTGTTATTTTAGCAGAAAAATGAGGATAATTTTCCCTAATGCCACTTGTTAAGGTAATTACTCCATAATTGCCTTATCAAGGTGTCATAGAAGAGTCAAGGCAAAAAATATCACTACCCCTCAGGGGCACTTTGTCACTCTCCATTTATCTTTTATTCTGTTAAATGCAGTCCCATTGCAACTGGTACTACTTTCACAGATTGAATGAGTAAAAGAGTTTCTGTGCCATCTGTGAAAATTACTTTGCCCATATGCATATCCACGGTGACACAAAAACAAAACCTGCAGCTTATAAATAAAATGACAACACAAAAAAAACCTATGATGGTTTGGGAGGATCACATTTTAACATCTCTAAACTGAATCCACATGACACATTTTAAATTAAAAACCCTACATGATTCAATTAATCGCATTTAATTAAAAATGTTGCAATCTTTCAAAAAGCCAAGTTATAAAAGGTGAAAAACAGATAAAATCATTTGATAGTACATCTCCTGAGGATGTGATATTGAAGCAGTGTGCTTCCTGTGGAGCCTGCTATTGGTTTATCTTGTACCATGTAATCTCTCTGTGATTGAAAACAAACAGCAGAGATGAACCAATAGTGGCGTCTATGGGAATCCACCCATGGCATCTTTAAGACTAGCAGTTTTTGACACCAAACTGCTTTGAATCAAAATGAATGCAGCTTCATCAGCGAACACTTCAAAACATTTTTCTACCAGACATGGATTTTAACGGCAGCCATGATGCTGAAATATTTCTCCAGATTCAAAAAAGACCTACAGCCTACAATGTCGTGATTAGAGAGGAAGCTCAGACAATAACCTGCTGATTGTGGTCATGGCTGTTCACTCAGTAGGGTATGAATATGACTTCCTAAGGAGATATTTTTTTTCTAATGCTACAGTATCTTTTATAGCCTTTCCTTTCTATTTTTCTGTGCACAGCTACAGGATTTCTGAATTGATGCCATGATTGATAATAAGTTTGCACTGTGCACAACAAGAATGCACAATCACTCACCCCATAATTTAATGGCTTACATGTATATGTTTATGAGTTACTGTGAGCTATTATTCAGTTGTTTCATTTCCAAAAGAGACTTTATTTTTTGGTCTTGATACAATAGGGGCTGCTGTGCCTGAGAGCATTTGTTGCTGTGTGGAATAATGCAGTGAAACAGCTGAAATAACAGTCAAGGGAACATGAAAGTATGGAGGTATCACAGTGGAAAAAACATTTTGTTCACACCTTGTACAGAGTCAGGTTATGTCACGTGGCGTTACCCAGACAATAGCACTAATTCTGCCATACACTGTGTGTCACCATGCAAATTCTTTTGCCAGACTTAAGAGCCATCAACATGATCAAGAAATAAATGCATTTCTATGTAATATGGACGATGAAATGATTCTTAAAGCCACTATGTGTAGGTTTTGGAAATTCAAAAATGAAATTGTGGTAGACGCCAAGAATAATAATTATTATTATTAGTGTTTAATTTTATATTTGTGTGCAGAATCCTTCTTTTATTAATTAATCTCAAGCCTCAGTGATTCGCTAAATAAGTTGTGACTTTGCTCTCAGGCAAAGTAACTTCACATTGTACTTCCATAAAGACTTGAACACATCAAAACAGATAGATACACATTAAAAACAGCAGCTGTGGAGATATGCTGACTTTTGGTGTATATTAAACGTGAAAAACACTTGATCCCATATTTCCCATAATGCATCTTGATGGCATCTTTTATTAAAGGGTTTTGGGTTTTTTTTAAAATAATTTTTAATTGTTCCAAAACTATGCCATCAGAATGATGACGAAGATGTTAACATGAATGCATTTTCCTTTGTGAAGTGAAATCACCAGTTTCCTCAATATGAACCGATTCCATAAATAATCGGCAGATTAGATTCAACGATGCAGGTGACCTCAGTATTAAAGCACTAGGCAGGAGGTGATGCATGAGGGAGTGGTTGGTGTGCATGCCCCCCATGTACAGAAGGATGAAATCCCTTCATGGGTTTGAGTCTGCCCTGTGGCCCTTTCCCCCTTTCTCTCAGTCCCATTTCCTGTCACTCTGTCTGACTGTCCTATCCATTAAAGGCATTAACGTCCACAAAGTATAATTTAAAAACAAAAGCACTACTCACAGACAGCTATGGCCTGTTTCTGTCTGGGAATGTTGTTAGTGAACTCACTTTTTGTGCTTGCATTTGACCAAAGACAGCATCTCATCCAATATATTGCAGTGTCACAGGACTGCTCTGACTGTCCCGTCCAACTGGTGTGGATGCTAACAATAACTACAACAGAGCCGCTTGTCACAGTTTCTGCCAGGCCTGGATTTTGCCCTCGGACCTGTCTAGCCTACTTTCACAAGAGCAAAGCCTGTCTGTCATAATGTGTTAGAGTGAATGATGGCTTTTCTGTTTTTATGCTGCAGTATTGGATGAAGTTTTTCCTCCAACTAAAAGGACCTATTTGTGTGACAAGACCGAACAAGGGGTGTTTTTGACTTTTAGTGTTCAATCCATGTTCATTTATGCAGCCTAACCTCTATTTTTCTCAACTATAAATAACCAAAAACTCTCCCTAATGGAGTAATTTACACACACCCTGCCAAAGCCATTGACAGGATGCTCTCCTATGGCAAATGTCTGGCATTTAGCAAATCAATGACATGAGTTATGAAGAGGAGCCAGGGCCTTCGCTGCCTCTCCATTCTTCTCAGTAACAAAAGAGGAAGTGCATTAAAAACTAGCATTGATGGGTTGTTGGGGGTTGCAGTCAATGAGCTATCAGAGTTTAAAATTAAAAGGCTCTTAGGGTGAAAATTGTTTTCTCTGGTCATCCCTCATGTGGTGTACGGTCTTCTTCATAGTGATTAATTAGAAGCAAAAAGGGTAAAAGGAGGAGGGGGCTGCTAGAAATCCAGTTGTTATGAAATCTTCGTGTACTTATCCTGACCAGCTGTGAGTTAATGACACCAGCTTTCGCCTTGACTAAGTGTTATTGCTGCAGTCCATAATTTCATCTTGAAAATGGGCAAGGGAGTGGATCTTCCTTATAGTAATTGAGTATTGATTTGAAAATAAACAGCAGCGAGACTCCCACCCAACTGACAGACACATCTTTCGGATGGAATCGACAATAAATGGGCCCCTGGTTGGAGGGAAAATTATGGATCAGGATGATACAGTCAAGCGCGTCTTTCCCCCTGCGATCTCTCTTCCAATATATATTGGATTTTAGATAACCCATTTACGAGCCCTGTCATCTAAAACCTATAGTTTTGAGCAGGCGGATGATAAGTTATGACCGGGACTTTGCACAGATCTTTGCTGCTTACACTTCTGCAGCCCCAGATGTATTTTTTAATGTAATAGTAGCTGCTACAAAACTGTGATGAAACATCAACCTGACTAAAATGAAATGAGATTCCTCGGCATTGTTAAGCAAATATTTGATGTCAAACAGATTGTATGCTCTCATAAATGCAAAGTACATCTGTCTAGCTGTGAGCAAATACCTTTATCTGCCTGCGAGGGGGGGTGGGATGGGGGGCTGGTAATGGTTCAACAGCTCAGTGAATCGACATAATATGAGGAGTCTAACACTTATGTCAGGGCGGCCGTTAACCTCTGCGTAATCACTGTTCACACGCCCAGCACTTCCCCACAGAGCCCCCCGCTCTGAGCTAACGACATACAAATGTGCTATTCGTTTTCATTAGCCGACACTTCACTTTTGATTCAGGGGAAAAAGTGAAGCTGCGTGGTGCCATGGGTGGGTGGGTCAACGTTGAGGAGCAACACAGTGCTCTGCCAAATGACCTCTAGTTTCCTATCAGGTTGGAGAACAGATTAACAGAGAGATACGGGGCTCAGTTAATTTCACCAGCTGCCCTCAGAGTGGTAGAGGTGATGTCAAAATGTGCTATTGTGTTGTCATTCACACCTGCCTAATGACTCCCGATTATCATTCACATGCTAATGCTTCACTTGCTATCTGTGTGACCCACATCAGGAGCATTATGAACCGCTATCTGTATTTATCTTGTCAATTATTGATTGCCTTTTCCCACTGCATGTCATTATTAATTTGACGTGCAGTGTCAAACTCACTGTTAATCATATTTAAACAGATATGGGGAGATAAAAATCAATTTTCCATTATCCTTGAGGGTCTTTTTTTTCATCCATCCAGCACTGCGTAGGGGACTTGAGAGATTGGCTATGCATGACTGAGCTTATCCATAGTAAATAAGCATCTAATTTGAGTTTAATAGGAAAGCAGTAAAAAGATGGAAGTGGTGTCTAGAATTTTTCTCAAGGTAAGATTATATAAAATGATGCTGATTTCAGATGTTTCATTGAGTGTTTACCCTGCTCCTATTGCTTCATGAATGCTCTTCTGTCTTGATGAAAATATACTTGTTTTCTTCAGCATCATCATTTTAACAGGCTTTATAATGTGGCAGATATATTTTATACTGAATCAATGTTTCACCATACGAAGTTGTGTACCAGAAAAAGAAACAAAACAAGTTTAGTTTAGCTCTTTTTCAGGTAACAAAAGCAGGACAGAGAGACAAGAAGCCTGAAGAGCTATTACCCAGTGGAAGTGTAATGGTGCGAGGCGTGGGAGGATACAAATGGCTGAGGCAGGGCACTTCGCCCAGATAATGGGGTTGAAGGATTCTGGCATGGCAAGATTCATGTACAGACAAGGCTCCTTTGATGCAGTGACATTGGAGTGCCCATAAAAGCCATAGTATAAAATAGAGAGGCGTTACTCCAAGCTAATAGGAACCCCAGCTTTTTCGAGGCAGATTTAGCATAACCTGACATGGGAGACACAGAAACACTAATTGGATACACCTACCTGGATTCAATAAATGAACACAAGGGGATCCATCAGATGGGATGGGGTTCAGACAGGGGTGGTTTAAAAAGTGTGATAAAATGGTGGGCGTAACACTGAGTTTGTTGCGCACCTCAGCAGTAAAAGATTTCAGCTTGAAAAAGATTACCAGAACTATTGATGCAGCATTTCAAAAATGGACACCTATAAATCTTTAAAGCTTTCTCATTTTTTCACACCTTGGTTTTTATGTATAGCATTCTATACATGTTAAACACACAGTACAGTGTAAAGTATAACATACAAATCTTAGTAATACGTGTTCTGTCAAAACTGGTATGATACTATAGCTGTGAAGTGAAGTTAACCAAAGACATTCTGACAGTAGCCCTGCACAAAAAAAAAAACAAAGATCACAAGGACCATGAATACCTGCACAAAGTGCATGCTAATCTATCCAGTCAGTGTTGAGACAAGTCATTGTGAACAACAAAGGTGGTGCTGTGGAAATGCCAGAGGATTCATCCACTTTGACCATCCGTGCCCAAAATTTGGGCCAAATTCAGATATTTCACTGGACATGTGACAATATGGGTTACCACAGTTTTCACAGTTAATCATCTAGGGACCTGCAATATGTCTACCCAATTTTATGAAAATCCTAATGTAGCTGATTAAGTATTTTACTTGAAACCAAAAACTTCAAGAAGGCACAAGAGGAAAAGACAGGAGTTGAGCAAAGTCAGCAGGGTTCATCCTCTGGGGACCGAGAATGTCTTTACAAAATGTCAGGGAATTGTATCCAGTAGCTGTTGAGAAATTTCAGTCTGGAACAAACTAGTCAGTCTAACAAAGACATTATCAGGCCATGAACTAATGATGACTAGACATTTAATAACTTGGGTGTGCATAGACCAAAATCTAATGCAACTGTGGGCTGTCAATCCAAATCAGCAATTCAAGAAGATGCTAAATGCTCTCTAGAACTGAGGGGAACTTCTGAGTCAATTGATAATTGTCAGTGGATCTGCGACTATGAGTGTCTACTTTCACATTATACATACTTTTTGTATGATCTGTTTATAATTTACAAAAGGATTAATTCAGAGCAGCTTTAGGGAGTCAAGTCTCAAGTAAGGGAAGTCTCTCAAGTCAAATCTCAAGCTCTCAATTTTGTGTCCAGCTTCATAGGTTTCAAGTGAAGATCTTATGTGTTGGTTCCATAAATATTTGTGTCGGTGACCACTAAAGGATTGTGGTGTGTGATATTCAGTGAGCATGACTGAGAAATGAAAACAGTGCTTAGACCTGGCTAATTCAATAATGACTACAACGTTACAAATGACAACAAAGCAGCCAAAGTTCACACAAGCTTCTCCTTGTTAATCCAATGAGGAACTGGTGAGCCCAACATGTGCAGTGTAGATGGAGCCTCATCTTAAACCTCTCTGTGCTGTTGGACAAATGATACATACATGATTTATTTGACATGCAGGAAACTGAGGTTTGATTCACCCCGTCTGCATCCAGCCAGACACCGTTTAGTGATGCTGTCAGAAAAGCTCTTTAGACAGACTAATCTTTGGCCCACTGACAGCTGTGTCCTCTTCCAAAATGAACACAAATTCCCTCAGACCAGCTTCTCCTCCGGCTCAGATCAATATGGCTCTGATAAGCCAGGACACCTTCCAGGAGCTGCAGGTCATGAGGAAAGGCTCTGACATATCATGATTTGGGCTTTAATTACTTGGCACATGCAGCTGACTCGAATGCATGTATAAATGTGTGTGTGTATTAAAGGATGTGTGAGTCTGCAAGGCAATTATCAGTGTGATTGATTATTGTACACATACACTTATAGTAGTAAGCTAGGACCTGTGTATTGAAGTCACATGTACCAAACAAGTGTACAAGCAGCCACATAGCGGGACAAATCTCCTGTGCTGGTACACCAGATGTGCACATTTATTTTTGGTTTATTGTTGGTATTTCTTTAAAGACACAGAAGAATTAATCTGTCAATGTGAGTTGTTCTGGCCTCAAGTGTGTCACAACCACTATCCAAAGTGCTGATCCAATGAAAAGGCAGCCATCTGAGATACTTGTAATAGTTTAGGCATGCAGTATTCCTGCAAATGACTCCAATGCAATAATTCCAATAAATTATTATTTT
Source organism: Scatophagus argus (assembly GCF_020382885.2). Taxonomy (NCBI): domain Eukaryota; kingdom Metazoa; phylum Chordata; class Actinopteri; family Scatophagidae; genus Scatophagus; species Scatophagus argus. Next base: position 14,798,351 of record NC_058510.1, on the reverse strand, counting down.
GGATTTCGATCAGCTCTGTGTGCGGTAGCATGTCACCTAAAGAGTTAAAATCTACACTTTAAAAACACCAGCTATATATACTTTTAGCTTAGTGGCTACAGTCAAGATTTTGGCTTTAATAAGGTACAAATAACATCATTTCTAATCAGTTCAGGATCTTGGTTCTTCCAGACATTTTGATTGCATGGGACAAGCTGTATGTTGTTTTTTTGTTTGTTTGTTTGTTGTTCATTCACACTGTTCTTTAAAGAGGTGACTTCCTCCTCTAATTAAACCTGCAGATATCTCAAATGTGAAAAGGGTTCCCAAACGACACAAGTCAAACAGAATCAGCAATTAAATGATAAAATGTATCATATTTTAAAATTAACCAAAGTTTTATAGGTTAAATCGTTGAGTAACATGCAACTAAAGCTGTTAAATACAGATGTAGTGGAGTAAAACTGTTCTACTAGTAAATGTTCTTGGTTACTTTGTTATTATTATTATTGCTTTTTTATATACAAAGTAACAAAAATTGACAAATGCGGAAATTAATTATTTGGACTTTTGGATTTTTTTAATTATTTAATTTAACAGTAGCCTAACTGAAGACTTTAGTCAAGGATGTTGGCCTGAAATGCAGAATTTTCAACCTCCTAATTTTAACAGTGTAAAATTAGAACCTTATTTAGCAGCCCTCACAGTGTGTCACTCTGTCTGTGATGCTGAGCCTGGGACTGGAGCTATATAAGGATACTGACCACTGTTAAAATAAGCAAAAAAAAAAATGGATTCAGGCATCTCTTGTGTGAGACTGAAAAAGTAAAAATACCCCTGAAAAAGTACCCTAAAAAAGTCATCTTTTCTTTTCTGGTGTGACGTAATGATATGATCATAGCTAAGAATTCAGAGACTGTTAATGTCATACCATATGTCAAATTATCGGGTGGCAAATAACAAGACTTAATAATTTAGATTTTTTTTTTAATTTCAGCTCATAAATTGTGGGCATGTTTGATGTCAACCTTTTCTCAAACAAACACACATTATTGTGATTTTAATATAGTCTACAGCAAATGCCTTATTGTAAGTTTTTTGATTTTCTGCGTCTTTCTGAGCCCCAGCACATATGATTCTTCTCAGCAGACACATATTTAATTTGCTATCTCCCCACAATGCTGCGGGCCTCTGACCAGCATGGCGGAATAGGAAATAAATGACACAGAGGGGAGTGAGCCCGTCACTCTATCAGCCCACAGGCCTTCACATAAATAGCTTTTAACACGAAGATCAATAATGTTAAGTTGTGATTAAATAGATTATTACATTCAAAATTAGCCACCCCAGGGGCTAACCCGTGTTTATGGAATAGCCATAGGAGAGCTGTTACACTCACTTAGTCTTTAAAGGAGAGATAAATCACACAGTCCTTGGCAAGTATTGTGAAATATAGTGGAGAGGAGGGCAAGGAGATTCAGTATATGTTTGAACACTGAATTTCTCTTTATTCACTTGGAGAAATGGTTTGGCTTTAATGGTGTAGCTTTTAACCTTTTAAAGTCTTTATAAACAGACCGTTTTTGGTGGTCTTAACGCTTGTTCTTCTTCTTCATCATTCCTTAATGGACTATGGTGTCCCTCAAGGGTCAGTTTTTGGGCTATTAGTTTTGTCTGTTCATACAGTCCCCGTGGATCACATCCTTAGGCAATATAAAAGACATTTCCTAGCAGTGAAAAGTGACTTTAATGCACGCAGAACCTTCATCTAAACTTGTGACCAGGAATGATTAAGTCTTTGCAGTCAGGGCCCTATCTGGAGCCTCTGACAACACCGCACTGGAATACAACACTGACTTCCACTAGTTGACCTGAAAAGGCCCACATTGCAAGTATAATTTTAATTTTGGTGTTGTTTTTCACATAGAACCATAATAGGTTAAAGTTAATGTGTCAGAATATAAAACAAAAATCAATAATTATATATGCCTGTGTTTATTTTTTCTCTCATTTTTAGTGCTAAAATGTGTTTCAGTGCCATTACATTACAACTTTTTCCAGTTCCAATATTTCAATTCCATTGTTTCTTTTTCCAGTTGACATTTTGTTTTTAGAGCCAAATATGTTTTGGATGCCAAAGTATTTAGTTACTGCTCTAGCTCCATATTCAGCCCCCCCTTTATGTAATCTTAAGATGTGGTCTCATAGATTCTGCTGTTAACATACTTACTCATGCTTGTATTTATCTTGTACAGGTGGACTTTACTTTTCATGTCACATGGGTCTTTTTCATGAAAACCCTCTGTGTTTGTTTTACCAATACACCCCGAGTAAAACTGAAACCAGAGAGAGAGAGAGAGAGAGAGAGAGAGAGAGAGAGAGTAGAACTGAGTCTTTTCATTTGGCTTCACACAGAAATTCTTTCTTAAATCTTTAATAGGCTCTTTTATTATGAATGCATATAAAGATCCCAATAGAGATCTAAAGTAATGAAATTTTGCTTTCTTAAAAAGCTCATGAATCTCCCAAATTTGCCATTTCAAAGAAAACAAGTTCTAATTGAGTCTGGTATTTTATTTATATGAAAATTAACTTTAATTGACTAAATGTGATATATTATGCTTCCCTCATCTTCCAACATATTCATTTTAAAGAAACAATATTTTTTTGTGGCGGAATTATTGCGTTGTGGTTTCTAAAAAAAAGCATGGCCATTACTGCTAGTGATACTTTCCTAACTGATCAAGCCTCCGCTCAGGAAGGCATCAAATGGACCAAAATAGTTTCAATATCATGTGTGCTGGAAGTGAAGACGACTGGAAGTAGGGTGGCATAATGGAAGTTTTCATAGAGGAGAGTTTGTGCTGATAAGTGGCAGATAGAGGTTTTACACTTGGCCGGAGCATATCGGTAATAGCTCCAGGAGCAGCAGTGTATTGACTCCAGTCAAGGAGATGGAGGAGGGTGAGAGAGAACATTTCCGTCTGCAGTTTGAAGAGGGTGACGCCCAGCTCTGGAAGAGTGCAGGTCTACTGGGAAGAGTATCTGCCATGGAACAGATGTCACAGTCACAGAGGCTGAGGGTGCAATCACACCTCCCATTTGTCTTTCTTTTTTCCGGTGGGGGGGCCAGGTGTAAGATGTTGTTGGAGACAGTACTATGGTGCAATAGTACAATCATTCAATACACAACCATTCTAGCTGTTTCAACATATTTCCACTCAGCTAAGCTAAACTAGCTGTCTCCTGGCTGTAGCTTAACATTTTACCAACATGAGAAGTGTAACAAACAAACAGTATTAAAGGAGCTGTTCCAAAAAACAGCATATACTCTTTCCTGTAGTCATCTTTGGTTGTAGCTATAAATACAGTTTAGCTCACTTAGTCATTGAGCTAGAGACACTATAGCTGGACCGCAAATCTTAGATCATCGGGGGCGTCAATCCAGCTCTGCAGCCTCCCTGTAAACGGGGCCAGACACCTGACTGGGACCAGAAAACATGGTAGGCAGGGACAGGACAGTTGTGAAGTGGCACAGGAGAAAGAGAGGGTCAGGCATCAGTAGTGCCAGAAAATAGGGTGTCTAGCCATGATATTTGTGCTATTGGTCTATGGCCTCAGAGGTACGGAGTGGTATTTTGAAACAGGATAAACTGGGACTAGCTGGTAAACATGCTAACTTCTGTAGATATCTGTGCAACACAATACAAAGATATCTGTGACATAGTGTCAACACTGTTGTTTCTAAACATTCTGCTGATAATGTTAATTTAGTTTTTTAATGTTTCAAACTAAAATTCTGATCATATTTTTCAAATTGTACCTTTAATAATGAACTAAGTCGGATTTTCCAAATGATCCAGTTTTAAAGCTTGCAGAACAAAAGCTCATTTTCTCTCTCTTGTTTACAGACTGGATGAGTTTAGTGTTGCATTCTCAAAGGTTGAGAAGATTCCAGTAATCCCTTTTCAAATTTTGAGAGGTTTGAAATGCATAGATTAGTTCATTAAAGTTTTTTTCCCCACAAAACTACAAACATTAAAGTCAGCACTTCAGCTCACGGCCTTAAGCGCACCGTCCAGAAGTGCAGCCATTTGCACTTTTTATAAGCTTTATCCCCACCTAGTTATTCTAAGATCTGCTGCTAAATTTGTCCCTCATTCCCTCTCCCTAAGCTTAAGCCGTCAGCCCAGTAATACAGCTTCAAGAGCACATCTCCTACTTACTTATTTATTTATATATGTGTCTGCCTTCGGTTAAGGCCGCCATATTGCCAGGGTGCAGCACAGTGTGAGACACAGAGGCACTGCTTTAAATTTCTATGGTATAGCTTATCTGTGGAGCACCCTGTTGATGCCATGACAAGGTCGTTTTGATAAGTAAACCATTGAAGAGTTCAGCGTATTTGTATATAGTTATTTGTATACAGTTAAAGGCGGTTATGCTTGTTTTTGAAAATAAATGAGGTAAATAAATCTTTATTATTACAATATATTAATTGTTTAAAATGAAATGAATTTGAAACATGCAGTTCTGTGATATTAATGTTTTTGTGTCACAGTGAACACAGATCATCATACTTTCTGACTTCTAAAAATCTGGAGTCTCACTCAGCTCTGCAGGAGACCCATCTTTTGGAATACCCCACTTTTTCTCAGAAAAAAAAATATTTTAAATAGTTAGCTACGGATTAAAATCCTGTAATGCTTCACCCATGTCTTTCATGCTGCTAGATATTTTTAATGAGTAAAAGATCTATGCAACACGGCACAGACATTTAACCTGTTCTGTTTGACCACATGTAACATATATGTAACATTTAATTCTCACTATCTTCACACTTCAAACACAGCTTTATCTTTTCATAACATGCAGAGGTGGAGTTCTTTCAATACCACGCCTGCAGATGATTGTGTTTCTGTGTTTCACATCTCACGCTGTTCTTCCCTCTGTCAAAAAACAGTGAGGTGATATTTGGGTAACTGCAGGCTATGAGGTAGAGCACCAGACTCCACTAGAGTGCCTGGAGTCGGTAGGGGGAGGGACGTCATGATGTGTCAGCCAGCATCACATCACGTTTGGCTCCCAGCAAGGCGAAGGTCTCCGGCCAAATCGGTTTATATAATGGACAGGATGGAAAAACAGCAACCTCAGTCAGATACAGTCTGTACACTTTGACATAAAGGGGGGGCCCATATAAGCATGATGTTTTCACCAATGAGGAAGCTATTTCAAATTTTGGAGTTCACTGGGAGGGTAAATTTAATCCTGCCCCTTGGGGCTGAGGGTGGAATGAAATGAGGTTGAACAGGAAGGGATGAACATAGGGTCAGATAGGGATGGATGATATGCCAGAAGGTGTGGAGTGAGGACAAGGGCGTAAGACTCCCATGTTTCAATAAAGCTTCATTGTCCCCGTGTGAGAGAAACTGGTCGGTAAGTAAAGGCAGGCACAGGGAAATAAGTTAAAATTAAGCATGGTCTTTGAGCCAAAATTATAATCACTTAGTTCTGATGACATAAGAACACGTTAGAAAGTGGCTTTATCTAAAGAAGGACAAAATGGACATACATAAATAAATAATTTTTAAAAATCCCTAAAATTCCTCTCAAAACTGACAATTTGACAATTTCCTATGGTCAAACAGACTTGGGGAAAGAAATGGACCAAAGCAATGTCAGTAGTGGTGCATTGACTCCACCTAGCAGTTACTCACCTGTGAGTCAGAAGAAGTAAGCAAGTTTCATTTAAAAAGAACATAAAGAGGATAAGGACAACAAGCAAAACATTAATATTATTGCGCACAACTAGTAGTGGACACAACACCTGGTTCCTTTTAATAAGTACTTTTTAGTAATCCTCTGTAAAAGGTTTCCTGATTATGTACCTTTTAAAATAGCTTGCCAGCACCATACAACAGACAGATATGTTACTCAGGAGTCAGTGGAGACCCCCAGCGGCCAGCCCGGTACAATGAGTCACATTTGCATAATATTCTTCCGAAAATTTTCACTGAACGAATATTAGTTTGTGCACTTTAATGTAACTCAGACTCCCAATTTACAGATGTTCCCTAAACACCTCGCAAGCAGGCTATTGGTCTACGCTTTCCTGACTGTTACGCACTGCAAAAGCTTCGTCCACTAGCACACACGGCTAACGGGGAACGCGCACATCAGGCAGGTGTGTGGGACACAAGTTCAGTGAGTGGAAATTAGTGAAATTAGACTTTTCTAAAAATTGTTTCCAAGACATGAAATTGAGCGTAGCTGGTGGTTTTCCTAAAGAGAGAAACCTGCTTAGCTGTAGGTTGGCTGTTCGGAGAAAGTTATCATGTGGACGAACTCCGTTGGACGTTTCTTTCTAATTAAGTGGATCGTCCTGGTAATAAGCACCTGAAGTAAGCTGGTTAGGATTAAAAATTTGTCGCAATAGAGTTGACTTGTGTGTTATTTAAAACCAGTCAAGATATAACATTTTTCTAATGTAAAGTGGGCCTCAATAATGTTGTAATGAGCTGTTGAGCTGGACACCTGTGCTAGCTTAACTGCTACCTACCATGCAGTGCAACATGCATGGCTGCTCTGGTCAAGCATACGAGGCAATATCTATTTGAATTGTGGTTAAAGTTAATGTCTGTGTGCTGTAAAAATGTTAAAGGGTAGATGTGCTTTGTTGTAAAACTAAGATAAAAGAGACAGTTTAGTTAGAAAATGGTTCTGGTAATGTAAAATATTGTGTCAGTTTTGTGGACAGAAAGAGGAAAAGTCAGACTGTATGCCAACTGCTGTGCTAAATGTGTCCAGGCTGTTGGAGGATTCTTTGTGTAGACAACGTGGAGCTGTTTCGTCTGCTGTCACCGGCTTTTCTGAGGCTTGTGGATGCTTTCATCTTGTCTGGATATTGACATCTGGTTGTTGTACTCGTCCAAGGTAGGAACCAGAGCAGAGAAAACCTAGCTGAAGATGATTCAATGTTATTGGCACTTTCCTGTCATTTTTTTTGTTTAAATTGCGTCCAAACTTGAGAAAAACTGTTGTTTTAAAGTGGCCCCTGGTTGACTGGCTGCCTTAAAGGAGAGAAACTCAAGACATATTCAGAAGTGATAACCTTAAAGACTGTAAGGAAAGTCCAAAGGGGAAAACACAGAGTTATTAAGTTACCAAGAGTGTTTTCTCTACTCAACTTTTGTTATTGTTACTTAATGATATAGGTATTTTTGGGTTGGACAATTTTGATATAATAATATGGTAATCTTATAACCATGGCATATTTGAGTTAGAAAATTTGAGTCAAGTGGAATTAATTTGGGTTTTTGTGAAACTGAATAGCTTGAGTTGAGGAAAAAGGAAAGTATAGCATAAAATGATACTGAAATATATTTTATATTAATTTTTCTGAGTCAGTGGCAGTGTGTGTTTTGTGTGCTGGAGGTCATATTACTGAAATGTTGTTTATTCTGTTGACCTCCAAATTCGCCAAAAAATCAGTTAATGCAAGTTTAAGCAAATGAAATAAACTAATCATCTCACAATTTGATGGGATATATGCTGCTACACCTGAGTCAGTGACTCTGTTCAGTGGTTAAATTGTGTAAAGTGTATTCTCCATTGATACTTGGGAACATATTGTGCTATTTACTCTTCCTGCACTTTTTTGCTAATATTTGCATTACTACCATTAGTTGTTAATTAAGTCACTGCAGTGCAACAGCTAATTTTTATTCAATTATTGTGCTGGTTCATTAAGGTGTTTTCATGCTGTTAATTTACATGGTGGTGAAATGTAAGTGGTCGTTTGAGAATGTGTTAAGGCTACAGTGATTTTGTGGTATTTCTCAATACAAAAAGGGGTCTTGTGTGTCTATATTGAATATTGCTTCAGGCATGTAAACATGAGGGTTGTCTTGCACACAGCATGTTCCACTTAAAGCTGCGGGTTTGTGTCACCATGCTCTGCTACTGGCACAATCACCTTCAGCTGGCGCTTCATATAGTTCTTCCTGAAAAGGCATTCATTGTCCCTCCCCGGTCTCTGTTAAATCTAGGTTGGTGTATCCTTACAGACAGGTCAGAGCCAAGATATCAACTCTGTAAATATTCATATAAAAGCTAGACAGATTAACCTCAGTGTGTTTTGTCTGACAGTCAGTTCAAAATCCTAAGATATTCAGTTTTGTTCACAGAACATATCATATCACATAGAACATATTTTCAATATGTTAAGATGTGAAAATCATAGTAAAAGCCCAGAGCATTAGTGTGTTGCCAGGCTACTTGTAGGCAGTATGTGTTTTCCATGGTAACTAATAAATAATGACATGGGTCTTAAAACACTTCCAGTTAAAGGCCTTGACTGTTGAAATGCCAGTGTTTCGAAATCTATATTCTTACTCATTACTCACAATCATATTGTGTATAATTATAAGTAAAGAAAATGAAAATTGACAATGTGTTACATTTACAGCTGACTTTGCTGTGTTGTTTCAGACAACACAACTGACTCTAACAGACAGGACAGGAAAAGAAATCACTAGCTGAACACTTTCAAACAAAAGTAACCTTTAGACTAATTTGTTCAGAAATGTTACCTTTCATTTTATATTTAACACCCTAATTAAAATGTTTACTCATCAAGCGTTTTCTCATTTTGATCTTGCTGCACTGTTTGCCTTTTGTTTTTCATTTGTCTTCTGCACAAAAGCCACTAATTAAAGATCTTTCGATATAGTAATCATCAATAGAGAGCAGCCTATAAACAGAAACCAACACAAATGAATGATGATAGGTCTTTTTGAGTATCTTGCTCTCACATGACATGAATCAATCAGCAGACAACACAGGCTTGCCGGCCCTGCAACAATGAGTCCAATTGAGCTGAGCTGTGATTATGATTCAGTGAACAGCGTGATTCAAAGAATTGCAATGTTTAGCCCAAAGGGAACTGATCAAGCTTTCTTTGGAGGGAATTTTCTCCCTCTTGGGTCCCAGAATCAGCAGTCGTATCACTGATGATGATGGAAGTGCCACTCAGTGGGATAACTTTCAAGTGATTGAGGGGGGCATTAGATTTTTGTTTATTCAGGAGCCAGGTGCAGATAACAGGGCCGTTAATGATTGGAAGTTGATTAGTCACTTCTGCAGAGCACAGCGTGATGTTTCACAGTTTAATCAAGAACAAAAAATTAATGGGTGCAGTTTCACATTTGTTTACGCATTAATATCTAGGTTACTGTTTATCATTGGCTTGTTTGACTTTTTTTTTGTCATGGATCAACTTTTCATTTTAGTTTTGAGGCAAATAATGGAAGCAAAGATTTTGATCTTGTGAAATTGAATCAACACCGACTACTTAATGGTGGACTTGAAATTCATAGCACAGAATTCAAGTACAAATTTACCGGTGCCCAGTATTCAGATTGCTCATACCCTAAGAAGGTTTCTCTCTGGTTGCTAAAATTGGCCTGGTCAAATTCAAATCTCAAAATAGGTGAAATTCAGACGTGAACATCAGGGATGTTCAGTTTATGGTCTGTTATGAGCCAAGCATCATTTAGGAATTGTCTTTCTAAAACCAAAAACACAAAAACAAAGTTTAAGAAATTAATGATACAGTGTGTTTATGTGCTTGAAGCTGCAATCATTAAGCCTGGTAATTAGTGTACGTTACTACATGCAGTAGTTCTTCCAAGAGCAAGAAGCGCATCACTAGTTAACATGTTATTTTGTGGTATGAAGTTACAGAAACCTTGGAGAGGATAAGAGAATTCACTGTGTGGGATCTGGTCCTGGATGCCAGCTAACTTTAGCAACACGGCCCTGCTCTTCATTGGATATGGGAACGTATACACTCAGCGACACAGCAGTTCCATGCAGTGTTACTCGAGATAGTTTTATATGTGAAGCATGTCAGTTAGTCCTCATCCTCTCAACAAAGTGATTTCTGTTTACATTACATACAAGAACGCATACATGTAGACTGTTGTTTGACCATTAGATGAATGACAGCTAATGTGTCCCACATATTTAAGATCCCTTAAACCTTGTTTAAATAGGCCAGAGATCAGAATAATTCCATTCAGGCTCACTATACAGATGTTCAGGTTTGAATTTCTTTACACAGATTTTGAATTTGACCAAGCCACATCGAACTACCAGACTTTTGGCCTTGAAAGTGAAATGTTTGACTGATGTATATTCCATGACATTTAGATTTCAACATAGTGATAAAATTTCATAATGCAGTCACCCATCGAATTAAAATCTTTTTGGCCATTATTTCCTTACATATTTACTGTTTGAATTCACTCATTTCAGTGTGGCAGTGGAGCTAAGTTACTGATTTTTTTATTGTGTCTTTAATGAGCTGTTTTCTTATTGCTGAGACTGTCAAGCTTTGTGCTCTAAGGGTTGAACGTAATCATTCTCCAGCAATATGAAATAACGAAGTATGAAGGGTAATTGTTAAACAAGTGGCCTCCTGGGAATCTTTACAAGATTGTACCTGACAACTGTGATGTGTTCGAGACATCATGTTAGCATGGACGCACACACAGACACTCACAAACATTTGCAGATTAAACCCTCTTAATGCAAACTCAAAACCCAAGTGACATCTCCAACAGCGTAATGAGAAATTTAGCAGGAATCTGAGGCTGATTATCAGCTGCAAATTTGCTGTAATGTCAGTAATCAGAGGAGATGGTACAGTGGAGAGACAGAGAGAGGAAAGAAGGGAAGCCAGCAGCGAGACTGAGCACTAATTAAACCATACCTGCAACTTGTTTCCTGCCATCTTCTTAGCATGACAATGCTGCCAAGGCCCCGAGGAGGTTTCATTTCTATGCCATAGAAAGATGTTCTGATTTAATGAATTGCTGTTTATTGTTCTGTCCACCCTGCTTATCTGGCTTAAATGACTTATGAATAAACATTGCAACTTGTTTTTACTTTTAAAAATTTCCATTTTTATATTTCGAAGTGTGGCATCTGTGACATTCACATCCCCATTGCAAATAAGTGTCCCAGTGTCAGAGAGCAAGTCTGGGGAGGGACACAAACTAAAATGATAATCACCTCAAGATATTCTTGTCTGCTCAGGTGTCGGAGGGTTAATCACAAAATTAACTTATCATCTTCCTGGATGAAGTAATTAAGCGGTGCAGGACAAACTCTTCACATAATTGAGGGTGAATAATGAGGAAGAGGCGTGCAGTCTAGTGGGAGGGAGAAATGGATGGAGGAAAGATCACAGATTGGTAATTAGGAGACAGGACACTTGATGGAACCCGTAGGAGAAATGTTGTTGCGCTACTTACGACACGGTTGTATCGCTGTGATATAAGAGCAGCAGCAGTAATAAGAGGACGGGCTCTCTGTAGGCAAATTCTGTTTTCACACTGTGCGCTTAATAAACTACCTTTGTATGACTAAACCAGGCCACAGTAGATTGATTTAATACCCAGAAATAGATTAGATGATACACAAACCAAGCATTACTGGTGGTGTATTTACATAAAATTTTTGAGTTACAGAGTAGGTGTCTTGCTAGAGGTCACATATTTGCTAGGTTACACAGTATTTCTTGTTTTTTTTTATTTGAAGAGAAAGGGTTTTTTTTTAATATAGGTAAATGGCCTCAGTGTGCTCCTTTTAAATTTGATGGAAGAGAATGAAGGTCGGACTGGACGGTACTGGAACTTTAGTCTTTCTGTCTGTTTTTTTGTGCGAATGTGGCAAATCTGTGAGGAGCTGGACGAGGGTCAGTATTGGCTAAAACCCCCTCCTCATCATCCTTGTCAGTGTTTCTTCAAAGAAGGCTTGTGATCATAGTTGGACAGTCTAAATGTTTCACAAAGCAGAGTACTTGCCCATATTTCTGTCATATCTTGACAATGAAAAATGTCCATTGCAATTTCCTGAAACCCCAGTTGATACCATTAAATTACTTGTTTTTTTTTTTTTTTGACTAACACTAAAGCCTAACGATATTCACTCTAAAGCGACAAATCCCCACTGGAGATTCTGGAATGAGAAAATTATTATTTGAAAATGACTTAAGCTGTTAATTAATTATTAAAAGAAAGAAGCTTCTGATTGATTTTCTGTGACTAATGTATTAATCACCCACTCATAAGATCCTTCTATGGAAATTCCCATTAGAGCTGCATTATATATGAAATGACCACTGAGACACAAAGGCACAGTTTTCTTGTCTGTATAACCTGTAAAAAGTCTTCACCAGTGTGCCCATGAGAGCAGGTGGAGTCAGGAGTCTGTTCAGCACTGCAGATTTGCCGTTCTGTACAACCCCGAGTGAACACGGACACATTCACCAGTTTTCCATTAGGCAGCAAAGGCAAAAAAAAACAAAAACAACTTCCAGATGCAACTATTAGTTGATTAATCAATTATCAATTGAATAATCAATAATTAATCATTTGATGAATTTCTCAAACCACTTCCAGCTTAAATGTAATGATGATAATAAATGAAAATGAGTCTTTGGGTTTTGGACTGTTGATGACTTGAATGAATGACTGAATGATGATTGCCTTGGGATATGGGAAAGTTTTTTTTCACATTTTATGAGCTAACTAAATGAATAACTGTGAAATTATCACAATAATAATTACCAGAAAATAATCATAATCTTATAAACCTAACTTCCACAGAGGAATCAGTGTTTTATTTCTGATATTTAAGTCACATGATTAAATGTGACCTAAAATGGACAGATCAGTAAGTCTTAAGTCTGATATTTTTATGAAAAACTACTGTATCTGAGGTCAAGAGGGAAATTTACTACTGTCTGTTGTTGGTCTAATGCTACCGACACATTTACCTCTAAACATTTTTTTCCAATTTGTTAAACCTGGCTGGTAGAACTTTTGTCTATTCCTTCTGATAATGAGAGTAATAACTCAAACACTGTTGATGTCCTTATGATGCCACACACACTCCTAGTCACTATTGCCTGTAGCCCATAGCTATACTTTATTTTTATGGCCACTCCCCACGTCTGTTACAACAGCAAACAAGTCTCTGCATCACTACCAGGATGCCAGCGGGGGAAATTCACCACAATCTCCTGATTTAAACACCAATATACTACGAAATACAGAGAGAGTTAACCCATGATGATAGGCTTAATCAGCAATATGTGAACTCATTTGGCAAAGGCTTGAATATAACAGATGTTTGTTAACATGAAAAAGTCCAGCTTTAACATATTTATGAAAACAACACTCTGAACATGTAGACTGCAAACTAAATATTTCACATAGAAACAGAGTAGTTCTGGAGGATACCGCTTTGTGCTGCTTGTCGTCTGTGAACTGTGTGAGAAGCTGTGTATGCTCAGAAATGCCGTAATGGTGTTTGATTAAAAACAACACAACTTAGAAAGAAAGCTTTGAACACTGACATGCGATTCACAAATCTCTCATTATACTTTTAGACTGTTGTTTATCTCTTACCCAAGTGTAACGATTGTATAATGAAGCTACATTTACATAATGCAAAATGATTTGATAGTCTTAGGCATTTAAATGAAGCTGATATAAAGCTTGGTTTTATGTCGGTTTCAGACCTGCAGAACTCAGTTTAGATCTATAAACGTCGAAACAGGAATTCGATGTCCACCACTGCCCTCAGTGCTAATGTTGGTTTAATGTGCAGGACTGTATCACCGGAGGTATTATTAGGACCATTATGTCTCCCAAAAAGACAGCATCTGTCTCCTCTGCATTTTCTGCATGGTGAGCACATGAATACAGCAAATCAATACAGAGAATAGCAATCATGAGAAACTGCTCGAGCGTTGGTGAAAAGTGCGACACGCCGAGCGGCACACGCTGTTTAACGGAACATACACGGCCTGCTTAGGCCTTGCTCAATTTATCGACTGCTGCAAGAAATCAACAGTGGCAAGCAGCTTAGCGGCTCTCTCTTCCCATAATAGACTCCATTCATACAGGCCTTTTATTCTGCGCGCACTGCGATGTGACAAATGGACATAATGTCTGCCAGCCTGCCTTTGAGTTTATTTGATTTCTGTCTTCCTCCTTCCCCTCCTGTCCTCCCTTCACTTGTGATCTTCACTGATATATCTTGATGCTCTGAAGTATCCAGAGTAAATTCACTTTGCCTTTATTGCTGTTTGTAGCCTTCAGAGTGCCACCAACAGTCTGTGCATGCACACCACAAATAGCCGTTGTCGTTCCTGAATAACTTGAGAACCCAGAAATAGGCAGAAAATACTGTAAAAGTATAAAACATAGAATAATGTATAAAAGTATAGAGTATAAAACAAAAAAAAAAAGTTTTTGGAACCCATGCAAGTGAAGTAAGTTATTGATTTTTTTTCATGAAAGTTCTATATTTGAAATTCAAAGTATGTATAATAATTTGCATTTCATTAATAGTAGTAGAGAAGATTTGTAATTGTTGGTGATAAAATAGTCCATGCGCTACATCACCATTTCCCAAACCACAGATGGTAAACTGAAAAGAAAATTGTTAATATAAATCAGATGGTAATTTGTTTGGAACTGCAAGTAAATGTATCTTCTCAGACTGGCATAGTCTTATTATATATAAACAAATATGTTTACTGCATTTCAAAAGTTTGGCAAAACACCATCAAGCACTCAGTTCTTGTTTACTCATTAAAAAAGGTAATAAAGTTGGAATGATCATAATTCCACATGAAGATGCACAACATTAATAATGAGAGCATTTTACTATCAGTGTAAATAAATATTTCAGCCTCAGAAGGCTCACGTCGGTAATCTATCACCCCACTCCCAAAGATGGGATGCTCCCTGCGGAAAGATAATTCACCAGTTGTGGATCCTGAGCAGCAGATGATCTATACAGTCCTAGAAAAGGTTATTTATCGCTTTCATAATTAAATTTGGTATCTTGGTGGAGAGGCTGTCATGGTATGATTAATCAAGTCCCACTGGCCGGAGCCGGAGAGGGCCAAGTAGCAGGTGTTGCTCACTCCGGCCTGAAATGCTGCTGCTCCCCTCCATGGGTACATGCAGACATGGTGCTCGGGTTTCTACAGGTTTGAGAAAAGGAAAAGTCTCGAAAAATACCAAACCAGACATCAGATCCTTAAACCTTTCTGGGTTTACAGCAAAGACTTTGTGTGTGCATACAGTTAGAAATATACGCACCGCTGATAATGTCTGATTCATAAAGCTATGTGCACTAGAGCTAAAACGATTAGTCGATTAATCTGCTTTCTGACATTTTGTAGACCAAACAATTAATCAAGAAAATAGTAATTAGGCTAATATAAATTAATATATGATGACGATTATTGTTGGTTACAGCCCTCTTATATTGTTCTATTTTATTTAAATGAATTTCATCTATTAGTTAGACTCATTTCCACTGCAGAGTTAGACATAAAAAAAAGACCTGCACTTAATTTTGTGCTTTCATGTCATTACCTCTGTCTGTTCCGCTGTCTGTATATATATATATATAAAGGGGAAAAAAATTCTATTGTTGTACCGCATTATATTACACTTTTGACATTACATGTACCTGTGAACCACCAGCAGCAGTGGTATACGGTCATCATCATCTAAACTGATTAAGTTTATTGCACTTTCATTTCACTTCTCTTATCCACATTAGACCTGCTCCACAAAATCCTGTGCTGTAAATTATGTGGAGAATGGTGTTCGCATGTGTTCTGTGTACTGTCACAAGCAGTAAATCATGTCTTCAGCAGGGTGCTGCAGGGCACCATCCCAAATGAAAAATAAAAATAAAATTAGCTTCAGCAGAAACACATGATTAGAATATTCGATTGTATTGCGACATAAATGCGCATTATCTGATCCTTATAACATAGTCAGTTGTATGACATTATGCCCTCCATAATGTCATTATGTTTGGCCTTTAAAAATTACTTTGTTGAAATTGTAATTGATTAATTTCTGTTGATTGACTGACAAATTGTTTTAGTATAGGGACACATGTGATAAACCGTTACGGTCTGTCAAAAAGGGAAAAAAACCCTGTAGCCCTCTAGGACCTCTGTAATACACAGATACCTGCAGTGTTATTCACCTAAGATGGATGAGTATTAGAACAATAGATATTTCCATTTATTGATTAAATGTCACCATTTCAACAATACTCAACACAGAGTGAGGCATGACGGCATTCTTGTTGTCATCAAGGTCCCTTTTAACCACAATAATGTGACTAATGAATATGAATAGGAGCGACTGGTGAATTAAGTAATTAAACTGGGTCCACTTTGAAAGGTTGCAGAGACGCCACTATATTAGTGTCACCGTAATGCTTAAAGTCCTGAGTTGCCATTGCAACAGCATGGAGAAGGGATGAACTGTAGGACAACACAAAGTCAATATCCGTGTTGAGCACAGAATGAACATGGTGTTTAATCCTATGTCCACAACAATAGTCTGCTCCATCACATTGCTTCAACCGAGCTGCTGCTCAGTTTACCTTCCACTGCCAGCCTGGAGGCACAGACATAAGGTGTGTGAGATTTATTACGCTCAGCTTTGTGTGAGTTTTTGTGTGTGTGTGTGTGAGAGAAAGAGCACGTGATCAGAAGCTATATGGATTACTCTCCGCAAAAGCCCTTCCTAGACTTGTTTTGAAAGGGCTGAAATTGGCAGAAGTAGTGGAAACTGTGACAGCTCTTGTGATGAGTCGGTTTGATGATGATCATCTCACTTCCCTGACAAATGCGATTAAACAGAAGCAGTTATGTAAAGTTGGGATTAGCAAGGTTGTGACAATCTCCGGTAAAAACAGGACAAATTGAGTCCTTGAGCTATATCGTGAGTGTTTATGTTAATCGTCTGTGGTACAGTATGGAACCTGAGCTAAGCAGGGTATTTTAGGTCTTTCATCTTGACATGGATGCTGCAGTCAGTGCCCTGACCAGAATGTTCAAAACGAACATGCACACATGAGGAAAAGATTAAATTTTTCATTTTTCCAATAATGGCATGCAGAGTCGGTGGCTCATGGTTCATCAGCATGGAGTACAGCAGGTTAATAATTACCTGTCATCTGGATTCTGAGAAGTTGTTCACTTTTACTTTGTAGTAGTAGATGGAAAACTGATACGCTGGAAAATCACAGTTCTATGAATTTAAAATCTACGCAGTATAAGTGCACCCACTCAGTGGTGTGTGAAAGTTTTCCACATCTAAGCAATTTACAGTCAGGCAATATGCTAAGCTTTGCTTCTCAATATGACTATGTGTTCTCGGTTAATTTGAAATTCTGAAGGCATCATTTTCCATGAATCTAAGGCAGGAAAGCACTGTTTTTAAATTGATGTAGAACACTATGGGGCCCTTAACGTTATGGGCTTTATGTGAATGGATGTTATTTTTTCACTAATCTCATTGTCTAGATCCTGTACTTAAGTAAAAGTAGCAGAACAATAAATTAAGATTACTCTTCTGCAAATAAAAGTCCTGCATTGAAAGAGTAAAAACACAGTAGAATTGGTACAAATTTTATCCTGTTGGGTAGTATTCTGAAAAAAAAAAAGTATTCAAGTCGATAAAACTTGTCATTCAATACAATTTACTGTACTTAACTCATTTACATTCCAGCACTGAAATCAGTAAAATCAGTAATCAAATTGTAGCTCCTTTTTTGATTCATATTGTAATAGTTACTTTGGCTGTTATGTTGCAGCCCTGATATACACCTCTAATTCCATGGCCATTGTATAATTACTTTTTTCCAAAAAATGCTGCAAAATAACATGTATATTTTAAATGTTTCTGCTGTTGTGTTTACACATCATTACCTGATTCTTCTCTTTGTGTTCCAGTAACGATGTTGACAGTTGTATATGTTTATGGTATGGAATATAGGTTTCACAAGTCTTCTTCTCCTTTGATGCATTTTATACCTATGTGCTGTCTAATTGTTACTGTCTGTATTTAGTATACTGTTTTTATTTTCTTCTGCAGCAGCTCAGTTTCCCTTCAGGCCTCATTACAGTTTCATCCTGTATTATCCTGTCTGATACCTATACAGTCGGTCTCTATTCCAGCCTGACATTCACCAACTGCCCGCATGGTGTTAGTACACCAGAGTGTTGCTTTCGTCTCTATGTTTTCCTGTAGTTTCATCCCTCTCACCTCCTCACCTGGCTGCTGGCCTGTGGGCTGCCAGCCTCAGATGGTTAATTATCTCTTGTCTGAGCGGTGATCACCTCCCCTTGGGCCCAGCAGCATAATGCTCTATAGGAGGCAGCCTATTGAACTTCCTCCCAGCCCACCGGGGTGCCCAACCACCTGGCTAATAACGATTCATGCAGCTGCCAATCCGGCTGAGCCACGCCATCAATATTCCTGTCTGCAGGATAACATCAATTAAGAAACAGGGATCTGAACATTGAGACGCAGGACAACCATCATCCCCTGGGAGCATCCACCATCCGCTGACAGATAAATGTCCAAATTCACTAGACGCTCAATAGTAAATTATTTTGTGTTTGAAATTTACCAGCCGCTTTAATATGTTGCCAGCATTTGGCTGATGGCTGAGGCTTTTTTTACATCCTGCTTTATATCAATTAAATATAACAGGAAAGTTCTTTAGCTTAGCCCATATGTATATATATAAAAGAAAACAGAAGGCAAATACCATAAGTGTATTTTCCAAAAATGTGTTAGTGATTGCTACACATGGGTACTAGCAGGTACTGTTTACTATTGAAACAGAAGGAGAAGTTGGATAAATGTAATTGCTAGAAGTAAAAGAGGAATGGTTGAAGTATTTAGCTCAAATAAATGCGTGGCAGTCAGCTATTGCAACCCCAGATGGTACGATTGTGATACTAAACCAAACCTAAATGTTAAATTTCCACTTTTATGTACTAAGTAGTATTACTTACCCAATGTAAAATTAGTTCAAATGAAGACATTTGAAACATTCAAATGGAGACATTTGAAACATCAGTGGCGTTTGAATGGGCACTTTAGTGCACAGGATTGTAAAGGTGTGTCAGACTAAGAAGGTAGAGAACCTTGGTACTAAACAACGCGATGAAATGTTTCCAAACATTGTAGAATCAAAAAAACCCCCAAAAAAACCAAACAAACGAAAAAAAAAAACCCAAAAAACTTTTTCTAGAACTGATGCTGTGAAAATTCATGGCACAGACTAACTCTTAACATGCCACCCAGGGAGACATGTTAAGGCATGTTAAGAGTCAGAGGCCGTCTTAATCATGCTGAACAGTGGGGAATGCCTCAGAGCCCCTCTCTGTTAATGGCAACAGCAGCGAGAGCAGACGATGTGACAGGAGGGGCAGGCTGAAAACCTGAGGCCCTACAATGTAGGCTGGGGTTATTATCTACAATTACCATGATTACTGAGCCCTTCATTTGAATGACTAAGGTGAATTTCATTTGGTATTATTACCAAACTGAGCTGGAGATATTCACCAAACAGTGAGCAAGGCCTAAATTTAATGCGTTTTGTAAGTAAACACCGGACGGTAAGGATGCGATCACAGATGCTCAAGTAAAGTTTGACAACAAAAGTCAGCCTTTTTTCTGTGTGTGATGACTGAGCATTACTTCACCCGTGCTTTGCCCCTTCTTTCTTTTCTAAACCTATTTTACTAAAACACAGCAAAGCCTCATTGCATGTAATAAAAGCACTTTCATTGCCCTAGTTATGCCATCTGTGAAAGTCAAATTCCCAAATACATTATACGTTATTGCTAATTCTCTGTGCGTCCTCAGACAAATATTGCTGCTAGGGCGCACCATATCTAGTGATCAATCATATCACCTCTCTGAACCTGCTATGCAATTTATTAAGTGCTGAACAAATGGGCCGGAGCAGGCGAGCGGCTGTTCCCAGGGCCAGGGAATGTAAATCTAAGCAGAGTAACAAATTAGTCAGACTTAGCTTTTTTTTTCCTTCTTGCATACTAAAACTGCTGGTGGCAATGAAAGCAACCCAAGGTAGGCATTAAACTTGCAAAGGTTATAAGAGAAATTTGTATTTGCAGGCAGACAGCCAGAAGTGTTTGCTACCGATGCATTATGGTACTATTAGAAAAATGGTGCTCTGCAGTAATTGTTTTCCAGCTTCAAGAATATTTTCATGTT
This sequence comes from Scatophagus argus, assembly GCF_020382885.2. Lineage (NCBI taxonomy): Eukaryota > Metazoa > Chordata > Actinopteri > Scatophagidae > Scatophagus > Scatophagus argus. The sequence goes on along the minus strand of NC_058510.1, from coordinate 14,778,222 downwards.
CTCATCTAATTATGATTTAATTATGACAAAGCTCATTTGTGCTCTCTAACTCACTAACATTATTATTTGCTCTTCTGTGTGTGTGTGTATGTAAAAGGAAGCAGAGCATAAAATCTCACAAGTTCTGGATACATTATAATTTTCTGAGACACAGGAAAACAAAGAAAAAGAAGCAGATATAGAGTGATCCTCTTGATAACAATATCCAACACTCCGTGAATCTCTTTTAGGCGGACTGTATCTTCAGATGTTGTGCTTGTGGTCGGTTTCCATTCACACCCGCTAATAAAATGCATCTTAGGATCCATCTCTGATTAAACTCCAATTCATTTTGAAATTAAATAAACCAGTCAAGACACAGACAGTTTATATTGGAGATTTCTGCCATTCCCACGATTATGTTCAGTGAGATCATCTTTTAACGTCTTATGCCAGCATTTTTTAGCCATTCAGCATGGTCAGTCAGATTGAGAGCTCCTCTGTTGCCACTGTGAGGTTGACATTTTTTTTTGTGAAAAATCTCAACACCTTCTGGCCAGTTGAATTACTAAAGTCATTAAAATATTTCAGGCTTGATGAAAGTGGTGGATGGACTGACTGACAGATGGTCGTAGCCATCCCTACAGCCATGCCGCTAGAATGGCTTAAAAAAAAAAAAACTGAACATGAACATATTGCATTGTGACATTACAGACACACAAGTCCCTGCACTGGCACTAAATGTTGGCACTGTCCAGTTTGAGCTTCCTCAAACAATTATTTAGCATTTATTTGCAGTGCTGTATGGTATGTTTCCACCGTCGTGTTTCCATTGAACACTTCTACCAGTGGTTTTTAAGATTATTCTCAGTCCATCTTGGAAGTCGTCGGACTATCATAGAATTGAAAAGCCTGGATTCTGATACCAGCAAGAGCAAAGCAACCTCTGAGCATACAAGTCGAAGTTCAGCTTTGTAAACCGTGCATAAGTGTTAATTGTCGCTAAGAAGAAGTTTTCTGCAATACCACTGCACAATAAGATTACGTCCACTGATGTTTGGTATTCCTTTAGCCATACCTATACTTACCAGGCTCAGTTACGTGCTGAACAAAATGATACCTCGTCTCAGTTTTAGATATCGTAAATGTGCTCCCTTCAGGAGAGTAACACACAGTAAAATTAAATTAATAATTAATGAGCTGCATTATTTCTGCTAGAGGCCCAAATATTGACTCATGATTATTTCACCATTTTGAGTTTAAGCAAATAATTTGAGTTGACTTTATCAATCCAGACACATTTCACCAACTGCAATTGTAATTCAGGAACAAAGACAGCGGTGTAAATTGTGGGGAGACTGAGGTGGCATGTGTTGTAAATTAGGAAAACGGGCAGCTCATCAGTTTATTTTTTCTGTCTTTTTTTTTTTTTCTGTCTTTTTTTTTTTTTTTGCAGTACTCGTCATGGATGGAAATGGCATCACGAGGTTCTTTTAACATGAATGCCAGCCTCATACCAATGCTCCGACCCGGTCGTGAACTTCTCGGTATCTTTTGCAAACAGACGTCCCCTGAAAATGGCAAAATGTTTGAAATCCTTCCACTAGATTTCCTCTGTGCCATATGAGAAGAGCAGATTTTTTTTTTCTTCTCCCTTCAGAGTTGGCACTCCCCAAACCTCACCTTTTATCTGGTCACTTAAAATTCATAAAATGTGACTCAATGATTACTTTTACACATACTGCCTTTGACCTCCTGTCGCTTAATTATCATAAAGCTGTGCAGAGGAGAACGAGCCATCGCCTCCTCTTTTGTGCCACTGTAATTGCATTCTTAATTTTGGGAGGTGAGGAATACTGATACGGCAGCTCAGGCCTGATATCACAGGAGTTACATTGTTGGGGTGGGAGGAGGGAAGGGAGGGGCTCTAATAAGAAACCGTGGCAGAGAAAGTCCACCTTAAACAGCTTGCATATATCTTAAATAATTAGTTATAAGGAGGCAAAAGTGTAGCCATGGAATTTTGAATTGTTGGAGGAACCAGAATGATTGAATTCTGAGATGTTGTCACTTTTAGGTTGTGTTCTGCAGACATTTCAGTGTTCAGTGTTCAGGTACAATAATAAAGACCAGTAAACATTCCTCAGCTTTCACTTTTGCACTGCAGCAGCATCCTTTCCTGAATGTCCTGTGGAGGCACAGTTTAAGCTACGGTCATGACAAAAAAGAAGTCTGCTACGAATTCACTGTCATGCTGTGAGGCACGGTGGCAGAGCGATGCTTTGTCATCAATATTTTTCTTTATTTGGTTGTCTGCTTCCATGTAACACTAACAGATGTGCAGCCTTGCCAAAAGATTCTATACTTCTTCAAGATGTAGCCATTTTGTTTTCAGTCCCTCTTCTCAGATTTTCCCAGCATACCCTTGGTCTCAAAAGTGTTGTTTCTCAAACAGTACAGCCTGCAGCTACCATCAGTAAATCCCATATAACCTTGTCAAGGTTGAGCTTTTGAAGATAGCAAGATCCTGTAGTGATAGTAACTACATAGATAAGAAATATACATTTTATAATCAAATATTGATTTTCTTTCTGTCTTGTATTCAAGTGTGTGACTTTGCGGAATGGCAAAGACTCGTATTTTTCCTATGACAGTCGGAGAAAGTGGTTTAGTAGCAAATATTAGAATGAATGAACATATCTAAAGGATAAAAATGGATACTTTTAATTTTTACTCATCAAACTTTGCCACCAAGTAGGCAGCCAATGTTTTGTTTATTCACAGAATCAATGTTCAGTCTCTGAAGTGCATGTTAATTGAGCAAGACATTAGCTTAATGTCAAAACATATTTAGTAAAGGTCTTTTGGGAGGCATTATCAAATTGATGTGATAGTGTTTATCTAAAATGAATTCATCATGGAACTTTGAGTTACAATTCACAATTATTGAATGCCTCTTTGGGTCTGCTGATACTTTTTTTTTTTTATCAAAGTGACATTTTTGGCATTTTAGAATTTACATATGGCTTTTGGATGTTGGATCAATGAAACCATGTCTGCAGTACTTTATTCACCACCCACCCAGCTTCTCCCATCCACCAGTGGCCATCTTTAGTTCCACCAGCAGCAATCCATCCTTTCCTAATTCTCTTCATCCCAGTCTAACAAATCAGATCGACAATTTTCACCACCCACACCTACAGCCTCCAGTATCATTTCAGACAAATTAGTGACCACCCATATACAAACTGAGTTTTGTAGCCTTGGGAGACTTTGCAAATGATGTGTAAATCATTATTACTATATGTTTCAATGCAGCATAAAAAAGGAATCTGAACACTCAAGTTGTCACAATCATGAACTTTTCGTTGACCCCAAAACATTATGTTTGCAGCTGGGCCTACATCCATGCTATTAATTTTAAGGAGTGTCAATTAATGCTTACTTTACATACAGTCTGAAACAACGCGTTACCACTCTTTGTTGCACATAGATTGGTTTTAAATACTTTGTTCCACAGCTTTTGTGTAGGCTGATCTAATGTAATAAGAAAGTGGTCAGTGTTGGTCATTAATGGTGACTGATGACTTTTTTTATTTAAGTTAATATGTTACAAGGAAACACAAAGCCATGTTTTTTTCCACTATTTTATCTTATAAGCAAAGCTGGGTGGAAGCAACCAAAATTTGACCAGATCTTCCTCAGTATCACCAAAAATATTTTAAACTTGCTTCAAGTTCTAAACTGGGTTTAAACAAACTGAAACTAAGCATCAAATGGCTATTTGTAATTCATCTCCAGCAAAATTTTCTCAGAGCTGTCAAATGCACTGCTGCACCCTTAGGGAAAACGATAAATCACGACACTCGTTATTGACACCTTTCTGTCATCATCTTGCTTTTGAAAGCAAGAAATATGGTCTTATATGAGCAGAAGCAAAAGAGCCTGCCCAACACCAGAAAGGTCTAGACAGCCAAGCTCTTCCCATGTTATTCCATATTTATCCCCCCCGACACTGGAACCTTGTGCTTGGGCACACATTTTATTTGCCTTAACGCAAATAATGGACAGTTGCAATTCACCAGTTTTGTAAATTCAAATGCAAATCAAGGAACGTTTTCATGTTGTGATTATTAGAAGTTTAGTGCAGTAAGAGCACTTCTGGGTGCTAATTCTCCAGTCAGATGCCATTAAATCATTGCCAAAGAAGAGGTTTCAGTAAGACGATAAAGATCAAAGAGTGCAAGTTCTCTTTATTGTGGAATCTAAAGATACTGCAGAATAATTCCTGTCATGTCATATAATTAGAGGTTGAAGACACCACAGATTGTGTAATAAATATTGGACAGCACTATCACTGGTTATATGTGCAGCTCAATGAAGGCGTCTCTGGCCATCACCATCATGACTTTGCCTGATTTCACTGAACTCCCAGTTAATCTGAAATTGGGCAAACAGGTGGAGTGTGGGTGGACCTGAGGCACTGATGGCGTTGGTGCCTCCTAAAGGCAACAACACCAGAATTAGCTGAGGTGAAGCCAAGCAGGCAGCTCATGTCTAACTGTGACTGTGGCTACACCCTTAACATTGCATAACGTTAAGCCTTGATATGATTTAAAAAAAATGAATTCAATATTATATATATATATTCAATATTGTTGTCTTGAACAGGGACATTAGGTATAGAGACCAAAATCTTTGTCTGTACCAGGCTATAAACATGTTTATTAAGAGGACTATTTTAATAATACAACTTGTGGGGAATTTCTTGCTTTTGGAGTGAGCATTAAGTGGCATTTTGAGGAACTACAGTTTTCCACACTTTCAATATCTTGTAATCTTTCACCCCGGAAGGTGTTGCTTGGGTGATGCATTAGAAGCAAGACTTTTCTGGCAAGACAACATATCAGCCATGACAGCTAGATTACTTCTGACCAGCACTGCATTGTCATTTCCATTACACACAAGAGTCTTTCAAACAGATTTGAACTAATATGTAATACCCACAATTCAAACAAAACCAAAGTAGCCTATCCTAAAATTCATCACACCAGATTTTGCAGCCCATTTCACTTCTCCGAGCTGCGAATTGACCCCTTTGTGGAAAATTGCAAGGCACTCCAATGACTTCTCCCTCAGCATATATGAATTGTTCATTAAGAACATTAATAGATGATAGTGAAGTTAAAGTGTTTGATAAATTGCTGTATAACTTTCAACTGTGGAATTCAGTCCTTTGCCCCCTAGTCACACTAATTCCTGGTTTCGTGGTTATGTTATTTCCTATCCCATGTGGTTTTAACTGCACCACAGAGCTGTACAGATCTTTTAATTCCGACAAATTATTACCAATCAAATTTTCAAGTATGAAATGTCAAATAAAGTTTCAGTCCTCTTTCACACCCTCTGTATTTTTAGACTACTAAAGCTGTCAGTGGAAAAAGATGGCTGCTGCGAGCGCTAATATAACCAGGCAGCACGTGGGAAATGGTAATGTAGCCTCCCTGGGTAGATGTGGTTTATGTAGAAACAAGACTGTAATCAAGCATGAGGACAGGGTCTAATTACTCATCTCCCCCTGTCTCTCAGAGATCACATCATTGCTCATGAATTACAGGCTACATGGTGACCCGTCTCTGTCAGGGGCAGTCCTCACTCTGACAGCACCTGGGCTACACACAGTGTGGCCTATGTGCGTTGTGTGCAGAAACCCAGAACCAAGTACTCTAGGCTGTACCACTTGATACTCCGGGATGCAGAGGAGGGTAAACCTGTCAAAGCTCAGTGTATTTTTTTCCCCTGTTGTATGTTAATTTAATTTGTAGTGTAACATACAGTTCATCAGCCTGAACAAAAAAAAAAAAAAAAAAAAAAAAAAAGAAGAAAGATCATTTAAAGGGGAATACTGACAGCCTTATTTGTGGTTCATCTGAGAAACAATAGTTATGACAACCTTAGTGTGTTCTGTGCAGTATTTAGTGATGAAGAAGTTCCAGGATTCTAGATCTCTGGACATTAATTTTTCATTTCAAATAATGGAGCAAATGGGCACTTTTAAGTCTGCCTATAGCCAACAGGCCTTTTGTAAAAGTAATGAAAAGGATCACAGTGTAGATTGTGGATCATGATTGTGATTAAACAGATGATTGATATTATTTTTTGGCTAGATCGCCTATGCTTACGCCAATATTGATTCCTTCTACTTGCATTGACAGCACTGCATCATAGATGAGGAATTTTGGTGAAGAAGTTGAAATGAGAAGTTTTCCTTGCGATAACTCCTTATTTAAATCTAAATAACTTGGCAGCTGGCTGGAGGGAGATTGCCAGTGAGCTTCTTGTAGGAAAGTAAAAATCTACAAATCTACTTATTGCTGGCTAACTGTATAAAGAAGCATTGCAGTATCACAATACAAAACACATGTTGTCCATTTAAAAAGTCCAAACATTGAATGGTAGCAAGTATTTAGACATCAATCTTTTACTTGATGAGTACATACAGTCCATAATGGATTCAGCATAGACAGGCAATGTTAAGTTAAGTGATGCAACATGGTACACAGGTGCTTTCTTGCTGTTAGGACACAGTATAAAGTGATTCCGGTATAAGTGATGCGGATAAAATTCACAATTTCTCTTTCTGTCCATGTCTTCTTTTTCATCTCTTTAAGATACAAGTGCAGCTGTCAATTTCTGCTAGAGATCAGCAGAATGAAAGAAAACAACCTGAAACTTACACAAACTAAGCCACTTTAGAGCCTCGGATTATTCCACCGCTTTAGCACCTCTCTGGCTTCAACTGCTTCAAACCTCCACCACAGGTCTGAGGGCATTCTGATCCTCTGAATGGCCTGTGCATATTTCAGATCTGACAGTAAATTTGACTTTGAACTTTTGTGGTTTTGACCACAGGCAGCACAGTGGAGCAATGTTTGTTTTTATTGTTTACTCACACAATAATGCACATATACATGAGCATGTGTCAGGCCCAATTCACGTGCATATTCTTCTGTTGCTTTCACGCTATTCTGAGCATTGACAGTTGGTGGCATTAATGTGCCAAGAAACACAGCAACGTGCCAACAAAGACTGTGAAACATACAAACATAGATGTAACACACAATAAAAATAGTTTCGAAATCTGCAATGTATGATTTTTTTTTTTTTTTTGAGGAAATAAATGTACTCTGTTAGACTTTGAGGACACACACTGTATGAGAACTCCACAGGGCACATTTAGCAACACATGGGAAACAAGACACAAGCTCAGTGTGTTCATAGACTTTTAAAACATACCGCAACAGCAGAAGCAGGAAGTCACTATGTTGACAGTTATGGAGCACCATAAAAATTCACATGACAGATGTCATTTCTGAAACATTTATGTTCCGTGAAAATGTCCTTCAAGACAATTTTAAGCAATTGATGACAAGCTGCAGACATTAGAAATGAGTGGAAATGTCACCCCAAAGTAGCTGCAGTCTGGGGGCTTAAATGATCCACTTAGCTAAAACAGCCTTTTCCTAGAATTGTTTGGCCAGAAAAATCAAAGAAGCCACAGATGTTTCCTGCACAGACACATCTTTCCTTGTTTGTTAATTAGCTAACATGCAAACTAATCAGCTTTACACAACCAACCAATGTTGACTGAACTTCTACTTGTACATGTCATCCAATTAAGTTAATAAAGAATGTACTACAGTGCAGAGTATTTTACATCCAATCAGATAGAAATACTTCTGTGTTGTTTTGGGGTTTAGTATCTAGGCTAATATCTTTTCACAGGCAAATGTTTGTGTAGATATGTGTACTGCTAATATCACTCTGTCAGATGTTAAGAAAACATAAATACACAGATCTGCATGCACATGTACACACAGTTCCACCCCAATACACACACACACACACACACACACACACACACACACACACACACACACACACACCCACCCCCACCCCCTTCCCTTGCAGAGATTGATTTACCTTTGTGTCCCAGGCCTGTCGTTATCATGGGCCTCTCAGACAGGCCTGCTATGATAGCTCAGGGAAAGTGGGACAGAGGTGGCAGCAGGCGCATGATGGAGAAGAGCTTCTTATCGCCGATGGAGAGATCAATCATTCTTACACAGAGAAAGAGGCAGAGAGGAAGAGGTAGAGAGAAGAGTTGCTTTGGTCTCTTGGCAACAGTAGGTAAACAGTTCTGCTCACTGTATGATGGTTTTATAGTTTAATGGATTTCAGCAAAAAAAAATTATTAAATACTTTAAACAGATCTGTCGAAATTGTCTGCTACTTTTACACTTTTATTGGACTTCAGTCGTCACCTAATTTCCTAGGAATTCTCTTGGAGGGTTCCTGGACATATCTATGTAATTTGTGTAATATGGAAATGATAGACAAAGTTATACATAAAAGGTAATCTATGCACACCTGCATACACTCAGGTGTTGGGGATGAGATGAGGTTAACAGAAAACAACACCACAGCAATTTATTTTGGGGCGTTTTTTTCCGTTATTGAACAGCTTGTACGGACACCCGATGGGGACCAAAAATAAAAAGAAAAAAAGAAAGAAAACGAGAGAGGGAACAATCCACTGAACTGAAACTATCCAGTGCTTACAAGAGAATATAGTGGACTCACAGGAAACGACCCAGTGCATTTCAGATTACTATGTTTCTGTGTGGAAATGACAGTGCAGTCAGTTGAGATGTAATTTAACCTTTGACACATCAGATTCCCCAAAAAAGATTCCCTCCAATATTGAGAGTGATGCACTGGATGTATATCATTCACAGAAAGCCACCTGAGTCTCATTTGAGTTGATGTCATCAGTAACAGTGAACATGGCAGATGATGTGGCACCAAAGCCAAAGTCCATCCTGTAGATCATACAGGCCACATCAACTTCAGCCGTGAATGTTTTGAGTCTTTCATATTTCTGGTCTTCAGAACTTTAATGGACCAACTTCATTTGTACACGTGGAGCTGTCTTCAGTGCTTTTCACTCCACCTTTCAGTGCAGAGATCGATCAGTCACAAAAAATACAGAGCGCCCAAAAGCCTCAGTTTGTGTGGCTTAAGTCAGCAGAGGTGTGCACACAGAGTTGAGTGTTGAGTGAAAGTCCACGACAAATCCTCCAAGCAGGGTACACCTGTTTTTCGTCTTCACAGAGGTCTTCGTGAACCGCACTTTGTCTGGGCCTTCCACCTTGACAAGTTTGCCTTAGGACACTTTTCCAGGGCAAACAGCTCCTAGAGTCATGAGAGCGCTCAACCCCCTCCACCATCATAAGGTGGCGGTTCATGGCTTGTTCACTGGGGAGCTAGTTGTGGTGATTCGGGCCCCTGGACAAACTGATGGAACTGGCTGGGAGAGGACAGTACGGGCTTCCCTGCTGAGGCTGTTGCCTCCTGTTATCCGGACACAAATAAGTGGTAGAAAATTAGATGACAAAATTGCAGCTAAGGGGAATGATGCATAGGGGAGTGATATTACTGAAGATATGGATCTCCCAGTGGGCTAAGATGGATCAGTAGTAGACTGTGAATGCTCTTACTAAGTGCTACCTCCTACACAGGTGTTGACTATGTTTAGAAAGATTTACAGCTTTCCCTATCCCATTTATATACCATATACATATTTAAGTAGCTTGTAAAGTTTAGACCTGCACATCTGTGTGCTGTTCTACTCCAGCACAGCACGTCTCCATTCTCTGAATTTTGCACAAACAGTCTCCTAAACTGACCTATCAAGACTGGTAATATGACAAGCATTAGCCTCATATAGTTATCCTTTTTTCCTGTCCTGTTTGTCAGATGAAGATTAAGATAGCATTTCTCCTATCTCCTAAACTGTCATATGCAATGCTTAACAATGCCAGAGAAATGGCTGTCAGTTAATTGTGTTTAAGAGCCTGACCATTATATCACAAGCCATTTCTGTCTGAAATAACTGTGATCTGAGAGCTCTTGAAGGCTTTAACTATGGTGCAGTACAGGCACAAGTATCCTCATTCAGCCTAATGACCATTTAATCTATATCAATCTTGGACCCAGCAATTTCACTGATTCATTATGTCATATCATATAATGCCACATGAAATTCAAGCTTTGTTGCAATTATTCAAGTCTAAAGTGAAAGTGTTATTGATCCTGTAATTTCTGCACACTGAATATAGTAGATAGCTCTGTATTTGACTGTAATTACAGCTCTGGATTGCAGGGAGAAAGTAAGAGTTCACTGACAAAGCATTGTATTATTTCCATATTCAGTATTACTTGCAGGCTCTTACTGAAGTTTTAATTATTCTTTGTCAGTCGAAATGTGTTAGTAATTCTCCTTGAATGTTAAAAGTCCAAAGAGTGCTTTGTTTTTTGTTGCCAACACGCTTTGTTAGTTTGGTGCAGTTGACTCACTTCCACCTACTTAATGCTGGCAAACTGTGAAAGCCCACTAGTGACACATTTGGAGATACATAATGAAGAGGCAGATGGCCTCTGCTGATGACCGTGATGTTTGTGTGATATCTCATCTGCGGCCTTTCTCGCAAGCTATTGCTTGTTTTTCAGAGGAGGACTTTTTAGATTCAAAAGCTGTTAGTAAGGAGTTCCCTAGCAACTTTAATTAACACAAACAATAGTCAAGACCATTTGTATCTTGTATTGTAAACCTGTTACAATTTCATTTTTTTCTTCTTTAACATAATTTTATGTGTGACGTGCATTTGCATGTGCATTCCTCAATCTCAGTAGAAAAATTTGGTGAGTACAGTACTGTATTGCTTATGGAAATGAAGGGAAAAGTTGCAAAACCCCCCCCCCCCCAAAAAATAAACAAATAAAGGTGACTAGATTATTGGAAAAACAAAGCGAAACACTAAAACACCTGAATCTTTCCTTCAGGTTTAACTTTTTAATGTCCAACTTTGTAACAGCTTCCACAAAAAAGGGTGAGCACATTTTAACTAACCAGTATGGCTTTGTACTGAGAAATAACTTCAGCACTCTCTTGTTGGCGCTGCATTTTTTTCTGCAGATGAATAGGACCAGCTTATTGTCTAATATTGTTTCTCACTTTCTGTGCCGCCTAGCTGTTTATGCAGTCTACAAACATTACTCTGCTCTGAGAGTTGGAGCCAAATGTGGAAGGACACAACGCCCAAGGGTGATTTGTTTAACTTTGAAAGGTTCTTTGGTTTGTGTTTTATTTGCTGGGAGCTACGCAGCAGCGGATCATCTTGCCCATACTCCCAAGTGGGCAGCAGCCAACAGAGCCTGGGCGATACACGTGGGTAGAGAGGAAAGAGATAACCCCACCAGGGACTAAACGACAGTCCTCATTTAGACAGCACGAGGCAGGCCAGCCATTTAACAACACAGAAACAAAAAATTCCACTCCATAATCTTTTTTTTTTTCCCTTCAAGTCTCTTGGGAGTGTAATGTTGTTCTCTAACCAGCAGAGAACGAGTTAGATGTATCTCATGAATCATATTAGAGAGCCTTTAATCCCTCAAAGTGAGGGTCTCCGGAGGGTGAGGTTGCCGATGAGGAAGTGCAAACTAAAGACGTAGATGACAGAGCAAAGAGATGAGGAGGGTTGGGGCACACTGAACCAGGTAGAAGACAAGATAAGTCGCCTGCTGGAGTGGTGTCCTGTGAGCTGTCAATCTACTCAGCTGGATGTTGCCTTTTCCCTATGGGGTTATAGGGAAAGAGGTAGATAGGGCTGCTTCTTTCCTTTCCTCATCCATCCCTCCTAATCCAGCCTAAGCACTTAACCAAAGAGGTGTAGTGGAGATCACCTGGGTCTGTGGGGGATCAAAGCCGCTTCAGCGAAAATAAGAGAAGTCTTGAGGAGGGAAAAGCTGATGTAACAAGAAGAGGTAGATTAGCATTAAAGACCTGACAGATGCAAGGAAAAAAAAACTTCCTGGGCTTGGCAGTAATCTTCGTGGTAAATCAGAGCACTTCTGGATGGCTGTTGATGGCAGGTATACCACTGTAAATACCCATCAGAACTAGCACCAAATGCGTCTTTGAAAAGCAAGCTGAGCGGTCTAGTTGAAATGATTCAGAGCAACATTAAAGGAAAGTACTGTTTTCTTGCATCTCAATTTAAAACATAGCCTACTATCCATAATTAAGCAGACAGCTCCTGCCTGTTCTCTGCTTGCACCAGGCCAAAGCTGCCCCCAGTCATATTTCAGACCAATGCGTTTTGACAAGTAAATTGCTTGCCTCTTTGCTGATACCTAACTACTTTTGTAAATAATGAATTCTTTATAATAGCTGCAGAAATAACATACCACAGAGTGACATGGATGAAGGAGTTATCCCTGAGAGAGGACACACATTAGGGACATCTCTTTCTCTGAAATGGTGGTGGGTCCGCTGCAAATCGGTCAATAGAGACATTGAAGACGTAATGGCTGTATGTGGGAAAACGAGACATGATTTGTACAGTGTCCAGTGTCTGTACAGTGTAGCACTATACAGATGGTGTGGAAACTTTGCTCTGGTGATGGTATTAGATGAAAAGTCAATGATTAGCTGAACCTCAGGTTTTTTTTTTTTACTTTCAACCTGAACCTACTTTCTAATCACTGAGCAAGAGAGACCAGTGGCTGTTCAGTGGCTATTGGCTATAGAAGAAGAAGTATTCATAATCTTTGCACCATGAATGTAATATTTCATGGCAGTCCATGTAGTCTGTATTAATTAATTAATGTTAATATTTGAGCCTGCATCAGAGAGATGGCCCACAGATTACCATCTCTGGAGCCACGCTCCTAGGATGGCTAAAGCAAATCTTAATTGTACTTTTTTTTTGTAAGTTTAAAAGTTAATGACTACGACAGAACTCTTGTTATAATTGTCTCCTCAATTAAATGCACACAAACAAGAATGAACTGGGGAAAAAAAATGCCAAGAAAGAGAAATCTGACAGGAAAGGACATTTATTCATAAGTGTTTAGCACATCATAGCAAGGTTGTTGGTCTGCCATTGTGTTGTGCAGCAGAGCAGCGTTTGACTGGACAGCCTTAGGTGTTGGCAGCTCTGATAGGGAAGGGCATACTGATAATGCAGCTGATTAGACTCTGATCATTATCTACAGTACAGCTTATGATGGTCAAAATCAATGATTGGAAAGAGAAAAGATTAAATAAAAAAATAAAGAGATAAGATTAAATGTCTCACACCTTTTGATAAAGTCTAACTCATCAGACACTGTTTTTGAACTTTGAGATGCTCTTTGAAGAGATAATGTATGAAGTGTGTTCACAAAGTGCAATCAGACAAAACTTTTGTCTCTTCTCGCTTCCCATCAGACTGAAAATCGAACCAGGTGTTGCATTGTTTTGAGAGCTGATGAAACATACAACCATACATCAGCACACCCCTCCATCAGTGTCCTCTCTGTTTGGCAGGGTTATAACAGGCCCGTGTGTAGATGCAACCAATTTTGGTAACGTGGTCCATATCCTTCAACACTTTGAAGAGGGAGACATTTGACACAGCATCAAAGACTCCTTCAAAATAAAGACAGGAATGAGGGGGCAAATTGCTGGACATTAGCCAACATGAAACAGGAGAGCAGATCCTGCATCGCATTATGTGGATGATGACACTGTTTTGTTGCACCTACAAACTCGTTACAGTGTCACCCCAAACTTGAAGAATACACCAGAGCAGCTTTCGGTTACTTTGATCTCAGCACAACACAAGCTTTAAGAGTTATGTGGCTTTGAAAGCTCCTGGAAATGCAGAATGTTTATTGTTTCAACCCAGTCCTTAGTATGTTTCAGAAATGTCGTAGAAGCATGCATGGTAGAATTTCAGTTATTATCCACTCGGGGCACATGTTTACAATGAATTCTAGATGAATAAAATGAGAAGAGAAGAATAATTAGTGAGAAGAACAGCCATCTTTGAAAGAGGCATAATTATGAAACATTACCTCTAAGCTTGAGTTAAATGGTAATGATTTTCACAATGGCATAATTTGCACGATATCACCTTTGCTGAATAATATTTTCACTTCTGTATTCATATACATACAGTAACTTGGCTGGTGTTTACTCCTTGAGAAATACCATAAATCAGTTCAACACAGGATTGATGCAACTTAATAAACCTTCACTTTAAACAAAACAGCTTCCCATTTCTTCTGAGAGTAAGCACCCCGAGGGGTGGGGGGTAGGGGGGTCACTTATGTTTAAGGCTTAAGAGAATTAAATTTCTGCTCTAAAGTGTATGATATTGTCAGGTGGCACGGTTTGTCCCCTTGTTCAATTTCCCTGTGTAAGCATTACAGAAGAGGCTAAAAGGCTCAAAGATTTGGAGCATGCTGACGCCACATATTCTGTCAGTAAGATTCTTAGTGGGAGCCAGCTGAAATGGGAATAAACCAGGGCACTGTTAGTGGCAGGGCAGACTTATCTGTCTCCTTAAATTAGCAACACAAACCATTTACTACAAGGAGCTATTGAGTAACGTACAGTATATGAGGAAAAGCAAAATTTTAGAAGAATCCCTTAGACGTCACATTAAAGTATGTGGAGGTTTATTTTGAACAAGGGACTGAGGTGTAAGACTCAAATATAACTGTGTTCAGTGACAACATTTGTGCAGGCTGGATTTTAGCTGTCAAACCAGCGTTACTCAAATCAGGGGTATAGTTAGAAAGTTTTGGGTCCCCTCTACTGTGGGCCTTCTGTAGGTGTCATCACCCAGCTGGTAATCGCATACGAGTGAGGCTCAGATGAGATGAGACAGTAGTCTACCTCATTGGTTTTCAAAGTGGGGTCTCCAGCAAAGCAGGAAATAATTTATTGTCACCAGAACTCCATCCATAAGTAACACAGTGACACTATGTGCAGCCAGTTTGGTCATGGGTTTCATACACTTTCTGTTATTAAACATCTAAAAACTAAATTCTTAATCAGATGCGGGACCCTGGGCCAAATTTTATCAAATGGGGTCTCTAGTATTGTGAAGCTGATTAATGGTGTTACCACTGGATGCACTGTGTGCGTGTATGCAACTTTGTCCTTCATATTTCTTGTATCTGGTTCAGTCAAATTAAAAATTGGAAGTGAGCTTAACTTAAACTGCTGACAAACATTCATTTTGCACATTCACTGTAGAGCTTTTTACTCAAAACAGGCAAAGCTGTAGCCTCAGTCAGTTATGACTATTCAGAGCCCTTAACTATAAAATAAAGTGTGTTCATACTACATTTTCCTTTCTGTGTAGTTGTTTTTTTTTTTAATGTTTACAAATCTAATTTTTACAATTGAATAATTCTGTAACAAGCTCTTAATTCATCACTTTTTCCCCCCATAATTTAAGTAGCCATGTTCCTCTTCTCTCACACTGATGCATTATGTGGTGCAAGAGAATAAAATAACTTATTACCCATATTTTATTCCTTATGCACCTGTAACATGATGAATGAGTTCATAACTACGTTTGAACCAGAGAGTCACCATTGAGAGTTAATTCAATGACCTGCAAAATGGCTTTGGACATGTGATGCTGTAGGTACATACTGTTCAATATTCAGTGATCCATCGATACCTCCTGCTTCAAACAATTCTGTAAGAAAGTTGTAGTAGTTGGAGTGAACCTCAGCTGCTCCTCTTCCTCCCACCAGGCTGAACATCAGTCTTTATCCCAGAGAACAGGAAGGCAGTGTTCAGGTAGAGCTGCCTGGTTAGTGGGAACAGAGAAGAGACTCATTAAAAGTGATCCTCATGTCCAGTGCAGAGAGATTACCTTCAGCCCCTCTATCCACCATGAGTTCCCATGAGGAGGCGGGTCTAATCTCAGGCCCATAGCATTGTCATGGTCAACCTGGGTAACCCCTCTAATGAGTGAGAGGCTGGGAGGAAGTTCACACTGCTGGCCTGGGAAAAAGTGGCAGCAGTGTGAGTAGTTGGAGTAGTTTGACTGTTTTTACGTTGGCATGGTTATAGGAAGTCAGTAAACCTGGTATTTACAATATTTAAATGAAAATTCCAGAATTGGGTGACTATTTTGGAGAAGTGTACAAGAAAGTCATTTCTTTTGGTAATCTAGCCTTTGTATAGGTTTATTTTTCCAACCAAGACACCAGCTGTTGGTGAGTAATTAAAGTGTGGCAAAAAAAGTAGAAAAAACCTAGAAATAAATCCCTACACTAGCTAATCCATGGAGCTCACTTATATGTTTAGTTAAAGACAAACGTCTAAGTGTTGTATAAAATGCAAGTTTATTTTAGAATGCGCAGCTTAACTCGATATTATGGTATTGATATTAATCAGAACTACAGAGTTGAAATGTGCAATGTTAGCATGACTGACTTTCATTTCACAAGCATTTTGCAGTGATAACAGCAGATACCCATTAAAAAAAAAATTGACATGTTCTTGATTTCAGACTGTGGTCGACAATAACAGGCTTTCTATTTCTAGCTGGCGACCACTGATATGACTGTGGGAAATGAAAACCATTGCTGGACGTTTTATCAGGTGTTGCTTTAGCTAATTACTCTGAGGTTGACTTTGCGGGTTGACTGACTTGTTTTAAATTGCGAGCCCTTTCTCCTCAGTGATCCATGTAGGACACATGGAAATGCAGGCGCAGCTTCGTTGTGTAAAGCCAGTTCTGTATCCTCTTAAACAATTGTAAGATCAGATTTTAGGGTGAGGCCTCATCAATGTGCCGATGTAAATGTGAACTGTCTTGAGTAATGCAGTAGAGAGCATCCCAAACAGGGAAGCACTGTGTAACTGAGGTGCGAACAGACTGTGGCAATAGATCTATAGTAGGAGTTTATTGACTGTTCTGTTAGAGAAAATGGCTGAAAAAATACTGGAATTTCCCTTTAGGTAAAGGCAGCTTGACATTGCCATGTTAAAAAAAACACTTCTCCTAATAGTCAATATTCACAGTTTGAAACAAGAACAAATCCAGATAGTGCTAACTGAACCTTTCTACCCATTAATTTTCACGTCAGGTTTTATGAGTGTTATTCCTGTACCTGCTGCCTACACGTACCCTTGTGCTCAATAATCCATATTTACCTTTTTCTCTGCTTTTTTTGTAGCTGTGAGACAGCTTCAGGGCTTCCCTTTGTCTCTCCCCACTCTGAAGAACCAAGACAGACACTGCCTTCTGTCCTCAGTATTACTTATGGTGTATGTACAAAGAGGTGATGTAGCATAAGTCACATCCCCAGAGGAAACTGGGGGTAAAAAGATGGAAACCAGAGAGGCGGCGAGGGATTAAAGCACAGTGTAATGATGTGGGGGTAAGGAGGAGTAGAATATGATACAAAGTGAAAACAAATGCTCTCTCTGCCGTAGCGAGAACAGACATATGCATAAATACACTGCTTTTCATCGTTTCATAGAGAACAAGCGTGCACGCACACACTTCTATATGGAGATCACACACATACGCAGAGCTCCAGGATAACAATGCAACGTCAGAAACACTTTAAACAACCGACAGAAATCCACGCAAAACATGAGCTTGGAAAATTGAGGGTGGAGATGATCAGATGAGAGTATTCTTACCTGCGCTTGTTTCAAATGCAACAGATGCACAAGGGAAACAGAGACATTGAGTATTTTGAGATTTGTGCTGAAAAAACAAAAAGTGCAAGTAGTGTGAGCTAAAATCTGAGCGATGTTTCCATTGTAAAGTAAAAGTATGGAGGAAATTGCTTAGCAGTCTGATTAAGTGTTCCAGCAGTGCTCCAACCCAACTTCTTCCTTGCTTAAACGTCTAACAAGGACGACACTAGCCTGCACAGCTTTGCACTTTGATTAAAGCTAAGTGAGCGCTTGCTGTAATCCTTGAATCCTTTTTAGTCTCGGTTGGATTTAGGTGAGAATGATTTCCTCTCAGCAGTGAGATTTGTGCCTTGCTTGCTCTTTGTTTGGGATGACATCTTAATGTTTATTCAATCATTCTTCACATGCTTCACAGCTGGCGTTTTGGCTACATCAAAGTGTCTGAAAATCTGCGAAATCGCCCAAAGTTAAATACCGAGCTAACACCGGTGGAGCTGAATTCTACATGCCATGACACTAATGTCTTAACACATGTGTCAAAGTGTTACAAAAAAAAAATAAAAAGAAAAGCATGTCAAACCTGCACGGTTTTGTTTTCCTCCGACTGTGCATAACCCTTGTTGGCTCGCTCTCCAGATATGAGCTTCACCCTGGCAATGCACTCACTAACACATCACACTCCAGTGAAATGTGTATTAATGACTCTTTTTTTTTTTTTTCTCCCTCCAGAAACATCTTGCTAATTACTTTGTAGCGCTAACATGACAGAAAGGCTAACAGAGCCTTTGGAGGGTTCAGAGATGCTCAAGCAGAGCTGTTTATTGGCTCAGAAGTGTGATTTATAGTGCCTCACTGGGACAACTAAATCATCTTTGTGTGTGTGCACGTGCACACACTTCCACAAGAGAGCAGCTGAAGGGACAGTTGATTGAAGTCTTAAAATGTTTGTTGGGAATAAATAAGCATGACTCCTTTACATTATTCTGAACTCAAGCCATTTAGCCGTGCGCTGAGAGGGCCGTGATTAATTGGCATGTGTGCAGTTAACAAACAAGGGATTGATTTCCCGAAAGATTTAACAGCGTGAGCAGTTACATAGCGCTGTCATGTCTGTCCCCCAGACCTAAACCCTGCTGTGTCTTGCTGAGACTCCTCAAAAGAACAGGTCAGTGCTGACAGATTTGCGCCAGTGAAAACATCAGATGTGAAGAGTCTGAGTTAATGTGCTTCACTCTGAAATAAAGCTGACTGAAATGAATTCCTTATGGTCTCTTTTTTTTAACTCCTAAATGACAGGGAACTAAAATAGTTAAAAATAATTGACAAGACAGCGTATTGGTTAGTGTTGTACTTTGAATCAAGAAGGGCCTGCAGGATTGGTTCCTGCCTGAGCTTCAGGGGTTCCTGCTCACTGCCAAATCCGTATCTGTCTTCATGGATGGCTTCTGTGTGCGTGCTCATAGTTACATTCAGGCCTCTGTGGCACACATGAATTAAGTAATTCAGAACGTGAATGAGTTCTGTTATCACTGATCACTTTGGTGATGAAGACATTTCTGACCTATCAGTGCTCTTAATGTTGTTATGGTAAACTTGTTAGAAAACAGCTGCCTGTACACATCAGCGGATGTGGAGCAACATTAGCATTTGTTTGGAGGTAGTCCTTGACATCTGATAGTATGAGTTTAATATTCTCTCAGCTTTCAGTGTGTAACTTTTTAGACAAAACGATGCCATGAGAGCAGCGAGACTGAACCAAAGAAGTCAATGTGCTAGAAGAGGCAGCCGTGGCCTAGAGATTTGAGAAGCGGCTTGTGACCGGAGAGTGGCCGATTTAATTCCACCCCAGACTGGCAGGAAAAATTTGGGTGTGGTGGAGTGATTGAATAATGCCACCCACCATTAGTTGACTGATGTACCCTTGAGCAAAGCTCTTAAAACCCCCCTTGCTCCGAATTGCGCCCCGGGCACCTGACGTGTGTATCATTGCATGTTGCATGTGTGTGTGTGTGTGTGTGTTTTTCAGTCACGTGGGTGGTTCATGGGTGCCAGCATGGTCCAGGTGTCACAACAACAACAGAAGCAACCTTTTGTTCAAAAACAATAGTGCAGGCTCCTGAAGAGGTTAATGTAGATGGGTATATGGATTTTGCAGTTGTGTTTTTTTTTTTCCCCTCATTCATTTGTAACAGTGACTTTCATGATTTTGGAAGCTTTGCCCTTTGTTCTCTAGTGATTAGCTTACCATGGTAATTCTAGGTTAATTATTAATTAGGCTAATAGGTTTCATTAGCTAAATTTAGCCAAATAACTTGATTGGCAAAATGTACAACTCTTTTGTTACTTGTTATAATCCATCCAAAGAGATTTCTGTCTCAAGGTGAACCAAAAGGAAACATAAAACTATGTCCTTTGACCTGGGTTGCTGTTTGTGTATATGTGACTTCCAGTAAGCACTTACTGCTTGGCTTGCATTTGTGAACCTTGTATTACCTTGTGTATTTTGGATAATAAAATGATTTGGCTAAATGGCTGGGAGGAGCTGCTTTACCGAGACCCGAGGTGAGTGATTGGAAGCTCTGGACACTCTAGGCAGCATCATAAGGGGTCGTTTTTCTTGGCAAAATTATGGAATTACATTGAGCTAGGGACAGTTCTTCAAAATTGGGTAAGGGATGAATAATTTAAGGCCTAATGATTAATCCAATACGCCCTGCTGAAATATCTGAAGGTAACTTTGGCCCTCAAGAAAGACTGATGTGCAGGTTTGTCATGCGATTTTCTAAAGAAAATTTCATCTCGGTCACTGTATAAATCTTACTGGCAGGGGAAAAGTACAATAAGTTCATCATGAATATGTCTACATCATGCACAATCATAACTCAATTTCCCAGGCTCCCAAAAAGCAAATGTAAATTTGGCGCAAATCACTTCCTGAAGTTTGGATTGGTCCAATGTTTAATCCTGTTGTTGATGCAGACTTTCAAGCTACTTTGAGGATGAGCTTACAGGGAGTTAAAGACTCTCATACTGTCAGTTATACGTATAGCTTACTGAGAAACTTCCAAATCATTTTGAACAGTTAAGGCTTACAGCATTAAAAGGTCTAAACTGTCTGTGTGTTTGTGTGTGTTCATGGATATGTGTGTGTTGCAGGAATTTAAAAAAAAAGCAAGACAGGCAGAGAGTGCAAGCTGCTTTACTTTCCCTGATAAATATAGATAGCACTAAGGGCGAAAGTATATTGCTTTACACAGTGAAAAACACAACCTGAATCAATTTCACAATTAGCCAGTTCAGTGTTTTAATTAAAAAACAACAGCTGCCTTTGAAGAGATCAATTCCAACTAAAGAGGCAAAAGAGAGAATTCCCCTGCCAGTTTCCCATCCCTCTGCGCTGTCAAGTCAAAGATATGCATGGAGATGCTTTTGGGCCTTGTTTTGTATACATACAGCACTGCATTACACAGAACATTTCAGAAATGTTTGTCGGGACCGACAGTGCAGAGCTACCAGAAACATGGGGAGAGAGAGGAGTATCGTGCAACAAATGTTTCCACCATGGATGTGTGGCCCAACCATTAGGCTGTCAGCTTGCTGCAGGACTATTTTGTCAGTAAAAGCCGATTTTAGATTTTCATGTGTGAAGAGATCTGATAAAGTAGTATGTTTTGAAATTCATGGATTTCAAACTCTGTGTTTGTCTTTTGTGAATGGAGAAACGTGGAGTTTGGATTTTTCTTAATGAGTGTATGAGAAAACAATTCATATTGAATGTCCATTTACTTCAGTGTTTTTGTTCTTTCCGAATATAGTTTTTGGATGTTTCAAGTTTTTATTTGTGTGTTTATAGTGAAGAAATGGCCGAAAAAGAGAGAGAGAGAGAGAGAGCGAGCAAATGACATACAACTAAAAGCTTTGGCCAGGTGTGAACCAGATGTGTGATAGTATGGTTTATGATCAGTACTGTAAACCTCAAGGCTACCACAGCAAACATCTCTTCGAGATACATCCAAAAGCAGAATGTTCATATTTTTTAATATTTTTCAGAATTAAATAAATAAATAAATATTTATTTTTATTATTAAATAAGCCCAATAAATAAATCAATCAATAAATACATGTACTTATACTTTTCTTATGTTTTTCATAAGACTACATTTATTTCATAATGCCACATTTATTTATTTTAGCTCACTTTTATTTCATGATGCCACATCATGAATATTGTATCATATTGTTTCCCTGTATGCCTGTGCATTTTGTTAGTGCTGTGAGTGACAGATGAGGCTGGACTTCATGGCGTCACCTCGACTGATTCAGGCACATAAAGTTGACTTCTTCCGCTGTGTTTGTGACCTTTGGGTATTGTTTCATGGAAATATTAGATAAAAAAATATGGCCTGCTGTGCTTGATTGTACTAGAAGATCGTCCAAGAAGTTTGTGCTCCATGTGTTTTTTGATTAGCTTGGAGTTAGGTGGAGTCAGGCAAGCCACTAAGCTTCACTATGGCTCTATAGAATCTATTGTCTGATGTCACAGAGACTACGTTCATGTTTTATACTGTCGTCATGTTGCAGTGATATTGCAAACAGTGTTTCACATTAGTGAAACAGTGCAGTATTTTATTTTTGAAACTGTTTTGCACACTTTTCTTTTGCTTTTTCACTATTCTGTTCCTGTGAGCTGCCATGACACATGAATTTCCTCACTGTGGGATCAATAAAGTTCATCTCTCTCTCTCTCTCCCTATTTACTCTGTTTTTAGTCTAATCCAACTCTTGAGGGAAATGGCTAGGGATTATTTAATCTCCAGGTATTTCTGTTCAGCAGAGCTGCTCTTTCTGTTTTGATAGCCGTTTATGCTTATTAGCCAAGGCGAGCTTTAGTAGTAGTAGAAAGAGTAGTGGAAAACAGGTTGCTTTTAGCCCCACTTACAACGTTCCTTTACGCTGTTTTAAAGGTTCATATTTAGAAGATACTTCACCTCAGTTTTCAAGTGGACATGCTGTTCAACCAAACTCCTTTCTTAAAGCACACATTTTATGAAAGCACCATATTATTTTCCCCCATTAAAAACTTTAGTTACACCATCACTAATACTCTTCATCAGTAATTAACCTGTGTTGAAGTTTTTGCTCGCTCTTTGGGGAGGTAAAGAAAATCGTGAACTGCATATGTTTTCTGTTGTTTGGTGTGCAGATAGACACGCGACATGGCATGGTCACACTAACTTTAAATTTTTAGCACCACTACTTCCACATAGCTTCATCTGAAAAGGGATGTGGTTGTTGAAGCGATGGAATTGGCTTCTTTTAAAATATATATTTTCAATTACGGGACAATTTCCGTGACATGTTTGTGTGAAGTTGGCATGACATGTCCCTGTCTTGAATATAGCAACTTTAATATGAGGAAATGTTGTGGTTTTGGCTAAAAAAAGTAAAGCCTGACTTAAAGTATGAGACACAATATGAACCCTCTCCTTTTGTGTTCAAACTTGGTCACAAATTACCTGAGTCAGAAATTGTGTTGTTTTTTTAAAAACAGCTTTTTTCTGAGTTGAATGACTGTTAAGGAATTTCACTATATTAGATTTAAATTTAACACGTTGTATTATCAGCCTAGATCACACTGAGCGTCTGGTATTTGTACTGAATTGTCTCTGACAGGACTTTGGTTCCCACAGTTATTGATCTGCCAGCTTTAATTTCCGTCGACAGCCCTGTTATCCCCAGTTTTGGGGAAACGACATTCTTTCTCTATGGCTGTATACCTGTCTGTTTTGTCAGTTCGCTTTTCTGACACAAAAACCCCCACCCATGTTCACACGTCTAGCATGTCAAATGACAGCCGTGCTGAATTCTCACCCTTTTTTTCCTCCTTGTGCTCATGAGCGCCTTCGTCCATTTTGACGGGGATCTAGTCTTGGCTGCTCACCTTGATGTGTGGTTTAGTGAGGGGAAAAGCTGGAAACTTCAAACACTGCTGGTGTCTGACGCCTTAATAAACCCTGCCTGATGAAAGACTGGAGCTTCAGAGAAGAGGAGGTGATGAGCTTAACTTGGGGGATTTAGCAGCTCCGTCTCTCCCTTCCTGCGTTTTGTTGAACACTGTGTAGCCTTCATGCCTGATTGTTATTCTGAGTAACAGGAAAGTAATGACATTTGTCTGTGATTCCTGGAATATGTTAACATAGGGATGAAAAAAAGGTAACCATATATGTGACAATTGAAACATTGCATCATGCAGATGTGTTCAAATTGTAGCTGAAGTAGACTATGTTTTGGCAATTATTGTACATTTCACATAGCCTCATCAGAATAATAAATAAGACTTAAAGAGTAAAATAGCAATTAACAATAACAATCAAAAGCACAGTTTGAGGGAGGTATTGTGTCTGACAGTGTGCTGTCCCTGCCCCAGCTACATGTAAAATGTTTACTACCACCATCTACTGTTCACATGGAGGAGTTGATTTTTCAAAGCAGAAAAGTTTCCTCTTAAAGATGGTGAAAATGTCTTGACACAATTGTGATCGCTGTGAATAAGTAAAAGCTGATCGAGAGAGAGTGAACGCAAACGGCATAGTCTGGTAAAGTAAGATGTCTGAAACACGCACATGAAAAGTGACTTATCGCCTCGTTGTGTGCCCTTGCTGAATATTATTAGGAAATTTCTGGGGTGCAAAAAAAAAAAAAAAAGATGACATGCACTGCTCTTTGGGTGCATGCAGAAGATACTGCAGTAGAAATGACAGGATTTGTGAGAAAGAGGAAAAACTAGCAATGGTAACTCTCACGTAGGATCTCATTTCTTTGTATTATTTTGTAGTCATTATGTTTTAAAGCTATTGTTTGGGGTGATAACTGTTAATTTCACACATTATAATGAGACTTTAAAGCGGAATCTGTTATAAACAGCACTTTTGGTGTTAATAAATGGGCCTCATTGACCTAAAGCAGTGATGGACAGAAAAGATTAGATAGATGCTCAGCAGTGCTCACTATATTCATTTCAGTGAGTCACTGCTGTTCAGAGCATCTCTTTGTCATGGCCTCTGGTCCCCTGGGAGCCCTTTAACTCTGGCTTCATAAGAGCCCCACAGAGACTTCTCTGTCAGTCATCTGGACACCAACCTCTGATTGGATCAAAGATTGATTACACGCTATTCATACGGCGCCATCATTGGAGCACAGAAACACATGCATCACCGGTCAATGGGGCCTTGTAATCAGTGCCAGTGCAGGGTGACATGGCGCCGTGGTGGTAGGAAAATCACTCTGCTGATTTCAGCACCGTCACGTACTGGGCGTCGTAATTTCAGTCCAAATCAAAATCTGCCATGTCCTCAGCGCATACAAAGTTAATTGCCAAGCGAGCATTCAGTTTGTAAAAGCTTTGAGTGCTTTCCAGTCAGCCTTTGATTCATCTCTGGCAAATGCAGTGAAAAACATCCTGTAACCCTAATCCTCATTAATCTTGAGACACATTATGTTTTATGTGCAAACTGCAAGCTTAATGCTCATTTGGTCAACAACTCAATAATATAATTTGACTACTTAGTCTTATTTCCATGAAAGTAAAATTCAAAAGTGACAGCATGGTTAATGTCACCCATGACAGGACTATGTCAATTTGCTAACTTTTATAATATGAAGAAAGATTCAGCAGTAGGATATTTTAATGATAAAATCCCTGCAGCCATCTGTTGGTGTAATGAAATGGCTGGCACTGGCAGAAGAACTGGATGACCCCTCGCTATCCACGGGCAGCATATGCTGCTCTGCAGAGTCGAAGGCACAACCTTTCCAGCATTGACGACCATCAGCAACCTCATAATCATCAAAACCTCATCTGTTAGATTCATAAATCCCACGCCAGTCTGGATTCTTGAGGATTTGCAAAACAGAGCACACCATATGCTGCCATTCTGCACACACTTGGTTTTGTGAACAAAGACAGGGAAATTAATTAAAACCATAGCGTCCTGGTTTGATTTTTAAGACCTGTAAATATCACAGGAACACAACAAATGTTGCCTTTCTGGTCTCTGTTCTATTCCGTGAGGTATTAGAGTTGGAGATGGAACAGCAATACACAAGTGCTAAGACTCTCCATACCCGAGCTACCAGTTCTCCCTGCATTGTGAGATTAACAGACTTGCCAAGCCGAGCAACATGAGCACAGCATTGTTACTTTTAGTGACTCTGTAGTACTTGAAACGCCTGCGAGACTTATTCTGGATGCGGGCTTTAAAGTGCTAATGGGCTGAATATTAGTGATGCAGTATAGCGTGTGTGTGTGTGTGTGTGTGTGTGTGTGTGTGTGTGTGTGTGTATGGAAGGCCGATTTTACTTGGTGGTATCTTTGGTGTTTGTGAGCAATACGTTCTCATCCCAAGTCGTCACCCGAGCATGCCACGAGGCTTAAACAACAAGTCTTTTCTAACTCTTTTATGCATCATGTAAAAGCCTGAGGTAAAGTTATCCCCTTGCTGTAAAACAAACCCTGGTGTGTGTGCCCAGTTAGTGCTGTTCGATTGAAATGTTGTGAAAGCTGTCAATCAAACCCCGGTGCAGAAAAAATGGGATTTTAGCATGATTTCAAATGATAGTTAAATCCATGTGCTGATAATGAGCAGTTCACGAAGCAATCTTATAATCGATTTGTATAAGCTGTCTATAGACCTATTTAATTACAGTTATTAAAAAGAAATCATTTGGTAACCAAGGAAACACGTATGGTAAGATGTGCAGGTATTTTCTTTGATGAATGTTTGTACTCTGCATACTTTGTCATTTCCTTAAATACATGAAAAGGTGTGTGCCAGTGATCCCACAGTAGAGTAATAATCCCAGAATCATTACTGTACCGGACTCCTCATTTCCTTCCTGTCTCTATCCGTTAGTCATTATTCATAACATAATGTGGTCGAAATGCAGTCTAATAATACTAATAATGAGCTCTTTTTG
The DNA here is from genome assembly GCF_020382885.2 of Scatophagus argus. Taxonomy (NCBI): domain Eukaryota; kingdom Metazoa; phylum Chordata; class Actinopteri; family Scatophagidae; genus Scatophagus; species Scatophagus argus. Next base: position 14,751,701 of record NC_058510.1, on the reverse strand, counting down.
ACGCCAAAGAACATCAATGTTCACCTCAGAAATATTTAGGTACACAAACTACTGGATATGTTCACCTGCCATCAGATTTAACCTATTGCTACAGTAACCTGAACAAATTAGATACACTGAAATAAATCTGATTTTTTTTTTTTTTTGGTCTACAGAGTCATCTGTCATGGTTTGATAAGTTGAAGATCATGTTTATTCGGTTAACTTTACTGGGACTTGTTATAATGGTGGTAAGGTTAAGACAGCTGTTGGTTACAGTGATTATTATGAGGGTACCTTGTGTGTCCGGATGAGACGGAGAGGGACGTGCCCAAGCAGCAGTATCTGACGCCCCGGGAATGAGACCGGGCTCTTGTGAGACGCGTGGAGGCTGGCTGAGATGCTGTTGCACCAAGCAGAGGCAGTTTCAAGGATTACTGTCGGGGCGGAAAAGAGGCAATTAATCTCTGTCTTCAAAATGGAATACAGCTGAGCTTCAAGGCCTTTAGGATCTTTTGGAAAATGATAAGCCTCTGTTTACTAATTTTCCCATGTGGTCATATTGATGCTGGTGCGTGTGAATATGTAGCAGATATATGTGCATGTGCAATCATGGGCTATTTAAAAAGCAGGTTTAATGATGAAACCAGTTAATTTTTTTTCCATCAGACATGCATGAGAGCACCATAGTTTGATTTTGTTTTGCTCATTTTCAATTACAGCCAGTTCCCGAGCGGCTCAAGCGTCCGGGGTGCTATCAGTTGGAACAGGATGTTTGATCAGAACTAAGCTCTGCTGACATTTTATTTATTTATATATTTTACATATATATATATATATATATGTATATACTTTTTTTTTTTTTTTTGATACTCGTGTCCTTGTCCCCAGCTCTGTTGTCAGGTCAAAACTAGAACAGCTCATAATGTCTATATGAGATGTACTACAAACATGTACCAGGAAAGACGTGGTTTGTCTCCAATAGAGCTTTGGTCAGGTATTTTTAACTTGCATGAAATATGAAATCTGCCGTCGGGGAGGTCGGGTTGGGGGAGTTTCCAGCACTGTACCTACCTGACACCAATGAGTAAAACAAAACCTGAATGTAGCTGTACATCATTCCAGCCCTTCGGCTGCAGAATTCAGCCTGATCAGATCTGGCAGCTCTACCGGCAGGAGAAGGTTTGCTCCATGTGTCTGTGTAGATATAACTCTCCATCCACCTGAAAACACAAACTACAAGACTAACAAACATGAAAATATGTTGCATGAGATCCTGTCGAGCTCCTGTTCTCTTGTCTCTTGCATCAATAATGCTAAAACAAAGAACCGTCAAACGTTCGTATGATACACATTTCAATTAAACATTAAATGAATTTGAACATTTTGTGTAAGTGTAAAACTATGATCCTGCACCTATTGTTTATTTTCCTTTTGCTGAAACAAGGATACATTTTAGTCTTTTGTTGACACCTGCAGAAACAGAGTCTAAAATTAAAGACACAGTGAAATTAGAAATATAACTTCCTAGATGTGATCCTGGATTCCTGATGTGTTTCTTGTTTCATGCCAAATGTACGTCTGACAAAGTAATATTTTATTTTAAGTTTTTGGAAGTATTTTTAAGCGAAACCTCTTTTAATTTTCCTGTTTGACTTATCTTGAGTTTGAGGAAACACAAATTCACTGAATCAAATGTGATTTGATTGAACTCTTTTCATCTTATGAAACTGCACTTGACAGTTAGTTGCAAGTCGTTTCAGTTAGCAGGGTGTAATCATAGGAGGAGATGTGTGTTTGGATGTCTGTTGGCAAGAGCTTCTAAAACATACCACCAAGGGCTTATTTCATTCTCCCTTTTGTTACTAAATGCTGCTCACATATTCCACATTCCACTTCCTGTTTCATATCACTAGTAATAGTAATATCAGCAATTGTACAAGCAATGACAGTTAGGTCAGAGAAGAGCATTTTCACCAACCAACAAAAAAGAGGTAAACCCAAGTTGAGTCATTGACAAATGATCAGACTGTTAGAAGTCACATGCTTTGAATCATAACACAAAGAGAGGGTACAAAGTCACGGAGTGAGAGACCAAATCAGGTAAAAACAGCAGTCTTCCCTTTCATTTTGAGATTGGGTTGTGGGATTAGGCTGTGACTGTGTAGGCCATTGGGGTCTCCAAACACAAAACAAAACAAAAAAAATGCAACGAAAAAAATTGAAACAGCTTTAACACTTGGAGAAATACTGATTGCATGGCCAGTTACACAACCTGGTGAACCGACTGGCTGGTGAACAGTGTTGCCGTTCAAGCTGTTGAACACTTGCTTCGAGTTTCTGTAACGCTGTTTGGAACTTTTTGCACATGCAAAATTTTCTCCAGAGCTGGAAACCGGGTGCTATGCAGATGGAGTTCACACATCAAATGATGATACTCTCCCTGCCACAGTACCTGTGCTAATTGTAGCTAGCCTCACACTGTGTGAATGTGGCCCAACTTATCAACGGCTGACAGTGTCGCTCCCCAGCTGGTTAACCCCCCTATCAGTTTGACTGAAGTGGTTATGAACCACTTGTCGTACCCGTCCACACAGAGACCTGTCTAATTCTTGTACAGACAGTGTCTTGCCCGGAGAACACAAATGTAAGGGGGTGCTGTCACAGCAAAAAGTAGGCAGGCGGGGACTTAATATCCTCGGTTTTGGTAGATCTGACCTCAGTAATGCACAAGTTAAAACAAACACTACGGATTTATGTACTGATTTCTATAGCAAACATCATATTTAATTTCAGCTGAACAAGTTGTCTGAATCCTGCATTGTGAAGCCAGACAATTTGGAGAAATCTCTCCCTTGCTAAACAGAGATTGAATTTACTTTTTTTCCTATTCATTTTCTCCTTTCCTTTCTCCTTTCCTGTCTTTCACTGATAAGCTCCCCTCACCACCGAACACAATGGCTCCATTGTACTAAACCACAGAGCTGATAATGTTATGTGACATTAAGGGCAATGATGTTAGTTCCTATTCAGAGAGACATTTTGATTGCAATGTAGACTCACAAAGAGTGCCATAATATTCTTTGCTTTCAGAAATTAAAGAATCCAGTATTAAACACAGTGGCCATTGATCTGCACAGTCACGGATTCTGGAGTATTTTATTAGCCTGTATGTCAGGAGATGCTTGCTTTACATTAAAGGGAAGATTAACTCATATAGCAATAATATTAAGGAGATAGACTTTACTGATGATTCTGTTGCAGTTGCACCTATCATGTCGCCGCAAGAAGCCTTTTGCTACCAATACGCTAATTTGAAACCCACCGGCTAATCGATCCACAGCAGCAGAAACACCGAGAGTTTCCAATGACATTGAGCTCCTCTGAAGTAAGAACTCAATTGTTTTTCCCCCTCTTTTTATGTATAATAATATTCATATCCCTCTGAACGCTGACCCGCGAAAAAAGGGGCTATTTCTGAGCTGTCAGTGCAACGTCTTTATCTTCACTCTCCAAATGTTGGGGTCAGCCAAGACTTGACGCTCAGCAGACAATTCTCCTGAAGACCTAATGTGATTAATGGGTGTCACTTAAGAGGGGTGGGGTGAGGTTGAAAAAGAAAAAAAGTCATCCAGAGGAGATTGTTGCCGAAGAAAAGGTACATTGACGGCACTTTAGCAGCCGCAGAAAGAATTTTGCCCCGTGGCAAGAGAAATGTTCAATGTCACTTTCAAAGTTTAAAATATGGCCAAGGATTGCAACCTTCAAGTGAGATGTTTGCAAGAATTTGCAACTAGCAATTAGGCTGCTTTGTGTTGGTAATATTTCCCAGGTACATTAAGGCAAGGTCTGCTCAAATTCCTGACATGACTCATAAAAAATGTGTTTTCTGGTGTAATTCCATCTTTACAATATTGCCTGCATTTGCCCTTTGCCACTGGTGGGAATTCCATGTAAGGTATTTTAAAAGCTCTGCAGGTAGCTTCCTGTCACAAACGTCCTTGCTTGTCATCCGCAGATCATTCTGCAAGAACAACTTCTGAACACTGAAAGCATAATAAAGTTTAGATTCAAGGAGGCAGATCTGCTGTTAAACATTTGTTTGTCTTGTTTTGATATGGAATCAGAATATAAATTCACAGCTGGGCCCAGAATTCCTGTTCATTTGCAAAAATAGCTTATCACAAATGTCACTTCCTCTCCCTATGCTGACACCACTTCAGTCTTGTTTTAATTTTGCTCATTCCGGCACTCTTCTAACAATCCAATTTTGGAAGTATGTTGCATATTTGAATTCCTGCCACCTTTTTGTGTATGTAACTGCTCTGTGGATTATGGGAATAAAGATGTGTTTGTGTTCAAGTGTGTCATCAAACGTGCCTGGATCTTCAGTGTATGCCACATTCTGACACCTTAACAACTGAATTTGCTTTTTCTTTTTGTTATCCAATCACTTACTATCCACATAAGCTGCAAGTTAAGGTCTGCTAGAGTAGTTTTTATAGATGAGTCAGTCAGTTTTTTCTGCTGGAGGAGCACCATTTATTTTCAGATGCCAGATCTACTTTTAAATGAGGAGTACGAAAAACCTGCTGCTCCTGCTGTACCTGACACCTGATTTTGAGGAGAGTCCACAAGCGGACTTTGTCTGGCCTTTATTTTGGGCTCACTGGTTCCGATTGGCCTAGTGGCTTCTCGAATGTCTCAGATTGCTTATGTTCATAATATGGCTAATAACTGGAATGTACACTACTATGTGCAGGTACGCCCTCAACTCAAGCCATGCATTAGTCAATAAATTAATTAAAAGATAAGATAAGAGATGATCTACAACCCAAAAATGAAAGTCCTGAATGCCCGAAATCTACACAAATTAGAAAGTCTTCACTAATTCATATAATGCATTTGAACCCTGACAAATGACCACCCTGTGTGCATGTGTGGCTGGTGAATGTAACATGGCCTCAGTGTGTCCAGGATCAACAGATGGGGTAATAAAATTACTATATGTATATTTTACTACCTCAGAAAGTGACCTGGGTGTTCAAAAAGTTGACTTTGATCCCATGTTTTGAGGGGCTTTAATGCTGATGTCTAAATCCAGACCCTCCTGTAAGAGACCCACACTGACAATGGTATGGATATTGCAGAAAATATTAGAGAAAACTAAATGAAATACAACAGGACAGCAGGTTATTTTTCTTAATGCTGAGATGTTCAGCTGTAAAACGTGTCATTCATGTATCTATCTGAATTGCTTATCTAATTTTAACACTGGCCTTATGGAATAAGTTGTGGAATCAGATTTGTGTCAGTATAAACAGACAGATCTTCCTAAACAAAAATCTAAATCTGAGAGAGAATAAAATTTAAATTATTTTGGATGGTATTTCCTTTGTTTACACAGACCTCCCCTTCTTTCTCATCTGAGTTGTGTCCTCACGGTCAGCTTTGCGTTTATGCTGCTGGTACTTTCTGTTTGCAGTTGTGGCACAAACCTGTCGCATGGGCGGGATTTCTTTAGCGGTGCGTCCCCATTAGTCAGTAAGTTTTTCAGTGACCATTTGGAAGGAAGTCTTGTTGTCCTGGGATGGTGATGGGATGTTTTGCCTTGACCGTGCTGCAGTTTCATTGGTTATACTGACAGCAGTCTGATTCCATATAAAGTATACAAAGTTATAAAATGCAGGAAAGTAAACCGTCTTTACTTGGCAAAAGGAGGTTCAGTACGCAGAAGATCAATCAGAGCAGATCCGGTTAATGGTAGCGACAAGTTACGTAGCAAACTAAGGGTAGAAGCAAGGCTGCAACAAGAGACAGTAAGGAACATCAGAGAACTGGCACTGAGAGATGAATGACACACAAACATACAAAAGGAGAAACATGGAGGAAGACCGAAAAAATAGAGAACTTAACGAGATGTGACGCAGCTTTCCTTATCGTTCTCAAAAGATCTCAAAGCTAAAGCTCTGCTAAATGTCGACACGTACTCTCTCCCAGCAGTTGGTAAAGAAAACTAGCTCTTGACAGTACTTGATTAGAGAGCAATAGTTGTATTACCAGTGACACACAGTGAGAGTGTTGTATTAATTATTTTAATCATGAAAACAGAAAAAAAAAATCAGTGTTGTCAAATTAAAAGCACTGTGAAATGCATGTTGACCAGCAATTTCTTAATTTGTTGACAACCATACTCCATCAAATGTAAAAATAAATATATAAATAAACAAATTAAAAGTGTAGAAAATGAATGTGTCTGAAGAGTGTACTGATTGGCCTCCTTATCTTAGATTGCAGGTGTCTGATTTGATGATGGAAAAAAAAATACAGCAGTTGTTGATACGTCTTTGCTGTAATCTCAATTTAAATCGACCTCTTTAATCCATAGATATGACATCAAACTAAAGTGTTTGGATAAATCATTTTAGCAAGCAAACACAGAAGCAGTACACATGCCTTGTGTGGTATTTATTTCATAAGGATTTTCAAACGGAGATAATTTTGAAGTCTCTCTGTAACAGTGACATTACATTAGCATCCTCTGACAAACAGACGGTGTTATTCCAGGACCACTTCCTAGAATAATTTTGTGAACAAACATGGAAAATGTAAATGCACAGTCATTACTCATCACCAGGATTTTCGCAGTCAACACTAGGGTTACATTTGTGGTGTTTTTCAAAATGAAAGCAAGAAAAGTGCATCTTAGCAGGTATATGGACAAATAAAGCAAAAGAAGCAGATATAAAGTGAGTGGATAGTGGCACTTGCTGGCCAGTAATGGGCAAATATGATACAGTGATGATGCAAAAGTCAGTATGTATAATTTATAATAAATATATATCATTTGTCCACAAATGAACAACTATTATTAGTTTAACAACTTAATTTTGTGTTCGGATTGTTACTATTGTTTATGAACCTGTGATCATAAAAGGTAGAACCTATACAGTATATAATACTGTATATAATATAGTCTTTGAATGTAGTCACAGTATCTCTTCAGTGGAATAGACTTGTTATGACCATATTTGACTTCAGATGGGTCAGTACTGCACAGGGCTAAGCAAGAGAGCTATTCACAGTATACATAGACAAAAGTATGCAGACACACCTCTCTTTGGGGCTGTTTTTCAGGGGTTGGGCTCGGCCCCTTACTTACAGTGAAGGGAAATCTTAATGTTTCAGTGTTTCAGCATACCAAGACATTTCGGACAATGCTATGCTATCGAACCACCTCCATATTAATGTCAGTGTATTTAGAGTGCAGTGTTAATAGTCAGCTGTACCAATACTTTTGTCTGTATATATGTGTATACCCTCATGAACTGATGACCCACATGTAAAGAACAATGGCACTTATAACATGGAGATATACAGTGTGACAGTGGAGATCATTCCAAGCCTGAACTGACTTTGCGTTTGTCCAACAGCCACTGACCTTGCTGTGTGTGTGTATGTGTGCGTATGTGTGCCTGTGCCCGTGCCTCTGACCTGTCCCTCGGCCCCACCCAGTCAGTTTGTTGTTATCTATGTACACTCCAGCCCCCCGCTAGCACACCTTCATTACTGCCCCAGATAGTGGCATTGGCAACTTGTCACTTGTATTGATTTCTCTTAAACTGCAATTTACATGGATATTTGTGGGCGTCCTGAGGGCAGGCTGCAGCCTGGCGAACGGCCCCTCACCCTCTCTCTCTCTCTCTCTCTCTCTCTCTCTCTCTCTCGTCCCCTCAGGCCAGGGTAAAATGTTTCCACCCAACAACAGAGCCTCAAAGTGACTTTTCAGTCTGACATCTTTTTTCTGCAAATGCATTGTTTTCTTTTTTTTTAACATTAAAATGGATGAAAGCTGGTGACAGTAAAGGAGATGTTTTTTCTTTTTTTTTTCTTTCTTTTTTTTTAGAATAATAACAGCATTCACAGCCAATAGAAGACCAATTTTCTTCATTTTCAGATATCATTCTTTCTTTTAGCTACACATGCAGAAAGACAAACTTATTGCTGCAGAAAACAAAGTAAAATTGTATTTTTGATGAGGCCCTAACGAATCTGCATTTTTTTCTCTCTCTCACTGCTCTGGCATTGAATACATCTAGCAGTACAATTGCACTTCCTCCCAACCCACACCTGACCTTCCACAGTAGAGGCCAGGGGAATAAAACAATAACCTCCAGCTAGGAAAGCCACAAATTCTTTCTGAAAGCCTTGACACTGCATTTTCACACAAAAATGTCAAAATGTCACAATCTTCAAACTTTGTGGCTGCAACACTCTGTCAGTACAGTTTGTGGCTACTGTGCTGAAGGTCACCTGCAACCTTTAAACAGGATTTTTCAAAATAAAGAAGGACGTATTATTTTGAAATTAAGAGGCTAGCGTAATCGTAGAAAGAAAACAGAGAAGGACTCCTATGGTATATCACGGCTGTGTTCCTTGTGTGTGCTTATTGAACATTGTGCATGTTAGAGTAATCTCTCTTTGAGGACTTGTCAGCGACTTCACAACAGAATGAAAGGGATTTTGTTTCCGATCCATAATCCTGCAAGAAAATTATAAATCCCAAATCCCAGCAGACAAACAAGGAGAGAGAGGAGGATTCATGTAGCAGAGGACTCTGTGTGCAGAATTATACTGCTTTTGTGTCCAAAACTCTGCATCACCCTGTTCTTATAGCCTCAAGTTGATGGTGAGTTTACAGCAGGTTGGCGTACAAGTTTGGAAAGAGTCCTCTAGCAAGGATAACCATATTCAAGTCCCTCAATCACGCTGCTAAACATCCGATTTCTGCTGAAGTGCCCTTGAGCAAGAACCCCTGACTCCCCCTGCAAGTGTGTGTGTGTGGGGGGGGGGGGTGGTGGTAGGGGGGTACGTCCACATGCAGCAAACGTTTTTAAAAAAGTAGCGGGTGAATAAGGGGTGTGAGTTGGTGGGTGTCGCTGGTGATGTCACACCTCCCAGACAGCCACGATTGGACCCTAATTAGAAAGCTCGGCAGCAAATAGATAGGCGTCCCGCATGATTGAATCCAAAGTGGCTGATGCCAAAATTTCTGCAGAGGCGCGGAAAACTGTCGGAGAGGAGCGGAAGAGACAGGGCGCCTGTATCAGTGCTGCTGAGAGCTGCCACGCTGCGCTGCGCTGCAAACAGCCTCTCCGTGAGCCGGAGTTTCAGAGGTGATACAGGAAACAGCAAGACGCGCTGCCCCCCCCGGTTTTGAGGTATTAAAAAAAAAAAGGGAGAGGCGAAAATATAGTCCGAGTCTACGTCAAAGCCGAGGACGCTGCGTTATCAGAGAGCAACGGAGGCTGAAGCGAGACAAGTACAAAGGAGAGTCGAGCCGCCGAGTCCAAGTTATTCCTGCGCTTCGGTCCAAAGGCTGCGCTGATGGCATCCGTACTTGGAAACAACAGTCGCGCGTCCGGGGCTCAGAGCGGCCAGGTGAAATGCAAGCTGAAAAGGAGAAGGAGGAGGCGATCGAAGAGAAAAGGTACAACTTCACAACACTTGCTTTTTTTTTGTTTCTTTTCTTTCCAGCGTGAGGAGAGGTCGTGCGCACCTTGGCGGGGCATCGGAGCGCGCGGCATCCCGACCGACCCCGCGTTGCTTCTCCTGCCTCCGGTTCAGCGCGCTCCGCGGCGGCTTTGCTCGGCGCGACTTGTAAATTCTGAAGTGAACGGACAGGAAGAAACGATTCCTGCTTTGTCGGCTTTAAATGACGCATTTTCTTTTGCTTTGGAAAGTTTGGCCGTTGCTGCGTCTAATGTCCTTAGAAAATCCCCGCTGTCTCTAACGTCGACGAGGACGGTGAGAAAACTGAACGGCTAATTGGCTTTAATACAAGTTTGAACGTGGGCGTATGAAGAAAAGCGGCTTGTTTTTTGTTTAATACCTGATTTTTTTTTATTTATTTAATACAGGACCCATTTTAACTTCCTGGCTGAAAGCAATCCACATTTCTTTTATCATTTAAGTAAGGTTACGAAATCATTGTCTGTTAGTGACTGCATTTTTAAGCGTCAGCTATGATTTATAAAAAAACAAATGTTTTTTTTTTTTTGTTTTGTTTTTTTAAAGGTAACACTGAAATGTCTCAGCTGTATACTGTAGCATACCAACATCCTGAAATCCACCAGTCTTATCTCTAATAATTCCTCAGAGCTTTTCTTTTTCCCTGTCTCACATATAACTAAAAAATGTTTGCCTCATTAGAAACTTTAACTTCTGTCTTCTGCTCTGCTTAATTCAACTATACTGAACACTGGAGTCTAAAGTTTAGGGAGCAATTCTGGGCCTTCAGCAAGGAAAGCAAATCTTTACTTGTTAAGTATTTTAGAATAATTAATTTCTTGCCATCGTTTTTATTTTGTGTGTGTGTGTGGTTTTTTTTTTTTTTTAAATTAAAATCTCTCAAACTGGTGCAAAGAGTAGACGTGTTCCTAATGAAGAAGTGTGTGTCAGTCAGTGTATCAAACATCTAAGACGACACGCTTCAGAACTATTGAACAAATCCGTAATCAAAATGGAAAAGCATGCTGATTCACAGTGACTGAGCCATTATAACAATGCAACATTTTCTCTTTAGCTGTGCTGAAAATAGATGCTGACCGGAGCTCATGGTAAACGCATGCCCTGTGTGGTTTTTGTACCCTTCGACCTGCAGGGAGATGTACAGTTTCTCTGCCAGTGACAGCTACACATTTATGTCATTTATGCTTTTACTGTAGAAAACAAAGCAGTACAAAGCAAACAAAAGCAAAGCACTTTGACTGCTCACACATTTCCATCTCCGCACGTCTCGCTTTTTGTCTGTTTGAAAATGGCCATAATTTACCACAGAGTGTTGTTCACTGTTGAAATTAATGTGCCATTGCTGAGTAGTTTTACAGCAACTTATTTCACACAGTGCCTCGCAGTGGGGGGGAAAACATGAGAAAATGACATTTTAAAAAAGTTTAAGAAAGGAGTTATTTTGATGTGTCACTGAAAGCTGTGTTTCTTAAAAGCTCAACTGCCTCTGAAGATTCATCCTGATGTAGTTATTTCCTGATGTGCTTTAGCTAATTAAGAATAAGTTACCCAAACTGTAGCGTAGGCCACAAACAGAACAGACACTCACAGAAAGGTTTTTTTATTTTTTCTCCTCACATTCACATTTTCTGCCTCCGTTATAGGGAAGCAGAGAAGAACTTAATAAAATAGCAACGACACATTTTATTTATTTGTTTATTTATATGTATAACAGATGATAATGCAGCTGTTAGTGTTGTTTATGCTTGAAGATACTGACGTGCCACCCCATTGTATTGTGGAATATGGATGAACGTTCGGAGCGTGTTGACGTATCCGACTGCGATTGAATGCATAACGAGTTTTCATAAACACTTTGCACTTGTCATCAAACTACAAACAGACAACTGCACCTCATTTCCATAACCTCTTGGTTTTTAATAGCCCAAGTAATTGAGACAAGGGAGACAATACATAAAATATAGTGCTGAGGCAAATGTATTTACATAATGGAAACGACAGAATTGGTTCCACAACATTAAGCATTGCATATGAGTACCACACAAACGCGCGCACATTAGCTGACAGGCCTTCACAGCGTGTTTCCGAACGGCTAATTTATCAGCGCTGCTGATTCATTCTGATAACACGGGACATTAGGGGCCAGTTCAGGGACTGGCTGTAAATGAACTGTGTCTTTGGGAAGTGCTGATGGCCGCTGACTCCTCCTGAGCTGCAGGAGGTGGACTCATTGTGCTCCACTGAGATCTGTTCGTTCCTGTTTGAATGTTTTTCTCTCTTTTCTTTTTATCCTTTTTTTTGGGGGGAGGAGGGACGGAAGGTTCAAGGAGCTCTCAGAAATACTGAATTTCTAAATGTTTCCTAAGCTGTCAATATGAGAGTACGGTTTATGATTGAAGGATTTTTATTTTCCAACTTCAGACTTGGCAACAAATAACACAAAGCCTGATAGAGCTTTTTTTCTCCCACCATTATCCCTCAACTCAAATGCCAACTGATCATCATCTTGAGATTTCACCCAATTATTTTTTTTAACTTAAGGCAAAAAGTCAAAGAGGGATTATTGCATGGCATTTGGGTGGTAATCCATGAAAAGGCTGCAGATTATTTGTAGATGGGCTCACTAAAACCTACGTGTGTATTCAGAAGGTTGCAAGCAAATTCACCCCCACAACTTCTATTAATTTTCTTTCCACCAAACTCCTCTTTGCAACTGTTCATTTTAGGCTGGCTGTAGAGTGCAAAACAAATAACTAAAGAATGAAGATTAAAGATCAGAGATTTATTTGCCACACACTTGTTGTCACCAGGATTATCTCCACTCACAGTTCCTGGAAATCACACACTTTACTGATTTCTTCAGCTGTGGGTTTTTTTTTTTTGGGGGGGGTGCTCTCTGCTGCTCTTCACTCGCACTAAGCCAACTGCTACCGCCTCATGTCAATCAGGTTACAATGCTGTTCAGTGTGTGTGGATGTTTGACCAGTGTTGTCGCTTCTCGAAGGATTTATGGACCTGCTGTGCGTCTGTCTCTTAATTAATCACAGCCTTGTGATTTATGGCTGTGCCCCTCGGTACCACAGATAAGATCTTTTGGAGGTGTGTGACAGTCCAGTGATGCACAGGAACATCTGGGTGCATATAAAAGCACACCCAACCCATCATAAGCACAGTATAACATGATCTTTTTTCCCTGTCTCTTACTTTCCTACAACATATTCCTCGTCTTTTATCCACAATGTGTTTTTTTATGAACAAAAAATAAGCACAGCAGAGATTTATATACCAACATTATTTTTTTTTTACAACCGCACTTATCACTCCGCACTCTCAGCGTACAGTTTATCAGTGAATCATCAAGAGCGCCGAGGGGGAAATGCGAAAAACACGGAGTGTAACGTAATTTATGTAGCAATTACTGTTTACGCTCTTGCACTCGATGCGGTGGTGGCAGGCAGAGGAGTCGAGTGTGAGCTGTCGGGATGATGATCAAAGTTGAGGCAGGAGGACAGGCGATATGGGGGTGAAGGGGTGGGTGGGTTGCGGGGCGGGGCAGAGGATGAGGGTCATCACCTTCTCGCATCGGAAGCTCCCCTTCTGGAGGCGAGAGGCCACGGGCGGCGACATCAGTGAGGCGGACGAGTCGATCGCCGTCTAGCCCCTCGATGCTCTCTGAGGGCTGCTCTGGCTGTCTGGCTCGCAGCTGAACAGCAGGGGGAAGACGGAGAGGAAACTCCAGCTGTACAGCATTATTCGCTTCGCTCTTAAGGCTGATGACAGTGATACAGTGTGAGGGCAAAGGTCAGGAGGAAGGAAGACTGTATCTCCATTAGGGTTTTACTGTTTTTTTTGCAAATCCAAAATTTGTTCAACCAGACAGATAAACAGTTGTGATTGTGACAGAATATTTTTTTCTTTTGTCTTTTGTTCAGCTTTTAGAGGAGCACAAAATGTAAAGTGGCTAATGTCAAATGTAAGTGGCAGCAGAAAAAGGAGCTTTTGAAATCTAATATACTGTCAAAAATATTCAGTTTTTTTCATCTTGTCGCATCTCTACCTTTCTATCAGGACAGCTTGTTTGTCTTTTAATTCTTCATAGTAAAGTGATAAATTTGTTACCCATTTTGCATGTACATGTTAGTAGATAAAATGTGGGAGTGATGTGCAAGAAGGGTTCTCAGCACAGCGAATGGATCTGGATAAACTGTGGTCAGTCATAGACTCCTAGACTTAAAATCATGTAGGTATTTGGTCTGTTGCAGTTTTTTTTGTTGACTTTCACTATTTTGACACCTTATTTAGCTTACAAATGTTGCTGAAATTGGCCTTCAACCTCACAAGGTTCTTCTTTGCAGTTGTGTTTGTAACTGTCGTCTTTCTTTAAGTTAAAGTGAAATCGCAGTTGCAGTTTTTTAAGCGACAACAGATTTCCAAAGAAAACCAAATGAACAGAGTTTTAGAACAGGTCTCCTTTATGTGCTGTTGAGTTTCCATGTGGTGTCTGTTAGAGCCTGAGTGATAGCATCAGTGTAAAACTTAGCAGTGATTAATAAGAGAAAATAAAAATAGTCAGGGATATATTCAGTTCCCCATAATACTGCTCTGAGATCTAATTGAAACTTAAAGTTGTTACACTCAAGCTACAACGGTATAAACAGTCCTGATACTGTATGTAGAGTGTGTAGTGCAGTGTAGTTCAGATGTACATCAGAGGAGTGAAGAGGCGGATCTGTGTTCGCTCTTATTACATGCATTCTCGAGATTATCTGAAGTGTTTAGTTATGTCAGTCTTTTATGTGGTTGCTGCACACAAACCTGTAACAGTATCTGTAAACCTGTGCATATGCTTTGTAACAGTACAGGATACTCTCTGCAGTGGCCTAGATTTACATTCATAATCACTTTGTAAATAAATCCTAAAGCAGCAAGACACAGACAGGAAGAGGACTTAAATAAATGCACATCTTGCGCAGTCTTACAAGTTCTCCGCGCCACCGATTTCACTATGTAGGTTTATTCACAGCAGGTGAATATGTGTGTGCGAGTTGGGGTGGAGGGTGGGTGTTTCTGGTTGTGGAACACAGTAGTTACCAGTGCTGGTTTCCATTTTGGGACAACCCAATGTCACACCAGTGTTGAGGAAGGGGAAAAGAGATGTATTTCCCAGATGTAAACCTCCAGCTTTAGCCCTGAAACACTTCTGTCACATTTGTTTGTGTTTGTGCAGATAACCGCATTAAGAACTGCGACAAAAACACCGCTGGCATTTATGAGGTTAATGAAGGTCAGTGCAGATGGAAACGGCACTGCGCTCCTCTGTGTGTGCATGCATGGCTTTGTGAATTTACAGGCACTTCCTGATTGAGGGTAGCGGCGGAGGAGTTGGCGGTTTAGGACACAGCGTCCTCTAACTGACTGAGTGTTTAGCTTAGGAAAAAAAGGTTATTGCTACTGACTGTGGTCTCTTGAGGATGGCTGATAAAATGACCAAGGAAAAGGAATAGCGCAACTTTAGCACATTAGCATAATTAGTAATTATCTCGTAATAGTCCCTCTTGGCTTTTTTTGGAGCTCGGCAGTGAGAAATTGTACTTAAAGTTCAGGCACAGAAAACAAATTCCATGCCAAAGTGTCTCAATAACACACATTTGCTGTCGAGAGGCACCACAGTAAGGTTGTGGAGAAAATGAATCACAAGTATCCAAAGCACAGATGCGGATTTAAAAAATTCAGAAGGTGACACTTAAGTTAATTAGTCTGTTGTTTGATGACTCCCACAGTTGGAGAGATAAGCTTATTACTCACCTCACAAATAACTTGTTGCACTTGTTGCTATGACAACAAAACACAGACATTTAATTGAGTTAGTCATATGTTACGCTCTATCAGTCTGTCCACAGCAGCTTTCAAAACAATAACTACTCTTGGGGAGATGGTTGATGCACTGCAATATAGTTTACAGGTGCTGATGTATGTGCTGCTGTGATGAGAATTTTGTTCCTGTGGGAATCGGAGGAAGCGTATATGTGATCATTTGCCTGCGCGCATTTGTGTGTATTAGCATTGACTTGTGTGTGTGTTTTCCCTGTGTTTTAGAACGAGCTGGTGTGCCGCCGATCACAGCAAACTGTCAGTCCTCATAAACAGAGATGTAGCACAGCCAGTCAGCAGCATTATCACTTCCTGTCAGTGTTTGTGTGTCTGCAGTCCACTAGACAACGCAACATGAGAAAGTTGACAGTGTAAAAGAAGGAGCGAAGCTGGCTCGTAGCGACTGTCGAGAGATTCTGATGTGGCGTCGGGTGGGAGGAACGTCAAGGCAAAGCGCAGCCCTTTCGCTGCTGTTTGAATCGCGGCTCAAAAACAGACACGAATGCTAAACCTTTGCATTGTTACTGCGCTGAAAATCAAGTTTAGTTGCCTTGATGGAGACCTGATGATACATAATGTATTTGCATCTTTACTACTGCCTATGTAGCCCTGGGTATAGTGTCTGCGGTCTGTGTCAGGCTGCAAAAAGTTCAAGCAACCGTCATCAACATCCTGCGAGTTAAAACCCAGGGCACCAGAGTTAGCAAAACCTTCCTCGCAGCTGCTTCTAAAGCTAATTGCTTACAGTGCTTCTGGATTTTGCGGCAGGACTAGTACTGTTACTTGAGTATGAAAAAATGGGCTCAAACCACAAAATTTAAAAAAATAGTATTTAAAGGGTACAGAGAGGGACATGTGCTCCCATCCTCAGTTAAAATTCCAACCTTGTTTTGCGCCAAATGGGAAAAAAACTGGTTTTGCATCATGACAGTCGGCTTCAAACAAAAATATAATCATCCAGCAGTATAGGATTTACCTCCAGTCTCAGTGTGGCTATTTTCCTGTTGTTTTTTTTTCTTGCTGTTTAAGCATGCTGTCTGGACAAGCGCTCACATCTAATCTGAAGTCCTGCCAATAGCATGGAAGCGCCCCACACATCATGGTGGCAAAACATTTCTCCAGTTTATGATCCTAATTAGCTCTAACCGTGCCATCATCCCTGAGTCATCATGCCTGGAGAGAGGCCAGATCATTTGACGGTCCGCAGTTTCGCACTTTCTTTTTCTCTCTCTCCTCTTTCTCTCTCTTCGTCGTTTTCCATTCTCCTCTGTTCGTTTTGGTCTCTCTCTCCCTCTCTCCTTTCGGTGTTTCATTTCAGCTTCGCACACACTGTTATTGTTGTCCTCCGGCTTGCTCGTGCGTATTCACAGCACGGTAGCTGCTACTGTGAAAAGAGACATATTTCATAAGCAGAAAATAGCTAAAGAAGGTGATAGAACTTGTGCACCAAAAAAGAAATAAAGCTTTTTGCTGTTTCACAGACTCAGTCCAAAATACATAAAGTCAGCCATGAAATGAGTTTGGCTGCCATTTGATTGAGTTTCTAAATTAAAAGTCACAAACACACAAATGCCCTTTGCCAGCATCTGATCACCTGGCAGACTGTGCAGTGTTGACTCTCTGTGACTGATGTCATGCTTCAGCCACATGACAGCACAACTACCTCGTCCGCCGTGCTGACATAGCAAAGTTAACAGTGATACCCTGCCTCATATGGAATAATGAAATTGGATGAAGCAGCTTAACTGCACGCTGTCCCTTCTCTCACCATCTGACTGGGTGCCTGTTTGAGATAACGTTAATGAAGGGGACTTTAGCCAAGAATAGACACGTCTTATTGCTGAACGGAGGTGCACGAGTGGAGGGTTGGGGGGTGCTAACGGCATTTATTTCCATTAATAAGATGGAACGTTTTACAAGAGGGCCTCTCCTGAGGGCTCTCTCCGGAGGTCGGAGAGAATCCTACACCTTAACAACCTCCAAACGAGTTCGTTTCACCAAGTGGGCGCACGGAGACATGATGCAGCATGTCTTTTTCCCCAAAGAAACTTGTCTTAACCTTGACGTGGCTCCACACAACTTGGGCTGAAGCGGACACTCAATCACCATAATCACTGCTGTCCATTCTTGATAGATCGTTTTTTAGGTCATTAAAATGAATCTGAGCGGCTTGAGAAGCTGGTACCTTTGCTCTGTCAGCACTGTAGTAGGCCGACGACCAGATGGGCTGATTGTATGCTTTTAGTATGAGTTGGCTTCAAATTCTTCAGTGCAACTGACCATTCAGTTAGACCAAGAAACTCTTAGTAAATCTTTGAAAAAAGTGGGCCCTTTACTTCAGACAGTAATATACAAAAGCAGCCTTCTCACATCGTAACAGGGACATAGATTTTTGCCAGCTCAAATGACAACTGTTGCAGCCAGATTAAAGCTAACCCAATATTTAAGCTAGCACTAGCACCAAGTTGGTTACAGCAAAAAAACCTGATTATTGCCTCACATATTTGGATGACTGAAACTGAAACTATAATTAAGCTTTTTTATTTGTACAGCATTTTTACAACACAAAAAAGCTTTAGGGTGAGGACAGATAAGTTTGGCAAAGTTGATATCTTAAATAACAACTTGGGTTCAGGTGGCGGGTTGTGGAGTGTGGACAGTGTTTTTTTGTTTTACACAGCCTTAAAATAAAGACCCAATCCTCCAAACTCTTTCCACATGGAGAATCGCTCTTACTACAGCTCCACGCATGGCAGTTAGGCAGTGGACAAATCCAAAGGTTGACAGACGACGGGTGCTTTGCTGCACTTGCTAAGCTGCGACTGATCAGTCATCTTACCTTTGCTTTTGCCTGTTTGGAAATAACCCCATGATGATGCAGTATATCAGCAAGGGATTATAGCATATCGTAAGTGGTAAACATTATGGGAAACTCTGCATTATCTCTGCAGTAAAGAGGTCTGTTTCATAACCTCAGTTATTTGTATACAGAATGTGATGTTTACATCTCATTCTGTATAATGGGTCAAGAGCAACCTCCCACTCCTTCTTGAGTGTGCAAATATAATTTGATGGTGGGTAATTTGTAGTAAATGGTAAAAAAAAAAAAAAAAAAAAAAAAGGTTTCATCCACAGCACATTAGATCCATGTGGCTGATGGAACTGCTTAATGGCAGATTAGTGCATTGATAATGATGAGCGAACACATGTGAGCTTCCTGGCTGCTGCTTCATTATTCTGCTCACATGCAAGCATTAAATAACAGTATTTCGCCCCTCTCCGCCCTACAGTAAATCCTCTCTCATCCATCGATTCTAGCATCCTTTAGGGGCTTCTTCCAGGAGAGACCGACAGGCTTATCTTGCAAATCCTTTAAAAGGTATTTAAAAAATCTTTGCCTGCATTAACTCTGTCTCATGTTGTGCATATCACCACAGAGTCGGCCAGCGATGGGCATGTTGGAGTTTCCTATTCCTCTGGGTCAATCCGTGTGATATGTCCTGTTTTCCAAGTTTCTTAACAGTCACACAGCACAGTGTTTATTTTTCCTCCTTGCCGCAATGATTTTGGTTTGTACAGCTTGAAGTGGTAGAGCGTAATAGATGTGTTTGCATTTGCTGAAAAACTGAGAGTTCCAATCACTCATCCATTGCCTTTGATAGCTCAGGGTGTATTTGGCTTCGCCCAGATAAGGCCTGAGTATACATTGAATCTGATTCAGTTGAATTGTGAGTACACACATGGTGCTTTGGCACAGGCCTGCCTGGATGGGCTTTGGCATGATGGAGGATTCCATGCCCATCTCTCCCTCCTCCACCTCGCTGAAAATCCCACAGTGGTGCTCTGGGGCTGGACCTGTTGGGGAAGGGTGAAGGGCACGTAGCACCCGAGGCTACAAATGTTTCCCTGTGCAAAGGACAAGGACAGAGGAGTCCCAGAAAAGCTCACACACCCACTCCATTCCAAATTTAGACAAAAGGTATATAGTGTAAGTCCCCATAAGAGGTGACCTGTGCCTCCAGTAAAAACACCCTGATTCCAGTGCCAGGTGTGGAAAAACCCTGTTCGACCTGCAAGGAGAATCAGCCTTATCAGTCGCTTAAACAGCTTTGCTTCAGTTCATCTTGTGCTTGGCTTCCATTTCCCTGATTATTGATGGAAAATACTGCAACACAAACAACTTCAAATGTTACGTATCTGTTAGGATTGCAAACAGATGTTATTAATTTATTTGGATTTGAGCAGATAATGTGTGCTTAATTTTACAAACATCACAGAAATTGTTGCAGCAATAGGTGTGTGAAAACAGGGTTTCATACTGAGATAGTAAACAAATTTCGTGTAATTTTTCATCGCTTTTTGTCAGATTCGCCAGGAAGATTTTGGCAGCTTATTGTTGGTTAACAGTTATTGCTTGCATAGTGTTATTTTCAGCATCAGCACAGACACTTGCTAGTTCAAACAGTGAAGTATTTAGCAGCTCCACAAATTTCCTTCTGGATTTGTTAGAGACCATAAAAGACTGAACATTGGACCTAAAATCCTCAGGTGGACACAAGCACAACTCCAAATGAATGACAGCGCTATTGTGCAGCTGCTACATGTTTAAATATGCAACGGCCGGCTTAAAAAGTGGCGCTATGACAATGTTGTGTTCACAACTTGTTCCTGCTGCCCTCAAGTGGCCAAAAAAAAATCAGTCATTGCAGGTTTTACAGTTGGTCAGTTCTTGTTCAGAGAGTTGAGTTTTACAGTTTGACACAGTCTAGACGATGCTTAACAACCTGCTGTTTAAGATCCACCCTTTTCTGGTGTAAATATATGAAATACAGATTCAAATACTTTTGTGGCCAGATACAAATATAGATACTCGCTCTGTATTGCACCCCAAAATCTACAATACTGTACATTGGGATACTAGTATTTAATGAGACTTACATGATTGTAATTTCATACTTTTTAGTCATGAAAGCTTGAAATGGAAACAGACTAACCCTCTTAACCAGCAATGGTATTTTAATGCTTCAGAGCCAGGAGCATGTTTTTGTAAATATTGTAACTTTTAAATACAGTTTAAGATTAAACACCAAAAGAATTAAAAGAGATATCTGAAGGATTTTGTCTTTGAACTGCTGCATAGCTTGTGCTGTATGTCTGTAACACTGAGTGAAACATATCATTAAGTTCAAATTAACGTCGGTGCTCTCAAAAATACACATAATTTCCTAAATGTCCAGAAACAATAATTGAAATCAAACCAGTCATCTGTCGTACTGCTCGCAGCACACCAGGGTTCTCTCATTAAGACAACGACTCGGCTCCGAGCTGATCTCAGACTTGTGCTGCAGTAAACTCAGTCTGGACTGTTGGTTTGCAGCGGAAGGGGAGAGTGGCAAGTGGGTTTAATGATAATGGCCCTGACGATGGCAATGATAATCCTCCTGCTATTCCTGCTGACTGCAGAGAGCCCGCGCTTTGTTCTCCGCTCCCCTATTAGCGTGATGGAGGTTCATTTTAATTTGAAAGGACCATCAGTTGGATAAGGGGAGAAGTGCTCGCCTCAGTACGTGCGCAGACTTGTGTGGGAGAGAAATCGAGCATTGAGAGAAAAATGTGCACATGGAAGGGTGCAGGCACATGCACACACACACACACACACACACACACACACACACACACACACACATACAAACACTGTCTGGTCTGTGCTCTCAAACAAAGACACAACAATAGAGAGGTGTCTGCAGGTCACAGTGGTGACCTCTCTGGGCTGCAGGTGCTATTATCTTCTTGGCACCTGTTGTAGAAGAGTTTCTTCTGTCAGCCATAACTGAGGCTTAAAACACCAAGATGGCTGACAAAGAAGACTTTGAACAACACAGACAGCCATTGAACACTGTGACAGGGAGCTTTGTTTCTCTTAAGGTGATATTTGTTTAAGGAAGGCAGGTGATGTGTAATGGAAACATTATATTTATTGAACTTTAAACAAGTAACCAGATTGCATAGATTGTGAAATGAATATGCAGGTTTGTCTACTTTTAGATCCATCTTTACAAATGGATGTTTGTTCATTTGACCCCCCAAAAATGTTTTGGCTGGTGGTCCCTCTGAGAGAGTAGGACCAAAATTTCAAAAGATTAAGTAGAAAAGCAAAGATTGGCTTTTCCAGTTGTGCATTTTTGCAAATATCACAATAAGTCAAGTAATTTCCTTGATCAGCACTTTTAAATAAATGTGCTTCCTGTAGCCTTCCTGCTGTTAGGCAGTATCCCTATTTTAGAAGTGAAATTACGGCTTAGCTGTAAAATGGAAAAGTTGCTGGATGTGATGATGAATTGTTATAGAATAAGAGAGAGAGAAAAAGAGGAGACTGCATGTGTCTAAGGGTACGCTGCCGTATATCTTTTTTGGCATAAAGCCATTTACATTTCCGATGACCAGAGAGTCTTCCATGGAAACAATTTTGACCTTTTCTGTCTTTGCTTGCATCACTTTTCTTCTGCACCTTCATAGTTTCGTCACAGATGTGATACTTAGCTGGTGGTGGCCAATGCTGCTGCTGCTGTGTCTAATAACTGCGAAACAAACATGCAACTTAACTGGTCATCTCATTGATTAATCTTGTCTCTAAATATAGGCAGGATTCAGTTCATTTGTGGACTTTGCTGTCTGATGTAGCGGCTCTGCTTGTTCTCCTCACTTTATATTATAAACTTATAAAATATAACCATTTGGGTGCTGTGCCTCCATTAGAGGTTTACGTAGAATATCAGATGAATTTGTAAACAATAAATTAAATAAACTTCTATGAAAATATTTTTTTTCCCAGTAATTAGGTTCTGATCACAACTTCATCATGATATGCTCATTCTACATTCACGGACGCAGCTACTATGGGAATGTAGTCTTTATATACTGTATGTTCAGTCAAACTTTGTTGAGTTAGTGTCCCCACTGAGACCAATATCTGTTCTTAGTTGACCCTGAGTTTGTACTAGTTCCCTAGGCACAGTTAGAGTTTGCACAGTCCCGGACTGGTGTTGAATGGGCAGATAGTATAAACAAGGCTCAGCCCTGGCTCTCTCTGTGTGGGTAGTTTGTCATGGCTGTGACTTCAGGGCTATCTAAGTAGCAGCAAGCGGGTGCGTTCATCATCACATTCATCCTTACCAGTGAGAGATGGATGCCCTACCAGTCCACCAGGTCATGAGTTATCACCCACCAGAGGCTGCTGGTTCATACAAAGGTCAAAGGACTATTTGTCTTCAGGCAAGTATGCCTGTCTCTTGGATGCACACACACACACACACACACACACATACACAAGCACATATATGCTCCCACTCATAGCCACAATCACTTACCTGAGGACTCCAGTTCCTGCATGCATTTATAATTTCACTTTATTTTTCATGCAGACATGTTTTATTTTCTGTGTCCTTATATGCCATGTTCATGCAGTTAAGCAGTGTTATGTAATGAGTCAGAGGGCATATGGTTTGGCTATTATCATTACTCTGGCTACAGTAAAGAGCCAGCCAATCCGGAATGGTGAATGGATTCATTGTCTTTCATTTCCACTCAATAGACTCCCGTAATGAAGACTGGTTTGCTCCTAGCAAGAATTTACCCTCTTAACAGGCGACACTTTACTCAGCCACCAACATCACCTGTTCAGATGAGATAAAATAACACCAAACTCGTATGATGAGAAAATACTGCAACACGAACAACTTCAAGAAAATGGATGTTGCAGCCGCACTTTGTAATATCAGATATACTGAAGAAAAACAGGATTGTCATATAAATAAAGCAGTGTGGGCAGCATTAAACGAGCTCAGACCAGCAATTTCAGCATTAAAATGTTAAATAAGAATGGATAAATTAAACAACAGAACAGTGTTAATGATTACATTTCCATGGCAACTCCTGGAGTCTACAAAACATAAAAGAAATATTCTGTTTCTGATAGGATTTAGCAAAAAATAAAATACATGCTAAATGGTAGAAGTAAATTAATTATTTTGTTTTTTCCCCAGATTTCACTTATTACCGTTTTAGAATGTGTATTAAACATTTAGCGGGTGATAATGGATGTGTATAAATTCTTTGCACAAGTTTTTTGGACCCATTAACACCAGTTTGTGACAAATGCAGGCAACCTCATGCAAGATTCATTGACAAAATAAGAAATCACTGCAGCATGATTTGAAGTTACTGCGTGTTAAAGCAGGGCCAGGAAATAGACTGAAATAATCAAACTTTTCTGTTGTCATCTCCTCTTTCCGCTCTTCATCAAAACAGCTCCAGCCTCCAGGCTGAAGTCCTTCACACACCTGCTTGTTGTTGATCGGTTTTCTTGCCAAGATGGTAATCTGATCCTTATTGGCTGTGCACTTGGCCAAACTGCGGCGATGCCCATTATCGTGGTCTAAGCAGGTGCTGAGACGTATCGCTCCTTGATCACAATGCAGATTTGCGCTGAGTGCACGTCGAGCAATCCATTTTTCAATTTGGTCTCCTGCCTGAGATAAATTAACAGATGTCGATTGATTTTCCTTCCCGTGCAACTGTGAGCCTTGTTTACACCTGACAGCCAGGGCGTTGTACCTGAGTGGCAGTTTGAGATGAACACACATTATAATTAGCGTTTCTTTAATTAGACTTACAATTGGCAGGAGACTAAGCAGGCAGTTACTTTGACATGTTTTACTTTTCTTACCCCTTTGTTAAGCTAATCGGCAGATAGTTGCTACAAGGCCTTTAGGTCATTATCACACTTCTGTGCATACACGCACATTTCTAATTTACGTCAATTATATAATAGTTGAATTAATGACATCACTCTTCTTTTACTGTATTTCTTAATCACACTCAACAACAACAGCACGGCAAAGACTTCATTGTCACCCATCATCCCCTGGAGACTTGACTTGACGAGATCGCAAGGGCCCCCCAGCGTTTTCACAGCCATCTATGTTCACCAGCTGGTTATTATTGCTAAAAATACGTGTATAAAACTGGTGTAGCCTGGCACCATCACACCCTAATGACGGGAGTCAAGTGGCGCGCGGCAGATATGCCCTCACATGCGCGCTGTCACAAGCCATTTAATTGAGCTTGAGAAAATGGGAGCCGGCGTTGTTTTGCTCTAAGGCCCCCCCTCAACACACACACACACACACACACACACACACACACACACTCTCTCTCTCTCTCTCTGTCTCTCATTCACACCCCTTCTCCCCCTGCAAGTCGTTATGCACTAATATGCTGTCGTTATTGCCATCATCTCAGTGATCATGATAGTTTTCACATAGTGATGATCTGATATTATCTGCCCTATGTTCCCTGTTCAGGCCTCTTGAGCTATATTCACTGTTACGAAGGAAAAATTGATCTATTATCTAATGCTTAATGTTAGTGGTGGGTTTTGTTTTTATGTTAGCAACTGTCAAACAAACTTTAACACGACAGCATATGAACCACAAATAAGCAACAATCACATGTACACTTCAGCTCCCAAAGACTAAAGGGTAAATCACATTTAACTGATAATGGCCTGGGAATATAAGCAAACAGCCATACAACCATCACCGGATTCAGACTACATACGCTATATGTTTGTAAGGTCAGGCACTGATGTTGGACAAAAAGGCCTGGTTCAGGATCTCTGTTCCAGTTCATCCCAAAGGTGGATGGGTTGGATGGGTTTGGGGTCAGAGCTGGTTCTTTCCCACCAAACTCATCCATCCATGTCTTTATGTTTATATGTATATGTTGAAGCATTAAGATTTCCCTTTACTGGAAGTAAGGGGCTGAGCCCGACACCTGAAAATCAGCACCATACCACATCTGAATTCATAATAAAGAGGTGTATCCCAATACTTTTGTCTATAGAGTTTATCATTGAACTCATTGGCACAGGGCAATATGTGACATCAACTTTTTTCAACTGAGCACCAGCCAGCAGGAAAAGCAATGGCAAAATCAGTCAAGACAGGTTACAGGTGATACAGAGCATTTTCACGCGGGTGTTTAGTTTTAAGGACAGTTCTATTCCTTACTACCTAATTTTCTTAAAGTATTAATGTTCTTAATGGATTTCAGATATCTTGACCTCAGATAACTGGTGCTATTTTAAGTACTAGAAAGAAAAAATATGTCGGATTATTATCAGTGCTGATACTGACTTTATTAAGTGGACTGGATATTGACCAGTTGTGAGAGATTTCCATCAAGCAGACACTATGCAGTTTTAATTTATAAGGAAAAAGATGGAGCCAAACATAGGTGAAGTGGTTTGGTGAAAAGATCCAAATCATTCAACCCCAAAAAGGTATTCATGTACACCTCTGCGTACAGTTAAAATGTTGTGATATGATGCAGTGATCAGTGGCATGTGGTTGGAAGGGTTACTGATACTTCTTAGCCAGGCTAGCGGCATGGCTCTCGGCATACCAATGTTGGTCGATTTATTCATCACTTTTCTCCAAACTGAAATATCCCAGCCACCATTGGATGAATTGTCATTTGTTTTATTTTGTATGGGTATTCCCCGTCAGATGAATCCTAATAACTTCAGTGATCCCCTGACTTTTGTTCCAGTAACTGTTTACCTACTATGTGAATATTGTCAGCTGCATTAGCTCTGACAGAATATTGGGTTGGTCATTACTTTCACAGACTGTGAACCACCCCACATATGGGCATTTTCTGGTAGTTTTGTTGATGTAATGTAATGATGGTTGACTTGTGATTGTGTTTTATGACATGCAACAAAGGTTGCTGACTCGAAACGAAGTTGTAACCATATCACGACCATTTGGCTTCAGAGACACTTTGATTCTTTGTGTTTTGTGCAACACAGAAATATGGTGTATTTACCGTCTCAATCCTATTGTATGTCGTTGTACTTGTTTGCTTGCATTAGTTACTAGAATGCATCCTCATAATTTTGATATCATTTACTTAAGGTGCTATGTACATCAACTTTGTGCAAGATCCATGGGGGATAATATACTGGAGATTTAGCCAAACCTGTACCTGCAGAGCAACGCTGTATCCTGCTTTAAGTTTTAATAAAGCTGCATTCCCATTTGGAATGTGTTTCATTCCACCTCCTCCAGAAGGGAGGTCAGAGGTGAGTGCAGGCTACAGAACAGCAGCTCCAGATCTGGTAACAATTCAGAGTCTTGCTCAGAGATGCTCGCCAACACAGAGGGGAGCTTGGAATCCTCTAGTCTCTAACAGACCAGCCAGAAAACCCTCAAATGTTCCATAAAGCCAACCCATTGTCTTGATAATCCCACCTGCCTTTCAAGTGGTTAGCCATCCATGTCTGTGAGCATGTACCCTGCGCCACCTCTGGGTACCTGGGTGTGCTGCCTCCATGCTGAAGACTTCTGCAAAGAAGCACAATAGGAAAGTCTACTGGGAAGCAGGAGGAAAGTGGAGCAGGGTTGCACATGGTGATGTTGTGGTGGGGAGTGTGACTGGATGATAGATGGAAGAAGACGGTGATTCCATGTTCATGTGTAGAAGACAGTGAGACAGAGGAGACGAGATGAGCACATGGCAGTCTGTGTGTGTTTGTACAAGTGTCTGACTAGCTTGTGTCCCCCCAACTCAGAGGTCTGTGGCAGGTATCGCGCCGGAGAAACCTGAGGGTAAACTCAGGAAAACACATGCAAACTATTCAGGGCAGGTGTGAGGGAAAAAGGACTGAAGGGTTGATGATTGAGCAGAGCAAGAGAAGAGGGGTTAAGCACCGGGGTGACAAGCTCTCCCAGTTTAGAGTGCGTCAGTTTGATGGATGAAGACAGGGGGTGGAGGAGAAGAACTGAAGCGAGGCAAAAGAGTAGGGAAACGTTGCATTGATTGATCACACAGGAGTCTGAAAGGCCAGCGGATAGTTTGGTTTTTTAAGGCAGTTTGGATGTGACTTGCTTTCAGTGTACCTCTTCAGTGCCCATAGAGGCAGCAGTCATAAGAGAGAAGAGTGTCTGCAGCCTATGTACTTCTCAAGGTCCATTGAGTGCAATTACACAGAATAATAGAGACAGCATGGTGCTAGCTGACTGTGCTAAACACCGCTCCTCTCTGACACAAGAGGAGGCAGAGCGGCTGAGCCGGATCAAGACACGAAACCTCTACCAGCTCCTTTGTTCTTCCCTGTTGTCTCTCCCGTACAAGTCGACCAGGAAATGAGGAGGACGGCAGGATTATGTTTGGCTGATTTGAGGCCAATTGCTGGTTTCGTCGGAGCGTCAGATGAGAGAGGAGGAGGGGATGTCAAAGAGATGTGAGTGTCAGTGTTTATTAGAGGGCTGGGAGGGCGATAGAGGGAGAAGACTAAAGCTTCTCCTTGCTGGCTCCCAGCATGAACATGACAGATGCAATCTACCCCACATGTGCTCTGCCTGGCTGGTGGTTGGGCTTTTGAGAGGGTGTTCTAGGTCTTTGGTGATACCTGTGGTCCCCTTTTGAAAGTTTGCTGTGGTAGCTGACAGTGTGACAGAAATAACACTGGTCACAACTGCAACTGTTGTACATATTTAAAACAAAACAATACATTTTGCTGGTTGCTTGTCTCCATTGTCTATTTTATTTCTGGGTAGTACAACTTGATTCATGTTGAGATGTGTGGATTTAAATATTTAAGAAAATCTATAAAAATAAGGGCAGACCATGTCAGACTAACCCAAAAGAGTTACATTTCAATAACATGGAATGTTTCAAAAGTATCTTAGAAATCTGTGATGTGCACTTTATCGACAAAAGTATTAGCACACACACCTCTTTATTACTGAATTCAGAAAATTCTGTTTTCCAAGAGTTGGGCTCGACCCCTTACTTCCAGTGAAGGGAAATCCTCATGCCTCAGCACACCAAGACATTTTGGACAATGCTATACTTCTAACTTTGTGGCATCAGTTTGGGGATGACCCTTTTCTATTCCAGTATGAGTGTGTCCCAGTGCACAAAGCAAAGTCCATAAAGATGTGGTTGGATGGGTTTGGTGTGGAGGAACTTGACTGGGCCATAAGGGTTCAGCCTTATCTCAACCCCATTTAACACCTTTGGGATGAACTGGACCAGAGATTCTGAACCAGGCCTTTTTGTCCAACAACTGTCGGAGAGGGAGGGCGGTGTGAGGGAGGCATTTATATTTGTTTGTAAGACTTCTGCCTGTGTTGGACTGGGCTATTACTGAAGTGATATTTTGTAGTCTGATCCTGGTGTCATGTAAAATGTTACAGTTAATCCCTGCTTCGAGGGTGTTGTTACTTGTTTGATGCCAACTTCTAACCTCTGTGGTGAAACTTGATGCCCCCAGGCATCAATAAGGAATCACTGTCTTCATTATAATTTAAAGCAGAAAACTGTCATGCCCCCTATGTACGGACTTGACACTTCCTTGCCCTTCTGGTGCTATCTCAATCAGCTCTTATATCAGCAAACACCTTACTGTTTGTCTCAGGTGTGTGCTCCATTACCTAAAAAGAGGGTATGTCTGCTCTTTGTAACATCACAAAGCGACGTCTGCAGCATATGCTGAATTTTTAATTCAACAAGGCGTTTTGGAAGCTGTGTAGCATGCCATACGCTAGCAGCTTGAAGTGGCGTTCCCCTGACGGTGACAGAGAAATCAAACGTAAAATGGAGCACCAGAGCGAGCAAGCGAGCGGCGATACAGAACAGATGTTCACAGGAATGTTGACTTTGTTTGGCCCTTATCTTTGATGCTGACATCCTCTGGTAAAGTGAGTGACGGAAGAGGGGAGAATAAAGAGAGAGGGAGGAGGAGATGAGTGAAAGGAAACAACGAAGAGGAAAAGGAAAAGCGACGCTGTTGGTAGAACTAAGTGGAAGTGTTGGCAGCCGTGGTATTCGATGGCAGGAAAGTGGGACAGCCACACAGCTGTGTTTTGGCGTCGAGGGACCCTCGAGATTGGTGTCACTGTATTTCATTGTCAGAGAGAAGAAAGGGAGAGAAACGCTAGAGACGTTGTGATGTACAGAGTGAGGAGAAGGATTGGGGTGAAGCGGAAAAGAAATGAAAGGAAAGAGACAGACAGACCCTGGAGCAGCTGCTCCTATATTACCTGATAGTGTAGGGAAGAGTAAGGGGGGGGAGGTATTGCCAATTGGGCAGGTAAACAGAGGCACATGAGAACTGACGCCTGGTTCAATGGAAGGGTGACCTGCTGAGTGCGCCCTGTGATTTGGACTGGAAGAGCAGAAACAGCATTTCCCATGATTCAGCTGCTACTGTGTGCAAGACATAGCTGACATCTGAAGATCAGCTCGACAGTTTTGCTCGACACCTCACAATAAATAGCCCTTTCGTGTTCTATCATGTTCGCCGTAATCTGGAGGAATTTACGGTCAGCCATAATTTCATTCTTACTGGATGATAAATAGGGTAATAAATTCCTGTGGCTGGAGTCACTGTGGGGTCAGGTTCTTTTTATGTTAGCTGTTTCGTGTTTATTTTGCACAGAGTTATCTGTCAAGTGTTTGAGTAATGCCCCTGAAGTCAGATGGTAAGGTTTGCAAGAGAGAGTCTAACAGCTTGGGTCACTGCTTCGACAAAACTGACTCTCCTTGAAGCCATCACAGGAAAATCTCACCTTTGCTTCCTTTGTCGTTTCATTTTCGAGAGGAAACACCGACTATAGATCGATGTCTTATCGCTCAAACAGCCGCTAAACGTAGCAGATAGAGGGAGTAAATACGGGGCCATTGTGTCCGTGATTGCTTGCCGCAGCATTTGTAGCAATAGTCGCAGAGACTCTAACAGACTCGGACAGAGTGAATAATGGCAGTCCTGATTCACACCACCAGCCTCTCTGTGCACAGACAGCTGAGGTGGAGACAGATAAACAAGACCCAAGAGAGAGGGAGAAAGCCACTTCAGATTTCATCTCTGAATGTTTCATCTTAAATCATCACCCTCGTTTAGGATCCTACAGTGGAATTGCCTGCAAGATGCTTTTACGGTCAAGTCTGCTTGGGTGCTGCTTAAGTTCCTCAAACATAAAAATTCTCTCTGTCATCAAATAAAAAAGGAAAAGTAGGCATAAATAGCAAAACAACAACAGATGAATATAGAAAAGCAGCCCATCCCTTCTTTTTTCCCCTTGGTTTCCAGCGTACTGCTGGTAAACAGTGCGTGAACAAACGGGCTGCAATTTCGAACGCAGCTTTATTTTCCACCGTTTATTTAAGCCCAAAATGGGTCCTGATGGAGTCATCAGCCCCCACTCTCCAGCTAATGGTTTAATTATGTCCATCTGGAGGAGGCTGGGAATGGGAAGCTCGCCTTTCTCTCCAGTCATTCCTTTGGTAATTTGTCTTCCTCTGCGCCCACTGACTGGCGCACTGATGGCGGAGAAACGCAGCGAGGCATTCGGGTGGTGGATCAGCATCCTGCCTCCAACCTGAAACGCCCACCTTTACTCACTTGTAATACTTCTTTTACCTTTTTGGAGCCCAGTGAGATGTCAAGCTGTGCTACGCTATGTGATCGCTGGCCTTACCAAAGCCAGGCCAGGTTTTCTAAAAGCTTGTTAGCACTGTGATGATCTTTGATGCAAATGGAGAAATAATCTTTGACTTAGCCATGAAGAGTCCACATAAAGCTTGAATATGGTTATAGCTGTATGTGGTTACTCACCATGGCCATCTAGTGCAACACAATAGTGGTGCAAACACATAGCAAATTTAAAATGTGCTGTTAATGACAATACTATCAAAAGGGACTTTACCAGGAAAAACAAATTCTGACTTCTAGTAGTAGCAACAGTGATTTGCAGGCACTCAAGGAATGGATGGTGAATGCACCACCATGACCATTTTGAAATGACATAAAATCTGTATGGTGTTTCGTATGGATCTCTATTTTTAGTATAATAGAATAGCAGAAGTGACTTTAGTCAACGTTTTGGGGATTAAAATTATTTGCATGCTTGCTGAAGATTTGTACCTCTTTTATTTTAACCACTACATCTAACACTACATCCGGGAGGTGGTTAACTTAAATACCCAAAGCAGGGTAAAAAACTAACCTGGCTCTATCAAATGGTTCATATGCAGGTGTTTTATGCCACACTATTTCTTGTAGAAGTGTAGGGATTTCCTGGAGTCATGAAGTTGCCCAGCAATTTTGAGAACATTACACCCTCTAATTGATTTTTTTCACCTGGCTTGTGAAACTGGTTCGTAGTGCTTTTAACAAGGTAGTGCCCAGCTGCCCTGAGTGTAAATCAGTAGAAGAACTTGAGTTAGTATATCATTTTTATTCTGCTACCTACCTGTGCAGAGACTATAGGCAGAGAAGAACATTTTTTTTACATAAAGTTAACAATCTTTGTCTCTGTTAAAATAAAGTAAAATGAAAAAAATATATCAATATTTCTTCCACATTGTCTATACCACAACATGTAACACCAAAGATGGCCCCAAAAATAAATACACAGATTAACCCTTTAAGATACATTAAAATGCTAAGAACTCCTGCCTGTATCCCTTGTTCCTATTACTGTGAACGTAATCACTCACCCTGAACCATTCCTTCTTACTGCTGTTGTGTGTCTGTATGGATCAAGTAATTTTAGATCACTCTTCATGGCTGATTTGGAGATAATGATGCTGTCTCGTCGAAGAAGTTTGTTGAGCTGAATGGCTTTGTTAGTTAGTGGGGTGAACATCATTACTTAGTCTGGCTATTGTTATGAGCAGACTAAGCTATATTCCCCTGCCAGGAAAATGACAATGTATTACTTGTTGAGGAACTGGGTCAATAATGAGCATCAGTGCCAGCAGTCCCGCTTGGGTTTAGTGAGTCAGTCTGGCTGGGTATTGGCATTTAAAAATTACTTCACAATTTGTGAGTTTGTTACGTATAAAAAACAGGTTTGCTAATATGCAACAACATTTTTTTGTCCGACTGATGCCTCGTCAGATACTGGGTCAGAGAGTTTTCTTTGGATGGTTCATTTTAACTGCGGGGTATTATTGCCATCATTTCAGCCACACATGCCGAAATGGCTCATTCCTTTTGCAAGGTGATTTAACATTTGAATAGGAGACTGTTCTGCACAGATGACCTAGTTACCTTTTTACTCCTGAAAGCACACAGATTTGAATGTGAAGGTCGCAGTGACTCATGGACATAATATTCTTTTAGGGTATTAAAGCAAAATGCTATGGTTATGTGCTTGTGTGTTTTATCAGTTGCTCTGAATGAAATGTAAGTGAATGCTTTTACTTTTACTTTACTGTCCTTATCTGTTGTTCTCAGGGAAAAGCTTTCTTTTTTTTAATACCTCAGATCTTCTGTTTGTTGACTTCACCGAGGTGGTTGGTGTCGCCTCTCTGCATAGATGTGGAGGATTTATTGTTAACTGATAGGTTTTTGCTAATAGACGAGAGCAAGGGCATTGTTTCAGCTCGTCAGCTGCTTTCACCTTCATTGGCACCTCAGAGTGAGTCTTCTTTCTGACATCGCCACCGATCAAAGGAAGAAAAACACTGTCAACCTGCAGTCTTAGCCTTTGAAAGCTCAACTCGCATTCTTCTTCTGTCAGAGAAAGATGACTTTGATTTCTGGTAAAAAGGGGAGGGGTGGCAAATTTTTTTACAATGTCTTAACAAAAGTCAAAGCTTATTTATTAACATTGTGAAACATATTTAATGAGTACATTAGAACAGTGGGTCTTCAAAAAAGTGTACACAACCTGAAATTAAATTTTCCTCCCACATTTACATGCTAACCCATTTGTTACTCAGTGGTTTCACTGGAGAGCTTTAATGTCCTATATTGGACAAGTTTCAAAGATAAATGAATAGCTGTGAATGACTTGAGTAAAACATGATTATGTTGTTATTGACCTTCAAAATATTCAGTGTTCATTAAACCTGTGATTAGTCTGTAGGACAAAAAAGAAACTATGAATTGTCCCCTAAATCGAGGTCTGCCTGGATCCTTCTTGCCTGGGCCGAGGAGAAGGTTTTTGGGGAGCGATAAGGCACAGAGAGGAAGGCAGAGGGAACAGAGGGGGGAC
Source organism: Scatophagus argus (assembly GCF_020382885.2). Taxonomy (NCBI): domain Eukaryota; kingdom Metazoa; phylum Chordata; class Actinopteri; family Scatophagidae; genus Scatophagus; species Scatophagus argus. The sequence continues at coordinate 14,718,246 of NC_058510.1, read as the reverse complement.
AAAAAGGAGGGGTGAGAGTGGTAGAAGCATGGAAGATGGCAGCCATGGGGGAATGGTATCGGCCTCAATTATGACGGGCAGTGGAGCGCTGCTCAGGAGCAGATGAGTTGAGAGCCGGCCCCGGTGGAAAAGTCAGCAGCTGATAGCTGATAATCCCCGGGATGAGCCGGGACAAACTGGTCACAGATGGAGCCGTCGCATGGTCAGGTGTGAGACCAAATGCTGGTGGGGCTGCATAGGGATGTGCAGCATGGAAATGCTACAGATGATGGAGTTAGGGGAAGATTTCTGTGGCATATAGTTGAAGATGATGGAAAGTGGATAATATTGTGATATGGCTGTTGAGCTGAGCAGTGAGTAGGAAATCAGCCTACATCACAGCAGCTGGGTGGGGCTGCGGGGTTGCTGTTGCTGAGATGGCTGTTAAGCATGAAGAGAAAACTGTTCAGAAGTTATTGTTATCATTCTTTACAATCATTTAACTTGACCTGTTGTTTTCTTTGCTATTTTATAGAAAATTGCACCATTATGTTTGAATGCTTAAACAGGGTTGAATGTAGTAGTAAATGCACAGAAAAGCTGAATAACTTTATGGAAAAGAGGGGAGGAGTGTGGACCCCTGAGCTCATAAACATTACTCCATATCTCCACAGGGTACTTTCAAAGTGCACTGATTCAACTTTTTCTCTGCCTCTGTTGTCGTCATTGGGATTGTACAGAGTTGCCACTTTCTGTGAAAATTTCAGTGAAATTGAAGGATATCCATAGTTAACACTCTGCCACCCAGATAAGAGATGAGAAGTGAATCAGAAACTGACCTGCTGGACTTGCTGAAACATGTTTGTATCTGTGGGCAGAAGAAGCTTTGGGGTTGACAAACGCACGACTCCATGTTTCCATTAGCGGAAAACTGATTTCTTTGTGGCCTTTCTGTTGCCTTTGAGCAGCTTGGATATCAGCATTATTGCACTATATACAAGTTTGACAAGTCAGAGGTGCCATGTAAAAATGTGAAAAGATGCAATAAGCTCTAGTCAGAAAAAATTCTGTGTCACACCGCCTGCAGGTACAAAATAAAAGATGTGTTCATTGATGTTTTTTTTTTTTTTTGCTAGACATGAATCACAAAGATGTACTTCAGAGGAAAGTCAAGCACCAAACATAAATAGAAAATGTCATTAGGGAGAAGTGGTTGTGATAAAAAAAAGGAAAAAAACAAAAAACTGTTTCAACGCCTCTTCAAACAGCCATACCCCTGATGAAGTGAAAAAAACTTGTTTTGTGTTGCTGAGGGATATCCCAAACTACAGTATGAGGGGAATTTTTGGAGGCGATAAAGGCCAGAATATTCATTCACTCCTTTAAAGGTCTTTTAACTTATGTTAGACTGTTTGACTGTTTTTTTTTTTGGGGGGGGGGGGTCTTTCTAAATCTTTTTAAAAATTCATTAAAAAATCAACAAACAAAAGGTCTTTGCGGCTGGCATACAGATGCATTTTGTCTTATGCAGAGTACAACAATCTTGTCATGTTCCATTAACATTTTAATACTTAAATCAGGGTTGAGTAAATATTAAAAAAGTCTGCGGAGGGCCTTGTATTTTTAAAAATCCAACATAAGGTGTGAAATCCACTGTAAATGCAAGCCAAGAAAATATTTGTCTAAATGCCAGTTGTAGTTGAACAGCCTTATTATTCAGCTGACATACATTAAAAATATTTTCCCCAAGCTGCAATATTGTTATGGTTATCATTTTAATGAGCATTGGAAGTCTTTCTTCAGAATAACAATCCAGTTTTATTGCATAGCAAGAGCAAGAGACGGACTGTTGTTGCTCAGTCGGTCTTTGCTCTGAACCAGCTGCTGTAGCTCCTGGACAGGATCTACTGTATCCGTAGTGTATCCTGAGTACTACACTCCCTCTGCCCTCTCAGCATTAGCAGTAACAGCACTCTAAATACCAACATCTGAACCACACTAAACATACACAGATCCAACGGTGATTCTCCATTAGAGAACATGGAGAGTAACAACAACCTGCACGAACACAAACTAAATCTGTCTGATAGCTATATGCAGCAGAGTCCAATGCAAACATCAGCTTTCTGGGGACTTCCTGTGTGTGTGTTTGTGCGTGTCTTATCATCATAAAGAACCGAGGCGCCTCATCAGAACACAGATGCGCCCTGATTAGGGGCGAGCACAGCAATGACAGAACTGCATTAGTGTGATGTATGTGTTGTTAGCCAGCAAGCAGCTAATTCCAAATTTAACACCTGATTCGCACAATGCAGTCACACCTGAGTGCAAGCCAAGATTTACTACCCTTGTCAGACCACTGATGGCTTTTATAAGTAATTTTTTGTAGTCCCCAATTCATTCTCTCTCAGCATCACTGATAATGAATTATGATTATGGGTCAGGATTCAGCTTAAAAGCAAAATTATAGTCATTTTGAAACTGGGTTGGCGTCAGATAGTCACTTCGCTGGAGGGAACTCCACCCCACCCCCAACCCTCAACTGTGAGGTGTCTTGAAAGGCAGAAGCCACTGTTAAAAAAGGTTGATAGATGAAAAGTGACATGGCCCTGATTTTTGCTCAGACTTTTGAGCTTGGTGCACTCGGCTCCAGAACTGGAATTTGCAGAAGTGACATTTGCACAGTTTTTTTTCCACATAATCAGTATCGTTAGTGCATCTGATACTGTGCTGACGGGCATCACAGAGACTTCCATGTTTAGTACTCATTTCCAGTGATTCATAATGACAGTGTGTGTGGTCCTCATGATGAAAAACAAGGGTGCTATTCATGTCGGGCACTGCAGGCTTTTGTCTGGTGACAGGTTGTGTGATTTTGAACAGGTGTATGTGCTGCCTTGTCCCATCTGGCCTTAGTATATTTCCCAACCTGCGATTTGTCCTGTTTTATACCTCTTGCATTCAAACAGCCGTGAGCTGGTATGTGTATGTGACTGTGTGTGTGAGTGACTGTGTGCGTGCTCTTAGTGATGGTGTTTCCAGGTCAAGCTGGTCCTGTATAATCATGATTGTGTCAGCATCCTGCACGCTCATCACGGCACAAGGATACCAGCCTCTGACATTGACCCTCCTCGCCCCTCCCTCCTTCTCAACACACACACACACACACACACACACACGCATGCACAGCCAAACACCTGCACACTTCCAGAATTATTATACTGTATGTGTGTGTTCTTTATTGGACCTTAGGGTGTTGGAATTAAAGCAGTGGCTATTACCATGAGAGTCTCTCAGATGAACAAAGGTGACTTGGTTCAAGGATTGTGGAGGCAAGTGCTGCCTTGGAGGATCATGTGAGCGTATGCATGAGGTTTGCAAACAGAAGAACTAATTTCTTTCAGTTCAGTTGAGTGTCAGTGCTAGGATTGAGTAGGTTTCCAGGTTTGCAGATATGATGTCTGACCTTAAACCAGTCTCATTATATGTAAACTGACTGATCCGGCATCAGTCAGTCAGAGTAGATGACTGCATAGTACAACGCTATTGAGTTGTAACACATTAAAGTCACGTGCTGCCTTTGAAAATGCCTGAAAAGTAGTTTGCTTGCTACCAGAGAAGTCATAATGGTCTGCTAGAAGTAACTGAAACGGGTGAAATAATAATCTTAATGTGATGGATCAACAGCAGACACTGCTGGTGTGCTGCTGGTGCGCCTGCAGCCTACAGCCAGCATCACCTCTGTGCGTGTGTGCTAAATTTTGTTTTGTTGGTTTGCTGCCGTGTATGTGCGCTTGTTAGGTTGTGTCTTTGTGCTTGTGTGGGGTGGGCTCCAATCGAGGCTGGTCTGATTGAGTGTGCAGCTGCATGTCACTTGATTACCACACACACACATAAACACACACACTTCCCTCAAAGTTATCATATTTGTTTGTGTCTTTGCCTGTTTTTGGTCGTGGATTCATTTGTATATGCTCTGTGTGTGTGTGTGTGGGGGGGGGGGTGTTTGTGTGGGTGGGTGGGGGTGTTTGTGTGTGTGTGTGAGGATCTGCCCGAGGACAGCAGTCATGCTCCATTAATTAGCACGGCAACCTGCTGACTTTCAAGTGGCATGGCTGAAACCCTGCATCTCTGATAGGCCACAGAAAACACTCTGTTATTCCAGTCTTGATTAATACTTTCAATACTGTTGTTGTGTGTATGTGGGGTGCGTTTCTACATTCACACTATGGAAGACCATGTGTGTGTGGACTTCAGGATCTGTATGTGTGTTGTGGCATCAGATACCATCAGTTGGCGATCCCCTGCTGAGCGCCTGAAAACATCTGAATAAAAACCCCAACTGGCTTTCCTTTCGTTAAGAATCCCATCAGATTGCAAAATGCAATCATAACAAAGTGGCAGCTAAATTGTAATTTTTTTTTCTCTCTTGAGAGGAGGAGGAGGAGGAGGAGGAGGGATGGGGAGTGTGACTGGGTGAGAAGTGGATATGAAGTAAACAGATTTCTGGTGCATGTAAACGCAGGAGACTGTTAAATACTTGCCACATTAACATTTTAAATTCCGGGAGGGAAATGAATGGCTTCTTGTCTGCAATGCCTACAGTTAACTACAGAATCTCTCAGATCCTCCCTGAATTCATGATTGAAGTCGAAACCTAAGGGTCAACTCATAGGTTTTCACATGTGTCAGTTGTGCTCTGAAGTGCCGTTCCCTCTCGTCCCTCCCAGCATTTGGCTGCCTAAAAGTCTTGCAGGATGTCACCCTGCATTATGAAGCCCTCCAACATCTCCCTCTGGTACAATTACTGACTGTCAGGATGTGTATTGACCTCACAGCACACAGCTAGACCCAGAGGCTGGCTCCTGTATGACAAATACACACACATACATACAGCGGTGGCAGGGGGTTGTTGCCCCTGGCTCTGCCTCCTCCGGTGAGAGGAGGGGGAAAGAGGATGCCGACAGCAGCAAAGGTAGAAATGCAAAGAAAAAAGGTTCGTGTGAAAGAGCTTCTGTCAGAAAGCTCTGACTGGTTTTATTGTTTGTCCTCTAAGGTGAGCGCTGCTCTGCAGGTGACCCGAGTCGCTTAATGCTGATTTTCAGCTCAGCTCTTTGTGACTCATGTGAAAGATTTAATAGAGAAAAAAAATTAATAAATAAACCCCGACTATGTAACTTTTGAAAGTAGAAATAACACATTCCCCCTTTTACAGAAATAATGTCTAGCATTAAAATGTCTGAAAACAACTGAACATTTGTTATATATTTTGTTGAGTTCTGTGTACTTACATTATCCCAAATTTCCATCAGTGTTCAAACCCAGAGAAATCAGCCATTTTATTCAAGGTACGGTAGATAGAAAGTTGACAAACGCAACTAAACCCAACTTGAATGAAACTTTAGAAGATTACCTCATCTGTGACCATTTGTGTCTAGGTTACATCCCACAGTTTTTTAGCAGCAAAGAGATGGGAGCTGAAACAGCTTGTTGCAGATTGAGGATGAACAGAAGAGCTGCAGAAAGGGCCAGTATGACATCAGTGAAGATGTTTTTTAAATTGTGAATCATGTCCCTGGGTAAGAAAAATATAGAGCTGATATGAGTGCAGTATAGAGCGTAGAAGGTCCCCTTTAAATGCATCCCTTTCTGTGTGTGAGATGATGCGTTTACAGAAGATGCTACCTGAGTGACACCATATTGAAAAGCTTTAAATCTGTTTTTAAGCTCACAAAGAAGTGACAGGCAGTAGCGAACAAAGGCTTTTTGCTTTCATAAATAACAGATTATCACATTAATGTTAATGGGAGGCTCCAGATGTAAAAACAGAAGTGTGCGTGTGTGTTTAGTGGTTCCATGAGAGGTGGTGTTTGGCCGCTGTCTGCTGTCATCAGTGTGGCTCTTCAGTGAGTGGCGCTGACAGTTGAGCTGGCCTGGATGCTGTCACATGTCCTTGTCAGACCGCTCAGAGTTAGGGGACGCACCTCGCTATTGTCAGCTTCTATTACCTCTTCTCACACACACACACACACACACACACACACACACACACACACGCACACACAGGGTCTGGACTCTCTAGGCCATGCACTCTACAATATGTACCTCACATGCACACAGACTCTGTTCTGGCTGTATGCCAGTGGTGCTAGCTCTTTCTAGCTTTGCTTCACTCACAACACTGGGGCACACACACGCACACACTTCCAGGGGGACCTTGTGACCTTCCTTGTCTACCCTATCCTGCCCCTGTCCATGTTAAGTGTCAACTCTTCCATGCCATTCTGCCTCAAGCTACCGCTCCCTCAGGGCTGGATCAGAACCGCAGCCAAAAATCCTTGCCAGCGCTCCCAGCATCACCACCATGCATTTACCATCTTCTTCACAAAGCAGTGCCACTAGCCTTCACGTAAATCATCTTTGTTTTCAAACACAGAGGAAGAAGAGACTCTGGGAGAGAGGAGACAGTGCCTGGAATTGTGATTGAAACAACCAGGGGGTGTGCTTGCTTGTCGCCTGAGCTTATTTCAAGATGTTTGGCATCCAGCGTTAGCAACGAGATCAGGCTCGCCTCTGGTGGAATATAAAATGTTGCCTGTCTCACTCTGACAGCAGCGTTGTCACATGCACACTCAGGAGAAGTCAATAAGGCTGTCGAGTGTTTCACAGGTCCTGCCAGTCATCAGATTTGAGCATTGAGTTCCAACAGCTTTAAATCCAAATCATTTTCTGTTTTTGGCGGGTTTGTGTTGGTCTAAGTTAGAGTTCAGTGTTTTCTCATTTTGAACTGTCACAACTTGTGAGCATGTGTTTGTGACATGAGGATGGGGTGTGCGTTATCACGGTAAGGGGATCTACAAAGCCTGGCATCCAATTTCCACACAGTTCTACCTAACACACAAAGACGCACAGACACAAACGTTTGTCTATTTCTGTCCACTTTTCTTCTGTTCCAACACAGTAACTTTTCTGTTTTATCTGCTTTTTGAGCACTGATCCATAACTTTTGTGTGAATGGCAATAGGCTACTCTGTGTCCTCGATGGAAAATATTTCTGTTATCCTGCTGTAGATCCCGGTGATCAGATTTAACGATTTGGCTAGAAAATCGTTTTAACCCACACACATACTAAGTAAGCATGCAGTATAATATGGTAAGCCACTGATGATGAAATGAAGACTTTTCCAGCACATGCTGCAGTGATGGCGGTGGGTTTCTGTCAGCCTTACATCCATGTTCTGCACTGCTGATGAAGCAGCATTTGTCTGTAAGATGTCTGTCTTCCACAGCCTTCATGCTGTTGCTGTAGGTATAATCAACCTGTCATGGCTCCGTTGACAACACTTGTGGTGACAGAATATTCTGTGCTTCACTCAACATGATATGGGAACAGCATTAACTGCAGCTGAAGAATAATAACAACTTGTCTCTAACAGCTGGAAGTCTTTTAAGATATTGCGGATCTTTAGACATTCAGGAAAAATTTTCTTGAATTAAAATAACTCTCAGATTGCTGTACTTACCAGCAGACCTGACACCTGTTTGAGTAGCTCTCAGTTGGCCATTTGACACATGTAAGTCAGTCATTGATTTCATCGTTCTAAAGAAAGGATCAAACGAAAAAAATCCCCACATATCTGTTTGCAGGAAATATTTAAACAAAGATTTATGGCTAATAATATCTTCATCTCGTTGTATCTTGTCATTCATCAGCCGTTGCTTCACCTAATCATCAGTGATTTAGCTGATAAAAGCGAGTTTTGATGATTTGATAACAAGTGATATCAGATGCAGGGAGAGAAAAAAAAAAACGTGTCAGAGAGAGATGTTAGGAAAAAAAAAAAAAGAAGAAGAAATACCCCTCAGAGCGACACCACAATAATTAGCATAGCGGGAGAGAGAGTCGCAGTGCGGGAGAGATAATCATAGCGCCTTAATGTCTGCTGAATGCCATTAATCAGCAGCATTACCCATAGTGCTGTGGCTTTTCTTCAGTTATCTCACGTCGCGGGGTGATGATGAGCCTCCCCTCCTGATCCAGAGCCATGTCAGCATGATGTGTGATCTCTTTGGTTCGTATGTGACATTACGTGTAATGTATTTATTTTTCCCACTGTGCTTTCTTCTCCATATGTGTATTCTCTGTGTTCTCTAACACACACAGATAAACATATAGGCCCCAGAGGTTCCCGAGTATCTTGGTGTAGCAGGCAGGCATTACTTCCTAATCGGGTTAAGTGGCCCAGTGCTGCTTCACATGTTGATCTGTTCTCCCACAACGCATGTATCTGGAGGGGTTTTATAGTGCCAGTGGTTGCTTGGAGGTTAAAATAACATGGTAGACTTTGTGACCTGAAGGAGACCTGAAGCGAAACAATGACAGTGCAAACCGTCTGTGAGACTGCCATCCCTCACTGTGCCTTGATTTTTGCATTGCATGTTTTTCTAAATTTCCCATAGTTCATTTAAGCAACCTCAGAATACTCATGGAGAGCTTTCATTCTGTTCAAAAGTAAAGGAGAAAGTGTAATAGAGTCCTTCTTCTTTGTTTTTTTTGTTTTGTTTTGTTTTGGTTTGGTTTTTTTTTTTTGGACAAAAAATTCTTGTCAAACCTTTCTCTCACAACACAGTCTGTCTTCTAGCTACACTCAGTTCTGGTCTGGAGGACACTGTCACTGGAAAAGAGGCTGATGAAATCAGATTTTTTTTAATGCACGCCCACGATATAGAGATTGATTCTGCCAGTTTCACTGTAGATGAATCTTTCGCTTCCTGTCTCCACCAGAAAGCCCCAAAATAATATAAACAAAGTCCAAAAATAAGGAGTAAACATAGCAGGGATGTTCCATGTAAGCCTCGTCTGTATCACCATAGCAGCTGATAATTAACACCAGAGGATACGCTTGGATCAGAAGAGATACATTAGTTCATTAAAAAAGACAAATGCCATCTTAAATGGGAAGCAGCAATAAAATGCCATGAGGTATTAGACTCACTGATTTTATTGTCTTTTTATACTCTTGTGAATGCATTCATGTGAATGCAGAGTTTGGAAACACTCGCTGATTCATATTTATTTAGCTGAAATGTTAAAAATTAGCTTCAAACTTCACATTGCGTCTGTCCCATTAAAAGTATTTTCCTTTTTATTACCTGTTTCACTGCTCACTGTTTTCTTTCATTAGCTGTCCTCCCTTTTTCGCAATCAGGAATTCTTGCAGTACATTTAGGCCGATCCACCTCTACACATCATTTATCACTATAAACACTGCTCATTGCTCCCACCGCAAAATATGTTTATTGTTGTCATTCACTCATAGACCATTTATTTAATGTGTTTTCTCTCTCTCTCTCTCTGTCTGTCTTTCTCTATACATTTCGTGTTCATTGTGAGGAGTGAGTGCATTGTGGGGAAATCAAACACGTATTTAATGATAACGGACTGATGTGTGAGTGAATGGAGGGAGATTGGAACAGAACAGCGCGCTGGAAAATCAGATCCCAACATCTCCAAGGTGCAAACATAATAGGAAGTCAAAAAGAATGCCTTCGCGCCTCAGCTGTTGTGAATTCTCCTTTTGTCAGCCAGGGCCCGGCCATCGCTGCCATTGTTCCGCTTTAGAGAAGGAATTGGATTTTGGTCTGTGGTTTTCTCCCGGTGTCGGCGGCCGACTCCGCTCGCTCACCAATGGGCAGACTTAATTAGGACATTTCTGAGTGATTTATTCACAAAAGGACACTGGCTGTACCTCTGACCAATTCATTTTGAATAGAAGAGGACAATGACTTCCAGAAATTGCTAATGGCGTGTCAGGAAAAATAAGCAATCAAGCAGCTGGGCAATGATTTATCAAAGTGAATTCAGGCTTTAGATGAACTGCAACCTGTTGGTTTGGATCTTATTGGTTTTCCAATGTGCTTTGATCACTCTAATGAAGTCTGGGGTTTGTGGGAAAATTACAAATGACTGAACCAGCACCAGGGACAAAGAAAAGGTTGGTGAGCTTTCAGATGCGTCCTTCTCATCCGTGAGATTCATGAAACAAACACAGTGTAAGGATTGACACAGCGTAGGTGTGTTTGCCCATGCGCTTGTACTCATTCCATAAAATGACATATTGCCCTTTAGCTCACCACACTGCCAAAACTCGATCATGCTAACCAAGTTAATGCAAGTTATTATGGCATTTTGCCAATGCACATGCACATACACATGCACAGCTATCCTCACAAAGGGAAAAGGTCAGCATTTTAATGGCTTTGCTCCCTGTGGTAATCGCCTTTTTGGTTAGCCGTGCAAGCTAAATGAAAAGATGTCGGCCCACGTGTGAGGTTAACCTATGCAGCTCCATTTCAATAAGTGACGTGCCATTAGCCTTGCCCTCCACTGTGAGCTCTGTGAAATCGGGTAATCCACAGACTCACTTTGCTGCCCATCAGTGAGTGCTGGGGGAGGAGATTTTCCCGTTAAACTCTCATTTCATCACCATTATCGCAACGTGACTCTTTTCCACCATATGTTTGATGAGCTCGGAGAATTTAGGGAGGATCAAGTTTGTCTGTTGATATGAAGTCAGCCTGTTATATTTTGTTTCAGTCATTATGTACAATTTGCACAATGTGCCAAAGTGACAAGGGTAACTCATTTTAAATTAGTTGTGTGCCATTTCATATTGTTTGTGATAGTACATCTATAATTGTGTTTGCTTTTTTATTGGGGTAATGGCAATATTCTGAGGAGTTGACTAGCGACATCATAACCATCATGCACAGCTAAAAATAAAGGTAACATTGATACCAGCAGCACGGTGGAGGAGTTAGCTCCAAAAAGGGTTACAGAAGAGTAACAATAGGATGGAAGTAAAAACTGAACATCAAAACCGTTCATGAAATGTAAGCCTGGCTGTTTTATTTTAATGATGTGTCCTGACCTGCAGTTCTTTAAAGTTAACGTGGAAAACAGATACTCAGATGACAATCGCAGTTTGTATTTCTTCTTTCCTTCATTGAAGAGTCTGAGTGTTGCCAGACAAACAAGGCAAGATTCATTCCCCCAAATCTGCATTCATGTCTCAGGACGTGGAAAAAAAAGCCTAACTAATAGGAGTAAATAGACTAAAACGAGTCCTCTGAATGTAGCAAAGTGCTCGCTGCTCCCCTCCTGCTGCAGCTCAAACCCTCCTGATTGGTTTAAGAATGCACGCTTGCACTGATAATCAGCACAAATCCATGTGGAGAATTTCACAAAGTCCACAAGTGTGCCCTTCAGGGAGGAGAGAGGAGTGACAGAGGACTCCATAGTCAATGTTGTTTCCACACTAACCGGCGCGTGTCACGTCCTAATCCTTCCCCCTGGAACCCAGGCAGCGTTAAACTAGCTGGAATGAGTGCCAGGCAGGGAGTAAATGGAGGGAGACGGCCGTCCACAATGGCCCTGGAAAGTGGCTGCTCTTGTAAACGGGAGGATTAGAGGGAAAGAAACCCTGCTCTCCTTGTGTAGGCGTGCCTACAGAGACAAAGCCGAGAGTGTACGCTCTTTCTCTGTACCTTACCTTGTCTTCCTCCAGCCTCAAGTCCACTTCCATCCCATTCTGTTGACCTCATGTGCTCCAGCAACAAGGAAGTGATAAAACTGCAGTATGTTGTCTTTTAACTTTCTGTGTCTATGTGCTGTATACTTATCATTCAGAAAATTTTCAGTTGGTTAATAAATTAGTAGCAAATTGATTTGGAGTTCTAAAGACTTTTTCTTTGTTCTTCTGTCGTGCACCTGTACTGATTCTTATTTCTTCCTTTCCTCGCATTTTATTTTCAGTGAACCCAGTAAATTTAGTCACGTCTCCCTTTCGCTGGTCAGCACTTACCAAGCAGGATGCGGCTAATCACACGACTGCTGTCTTTCTCTGCCATATTAATGCTTTAAAGTGAGCTCATTAAGTGGTGGCCCTCGAGGTCTCTAAGCTGTTCGGAGAACATGCAAGCAGCCAAGGCTGCCATTTGTATTCCACACCTGACGTCCTGATAAATGGGAAAAAGGCTCTCCAGGTAACATGGACAGGCATGACTGGAGAAAACAGAGAAGCCCATCACCTCCACTAACCATAATCCCTTCTCTTGCTCTCACCCCCTCCCCCCCCAACACACACACACACACACACACACACACACACATACACACACACATATACATACATACACCTCTCTGCCCTGCCCTGTTGACTTTCCCTCCTTCTTTGCACTTTCTCTCCTCCTTTGCCGCCCCCATTTGTCCAATTCCCATCCATCCTTTTCATGTCGTACCAGCCAGTCAGTCAGACTTTTACTGTAATTTCAAGTTTATATAACCTTCCACTGTGCTTTCTTTTGTTACGCAAATGTTATTAGCAAATGCATATGATCTATGATCTTACATGTCATTCCCATGCATGCTTCCTTGCTCTCTGTCAATGCTTTCATCATGTTTTTTAATTATTATTTTTATTTTTTCAAATGAGTAGCAAGTAAGTATGGTAAGAAATAGGCAAGAGCATGCCCAAAGAGAGTCAGTGAGAGTCATTGTTGTGTATTTGTCCCTATATTGGATGCCTGATGATCTATTTAGAGATCCATACAGCTAACAAGCACTTCATTTTCAGGTCATGCAGAGTCGGGTGACACCTCAGTAACAATGCATTTCATTATGCTGATATTTGGCAGAAAAAGGTATAGGCTAAGAGCTGTGGGTGGGATTGTGCCTTGTGTTGTGCAAGAGTGTGTGTGTGTGTGTGTGTGTGTGCGCGCGCCCCCACACATCAGACAGCAGACTGTGTTTGGTTGATGGAGCCATTCAGTCTCATAGACATGCCCCCCAGAAATGCCGTCTGGTAATGTCTGCGCTCTTCCAAGATGTCTACGATGGGATGCCAGGTGCTCTCTTTCCTCCTCCTTTTTCACTTTCCATTTCCTGCACAACAGCCATAAAGCCCTCATTCTCAAATTGAAAATTATACACATGCAGTAAACAGTTTCTCCAATCAAAACAGGCCTTGGTATTTTGAATGTGGCATCGAATCAGTGATGCTCCTCAAACATTGTTAAAGGTTGCCTTCCAAATGTTCAGAGAGTTACAAAGTATAGTGGAGCGAAACGTCGAACACATGTTCATCAATAACAAGTCTTTGGTGTAAATATGGAAGCTAATCAGACAAACCTCGCCTTATGAGCTAATCAGGAGAGGTGTGTGTGTGTGCACGTATGGGTGTGTTTGTGTGTGTGATCAGGCTCCCAGGTAATTATAGCAGACAGCTGCCATGGCATCCTGGATCAGTCCCACGTCAACAAGCCACCAACACACACTTTGACATATACACACACAATCGCACAATATAGGTCCCACATCAACATGGCATCATTATTAGCGGGCTGATGCCCAGATTTGTGTCATTTTATTCAACGTCTCAGACAAGCCTGGGCAAATTGTGTCTGCGATGCGTCCAGAGTGGCTTGTACGGAGATGAGATGCACCTGCCGCGGAGTAAAGCAGAAGGAGCTGCTGAGATAACGGGGAGACAATGATTTCAAAGCTTGCTGCGAGGGCGTGCAGGACGTAGACACTGTTATGCTAAACATCCCCTGCCTTGTGCACAGTGCAGGAGATAGAGACGCCGGTCGGTTTCACCCGGCCGACAGAGGTTGGAAACACAAAGTGGGATGTGGATCTTTATCCCCTCTTTTTTCGCACATCTGATCTTTTCCTTGATGCACCCCAGTCTGTCAAAACACTCCCCTGACTTTCCTCCCTCCTTCCTCTCTGCTGTCTGTCTGTCTGTCTGTCTCTTTCTAGTCTGTGTTCGCCAAGCTTGGTGTGGTATCATGCCTGCATGCATCATGGACCTGCTAACAAATTACATAGAGTAGCCACTCCGCTTCCCCTCTCACTCAGCTGTCAAGTGGAGCCACTGAAGCATTCTCCCACCTCTCCTCTCCATCCATCCCTCCATCTTCCCATCCAGTCTTCCTCTTCTTCTGCCTGCTTGCCCTCATACTCCCCATCCCCCACCAGTTCCTATACCTGTACACCCATCAGGGCTGCAGAACTGATCTCCTTCCTCTTCTTCATTCCTCTTCATTTGTCTATCTGTCTATCCATGGCTCTCCTATTAAACATTGAAGCCCAGTTCTGCATTTTTAAGACATGCTATTAAGCTATTTACAGATGCTGTCCAGCTGAATGGAAGTTAAATCCAGGTTTAAAAGAAACATAGTTTAATACTGACAAAAGACATAAGATACTGCATCTTCTAAAAAAAATGGAAGCGGTTTAATGCAACAGACAGTAGGCAAACTCTTGTTCTGCATCAATAATAACCTTTTTCTTGCCCTGCTGGCTGCAGGTGGTGAGTAAGCACCTTAGTCATCAACCACTCACTCACATGAAATAAATCTTATCAAAACTTGGGATTTATTTACACATGATTAAGGCAGAAATGTCTTGAGGTCATAACAGAAATGCAGTAAACACGACTGTGTATTGAAAATAGTATATTCTCAAAGACTGGAGGGCTGCTTTTGCATGATATGCTGTTTTTGGAAAGAAACATGGCAGCACTACAGGCTGCCATCAGATTGGTGAGATCACCTGAAAACCTAGTGCATCTACTACACTACCTGCACCAGACATAACTGAATGCTCAATTTAGCTTTGTCAGTTCAAGTGTCTCTTAAAAGTACTTTTAACTGCTACCACTGTACATGCCGCTGCTTCTATGCATCTCCATTAACCAGCTCACAGATAAGATTATAATATCTGCATGTATCTTCATTCATGCTAGGTGCTGATCTGTTTAGGCCAAAGGGGGATGGGGTTATGCTAGTCAATGATCAGAAGTATTGGTGTTGTAAAAATGCTTACAGCTTGCAAACAGCCACATACGGGATAATTGTCTAAATATGGGGATAATGCACAGTAGTCTCTCTTTGAAGGACAGGCTTCACAGTGTTGCACAGCCCAAGCTTTTCTGATCTTCAGGCAAGCATTTAATGGCACCTGAAATAAGTCAGTATGCTTCAGACGAAGTGATATCAGATCTGACGCATGCAGTATGCAGTGTCCGCTAATTAGCAATAATTCTAGGCTAATAAAAGGTTACTCAGCAGCTGATGTTTCATTTGATTACATGTTTGGGGATTTGTTCTTTGATGGAGTAGACATGTGGGCAGTGAGCCTGAGTGCTGGATGTCTAACCTGACACTCAGACATCAGCGCTAAACATGGTGAGCCCTGCCAGTCTGTCTTCAAGGCAGCAGAGGAGCGAGACACAGCTGTGATTAATAGGCTGGCTGTGGCGCCATGACCTCTGAAGGTCAGCAGGTTGTTTCCTGTTTGACTGGCCACATGAGCACACACGCACACAACACACTTATTCATAATCATATACAAGAGCGCACACAGAAGCAGTCTAACGCACCACTGCCTCTGCACTGATTCCACCAAGACAATATTCTGTGTATTTACTGGCCACTGAAGAGCTCTGAATATCTGAGCCTCAGGTTTACTGGTGCGATAAGGAGCCTTGGCTTTCATTAGCATGTCACAAAGCCATAATACTGCCCCTGCGAAATGACAAGTGGCCAGGTTGAGATCGTAAATAACCCCCATGGTTTACTTGAAACTGAAGCTTGTACTGCATTTAACAGACAGGCATTAATTGATGCATCTCCATGTTCCCTTCCATTGGGAGAAGATTAGATAAAGAAAGGCCAGACTCTTATTCCCAGAAGTCGTACCTTTGGAGCCATCTGGTCTGAGTTGTCATGCCTAATGCCCTCCTCAACCTTTCCTGACCTTGATGGCAGTCTAATAGAACCCATCCTGCCCCCTGGTGACCCTCTCCTTTACCACCTACTTATTAATAGAGGTACCCTGTTGATATGCATTGCTTTTCACCACAGAGCAAGTCTTCCTCTCTAGGTGCTGGTGGGTGGGTGGGTGTGGGTTGTGACCCCCAAAGCCCAAAACAGAATGAGAAAGAAGCTTATGGTAACATTCAGAGATGTGTTAAATGAACTGGATGCTTTTGCTATACACGATTTTAGTCAAGTTCAGTGTTTGATTTTGAGTATCTGGAGTATCCATATCTTGGTGTAAAGCCGGAGTTCTCCAGGGTTAAAGTAATGTTTCTTTTCACAAAGATGCAGAATGAAGAAGCTTTTTAAGCTGTTGCAGTCTAAGTTCAGTTTCTGAATGGTTTTAGAAATGGCACTTAACCCAGGTAGGTGTGAGGAATGCAGAAGTGTGTTAACCAGTGAATAATCAGAGGCAGATTGTAGTTTTCCCTCGGGATTATAGGCATGGAGATGGCAGCTAAATGCAGCCTGAGGGGCTGCCCCGACATGACTGCCCAGAGGGATCATTCTCTTGATGTGCTCTGCACTTTTGCTGCAGCAGCAGTAAAGGCTGCAGTTGTATTTCTTACTTGTTTCAACTGCTGATCAGTTATGATGTGAGGATGAGGTGTGTGATGGTTTGCATTTGTTTTTTTCTGTTATTCAGTGCTGCTGCTTTCACTCCTTGTTTCGTTTCATTTCTGTTTGCCAGCTGTGCTCTTGTCTCTTTTCTGCTTCCAAATTTACCTCTACTGTTTTGCCTGGACAAGCAAAGCTCATTGCTGTCACTGTCTGAGGTCTGAAAGTAGTCACTAGGAGTCATTATTGTGTGTCTACTGAAGTTAAAAGTTAAACAGACAAAATCTCACTGGATCCACTGGAGCTGTAATCACAAAATAATGACTTTGTCATAAACGGCATTCCACAAAGTTGGTAGTTTTCTCAACATCTCATTCTGTGATTTTACACAAGAGTCTGGTGACTTTGTCAGGGTAACAAAATATCACATTACAACTAGATAGAAATTTTTACTGAAACTATATGTATCTTTCCCTTTCGTTCAGTCGCAGGAGGTGGAGTGTTTTCCATCTTGATATATGTCAGTGTTTTGAACATTGTTGGAAACATGGCATAACTCAAGTTGTTTTTAGACACTGCAAGACAGAAATGCTACATTTTAGAGAATAAACCAGCAGTAAATGTTAATAACCTGTCAAAGAATACGTAATGTGTGATCAAAATTGTGAGAGAATGTTATAATTGTAATAAATTAAGAAATTGACTCTTGCATATTCTAATGCACACACTCTAAAATACAGTTTAGAGACATTTGGAGGCTGTTGGTTCTCTTGGAGATGGTCTCATTTTTACAGGATTCAACTTAACTGCCAAGTTAACAACAGTAATAATTAAAACATTAGATGAGCTGTCTATTAATGGAATCTGAGAGATGTGAACGTGAGAACTGTTGTGACTCTTGGGCAACCAAGTGAGCTCCCAGAAGACCTTTTTTCTCTAGCAACACACTCTTATTGAGTGAACTAAATATGTAAGCCGCTGACAGGCCGAGAATCATTCAAATTGCCCAGTGTTCCCTGTTGTCCCAAGATGGCCAAGCCTGTTCTGTACTGAGCTGCAGCTGCAGGTAGTAATTACTGATTAGACTGTGGAAAGTGGGGACAAATGCACTGTATAATCAGAGAGCCCGTCGACAGTGGGAGCCCTTCACAATGGCTTGTAATTAACAAGATAATTGGTGAGAGATGGCAAAGATTTCTTGAGTTCTTCCTTATTTGCATGTCATTTTGCACAGAGTTCTTTATGACTTCTTTTTTCATCTGTGAAGGTTGAGTCGCTAATGATACAGTGTCCTACGGTGTGACTTGCTTGTGTTGTGGATTCAAACTGAGAGTGTGCAGCCGAATGGGGAAGTGAAGCAGCATGTGCGACGTGCACCTGTACGCTCGCAAGATTCAGTATTTGTTTTGTAGAGTAATCCAGAGTCATTTTCTACACAAGTGCTATTTCCACCATTGTTCATCACATTTGTGTGTGGGAGTATGCAACAAGCCTTTTTAGCCATTGTTGTATCCTGTAAGAAGGACCTAAAAGGCTGTTTCTAGATCCTTTTCAACCCTGTGAGGACATCTCTCCATATGTATTCATTAGTGTTATTCTTACAATAACTACAGTAATGAGTGCTCAGGCGGCTTCCTTACGAATACCATTCAGTACATCACACACTCAGATAGGAAGATGTTTATCACTCCTTTTCCAATTATATTTCTCCAGATTAAGGTGTCGCCGTGGCACTTGTTTCCTTGACAACGCCGTCGTTATTTCACCCTTCTTCCAAGTACCCTTAATCTGAGCGGATATGAAAACTCTTCATGTGTATTTTTTCCGAGTTAGCCGCACCAGTGCTGTCTGTCCAACCTCTTAAGCCCGCATCATGGGGTTCTTTTTTGAGCGACTTAAATGAGAAGTGTGGTTGATGCTTTATTTTTTATTTTTTATTTTTTTTCCTCGCTCTCTCTTCCCTTTTCTTCTGATTCTCTTTCTCCACCACCTATTGTGAGTTTGAAGGGACTCCCTGTTGGATTTCATTCATGGCATCAGCTCTTGCTATGTTGGATTAAAAAGACCATAGATGCCACGAGCAAACACTGTGTTTATTAGACTCTGTCTTATCGAAACAGGAGAGAGAAAAAAGAATCTACCTCAATAAACTGATGAAGCATGAGGAGTGTTAATAATATATAAGGTTTTCAAAATTCAATTTCGAAAATGTGTGCCGTTGGAGGGGAAAAAAACGGCGACATAGAATAGAGTGTATATTTGACAGGTGACATGATTCTTTTTTGTGTAATTGATTTGCTTTGCCATTTGTTTCCCCCTTTTTTCATCTTTTGTGGAACATAGGAGTCAGCTAGTGTGATAGATGAACCTGATGGAGTTCATTTTTCCCCACACTGCTGGATAGCCTCCAGTGCAATGAGCAGCGGTGGTGCTTTCCTGCACAGGTTACAGCAGAATAGTAATGTTCCTCACCTCCTAAACATGTTTCTCTCGTTAAATGTGGATTTCCAGTCTGCATTGTGTTTTGTTTGTGTTTTTTTCCAAAGAAAGGGAGCAAGCTGGAACAGACAGGAAAGGTAGAAAGCCATTTTGTCCAGTTGTAGATAGTTAAATGCTCTTATGTGATGTTTCATCAATGACATGGTGTATACAAGTATATTACACTCTGTAACACTAAGAAAATACTAACTTACTCCATTTTTCTTTCTTTTTAATGCCTTACTTAATCTCCAACAGGTAAGAACTCTCTTCGCATCAGTTTGTTTCCACACAAGTGTCATTGTTTGTGTGTGTACTGTATACATTTCATTGCGTTCATGTCTGATATGAATGTAAAATGCCAGCTTAGTCTCGCTCTCACTGTGTCATCTGGTGCCACTTTGCATGTTATTAGAACATATGTTTTGCTTTTTGCATGTCATTTAGCACTGTTTCCGTTACGCTTTTCCATCGCTTGAGGAGTGAATGTCACATAAAGAATGTCGTATGAGGAGTGAAAGAGTCCATACATGGAGGATGATGGGCTGATGCGTGGGTCTAACAAACACGGGAGACCAGTGTTGGGAGTACTGTGAGAGACTGAAAATAGAAACTGAACTATTTTAACTCATGTTTGTATGTTAATTTGCGTAATATTTTTAAGTCACGTCACATGAGTAAGACAGTGATGGGCATAGGACAGGTGTCCCCTTACTTTGTGCCTTCCTGCGATGGTGTTAAATAACGTGATATATCCTTGAAAGTTGTGTGCTGTTTATTCGCTGTTCCATGAAGACATTGTCAAGAATGGTCTCATTTGCTGTTGAATGGTCTGATCAGTCACTGGCGCTTGTCGTTACACTTCTCACTTTCTGTGGAAACGTTGCTACAGCTGCCGCGCACACCCAGAGTTCGAACGCATCAAACTCTTTGACAATTAAGGCAAAAATAGCGCACTGTCCATTGTTCACACCCATTGTAATTCAGTTTTGTCATAGCGCACGCCTGTAGGTGATAGCCTTGCTGTCTTTGATTTCTCCCTTTCAGTCAGTGTTTTTACTTTCCTTCATCTGCCTTTTCCTCTAGAACACTCATTCAGTTTTTACTGCTGTGTGAGACTGTGAACAGCTTGCGGGGCGGGAGCGCAGTAATTACCACGGTTATGTCAGGCGGAGCTGAGGAACGTAGCCTGGGGAGGAGAAAGGCCACTGTGCGGTGATGGCCTAGATTAATGGAGAATTGGAAATGAATCAATAGCTAATGAAAATGTGTGTTCACTCTATTACTGCTTTTATGACGGCTGTAGCCTCGGGCGGGGCGCTTTGTCACCCGACTACACAGCGAGTGGCGGCGCCCATCTATGTCTCTCTCGCTCTCTCTCATCATACTCATCTCTCTTTCCCTCGTTTCTCTGTGATGGTTTCTATTTCTTGGCTCCTCTTCATTCGTTGTCCTGATTTCAGTCTGTGTTTCTATCTGGTCACAAATTAATTGAGGTATGAAAAAAAAGCTTCATTTCATAGATTGTTTGGTCAAAGGTAAAATGTTAAAGATGTTTGGCTGGCATGTATTCTGAAAAGCCATGTTTATGTCTCTGCAAAATTCTTTTTGTGCAGTCGGGGTGATTGGCTGTTTGTTCAGCCCTGCCCCCCAGATTATTGTTTTTACTGTCAGGAATAACTGTGGCAAATTACCAATGAACATTCTTAGTGGTCTATCAAACCATGGGTCCTTGATGTCACAGAGGGTTGACAAGAGCTTCTCAATTCTGACTGGCAGCTATAGATCTTGCCAGCTAAAGTAACAGCTGTTGCTAGCATATTTTGCCATATAGCCAACTAGCCACTTATCAGTAGCTTATTTGAAAACTGTGTTCACCCTGTTAATTAGTTGTACGTTACATACATGATTTCTTGCTAAAAGTATAAGACCAAAGAGGTCTCAGGCAAAAAGTCAGTAACTAGTTGATGACCAGTGTCAGAGGTCATGGAACTATTTGTTTCTGGACAGCAGGGTCAAAGCAGTTATAACGTTTATGGGTTTAATGCTGGATTGTTCTTATTTCACTCTAAGTAAAGTCTTTGAGGGCGAGGGCTGACTGATGTGCTCGGCTGATATAACGATATCCAGGTTGTTCGCTGTCAGGGACTGAACTTTCGGACATAGCAAGGTTTTAAACCTCCTTCACGACAAATTCAGATTATAAACACCACTGTCCTCTTTTACCCTTCCAGCAATTTCTCAGAGATTGCTGGTGGGACAAAGAAAAAAAAACAAAAAACAGTCACACCTCTGATTTCAGTGAACTGTCTTGGAAGAAAAAGAGATTCGTGAACAGAGGAGGGAACCTTTCATGTCACTTATCCAGGTTGTACAGGGACACAGAGCTCAGTGCACATTAGTTGACTGCTCCCCCAGGATTCACAGATCATTTCTCTTCCCTGACATGGTACAAGCAGCACTGCCCTGGGGTGCCTGACAGAGCATGACATCGCCTCTGTTTGTATGCGCCTATGTGTGCACGTGTGTGTGTGTGTGTGTGTTGCAGAGGGGCCCAAACCTCAAGCCATCAGCACCTCCCGCAGACTGCAAACGCCTCAGGGGCCCCTGCCATTTGAGTTAGCTGCCTCACTTTGTTAACATGCTGTATGATACTGTGGATAAACGCAAACTACAATTTGACAAGGTTGCTGTGGACACTATCGAATGTATCAGTGCAATAAACTCTGACTTAATTTGATCTTCCTGCAGCTGTGCAGACTGACAATGTAACACAGCGTTGGCTGATGGTTTACTGTTCAGACAGGCAATTAAAAGAGTTTTATTGTTCTAGAGAGGTGTGACGTCTTTGAATCACAGGTTATTCGTCAGTTAGGAAGTCAGTTCACATACGAACCACTGTGCTGCATCAGTCAATCTATTGACAACTTGCTGGAAATCAATTTTTGTTTTCTCTGCAGTTGCATCCAGCTCACTATTGCTGCTGCCTGCTGAAAATCTCATTTTTTGAAGTAGTCAAACTGTCAGTCATATGTTGTTGTTCCATTATGTGCTATGAATGAGTTTTTAACAGCCTTAGAGTCAAACCTAATCTGTAAGAAGTAGCTGATTTGCTCTTCCCTTTCTCTGATTCATGAAAGCTTTTGATTTGATGTTCAAAAACAGCTTGTGTCCCGTCGCTGTTTGATGAAGAAAAATGATCTGATGCACAGGAATGATCCCTTTTAGTTTCTCAGTAATAATGAAACGCTAAGGGATTGCTTAAAGCAAGCACCACCTACATAAGACTGAGAAAAGCAGGTGATTGTCCTTGGACCCCAGATCCTTAGAGGCTCAAAAGCCTGAGGTTCGTTGCATTTAATTTAGTTTTGATAGTTTACTTAACTGCTAATTTGTTTAGCAGCACTGCAGTACAGTACCAACAAAGGCAGGTCATTTATTACAAGTTGATTCTGTAACGAGGTCTTCTGGTTTTAACAGTTTATTATGATTGTGTTTTTGCTGCATGTTTCTCACAAATGTGTGTTTAATGAAAGTACCAGAACCTTACACCAATTTGACATTATTCTGTGGTAGGTTATACAGGTTGGCAGCAGTTGTTGGGTCAGATCACACTTTGGGACGTGAGACTGAAGGTGAAGAAAAAATAAAAGTTGAAGTGAATGCATACAAACTCAGTGTAGGTGTCTTCTGCGTGAGCATCAAGACAAGAGCGAAGAGGAGAGACTTCACAGCACTGAAGTCCGAGGCTAAGTGACAGATTTATTTGCACTCTTCCAAGTGGAAGTCCTCTTCCCAGTGACACATCTTGTGATCAGAGATGATCGTGTGGGACCTACACACAATGGGACCCATCCTGGACCTCTTCCAAACCCAAATCTGATCTTGGTCAAAAGGAATGAGGTGAACCTGTGAAGACCTCTATTATGAAGTAATAAGGATATTCAGATTAGTCTAATGTTAACGACTAGCACAGTCTCAACTAACTAACTCATCTGTTCCATTAGTATGTGGGTCTGCCTGCAAGACCAGAGGAGTCAAGGCACCTCACGGATCAAGAGTCCCTCAAGTGATGAAATTAACCATTCACTGATGTACCTGGATAGAGGGAGGGAAGGGGGTTAGCCGTCTTATCATGCCACGCAAACCTGCAATCATCTTTGGAGAGACATTAGTGAGCGGACCAGTGAGCCTCTGAATACCCTTCACTGCCTGAGCAGGTGGCCTCCGTTAGCAAATACAGCACATTAATCCAGTACGCTAACAAATAAGCAGCCCTGGCTAATAGAGCACTGCCAAAGGCTTTTGTTTCAACCGTGATAGGAAGACATATTTAATTTGTCTCTACTTTAGACAGTGAGAGGGGACAGAAGGCAGCAAGGGGAGGGAAAAGATGAAATATAGAAAGTGGGATCAAATGAGGAGGGATAGACGGAGGAGGAGGGCGCGAGCGAAGGAGAGCTGAAAGGACAAAAGTGGCTGAAAAAGTGCCCAGCTTGGCGAGCGGGAGCAGGACTTAAACGGCAGGTTTGTGTAGTCAGCAGTATCGCACACAGCCTGCTGTTCCCTATGAATGTTTGCCTGGCTCGTTGTCAGTCAAAGATGGTGTAAAGTGTACTGCACATAATTTGTTTGGAAAAAGCCCAGGAGACTTATACTCCAAATATTACAAATGGTCCCATGGTGTTTATATTTTGGAAGAAAGATGATCACTCCAGCCACATAAACACGCACACACACAAGATTCTTTGGCGTTAGCTTCATTAAAATTAGGGACTGTTTGAAAATTCATAGTATGGGGAGGGCAGTTGTCAGACCTTCCCTAGTGGTATTAATATTTCCTTTGCGTTCTTGCCTCGTTGTAATAATAATAATTTTAACAATAGAAACTAATCATAGGCTAAACATGAATGCTTTTAACTTTAATGACTGAGGAGGTAACATTCAGTTGCATATATTTAATTTTGCATGACTCACAAATTGGTTCTATCAGCTGGTTGAGTGTAGTTGGAAAAATTAAGCCCCCTGCCCCACTGTGGTCTGGTGGCAGCCATGTTCTCTACTGGGCACACCGACATGCGTTCTGCAGTAATGATCAACCCCAGGGATTTCCCCTGAGTTTCTCTCAATGACAGATTTACACAAGGACAAAATCGATAACCAGTCCACTGTTGCCACCCAGGTGACCATTTTTATCTCAAATTTCCCCTTTGGTTTAGATGAACGCTTCCAGCCAGCCGCTCAGGATCACTTTTCCTCTCATGTAACTTCTACTCTCCTGCTTACATCTGAACAAACAGCAGTTTCGTTGAAGATTTCTTTTCAGGCATTGTATTGGAAGTGTGTGAAGACACTAGCAACTATTTGAATGAGCAGCTAAATGTCGGAATGAATAGAACCAAACACACTGCAGTAAACGTTCATATTAACAGTCCTGCCAGGGGGTTGTTTTGGATTATGAGGGTGCAATATTTCACTTTTAATCACTTTAACTCAACTAGTGATATTGTTTTAATTCATTTTACAGTTTCTAAAGGCAATTGAAACTAATTTGCTTAAACTAATATTGTATTCTATTACAGTAAATCTCTTTAGCAAAGACTGCAGCTGTGCGTTAATTCACAACAACTGCATTATCTGACAAGAATAGCTCAATATAGACGTTGCGTTTTTACAATTTTTATAAGAATTTTAGGGTAACGATGCATTTTAAGCTTTAATTTTTCAAGTGTGAAGTCAGACCTGATTGTGACATGTTCTTATTCCACAGAGTATCTAAAGAAAGTGACAGCTGTATTCCCATGATCTTTCCTGGCTATGTCTGTCCAGGCTATTTTCGCAATTAGTTGTGGGCTGGTCGTTGATTAGTAATTTCTTTCAAGGCCAAAGCAGGGCGGTTAGCCGGCCTCTCGTATATCCCCTCGTCTTCATCAAGCTTTATTTCCCGCTAATGAGGTTTATTAGATTAAAACTCTACCTCACACGTTTAACAAAAGATTAAATTGACAGAACTCTGTGGTGAATATGTTTTTATAATACACCCGTAATGAGTGAAAGTTAAGGAAATGTGAAGCGCTAAGCAGCAATAAGTCATTGGACATGCTGAACTAGGCCGGGAGGGCCAGAACGCTCAAAGAGGCGCGTAATGCTGTCGGATATCTCCTAAGTGAACGTGACGTGACAGCGCTAATGAGACGGCTTCACATTACGTGTGACTCCTGCCTGAGGGACACATTATAGCTGACTTAATGAGAGGAGATATTGTACACAGGCACTTTTGTAGTTGAGCAATGAGACCGCCGGCCTTGCTGCTGAGCTACAAGCCACCACAGCAAGCAAGTGGTTTGTTAAAGTGGCTGACAGGTCGAGCAACAGGGTGTGCGCTGGCTAAATGCTCTGTGCTGTGACCGAGGCGTCAGGAAGACAGTGGGTCAGGTTTTCATTTTGAGTGTGATTCGCATATATCCAGAAAATACTGAAAACACAGGTTAAAAATAGAAACCCTGCATTTCGGCGTACAGAGAAATTTAGGTTAACAATTTCTGAGTTTACAAGACAACGCAGCCTCTGTCTATTAACGCTGCAATAGCTTATAAATTGTTCTAAAGGTCATGTATTATGTTTTATGAATAATTACTTGTGCTACAAAAAGAACTTTACAACATTATGCATTATATATCACACCCTCCACTGAGGCTGGGATCTAGTTTTGCATAGGCCACTGTACTTGAATTAAACAACAGGCTTGAATGTACAATAAGCATCTAACTTTCAAGTATCTAACTTTCTATATCTAATAGAAACATGCTGTTTTCAGTCTAAATGAGCAATAGCCTATATGAGCAACAGAAAAAGCACCCCATTCCACTTAACTGGGACACGACTGACAGTGATGTGCAGACACACTGCTACAATACCTAGTAGTGTACAGTAGTGTCTTGGAAAAGTGACAAAACAAAATTTACTTAATTCACAGACATAACAAGACAACTACCTTTAAGTCTGTGATGTTTTTAGCACCTGTTAAAGGTTCATTTACACCGATAATGGTTGCAAACATGAGCATAGAGTAGCACAACTTGACAGTTTTAGATTAGGATCGATCTTGAAGGGGTCCACTTTTCAGGCAAACCATAGCAATCACAATGTTTAATGTCCTCCTACTTGTATTTCCACACTTCACATAACCTCGCTGAGAAACGTAAGCATGCTACCTCATCAAACCAATACTGGGATGTGGCCAACTAGACTGAAATGCTCATTAGACAGATCAGAAATAAAATAAATTCTTATTATTGCAGCTTTGTGTTTTAATTGAGAAAATGGAGAAATTCATAGTTTATTTCAAGTTCATTTCAAAAATGAGAAAACCACAGTTCATGTGGATTGTGATTGCGATTAAATGGATGCTTCTTACATACAATTAACATTTCAGCTAGTCTCAGTACAAAACTACCTTCACTTTCAAATTCTAAGTGTTTTGATTGTTTATAGTTCAACTACCATTTGAAAATTTATCTCAAAATTCTTTAATCACTTAAAGCGCTTTCAGCTCTTACATGTCAACCGAAATTTCAGACACTTTGATCTCTCCAGCTGACACTTTCGGTTGATTGTGGTTTATGCAGACATGTGCAACGTGCTGACATCCTGCTCTGTGTGCTCTGGGCAGGCCTCAGTCGTTGTCTGGGTGACTGATGGATCTCCAGCATCTATTGACTGGAAAAGAAGAAGGCAGAAGAGAAAAGAGAGGGTCACTGGGAGGTGTGTGTCGAGGGAGGGAGGGTATGATCGTCTGTCCAGCTCTCCACAAGACACAAGTCACACCTCATTAGTAGGTAGTGGAAAAGAGAATGGCAGTTATGTCTGCTGTGAAAGCACCGTTACACACACACACACACACACACACACACACACACACACACTCTTCTATCCCAATTACCCCTATCCTGTCCCTTGAGCTGATGGGTTGAGTTATGCTGACAGGCACCCCTCTAGAAAGGGATTGGGGAAAGAGAGTCAAAAGAGAGGGAGAGAAGGAAGAAGAGGAGAAGGAGAAAAGTGATGGAAGGGTGAGAGCTGGGGGAGTTCAGAGGGGTGAGGAGAACACAGGAGGGAGAATAGACAGAGTGAGGAGAGGGGAAACAGCATCACGAGGCAAAGTGAAACATGTCTTCCTGTCATCTGCCACACACTGTAAATGGATGGCCCCGCAATCTTGCCATCAGCGACTTATCTCTGAGGCCCCAAAGTGGATAAAAGGGCATGCAAAAGGAAGCAAAAGAAGCTAGAAAATGGTAGAGTTTCTACCGCTGAAAACTAACCGTAATTTGTTACAATTTCTAAAGACAAATATGACAGGATGGAATTACTGTGCCACCACTGAGGCAGTCATTTGCAAAGGCCATAAAGTGCAGGTATAAATCTCCTACCCAGATCCACTTAATCTAAGGCTTCCGGGCTCTTCAGCAGCAGCCGTCTTGTCAAGCATGTGTTTAGAGTGAAAGGTCTCTTCAGTCCTCTCCTCAAAAAAAAGAAGAAGAGGAGGTATTGTACAGTAGTGACAGAAGTGGCTGATGCACAGTTGTGACTGATGACTTCTTTTGATGCCAAAAAACGGATAGCAAGCTTTGGATTCCTCAAGATGATTTTGTCAGATGTCCTGCAATCATGACTTTTCATGGGACTTTATACAGTTGGCAGGCCAACAGTCACACTGAGGGAAAAAAAACCTGCAAAAGAAAGTTGTAAAAACTAATTCTAAAAGGGTGATTTTAGACAATATTTAAGAGAATGTTATGGCAACTAGTTATTGTTTCTTGTAAATGACTTGAGCAGACAACAATGATTACTTTGAAAGATCTTAAAGATCTGAAACTTGACTTGACCCAACTTTCAAAACAGCTGAGAAAGTAAAGGTGACAGGAAAAAATAGGGTCTTGAACACGTGACTTTCCAGAACTGTAAAAATAAATAAGTAAACAATCATAATTGTGATTATATATTTAGTAATTTTTTTATTGTAGTAATAATAATATTAGTTCAAAATTCCAAAAGTTCATTATTGAACTGGAAAACAGCAGCCGAAATAAATATTTGCACCTCGAGGTCACCTTGATGGTTTTCTGAGGCTTTCAGCCCTACCACGTGATCTTCATGAGCAGATAGTTTGGTCAGTGTCATGAAACTGTGGATGTTGAAATTTCCTCCTCTCTTCTCTCAACATGGCCTTCTCATCCATGTTGGCTGAAAACTTCAAAATTTTGCAATTTTAATTTGTCAGCTGTTATTTTGAACATCAAGAATAGAGTTTGAAACTCATGTATGGAAGAGAAGGTGTTACCCAACAGACTTGCATCTTCATTTGCAGTATGCTCAAAACTTGTGACCTGGACTTGCCTTCAAAGACATAAGACGTGACACTTACTTCTCCTAAATGGCTTAAGAGTGTACTTGGGTATGCTAAAGAAGACCTAAAACAGCGCTGTTAAATGGACGTAGAGAAATCTTAAC
The DNA here is from genome assembly GCF_020382885.2 of Scatophagus argus. NCBI lineage: Eukaryota > Metazoa > Chordata > Actinopteri > Scatophagidae > Scatophagus > Scatophagus argus. The sequence goes on along the minus strand of NC_058510.1, from coordinate 14,689,833 downwards.
TCACTATACTTTTAGGTATTTAAGTATATACATAAGTTCATCTGACAAAACCACCAGCATTATGTTTCAGTTACTGAGATGGGTTTGTATTCTCTGCTGCATTTAAGCAATTAGCAGCGTTGCTTGTTGAGATTGTTAGTCGTCTGCGGTCTTGTCGTAGTAAATCTTTCACATGCATTGGCAGCAGACAAAACAGAACAGTGCAGGTGCTTGCATTCAAGGTATTAACAACAGCAATGAAAGATGATCACCCAGCACACAGAATTATCAGCACATCAGACAGTGAGTGATGAGTACAGTCACTGCCTTAATTTATGCATTGCTACTCCGTCTTGTCACCGCTGTTCAGCTCCAAGGATTTTACTTCCACCATGAGGAAGGCAGGATGGAGAGAGCGAGGGAGGAAGAGAAAAAAATAACAGTGGCAAGCGTGGATTTTGTACTTCCTCTCTGACCAAATCCCACCATTTCAGGAGATTAACCTCGGCATGCGATAAATGTTCGACTTCTTCTTCCCTTCCAATTTCCTTGGAGCTAGAAACTCCAGAAGCCAGCGCGGCATGTAAGATAAAAAATGATCACCTAATTCACTCAAGCACAAAATACATTTCTGGAGAGAGGAGGAAAGCGGGCAGAAGAGAGAGACACACACAGAGGAAGGTGTCACCAGTGCACTACCTCACTCCACCGTTCAGAATTCTCCTCAGTCAATTATTACCAAATGAAGCACTTATTCAAATAGACATGTGTATAACAAATAGGTCGTGGCGCTACAATTGTCTGCAGAATTTCTTCTTTCCCTCTTATTCTATGGGATTAATCGCATTGTTCAGCTTTCTCCGTTACCCATAGTGCACCTGACATGGCAGCTGTGCTCAAACGCCGTTGATTGCTGAAGGTGCCCTCTGCAGATTGCTGCTGCCACTAAGCCATTTAAATGGAGTTGTTAATAAAATGTAGCGATGATTGCCTTCCACTTCTCCCTCGTCTCCGGTTTGGCAGATGGTTGTCGCAGGACTAATGTAGGATTTGGACTAACCATCAAACCGCACTTAAATGTTAAAATTGAACTGAATTTAACATTCATTTTTGCTAAGAAACCAGTACATACATGTATGCGTGTAGTTTGTTTTGACTTGTGTACTTAATTGGTCAAAACTGTAACTGTTGAAAAGAAAATGTTGCTTTTTTGTTCTCCTGCTATCATATGAGGGTTCTTAATTTTTGGTTCTGTTGAGCATTGTTGGCACAGGTAATTTGATTGTTGCAATATGTTTGACTGGACATGGATGAATTCCTGAATGGGTCTTGTTTAGCTAACACTGGCACCTGATAGCTCTGTTTCTCTGGCAGAATGTCTCAGGAAGAGACGCTAAGCCACGCAGAGATTCAAAACAACTACAGTCGACACAAAATGACTACAAATAGATGCAAACTGATAGCACAGAGGTACAAAATAGCAACACATACATGCAGAATGAGTACAAAGAGACACCAAGTGACTATGAATAGATGTGGAAAAAATGCAAAGAGATGAAAAATTAATATAAAGAGAGGCATGACTGCAAAGAGACACAAAACAATTACAGAGAGACAACAGAACTCCATGCAAACTCCATGTAAACTTTGTAGGCCGTGTTGTGACTTAGTCATTTTATATGAGTGTTTTACAGTTATGCAGAGGGTGTGAGTGGTCTTATAATTCTCCTGTCTTATAATTTGTACGTGTCATACTAAAGATGGTTTGTAAAGTCATTTTAGTTCCCGCAACTAAAATGACAATATATAGGCAGTTCATGGAGACATTGTAGACTGTTGATTATCTGTGATATGAGCACTTCACACGTTACTCTGTGACTTTATACTCTGTCATCTTCTATCAGTGTTAATATCAACATTTTAAGTAGACAAGGGACTAATTTCAAAACCTTTCTCAAATCACAGCTGACCCTGGTCACTAACATTTGCTTGTAGTGTCAGCATTCCCACTTTCCTCACAGATTTGTTAACACTTGAGTCAGTGCCACATGTCTGTTAGTGTATTTTGAACGAGTGTTTTAAATATTCTTGTTTAGCTCGAATGTGCCAACATTGTATCACTGCTGGCAGTCGGCCTTAGAGCTTCATCTGAAACCTCGCTGGGGCAGCTTATTACATGGAGATGTCATCCAAGACGTTTTTATCAGCCAAGAGTTGCCTCTAATGATCTATTAAGGCTTGGATATGTTTCTTCACCCACTCTCGCTTTTATTTTAGTGTTGATCTTTGGCTGACTCACTGGCAAAACAAGTTTTATTTACCTGAATGATCCAAAGAAAGCAAAGTATTGTTAATACAGTAACTATAGTCAAGAGCTTGGTGCTTTTCACACAAAGGAAAGGAGCTTTCAGATGTGAATATGTAAATTGTGTGATTAACTGCAAATCACCTCATATGGAGGCGAAGAGTGAAGCAATCACATTTTTCTCTCTGGCTTTTCTTTGCCAAAATACCTCCCACACAATTGAATAATGCATATGGACAATTGTTGGACTAATTAATGTCCACCAACCTACCTCGACCATAAAATAGGCTTCCCTTGACACGAGTTAATGAGCCCATTGGTGACGCAGCCACCAGCGGTCTGTTATGGAGGAGGTGAGCGATTGTGAGTAGGTGGAATATGATAGTGATTAGAACCAGTGGATCAGGAGGGCCCATTGAATTATCATCAATACCCGCAAGATAGGATATGATGGTAAAGCAGTGCTCTGTGTACCACAGGCACACGCACGGTGCCAGTGGCCAGCGGTATTTGAATATTAACCGAGAGGTGGGAAATATAAACACTCCATCTTGTTGGCAGAGCCTGTTTGTCTGTCCCGCAGAGTGTTGAACGTATGCCATGGCTGTGTCGGCCTGCATCCTTGTGATAAAAGGAGGGAAAAATTACACAGGCTCTCTTTGGCCAGACACTAACATATTCATTAGTGAGGAATGACTGCGCTCATTGAAATGTCACTGGGCCAAATGTCTCGCTGGACTAATGACCTCCACAACTGTGGTAGATGCAGTCGTAATATTCTGGAGGTGTGCCACTCTTCCTGACCAAATGACTGTAGGTATGAGGTACTGGTGCCTGATTGGACAATCAGCATCAAGTGGTAGTATCAGTTATCAAAGAAGTTCATCAGATGGTTTGATTTGTTGTATTAGTTTGAATGTGAACATTTATGGTCTCTTGTAATGAAGTTAATTGTACAATGGATTCACAGAAAAGGTCATTTTCATGGCCATTTAATTGTTTCACGTCAAGCAGCGATAGCAACAAGACTCATGTTAGTAGCCCTGTGAGGCTGTACTTCACTGCTCCTGCCTTTTCTTTCCATCATTGACTGCTACTACTGTGCTGTGACTGAACAGTGATCGTTTTCTATCAGTCTTTAGTTACTGACTTCATACAGCTACACAAGGAAGGTACATGTCCCATGTCACGCAAGTGTTAATTTTTAGGTTTACTGTTGATGACTTATTTTTATCTTTTAAAAATATTTTCAGTTTTAAGTCACTCTTTGGGTTTCGGGGGAACAAAACTACTTGGTTAAGTTTAGAAAAGGATCATGACTTTGGAGTAGAGTAGAGCTCTAGAGTTAAAATCATAGACCCCCTCACGCTCATGTACAGACAGTGAGTACTAGCCAATCACAGCACAGTAGGGCGGGGCTAGGGGAAACTGCCTTGAAAAAAGTAATGTGCTGCACCATTAAAGTGATTTGAGCTGAATGCTGATATCAGTGTACTAACATGCTCACCGTGACAAAGCAAACATGCTGATGTTTAACAGGCATAATTTTTAACATGTTAGTCGTCTTAGTAGATAAGATAATTAGTTCTTTCATGAGAGTCTTTTCCATAGTTGTCCAGACATTTTACTAAAAACAAAAATAAACTTCATGGAGATAGAAGAAAAGGCAGAGGATCAATGTAGCCACGATGATTCATTCCATTCTCTGTGGGGCATGAGTAAGAAGAATGTCATGGCAATCCAACCAGGAGTTTCTGAGATATTTCAGTCTGTGTGAGACTGACACCCCTAGACCCATGCTCCATACATAGCATAGATAAAAATGCTAAACCAGTCAGTGAGCATTTGCTGTACTGAATAGATTAATGCACCCCCCCCAAAAAAACAAACAAACAAAAAAACAAGACACCTCTTAGATAAAATAATCATCAGTTGCAGCTCTGAATAGAGTTGGTTGATATGCCATTGATATATACTTCAGACAATTTACTACAAGTAACACATATTGGAGCACTACAAAGTATATTCACATATCAAACTTTTAATTAACTAGTGAAGGTTGACCTGAATGTTGTATTAATAGCGTGTGCAGCATGGATTACACTCCTGGAATTCATCATTGTTAACGGTATAAAAGTCGTCATCTTGTGAAAAAATGACATTTGTATGTGCTAAATGGTTTCATGTAAATTTGCATCTTTTGAAATGAGGTGTAATTGGGAAATCAGAGTTGGACATCTGCTGTCTTCGGCCATTGCCCAGGAGCCTGGCTGTGCCATGGAAGCAGCTTTTGCAAATAGTCCAGGTTATGATGTGACAGGAGCCGCGGTGAATAACTCTAATGATCAAGCCTGTGTTCTGGGTCACAGCAGTTAAAAGCGGTCAGGATGGAACAAAATGCAACACGGCAACAACCTGTCCTTGCCGACTCCACTGCAGCGAAGTAAAAGCCACACAGGCCTTACGTTAGTACACCCGACAAAACGCTCCCTTGCTGATTTAACGCTGAAAGCCCTTCTGAGCAAAGCCAGACGGGGCTCTTTCTCCTGCGCAGGTGACTGCTGACTGCTGCTGTCAGCTCCAATCACGTTGTCTTCTGTGCCACGCTGTTCCTCAAACGCTCAAACCGAGCAAGGCTTTTCTCTCGCCACCTCCCTCCTCCCCTGTTGTTTTATTCATAGGGCTCAGGGTTCATTTGCCAAGTCCTGTGTTGTAGATTTAAGAAGACAAACAGCGCTGCAAATCCACCAGAACAGTGTTAGACTAAATGACATTTTGCTCTGCCGCCTGGCTAATCGTAAAGAAAACAGTGGCAGATCAGCACTTAAACCTCGTGTCTTCGGGCAGATATCATGCTCAGTATCGCGGAGGGATCCTTTGAAGTGTTTGTTGTCTTCCAGACGGCCCTGGAAGGAAATGCTTCTCTCTTTCACACACGCGCACACACACACATGCACATGCACACCATCAGACACACTCGTAAGCATGCTTTTACACACAAACACACAATGAGAGTTAATGGTAGGCAAGCCATTAAACAACACGCTTCAGTTTGTATTACTGGTTGTATATTGGTGCCACTGATGGCGGGGATCCCTTATTTTCGGAGTCTCAGTGGCAGGATCGCCTGCCAGTAAAAGCATACTAGGCAGTCGCTGACATGCGCTGTCTTGCGCGTGCATACACATCAGCAAAAGCAGCAGTAAAAGTATATTTGACAGATTAATGCACATGCATACGCACAGATAAACACACACTTTGTGTAGACCACCAGACACAACACATACACATGCATATATGTTGCGTAGCTTCAGGCGAGAGGCTATAATAACATACTAGATAGGAAGAATCTTGGCAGCAAGAACGCTAACAATGGGAGTTAAGAGAGAACTGTGGGATGGCCCGCTTATCTTTGGGTGAGACTCAACTCTGCAGATTTAGAACAAGGTATCGCTCCAAGAAGTGATATTAAAAATTGTTTTTAGTCATGGTGGGCCAATTAGTTGTTATTTCTTGAGTCACATCTGAATGACTGCCATGCGCCTACTCTTAGTTGCATATTTAGCCTTAAAGACAGCTCATGTGCAAAAAAAAAGAAAAAAAAAGAAAAGAATCTCAAAATATTCTGTGAAAGCCTACCTATGCCAACACTGTATGAGTGTTGGCAGGCACTGGCAGCCACACTTTATGCTGCCATGCTCATAAATAAATTCACAATAAGCTCGGCACTATGCGCTAAAAAGTTTTATTACTTTCCTAACAATGCACTGAATCACAGGTGCATTTTCCAGACAGCTATCAACAGGTCTTCTCAGTCATGATACAGTAGTATGTAATGACGGAGTGTATGGCTGTTGGTTGGGTCTCTTCACCACACTGGCACCTATGGCTTCGTAAGAGACAGCAGTGGCCGTCTCAGCCCCGTCTCATTCTGTCAGCCTCTGACTCACTGACAGAAGCAACTTTCTTTCCACTGTTTGTCTGCGCTCCAAACTTGGCAACATCGTGACAGTCACGCATGAAGTGTCCAATAAAGAGATACGACACTGGGCAGGCTGTCACTCCTGTCAGTAACCAGCTGTTTGCTGGACTGAATGTGTCTATGCACCCGGGTATTTTCATCCATGTTCATCTCAGGTTTGCTTTGACTACGTCATTGAGTGCTTGCATGTGTTCTAACTGTTTATGTCTCCATCCGTCCACCAAGCAGTCATCTATCTGTCCGACTATACTTCCATTTATTCATCACTGTTATTTAATGAGACGGCATCACACCTCAAGGTTCATTGACTGTGTGCAGACAAACCCAGATTTAATTAGGCCCCGCCACTGAAATGCTTGCCCTCGTTGGCACTGCACTGGCTTCACAAAATAATGACACATTTACATTTAACCATGTAACCTATTTCTAATTAGTCAGCTGGGTTTTTTTCTTATGATGGCACAAAGTTCAGCAAAATGATAAACAGATGTATTGCCAATTATCATGCATTCCGAACACCTCATTATTCCTTCATTTGTTTTCGCTGTCATCTATCTAGTTTCTGGCTCTCCAGTTGCAAGTGCAAGTGAGCTTGTGTAACCGAGCTGAGAGTCAGAGCTGGCAGGACCTGAATGCTCCTCCTTGTGTCTTGACTGGCTCAGCAGTTGCACCTCCAGCCAGTTGAAATCAATGGGGGCAGTGGGCAACTGTGGCTCTGTGCGGAGCAGATGGCAGAAGAATGGCCCTTCCTCCTACTGTGGCACACTCAGCAACATACAAATGGGTCAACTCTCATCACTGGTCATATAATATCATGAAGGCAGGGCTCTGGTGTAGTGGTGTTGTGCAACAGGGTAAATGGGATCTCTTCAAACATATTTTCCTCAGATCTTGAGTTGGATAACTAATCAGTTGATAAATACTTGAAGTACAAATATTGGCAGCTGCTGTCTGGTCCACTTACTGTATCAAGAGGCAAGACCAACAAACATAACCCACAGATTTTCAAAAGAGGAGTCAGTGCAAAACCAGAGTCCTACACTAGCTTACATTACTTGTACTTTGAGATTTTAGATTTGTGTAAATACCTGTACTTTTAGATTTTTGATTTACACTTATCTTGCTTTGTTTGTCCTATTTTTATACTTTTCACTTTTCACCTTTCTTGGTCGGGAATACTGCATGTGTAATGTCTGTAAGAGTAAGAATTCCCTTCAGGGATAAATAAAGGAATTCTGATTCTGATTCTGCACTGTGGCAGCCAGTAAAGTTAGCTACTTTAATCAGTCTTCTTCTAATCTCAGTCATTTGATATGAGAAGATACCACTCTCATGTCTATGTGGTATGAACCAAGAGCTAGGGAAACAGCCAGACTGAGCCAAGCACACTTTAAATTAATTGTGTACATCACCTATAAAACTAAAATAACGTGTAACCTGACCAGATGTTTCCCCCTATGTCGAGTCTCACTTTTAAGATAAACTAACACCCTTTCAGCTCGAGCTCCATATTTAATTCACAGACATGGGAGCGGTTATCAATCTTCTCATCTAACTCTTAGCAAGTATGTTAATACATGTATTTCCCAAAATGTCAAAATATTCTTTTAGCAGACATGTCTGGAAACTATGAAATTGGAATCATTGCAAAAGGTATCGATTGATATATTGACAGAGAAGTTAACAGTGGCACATGTTCTGCAGATATGTGTTACCTGAAGTGGTTAAATTCACTGCTGACTCATTGGGATTAATCAGCAAATAAGTTCAGGCTAGCTTGTTCAGTATAACAGACATTGTTAAAACAGACTGCAACAGAAGAGCTGGCATGTCGTTTTACTGATCTTCATCAGCACAGTAAAGTTTTTCCTACAGAATAGCCTTAGTGTGGACGACTTGTTAAATGTTCCCTTATATGCCTTATTCTGGCTTATTCCTTAGGCCTGGATAAATTCTAAAAGTCTGTTGTATGTATGTCCACCCCTGACCTTTATGTTGACTCCACTGAAAATCCACATCAATATTTACAGGTACATAATAAAGTAGAAGAGCATTTCATACGCCCGCTGATGATTTATAGCTTTTCCACCACGGCTGGGTCTTAATTGCTCGACACGCGTGTTAGTGTCAGCCTCACTGTGGTGGATGGATGGCTGCCAGCATGACTCTGTCACACATTCACCCTCATGCGTTTTGTTCTGTTTGGATTCATACTGTATTAATTATTCCTTCACTCCACCTCCTCCACTTTGACTCCCAGTTTCTCAGCCTTTGGTCATCTCATGATCCTCGTGTGTCTGTCTCTTTCTCTTGTTTTTTTTTTTTTTCCTCTAGTTTCTCCCAGTACCTTTCCTTTCTCATCACATCTCTTACTTTCCTCTCATCGTTTTCTTCCCCTGGTCTGTGCCGTCGATTGTCTGCCAGAGCAACATGTGGCAGGTGGTAAGAGGGGGAAAAACGCAAGAACGAGGAGGGGAAAAAGCACACTGACAAAAGCTCCTTCCCCGAAGCTTGCTTGTAGCTGCAAAAAAAAGTACATCAATTACCTCCATGATTGAATGATGTTAGCACAACTCCGAGCATGTTGCCTCTGTTGAGATGAATTGCGCAGCTTGGCTCAACGTAGATTTCTGTGTCGACTACTGTTTATTTTTTTTGAGCATACAGCCTCACCATCAGTAATTATAGCACCGTGTTGCTGTCTGCCTTGGCCTGCCAATCAAACCATGAGAGAATTTCGCACTACAACGCTGTAACATCTGTGTAGTAATGGTCTGTGTATCTGATTCTGAGTACCAACCTCAGGAGCTCCAGTTTCACCACAGAGATAATCTGGCGACTGTGTCAGGGAAATGAGGACAATAGCGTCAGATGTTGCTGTTCCTGTTTCTGACAACGTGGAGTTCAGAGGACAAAGTGGGTTACGTAAGGTCACATATTAGAAAAATGTAGCAAAACATGTATATTCTGTTTATTTGATTATTTTCAGCACAGCTTTCTTGCAAAAAATCTGAAAAACTTTATTTTGCGGATGGAAAACCCTCAGAATATGGATTTAGAACCTAAAACTGTTTAAACTCAAGATGCTATTGCCACTATGACTAATACATATGAAGACAAAATTTTTAGTCATGATAAAATGTAGTTACTTTATTTCTACATCAGAGATCTTGGCGTAAGACATAAAAACAAAGCTCAGTGACCTGCGGGACAGGCAATAGAGCAGCATGCCAGCGAGGCTGTTCAGCTTTGCAGCACACACTACTTTTTCTATGTGAGCATGTGTGTGGCCTCAGCCAAGACAACTGCTTAATCTCCCAGCATCTCGTGGCATTTTGTTGCCTCCTTTCACTTTGTTTCTCCTTTTGCTTCTCCTTTTCTTTCCAATGTTCCTCTAATTTGCATATCTGTAGGTACACATCATTAGATCATCTCTGGGTCTGGTATCTTTTCATCCATTTATCTCTTTGTTCAAGTTGCTTTAACCTGGGGATGGTGGTAGCGTTAAGGAATCACCAGTTTGTTCAGCACATTAGTGTATAACCAATTACTTACAAAGGCAGTGATTTTTCATAAAACTTGGCAGCACTTGGCTTAATGCCACTTAGCAAATGTTAGCATGGCAGTGAGTGAACATGGTGACATATCTGCTAAACATAGGCATGTTAGCATTTCACTCAAACCACTAATGTGCCAAAGTACAGTCTCACATAGTTGTTAGCATAGCTGTAGTCAAGTACAAAGCAGTATGTCTTGCGTACAGGGACTGTGTGGGTGTTTACCAAGCATACCTGCCACTTTGTGTGTCAGTGGAAAAGGGCTGTGTAAAGTTGAATAAATATCAGAGCTTGATGATTAATAAAAACCTTCCCAGCCAGTCACATTACTGGTTTCACTGCTCTGAAACAGCTGAGTCAACCACAATGACACGTGACAGCAACAGCTCAACAAATGTCGTGTTGTTGTCTGGATGTTGGAGGATGATCACAATGTGGACAGTCGTGACTTCTTATTTTTCTAATATGTAATATATACAGTATTTCCAGTATTTTTAAGCAATTATGCATGTCCCATTTGTGATTATCCAAGTGTGAAAAGCAACCATAGATGCTGTTGAAGATTTGAAAAAAGAAAAAAAAATACCAAACATTTACTTTAGTTTTATTTTTCAGAAAGCTGTTCAGAATTCATGGTTCATGGACATGGGCTGACACTTAACACTTATGCTAAGCTCTAAACATTTGGCAGGTATGGTAATGTTACAGTTGGCAAATTGGTGGAATTACCTCAATCTTCTCCCAAGTTGACACTCAAAATATGTCCCCAAAAGATAAACCTGATTATTTCAAAGCCACCTGCATTGTTTGCCCGAAACATATAGGCCTGCCGTTAGCCAGAGAATGACATTTGCTGTTCTCCGGCGTTATCAATGTGCTAAACGTTGATAAGGAAAACATGCATTAGGATGCCGACACACAAGGTAATGATAACCTATGCCAATCCTAATAGACTGTCAGAAATCTTGATTGAAATCTCTCGGTTTTGCTCGCTCTGAAAAGCCAATCAGCATGTCTGCGTTTTCTTAACGTCGTCCCTCGCTTTACCCTGCTCCTAATGCTTGCTTTTCAGGGTATGAATATCTGTTTTGGAACAGTATGTGGCAGGTTTGCAACTATGCTCTGTTTACTGTCACGACTGAGGGGGTGTAGGTTGTGTCCTGTGCAGCTCATAGGAAATTTGTCTGAGGTGCTGTGATTAAACCGTATTGATACCTTTTACCTTAATGAAGTGATGCTCATAAAGGATCATAAACATCATGTTGAAATTACCCAACATTTTACAACATTATGATGAAAAGCTAGCGTTACCATATTTGTGTTGAATCATTAGTATGATTATGTTGTAAAGGAATAGCTGGGAAACACATGTTTTGCTTTGTGTCAAACAGCTATATGAGATATATCATATCTGTACTGTGAGTACAAGCCTACAGCCACCAGTTAAGTATCCTAGCTTAGCATAACATAAAGTAACAGGGAAAGAGTTAGCTTGGGTCAGACCAAAGTTAACAAAATCCCTCTCCCAGCACCTCTACAACTCATTAACTTGAGTGTAACATTTGGTCCTAGGACTATTTCTTGGTCAGGAGCAGTTTCCAGGCAACCAGAGTAGTCCTGAACCTACAGGTTTTATGTTAATCTGAGTTTATTGGATGCAAAGTCACTTCCCCTGACCAAGAAATAGTTACAGCATGTAACTCACAGCAACAGCACAACGAGTCAGTTTTACAGTTCAGTAGATTCAAAGGTAAAGTATGTTCATTATGGAGCTTTAAAGGTAAAAGAGCTGGACTAAGTTTCCCCCAGCCTCCAGTCTTTATGCTATGCTAGGTAATCGCCTCCCAGCTCTAGCTTTATACTTAACAGATGGACATGAAAGTGCTCTCAGTCTTCCCATCTAACTCTTGGCAAAAGAGCAAGATGTCAAACAACTGCTTTAACAATCAAGTAAAGCTGAGAGGATACACAGCTTATACCCAGCAACAAAGAAATTAGAAGAATGACCTCCTCTAATGTGTTTATTCCCCTCACTTAAGCCAAAGCAAAAGTCTTTGACCAGAGTTAAAGATCTTCTGCAACCGAAACTGTTGTTTATATGCTCTTAATTTGGACACAGCAGTGCTAACAATACTGCTGGCTTAAGATGAAGGCTATTCATCTCAACCGTGGTTTCATTTGTTTACACTAATTAAACCATGTTAATTGAGCAGTGATTAATTAGACATGAATGTAACAATGTTTAAGCAGTCTACATGGACTGTAGCCTGTAGTGAATGCAATTTCCTGATGGTTATATTTAGAAGCATTTCTCTATTCTTCTTCAAGCTGTTTTATAATCTATCGCAATACCTTTTTTTCATTCTGCCTTTCACATCAGCTTCTTTTGTTTCTCTCCTGTCTCGCTCCCTTTGCTGTTGCTGACTCGGTGAGGCAGGTAAGACAGTTATTAGCTCTCTCCTTTCAGCTTGTGTGCTTTTTCACAGTATACGTTCTTGTGCCTGTGTGTGTTTGTGCGTGTGCGTGTGTGTGTCAGAGGTGGGTTTAGCTGAGATGAGTAAAGCTGGGTCACATGCTGTCTCTGGTGCTGCTGATATTGCTCCGGCTGTGGGGGGCTTACAGGGGGCACTGCTGAAAGTGAAAGAATTAAGACACGTGCTCGTTCTCATACACGCACACATCCAATAACAGACCGTGGCCAACAGTGAACTCTATTTATCTCTAACTATCTGTCTGCCTGTCTGCCTATCCATAAAAAAGGGGCGTAATGTTATGACTGACAGCTGAGCCGTTGGGTCAGATAGGTGTATGGGCTGCACAGACCCTGGCTCCAGTTGGTGGGGCAAGATGGCCGCACTCTAGGAGGTGAAATGTGGAAAGACTTAAATGCAAATATATTATCTAACACTACCTAACATAAAAATAACAGTCATTCATTCAAAGTGGAATCTGAGAACAGGATGAATTTATATATTTTCAGCTTTACTTGACTGTTGCAGTAGTTTGTCATTTTGCCATATGTGAAACCATTCATATCAGTCGACACTGAATTATCTATACTAAATTATCATCATGATAATATAATATCAATAAGTCCTGAATACTGACTTGTCGTTTGTTGCCCGTACGAACTTATCTTAAAACATTCAGCGAAGCTGAGATTAAAAATAGTCTCATTCAGTGTCATATATTGTTTTAATATTACTTTATTTCATCTCCCAGACAATTCTTGCTCAAACACTCTGAAAGACAATACAGAAACACATTCTAACTCTAACACAGGCTTTAGTAGGCGTTGTATGTGTTGGCTTGGTTAATATTAATGACATGAGGAAAAATCAGATTAAGAAATACGTGCTTTTTCTTTTCACTGAAGGAGACTGTCAACAATGTTTGTCATTTTCACATGAAAGGGACACAAAGAAAACGAGCATGAGAACTCCTCTGTGAATATGCAATACTGTGACTCCTTTTTTTCCACATCCGTGTGTGGTAGAGCGGTCGAATTTCAATTTAAAAATTGGTGCTGTGCGTTGTAACATTATTTCCCACCATAATAGAAAAGGCAACCTGAGGTTACAAATTCCAAATGCAGGCAAAGGTTTAAACAGTTTTCAACAAATGGTTTTTATTTCCTAAATAGTATAGCATGGGGGGAAAAGGTGTTTCTTTTCTATTTTTTCTTTTTTTTTTTTTTGTTTCTGCATCGTCGTCTGAAGGTTGCACATTGGGAAGGACCTTAATTAAGATTTTTGTGCCTGGGGCTCTGTTTGCAAGCTGTAGTACATCAGGAACGAGTGAGAGAAAGATACGGATCATTGGCTACCCGGGTCAAGTCATGTGATTAGGAGAAAAAAATTAACATTTTCACCACAGTGACCCTTCTGACTTAGCAATCAAATATGTTGGGATTTTTTTTATTATTTTTGTTTTTCCCAAGACAGACTGAGACAAGTAAACTTATTTACTACCTGTCATGGCATTGCCAGTTTTAATGTTTTAGGTGAAAGTGACCTTTAATAAGAGAAATGTGAAGAGGTTACATTGTAGCTTTTCAGCGACACAAATGTCTTGTTGTTTTTTGTATAAAAGGCACACACTGCAGGCAGGGTGAGGGCCTCTACCCCAGAAAAATAACACTGCTCACAGATTTATTGATTGAAACAACTTCTTGGTGAATTATTTGTTCTGTGATCAGAACTTGACCACAGCCACATAAGACATTTTACCTCATTTCCTGGCAGCCTCATTTTCATGCTGTAAAGACTGGCTGAGCTTGTTGCTGACTCTTCCACGACAGATAAACATAAACATTCTCACCATCTGACCACAGGTTAATATAGCCAGTGACTGACAACTGGATCACAGTATTGATTGAATTCTGAGTGCAGTACAGGCCTCTCTCTCTCTCTCTCTCTCTCTCTCTCTCTTTCTCTCTTTCTTTTCTCCCTCGCTCCCCTCCCTGTTTGTTTGGTTTAGTTTAGAAATTCAGGCCGGTTATTACACCGAGAGGAGAGGAGGTTATTGCCTGGTGTGAGGGGGTGCTGACTTATAGTGGCCACCTTTGGAGCAGCTCGTCTGTCTTTCTCAGCTTCTTGCAACCTCAGTCGTCTGTTGGCAGGCTGGCCTCCCTGCACGTGCACCGAGGCGGGCTTGTTTTGATGTGGATCCCGCTGCGGAAAACGTCAGCCGATCGTAATGAGCACAATATCAACATTTCTTAGAGAGAGGAACGAGTGTTTGACAATCCTCAAACGCAGCTCGTGAATCAAAGTGTGCAGGTTTTGCGTAGTCAAGGAGTGATGAATGTTCATTGTGGATTTTAACAATGCTGTAAGATTCAATAAGAAAGGGCCAATTGGGGGAATTAGCCTGTAATTCATCAACATACTGTCTTCTGAATGTAACTATATTTGTTTTTATTGTATATTGTCTGAAGCCTCTGCAAATACGAGCATAATGGAATGAGAGGTTGGGAGAAAAAAGAGAAAGTGAGTATGGAGGGAGGGGGACTGGCATGAGCCTAGAAGAGACTGCTATTAGCTGTTAATTCTGAGACAAATTATGCAATTAGCTCTGGCATCAGGATGTAGGCCATGAGAGAGGACAGCGTAACCTTCATTTGATCTGTTCTGCGGCAAGCTCGGGCGAGAGAGAGAGAGAGAGACCCATTTAATAGGAGAATTTCTTTTGGCCAAGCAAAACGGCAACAGTAAGTGCCACTTTAGCTTCTCTTTGAGTGCTTTTTTTTCCTATTTATGGAGGGATTTTCATAATGTGTGAGTGTGATTTTTTTTTTTTTTTCTCGTTTTGAGAAATACTCATGTCCTTAAAACAAAGAGGTAATTTGTCTGTGCATATGAGATAATATTGTCTGGGGAGCTGTGTGATTTGCTGCCCCTGCTTGACTGTGAAACAGAGGGAAGGTGTTGATTTCAAGGTGTGTGTGTGGATATGGGTACTCCCCCATTTGTGAATGCATTTGTGTGTGCGTATGTGTGTGTATAGAGCACCATCAATAAAGGTCTCAAACAGCGCCGGAACCGATCGTAGCTCTACCTAAATGTTGGCCTGGTTCTCACTGAGGGTTGGTTGTTAGACTAACACAATCAAATTTGTCCAAAGTGAGGAAGTCATTAATTCTAAGTGGACCATTCATTTAATGTTGTTAGGAAGCAGAGAGTCCCTTTACATTAGCAACAGCAAGTGTAACTCCACAACAAACAAGATCACGATTCGTTTTAACAAGGTTACATAGTGTAAAAAAAATAAAATAAATTAAAAACAAAGAAAAAATTCCCATTTGTTTGGGCCAAAGAAAACTTCAGACAGCGATGTTTGGCTACAAGTAACAGCCTACCAATGTATTTATCTACCACCAAGTAGATAAATATATTTACTGTATATCTGTCTGTAGATATAGATATAGATGTCTAGATATAGATATGAATACAGATATCTAGATATATATGTGTAGATAGATAGATAAACTGATATGTCTTCTAGTTTTGCTCCACTTTGTGTTCACACTGACATATTAAAAAGAAACCAAGATCTGTAAACACGATGGCTCGTGGACTAAAAGGTAACTCATTCACTGGAAACTTCTGTTGACGTCATCCTGCATCATCAGCAGTAATATGAAGCCACAAGGGGAAAATTAAATTCCTTCAGCTGATTATTTATTTATCCTGCCCGCTGTCACACAGAGCTTACAGAAGAAATGACTGACGAGGACCAGTATTAGTCAGACTTTAACTGGACCCTGTACATGAAAAGGTGACCAGGTTGGTCAGACCAATGAGACAGAAAAAGAGATGCTGTTATACAGAGAGGACACACAATGACTCTTTCCATCAGCCGATGAATTTATAAGTAGTTTAACTTTTGTATTAATGCTTAAATGACATTTTTGTTATAAAATATTGTGGTTGGTTTGTTTGCTGTTTTGCCACAAATTTAAATGTATCAGCTAACCGAGACAGAAAAGTGCACACTAGAAGTACTGTTGAATAAGTGAAAGATGTTTACAGTGACTAATGTGAAAATTATAAGTTTGATGATATGTTTTCCAGGCAGACCATGTAGCGTGTCTGTTTTTAAGCAGGTGTGTGTGTGTGTGTGTGTGGGGGGGGGGGGGTTGTCTTTTAAACATGAGTGTAGAACCAGCTTATTGGGGCTGCTTTCTAAAAGCTTAGTTTCAGGTAATGTTTTGGGATGTTATCAGTGCAGAGCAGGAAAGTAAACAGCAGCGTAATCTCCAAAAGGTTAGCCATATGTTAAATCAGTGGCAAGGGACGGGAGGATGAACAGCTGCTTCCCCCACTGCTATCTGACAACATATACACACACACACACACACACACACACTTGCTCGTGCACATTCAGTGCTCACAACTGCTGGAATCTTATTGATTATCGGGTGTTTGTGTATTAAAGAAAATTAAATGTCTTGGGGGAAAAAAATACACATTCTGATGTACTTTAAGGCTTTCTAGACAGACAGACAGACACTTTGATTCATACTGTGTTTTCAGCATTCAGAAATGGCAGACACACATGTGGGTAAGACATCTGGAAAGCTGAGCAGACCAGTGATCAAAATCAAGCCAATGTGTAAACAATACAAAGCGGCTATGCAATATTAGCTGGCCAGCTGTCAGGATGAAACTTGCGTAAATTAGTCTTTCTAACAGTTTATTTATTTCTAAGACGTGTGGAAGCATATTCATCATTTTGTATACATTCTGTTTTTGTTTTGACACAATGCATGAGCGAACTGAGTATTTTTGTGCAAAAATAATATAATAATCGCACAGACTTTGCACAAAATGAATGGCATGCATAATTACTGTGATGCTGCATTTGTGTATAATCATACTGTTATCGTGGAATTGTCTTTCATGTCCAACGTTTTCACAGATGATTATCTAATTGGCGTACAATTTCACACAGTGGAAAGCTCAAAGACTCCTATTATGCACCACTGCTTAATTAAAGTCGCTTTTTGCACTCATGAAATCCTGTCACAAAACCCTTTTCACAATTCCTACATGCAGTCCTCTCACGCATAATTGTATTATGGACTGCATTACATTGTCTCGCTTTAATTCACTGCCTGCGGCTTACACATTGGGAAACAAAGACTGGAGCGTATGTGGGATTCACTGGATTCTCGGGCTCTCTTTGTGACAGCGCACACTCGGTGATTATTCCCTCGATAGGCTGAAATCAACCCATTAGTCTGGCTATTGAAAGTCAGGAAGCAAAAATGTAGCTGCGAATCTGGAGGTCATGTCTGAGTATTCAGCATTTTCACAGGACAAACTGTCTACATACTACTTTTGCACTGATGCACATTTCCTGCATAATACTACTGAAACCACAATGTGAGTGTACTTCTCAAATGAAACACTAAATGTGGTTTAATGGACAGGTGTTGTCAGGTGTAACCTCACACCCCTTTGATTAGTTGAAACAACAGATCAAACTTTAAAGGTTTTCTGTCAAACTCTCATGCTTAGTTAGGCTATTTTACACCAGTGTGAGAGTGGGAGACCCAGCTGCTGACAACGCAAACAACAATGCAGAGAGCTAATTGCTAAATATAAATATAAATGTGATAAATGGTTATTTATTAACCAAATGCCAACTATAAATTCTGTCAAGACGAGGAGTTTGAGTTTATGAAAGTCTTAAGGAATGTAACTTTAAGGTGGTATTTTCCACCTTAAAGCCTCATTATGGGAGTATCAGATGTCACCCTTAATTGTATATATAACATCTCCTGTAAGATTACTGTATATTGTAGTGTATAGACTATATATGTATTTATCGTTGACAAAATTTAAAATACTTGGTCTCTGTGGGAAGAAAAGAAATTCCACTTCTTCGCCAATTAACAGATTCTGTCTACAGCAGTCTAGTGAGCACCAGATAATATAACAGCTTTGCCTCTGTGTGTCTGCTCCATCAACGCTGCCGACACCATCCACTGCAACACGCGCATCTGGCACCTCCACATTCACCACTTAGCTAAATTACATTACTTCTAGCCTAGCGCCTCTAACAAGGTACTCTGTGCATTCTGCTAGCTGGGAAAAAAGGAAGAGAACATGGCATGGGACAAAGAAATGCAGTTGCTAACATGATGTTAACAATTGCTCAGTGAGTTCCTCTGCTTCCCATTACACACACTTTGCACCTTTTAACCTTGTTAGTAGGGCCATGGCAGCGCACGCCCCAGAATGCTTGTTCCGTAATTAAGGGTGGCTCAGGTGCTAGATTTATGGAGATTTTCAGGCCTGTGATTAAAATTGAAATTTAATTCTAGTAATCTGGTGGAGGTGAGGGAGGAGGAATATTGAATGTGAAAGGGGAGGGAAGGACGGTTTGGGTGGTTGGGTAGCCACATATCAGTGGGAGATACTTCACACAGCCTGTTCAAACATGGACTTAAAACAGGCTTATCTCCCAAAAGGTTAATGAGGAGCGACTGGCTGCGCCTGTTACAAACGCACAACAGAGGTCTCATCTTCTACTGCACGGCGGTGTGTCAGTCACCAAGCACACGCACACACACACATACGTACAGACTGGATAAGCTGCAGGCATCACAAACCCTGAACCTCACTGATAGAATTCTCGTTTCCAATAACATCCTCAGACGACTTAATTACTTTTTCTTTTGATGCGACTCACAAGAATAATCGGACTTTAGATGGAATCTCTCTTTTTCCCGTCTGTGTGTCTGTCTGTCTGTCTCTCTCTCTCTCTGTGTTTCTCCCTGCACAGTGATAGCTATTAATTTAGTTGTGGCATTTCACATGACTGGGCGTGACTCTGAAGTCCATTTCCCTGAGTTGTCATACTGCTTATGGAGTGCACAGTTCACAGTGAAGGCTGTGTGAAGTGGCCGACGTGTGTGAATGTGCTCAGGCTGTGAAGAGTGCAGATGACATGTAGGCAGCTTTGCTGTGTGACACGTGCCAGTGGTGGCCTGCCGAAAAAGTGGAGCTAAATGAAGTCAGGGGACACATGTTTTTGTGCTGCTGGACCTGCAAGGTTAGTGTCAAAGACACAAAGAAAGAAGCAAAACTAAGACAGCAATAAATATTCTGTGTATGGAGACATGTATACACACTCCTCTAGCTTGACACAAAAAATATGTGCCCTTTGTCTTTTGTTCTTTCCTATCCAACTCCTGACCAAAGTAAAAGTGTGCCACTGCAAGACAGGGAAATGTTCTACTTTATCTCGAGGTGCCCCAATGACCGTTTTGAACCGACCATTTATACCCCTGTGAATATGAGTTTCATTCTATTGTTGCCCCTACAATGAATAGAGGCTCTGACATTCATTCCAGGGCTTTAAATCATGGACGAGCACATACTGCAGATTTATGTTGTTGCCACAGAGGTGTATTGTGTAAATGTAGCACACTGCGTGAGGCACAGTATGTGGATGTCCACCTTGTGTTTCACCTGCAGGGAAGCAAGTGGTTTCTCTGTCTTATCAGCACATAGCGGTGTTTAAGCCTGGCGGGGGGTGTATTCACGGGAGTGTGTGTGCACGCGTGTGGAGTCAAAGTTCTCTGTATAGTTCCATTCAGAAATGTAGTTTTATGATGTTGCTCATTACGTAACCAGGTGTGCTTGATCTTACTTACATACATTACATACTCTGCATTTGCCTATGCACATGCATGTACATTAGATCATTTTCTTCTCATCTTAATGTAATAAAAAACAGTTGGGCAAACACATTTATTTACTGTTTGGTGGAGGATTACGTTTTAAGGATTTAAAGATTTGTCCTATATTTTCATTAAATATGAAGCTCCAGCTGGTGTCTTAGCTTACCATAAAAACTTCAAAGCAGAGGAAACAGCTAGCTTGGTTGTGTTCTAAGTGCCATAACCTTTATGGCTCAGTAATTAACACATTATATCTTATTTGTTTATTCTGTAGCAAGGCAATGCATTTTATGGAGGGCTATGCACTCCATATTTTTTGGCTGGGAGTAGTAGCTATCTGGAGTTGCCTCTGGTTGCCTGGCAACTGCGCAGAAACATAATCTTACCAAAACCCCCTGCAAATTGTAGAACTGTAGTTTTTACACTTTGAATTTTGACCAAGCTGTCAATATTGCGTTCATGAGCAGGCTAACTTTTTGCTCTGTTTCCAGACTTTGTGCTGAGCCAGTCTAACTGACTGCGTCTGTAGCTTCATATTTATTGGACAGATATAAGTCGCATCTATCCTCTCCTTTCGCTGTCCGGAAATCAAATAACCAATGTTTTCCAAATTGTCTTAGCAGCTCCTTTAAATAATTTTTTTTTTTTTTAAAAAAAGCACAATTTGCAGCATGTGCAGTGACCACCAAAAATAAGTGCAGTCGATCAAACCGTTTCCTGTGTAGCAGAGTTAAGTCTCTGTTTCTGCAGTGACAGTTCAAGTATCTACATACATCTGTGAAGACGGGCATTTGTGTGCACGTCAGAGTGGTCCTAGCACTTTCTGTAGCACGTTTTGCAGCAGCTGCCTCAGCAGCAGTGGTAACGCTGGCAGCATGGCGTCTCTCCGGCCGGGGTGGTGTCAGCTACAGAGATGAATAGCCCTCTGCTCTCGGCCCACTAAGTAATCCAGCCAATGATGAATCGCTGCTCTCACTGACACCCAAATTGGAGTCATTGGGTCCGGAAGCCAAAACTGGGGGGAAAAAAACAACATGCACACGCATACACACATACAAAAACAAACACAAAAAATAAAAAAGAGCAGAGGGCCTCTGGCTGTGGCTTGTAGTCATCTGTTACTATGTCACTTTCCAAGGCTGCAAAAGGGATCCCCCCCCCCCATGTGTTTGAGGCTGTGATAAAAAAAATAAACAAGATAATAAGAGGGTCTTTCAGGATGGTGTCACATTGACATACCTCCCCATGAAAATGATGCCACTGATAATCTATATGTGGGCTTGTCAGACTGGCCCCCTCTTGCGAGATGAAATTGTCGTTATAGAAAAGTTTTAGCATGACCTTTAGAGTTAGAATTCAAAATTCATCCCAAATGCTTCCCACACTGCATTTCATTAACTGAGTATAGCCTCAGTTAGCCCACATTTTGCCAGCGGTGGCCCCAGTCTGTTGGCGGCGCATGTTAAACAAATCCCCCAACACAAGGAATGACTTAATGAACTTAATGAGGTTTTCTAATTACAGAGGGAAGTTAGCCCGTGTCAAATGGGCCTTTTCTGCCTTCTTTGACATGGATTAACAGCCGGACTATTAAATCCAGCCCTACATTACAACAGAGGAGAGACTGAAACACAATCAGTCATATCTGCTGTAATTCTGGCCTACATTCAGACGCTACATGTTTCATTTGAAGTGAAAGAAGCTTGTATTTTTAGAGTAGACTGAGCGAGCCTGAGGCATGATCTGAACCTCCACTTGAAACCTTCTCACGGGTGGTGAGCGGGGAATAAAAACAGGAAAAGAGATGTTTTAGTGTCTGAACCATGAAGGCCATAATCTTCATATTAACGGGTATATAAAACTCGTGAAGTAAGTTTGGACTCTTATTTTTGCCATTTATTCCTTTGCGTATCTTATTTTTAAAGTCTTGGTATTTTTCCCTGATGATCTTTGCTCTACACTCTTTTTTTCATTCGATTTCTATCTCTTTCCTTGTCTGTCTCTAACTCCTCTGTGGCAGGGAGGTTGATTTACTTTGTCATCATTAACACATCAAAAGAGCCAAGTGTGTATTTCAAAGTCATCTGATAACTGATACTCTTTAATGGCACTCTGGAACAGTAATTAATTTCAAAAACATCCTATTTATTTGTTCTGGAAGTGAATGCTCCCGCCAAAGCGGCATAAATCCTGTCTGTTGCTGCAGCTCAAATTAATTTACGTGTTGCGTCTCCTCGCATCCTTTGAGAATTTAATTATCTCTGCAAACAGGCTCTGGGTGTGTTGAATATACGTTTGTCTGCTGCAGTCAAAACAGTGCCATGTTGTTTCATTCTGACTCTTCTGTGTCATTCTAGACAGTCCCTGGCCACAAACACAAGGACAGGGCTGTAAAACGGAGACGGGAGATGAAGTGGCGATACTGCCATTGAATGCTGACTAACACAGTGCAGAGGTAGCCTCTGAATGCTACCCAGTGGGTCCCTCTATCCCTGTTCCTTCCCTGCGAGCACCCTTGATCCGAGACACTCCGGAAGCCTAAGTGCTCTGGATTTCAGAGAGTAGGTTTTGTCTGACGAGGACAGATGTGATAAATGACAGATAAACTGAGCTCACGTCAGTCCGGCCGAAATGGTTTGAGGACTTTCCTTGACCCACAATGGTCAGTCAGGTTCACAAAGCAGAATGCTGTCACTGTCATCTTTACTGCTGTGTAGCTTTGAAGTTACTTGTATTTATGTGAATAGTGAACTGATCGGGTTAGGACATGATGAACTGCCTGACACCTGACCTCAGGTCAGCTCCCACATGGCTGTATCGGGAGAGATGGCTGATACGCTCCAGAATTTCAACATTGTTCCAATTTTCCATCTGAGAGTAGCACAAACTGAACTGAACATCCAGAAAGTCACTTGTGAAAAATGCTAATTCGCATGTTTCAGTCTGCCCTTTATTTGTTGGTGCACCAATTTGCAACTGCAACTGCAGCCATATTTGAAAAAAACTTTTTGTGATATTTGTGATTTTTTTTGGGGGGGGAAACATTGCCCCAGTAACAACATCTTTAACACCACAGCACACTTTGAACTGTGGGTAAACTCCTGAAGAAAAGTGTGTAGAAACGTGGACTGGTGGAAAGTGGTCACAAAGGGCTCAAAATGTCAGCAAGACAGTGACAGTTTGCTTCTCAGATCCACTGCCAGGTTTGCAAGCTTCTGTTAGATTGTTCCTATGTATTTTTAACACGGTTTTAGTCTGCTTGACAGTTTGGCAAGAATCATTTAAATTGATCGTATAAATTGACTGAATACCAAAATATGAGAGATACACACTCCCACACCCTGAGAAACATATTTCAGACTGTTTCTCACATCACTTTTTTAACTCCAAATCAAATGGGCCTTCCAGGTGGAAGTCATTAACTTTTAAGCTGAGTTAGCAATACTTTGGGCTTTTACTCATTTATCTTTTATTGCATATTGATTTCACCCATGTGGTGGGTGGAAGAAAGTCGGACACGTTTCTGTAAACGAATACCCCGCCCTTTTTGAAGAGGCGATTCAAAAATTCAGTCATGCTTGAGTGATGTACAAGAGTTGAAATATGGCAATAACAGAGTTACAGCTCCCTGTCATCTTTGTTTTGACAGGCGACGCGGCACACACACGCACATGCAAACAGCCAGACAAACAGAAACAGTCACGCACACAAAGTCAGCGTGAGTCATTGGGGATTTTCTCACAAATCGGACCCCTAAAGGGAAAGAGGCCGGCATAAATCAGCTGGTGTCAGGGCTACAGACACCCACGGCTCCTTATCACCACACGCAGGCGGACACACTCACAGATTGATAGGTAGATAGTTGTTCTGACAGGCAGGGCGACAGGCGGCCAGGTAGAGAGGCTTACAGAGGCATGTACACAGGGTGGGGAGGCAGACAGAGTGAGGCAAAGGCGAAGAGACAGTAACATGGGGCAAAGGCTGTTGATTACAATACATGACATGACTTTGATAGTCCTCATTTAAAAATGTAATTATCTATAACCTTTTGCATTTATTCCTCAGGTTTAACACAAAAGGAAATAAAGCCTACAGCCAGTTCATATTTTTTTGTTTTGGGGTCTTTTTTGCCATTTAAAAACAGTTTTTGAGTAGTATTTGTGTGACAATGCAATGAGACAATGCAGTCAACCTTTCACTAAACACCACTGCTTGCAGTTTGAATTGAGAAGAGTGGCAGGTTGGAGTTGTTGATTTTAGATAAAATCAGGCTTCAGAGTACTAGCAAGCATCCATCATTTATCTTGAAAAAGCCTTCTTATTTAAGGTTCCTGGGTTACTCTCTTTAAAATATATACCTTCTTACATATGAATAGAAGACATGTAGATGAAGAGCAGTGTAACAAACATAAAATTTGCAGCCCAGACTATCTCAGGTAACATTTGTTTTGATTGAGGGAATGTAAACGTTCTTAAATCAAATAAATAGCTTGACAGATCTAAACTGCGATTGGTCAGTTATTGGAGAGGGAGGGGTTTAGCAAATGATCAACTCTATTGCAAAAACTCAAGTTCTTTTACCTTGGGCACTAACAAAACTCACAAGGCAGGATCATGTACAAAAAAGAACTTGATGCAAAAAGCCTCACAACACTTACAGTACAGGCAGTTAAAGAATGTAGCTCTCCCCTCCCATCATTCTGTATCACTGTATGGATCTAAACAGACAAAGACTTGTATTACTGTCAGAGAGCATTTAGGACACACTGTATCATACACAGCTATGTTGGGTAGCAGTGCCAAACTACATTTGTTTCCACCCATCAGAGTCTACTAGAGCAATACTAAGCTGGTGTTCCATTTCATGGGCTTGTCTGTTTTGGGTCATGCACCAGAAGCAAAATGCTTTGCCTACACAGACAGTGGATAACATCTCTGATCCCATTATTTACTCTGTGGAAGACTTAAACATTCCCTGTGGTAGCGTGCATATGTGTGTGTGTGTGTATATGTGTGTGTGGGGTACTCTTTTTTACCTGGTTACACAGGATAGGGTATTACAACACTTTCTTTGCCATCTTGTAGTTCACAAACAAGCACAACCTTGAAATGGCTAAAAATGTGTTATCATTCCAAAAATGACAGCTGTCCACTTGTGAGCAAAAACAAGCAGAAAAAATAAAAGAAACCACAGAGTAATTCAGAACAGACATTTAATTTCTCGCATGTCTCTGTTGTGTCTCTGAATAATGTAGCTTTTTTTATGTTAGAGGCTCTATTTTAGAGGCCTCCTAGCAACTGTGCCTGGTGTCACGCAGGTCCACTGGAGATTCAGCTGTGCATAAGTGAGTAACAAACAGAGGAGTAGTGACAAGATGTAGCTACAGTGTGGGTGGAGGTCGAATAATTTAGACACATTGGACACCTAAATTAGATGTAAAAAATTAAACCAAGTTGCGTTATGACTTAAGTTGAACTTTCAAAATGCACTTTTCAAATGTCTCAGGTTGATTTATAAAAAGCAAGGAATGTTCAAAGGCATGAAGCACCATTACATGCTGAAATACAACTGAACTATGCTGATGGCACTACCTGTTGTTAAGTCTGGTCATTCCACAGTAGTGCCTTTGACATTACAGGAAGTCGTGTGACCGACTGTTCAAATAAACATATTGATGAGTGTAGCTTTAATTTCGCAGGCATGCTGAATGCCACTGTGGGTGCTGAGCTACCCCTCGCTTCTATCAAAGCTGCAGCATTAATTGACCCGAGTCTATGTTTAGCTGCCTAGCAACTTTGAAATGCTTAATCTCCAGTGGTTGAGAACATCCATCCATTTTCTGTACCGCTGTATCCATGCAGCTTATGCCCGCAGACTACAGGCGAGAGGTGGGGTACACCCTGGATGGTCGCCACACAAAGACAGGCAAACACACATGCACACACTCACACCTAGGGGTAATGTAGAGTAGCCAGTTAACCTAACGTGCATGTTTTTGGGATTGTGGGAGGAAGCCAGAGTACCCGGAGAAAACTCACGCAGGCACAGGGAGAACATGCAAACTCCACACAGAAGGGGACCAGGCTGGGATTCAAACCTGGAACCCTCTTGCTGTGAGGGGACAGTGCTAACCACTGCACCGGTTAAGCAGGTTAACCATCCCCAGTTAAGAACATAAAAAAAGGTTCCCCTTTAGATCCTTCAGAATGCTTTGGACCTCCATTATGGCCGCGGTGCAGAGAAACCACTGACCATCAAAGTCCCATTAATTGAAACTGTGTGCATTTTAATATTTTTTAGTAAGTATGGGGGTGACACCGGCTGTCATCAAAGATATGATATTATCTTGAAAAATCTTGGAATGTTTTGAACAATCCCACACTGTCCTCTTTATGTCTTATCAACACATCACACACATTGCACACTGCACACAGCACACACACACTGACGTCCCTCAATGCTCATTCTCACACACGCAGACACAAGAGCAAAATTTTACTGCGGCTTCCCACGTTGCTTCCATTCAGCATTTAGGGAAGTATTGTAGAGGCCCTTCTCAAAATAGACTAGCCTGCTTTATTTCAAAAAGATGTAGCGGAAATGAGCAGAAACACCTGTCTCCACTAAGATTCAGGTGTGCTGCACACTTCAAAGTCAAAAGGACTCGTGAATGCGGCACAAATGAAGGCTCCGGTGTGCCAATTTAAACTTCCACATCTCGATAATGACCTCACTCTCCTACACGATTACTCATCATTCATTCAGCTACTGCAGTGGTGGGAAGGTGGTGCTGGCTTTTGGATTTGAGGCTCACAGAAGGTGATGGGGGGTGGGAGGCTTGCATGAATGAAAGCATTTTGGAGTAGTTTGGATGAGACTTCATGATGCCCCCTCAGAATAATAGTCAGTTTTACTTCCATGTGATGTTTGACTTCATTATCTCTTTTTTATCTTTAGTTTAAATACAGTATGATTGCTGCTCAAGACTCTTCTGTCTGCCGCTTGCTTCAGTTTGATGCTACCTACTATTACAGTACCAGTTAGACTCCGAATGCCACTCCTTTATGTCAGCATGAAAGGGTGATAAATTTTATCTACGTAGCTGAATTTGTGTGTTTACCCTCCACTCTATTTCTCTCCATCTCTGCATAATACTAATTTATTCACATGGTGTGTGTGTGTGTGTGGGTGTGGACATGTTTCATGATATAGCTCAAATATACTTTTTTCACAAACAAGTATAATTACATGTTGTTTTTTTTATATTTATGTAGTGTTGTTTTTATATTTATAGCATTAGTATTTAGGTTATTGTACACCGGGACCAGGGAAACTAATTTCGTTCCACTTCATGTTTCTACATGTATGAAATGACAATAAATCTCCTTGAATCCTTGAATAATTGTTGCCTACATACTTAATCCCTCCATGTGAAATATCCAAAATCTATTACAATACAAATTTTTATTTATTTTAGAACAAAAACTTCTCTCCCGTTCTTTTAAGTGACCAATATAAGATCTCCTGCCTCGCTGTGAGTTGAGTCGTTGCAACTTTTGTCGCACTCTGAAAATGTAAATCAAACCATGGCAGTCTGGTCAGTCGGAAATGATTGCTCATCGGAGAGAATTAAAGCTTTTAAAACATGAGGATAGAGAAGATATGTGCTGTAGCACATGAGGACATTAAAGACTGTGGTTCATGTTGACACAACACATACCTTCATCCCAATGGTAACAAATCAAAGAAATACATCAGAAACCTTTTACTTTCTACATGCCAGCATTCAACTGCTCCATTATTCAGCGTACTTCTGACAGTTTAAGAACTAAGTATAGGCTGCCTTCCCATTTTCTTCTCTCTTCCTCTTCTATCCAGCTTGACTGCACATTTGTTTCATGTGAAGGCTCACATTTTTTCTTAAAGCAGCAGTGGGGTGTGGAGATACATGTGAAGAGGCCACACTGTCCCCTCTTTGGACCCCCTCTTTATTCAGTGAGCCAAAACAGTGACCAATGTGCTTTTGTATATACAGGTATATGAGAGATTGTACACTTTATTTTTTTCCATAATGTTTGAATTTTGATTTCAGAACACGATGAATGTGAATAATCCACTGAGCTTCCCTCCTGTTCAGAGAACATTCTGTCTCTCCAGTTTATAAAAGCCCTCCATTTCAGACCTCACAAATTCATTCCATTGAATTACAAGAAATCACATTTTCCTACTCAACCCTCTTATGTACTTATGTACTTTTTCAACATGAATTTGTGCAAATTGGATTTTTTTTTAAGTTACTTAGGTAAGGTAATCTTGGTTGGGCTAAAGAAAGCCAGAAGAAAATGCAGACCCTTTTCCCTTTCAATATAGTCAACGTAAAATTGATATTTCTGATATTTATTGCCCTGAAACTTTCCATGTCCCTTTGCAGCCAATATTACCACAGTGTCATCCTCCTCTGCAACATTAATGTCATTCTTGAGCAGCTTGTCATCAGATAAAAATGTTTTTTTCTGCCTGAAAAATAGATTGCTGTGCAAGCAGCGAGCCATTTACATTTCACTCAAAATCCTGCTTTTTCAGTTTCCCATCCAGTCTCCTTTCCAGTTTTATCCCCATAGCTATATGGCTTTTATGAGACTGTTGATGGAAAATGGGCATAAAGTCCAATGTTAGTCTAAACTTCCACACTGTTGCTTAATTTCTAAGTCTGTGCACATCAACATCAAACAGTTTTTTAACTGACTAAGAATCACACTAAATGCTGAGCATAGAATGGGAAAGGGGTGTTATGTGCTGTCAGATCGCATTTATCACCTTTCTTTTATTTCGCTCTGGGATTGTATGAAATATTGAAACTTGACAATATGTTAAACCCCTCCCCTGAACAACGATTGTCCAATCATAGTTTGGCAGCTGCTGCAAGGCATGGCAGGCTTGTCAGGCTCTCAGTTTCATTTTTGTTGAATATGTTTGTTTTTTGACTTCATGTTTTTTAAAATTCAGTTTTGCATAAGCCACAATAATTTCCACCTCACTAGCTTACTACCTGGGCTATGCCTATTTTTCAGGTCTTTTTAAAAAATGAAATGTTGAAAAGTTTAAACTAACCAAACTTGCTTATGTTCTGTATCACTTTAAAGTCAAAGATGCGAAGTGTTTCAAGGTTAAATCTGCCACTATTATCAGTTTAAACTTTGTATGTGCCGTGCAGGAAGTTAGGGGGTGGGGTTGGGCTCAGTGAATCGTCACATGTGCGTTATTATGGATCCCACTGCTTTCCTTGACACCCACACTATTTTGCCTCTGACCGATTGCTTTCGTTGGTTAGGTTTGGGCATGAGGAGTGAGTAAGCGTCTGTGTGAGTTTTTATGATTTGGAAGTTAAATGGACTACCTCTCCACCTGGACTGTGAGAGTTAAATCGTCTATCGACTCTCTACGCTCTGTGTTTCTTTCCTCTCCTGCATCCCTTTTCCTGCCCCCCTCCTCCCCTTCCTTCCCACAGTCAGATGGCTCGTGTGAGCGAGTCCCAAGCGGCCAGCCAGTCGGGCTGCTGGAAACTTATGACTAGCCATGTTCTTCAAACATCATGCCGCAACCAAAGCATGGCAGGATGACAGATAGTCCCTTCAATGTATAGTGACAAACAAATTAGTGCAAAGATGCTTCTCGCTGCATACCAGATGTGTTGGGCTCCGTGGTATGGAACAGCCGATGAAAAACTGTCGACGTCCCATCTGTGCTTTGCTGTGACCATTGGTGCAGCAATTTGTGCTGAACAAAGTAGTGCAAACAGCCAGGCTGATTATATGTGTCATAATGTGAGGCATAAAACACTGCCGGGGAAGATCACACACACACACACACACTCATGCCGGCAGGTTTATTTGATGAGAGGAGAGGGAGGAAGTGAACAGAAAAAGGAAAGGATGTAGGTGAAATAATGACTGGATGAGGACGAGGTGAGCTGGCTTTAAAAGTGAAAGAAGGAAATTTGGGCAAATAACAGTGGAAAATGCAAATTTATTTCAGCTCTCCAAACACACATAGTGTGGTTCATACTATGTTCCCAAAAAAAAAACCCATACTCTTTCCAGCTGTTTCCCCCTCACTTCCCTCTCCTCAGAGTGTTGCTTTCCAGTTCTATACACTGTTCAGGCTTGAGCTGGTGACTGCAGGGCTGTGACACCAACGGGCCAATTTGTATCTAACCTCACACCTTCCTATTGACTCCCACACACTCTGAGATTGGAGACTACATGTGGGGTCACATCACCATCTGAGTACCATGTCAGCATGGTTGTGCACTTTCTGCCAGGACAAGCAATAAGCAACACAATGTTTTCTCTGATCTGAGTGCACCGGTAGGACAGGATTTCAACGCTAAGCACACAAATGTGATGAAATTTGAGAGAGCAGTAAAAGGCTTTACAAGTCAAACTGGAGGAGGGTAGCATTTGATATTAATGCTTTGCATTGGCGCAGAATACAGCACCGTGCGGCGAGGTATAGCTCTCTGACAGAAAGCGGGATAACCGCAGGAGGGAGATGAGCAACAACACACTGAGAGGCAGAGACATTCCTGACCTGCTTAGTGTCATTACACCACAGACTTATCTCACTGGCGCTGCCTTGTAAATACACTCGAGTGCTTGTTATCAAGCGAGTGAGGCGACAAACCTCATCCAGGTTTGAGTCCTCAGCTTCCTCTGCATGCTTGTAAATGAGTCATTCTCATGGATGACAGCCTACATTAATATTCTGTTAAGGAGGGAAGCGAGCGCGCATTAAATCCGCCACTTATCAGGTAGCGATCGTGATCTGTGTCGAACTTTGAAAAAAAAGTCATGCCTGTTTGCTTTTAATTGCCAAAAGATATTCGGTGGAGGATGGCAACAGGATAAGGGATTCATTTGGATTATTTCTGTTCCAACTACCATCTCCAGGCTGCATTGACATTACAGCTGAGGATAAGTTCTTTTTTAGAATGACATGTTGCTTATGTGTCTCTTCTTTTTCAGTTTTTATAAAGGCTTTTTCAGCACTCTAAAGTACATTGTTCAGATGCTGCTATTTTTGCACTAAAAGCTTTGGGAGACAGTTGCAACACAATCCAAAGGCAACATACTTTCTATTTAAGGTGCATGATGAAAAGAAAAATATGCAGTGAAAAATTTATTTTTTTCATTTCACAAAAAAATATGCTTTTTTTACAGTTCAGGCATGAGATGTGACATTAAAAAGCTTTTATCATGACGGTATTCTCTAGTTTTATTCCCGCATTGAAAGTAAGGGCGGCTGTCAGAGGTGAGTGCCTGGTCGGTGTTAGGCAGCAGTGTGGTCGGCGAAGCAGAGCCTCCGGCGTGATCGTAAGCTCCGCCGTACCATCTCACCGTCTGCTGGGCCTCTCTGACAATCCACAGCCGTCACACACTCTGAGCAGGTTCCTCAGTGACACTCAACCATGGCAAGTCTCACCCCTCAGGAGCGTGAGAGCGTTCTGTGTGTCAAAATGGAACAGCAAAAGAAAAGAAAAAAAAGCAGGAGTGAAAGTGGCATCATATTTTCCCCTGTGCCACAATATGATTAAGCAATTCAGTGTCCACTGGAGTCCTTCTGCTTTGACGCTCCACAGTGGAATACATTGTTGTATTCTGTGGCCACCTCAGTTTCACTCTGAGTAAAGCAGCCCTCGCTGCCAGAACTGCCTATGAATTCAAAAAGCTCTGCTAAATCTTATCGTTGATTGTATTATACAGTGTAGGGCAGCAGGGCCCAGCTGTATTTGCAGCAATAAATAGTAATAGAATACAGCAAGAAGTACAGCAAAATGAAAAAACTATGAAGTTGAAAGAAAAAATGAGTAGAGTTTAACATAATAATTAAATGAATAAAATAGTTTTTAAGTCACGATGCTTCACATATACTGTACAGTATGTTATAAAATTATAATGTGCTCTTTGAGTATACACTGTGTACACATTTTGGGAGCGTCCAGTGATACACACTACTCCGTCTCGTTCTCTCAGATCATTTAGAGATAGTGCTGCTTGATTACTTCTTGGCAACATATGTACTGTGAGATGAACCAACTCTCAAAAACAAATGTTCAGGCCTTCTTAACTGGCACCAAAAAATCCTGGCATCAGTCTCGTCTAGATTTCTTAATTATGGAACTCTCTGAAGAGAGAAAACAAGCTTCACAAAGCTATGCTGCGCTAACAGTGACTGCATGACAGCAAGGCGCACAGGTCATCAGAGGTCATCTTCTCTTAACAAGAGTTACCATGGATGACACATCATGTCGGTCGGTTTAACTGCTTTTTGCGATTTGTTCCTTCATAATTCTTTTTTTGAAACTCATCTGTTGTAATCATCATTTGAGAAGGTTAAACAAGATGTTATTTACAAACAAATCAAATGAGGGAAAAAAATGTGAGATTATAAAGCAAGCGGATGTGTAAATTGTCTCTAAAGGCGTCACAAACACGCGCCTTTTTAACACGATTAAATAAAAAGCGATATGTGCCAGCCTCAGTCACTAGATGCGAGAGCCAGAAATTACAGCAAGTTAACATAAAGTGAGACGTTGGCCTAAAGGCATCAGCATAACTACCCAATGTCACAACATGAACGATGTCTGTGCAGTCTGAATGGCATTACTCTGTGTTTTCATGAGCATTGACCACATAATATGAAAGGCTAAAGGTGACAAAGCTCATATTACTCACAACATAACAACTCCCTGTCCTTGGCATTCATGTCCCGGGGAGCAAATGTAAAGCAGATGGCCTGGCTACTTTGTCCTTGCTGCTGCTAATCAGGTGCTAAACATCCATCAGTCTGTGCAAATCCATCCATATCTCTGTTTTACTCTCTCTGTCCTCTATTAGACTATAATTATTAGTTATTTCATATCATACACATATTGTCTGTGTGTATGGAAAAGCACTCATCAATACAAACTGTAACCTGAAAGGTGATTAAAACATCCTTCCAGCACAGAAACTTTGCCTGAAGAAAAAGCCACATCATTTATCATCCTGTCAGTAATTATCACTGGGTGCTTGATGTTAACAGGTCTTCAGGTCTTCCCAGCTGACTTTTTTTTTTTCTTTAACACAACAGTCAGTAAGTATCGAGCCCAGTGTCAGAGAACGTGAGAAATCACACATCGCATTAAAGCCATGTTTCAGTGTGCAGAGATCCTGTGTTAAATGGGTGCAGGGTAGTGTGACAATTGTTTGTGATTTTGTTGCTGGAGCTAACTTTGGCGTTTAGAGCTGAGCTATGAAGTTAAAGCTCTACAGTTACATAAGAGATCACATTTAAAGGCTAAATACTTATTACATTTACAATGAAGTCACATTCCTACACTGAGTGCCCTGAAATCACCTCAGTTCTCTGTACTGCATCTGCATATCTTAGTCTGCAATCCCTCTCTGCAGGTGTTTCCAGTTCTGTGCTGCGTTTTGGTCGCGTTTGGGTTTGCACACATGTATTGTCCACACAGCAACACCAGAGAGCGCACGGTTACTGCTACTGTTTGCATGTCTGCATGTTTTAAAAATAACTCCTTTACAAATATCTACATGTGTAAATAAAACTGTATTTTCCACAATGGATACAGATACTAGACACACATGTCCCACTAATGTAAAACAAATGAATAATCATGTTAAATTAGCTCATCACAAATCATAAGCTCAACACAGAAAGGCCAAGGATAAAGAGACAACAAGAACATGAACAGACTCCTCAAAAGTGCTTGCCATATTCACTCATTACACACACATACACACACGCAGATGATAATGCTGCCACGCAAGGTGCCAGCCTACCTATTAGGAGCGAAACAGCACCTTTTATCCAAAGCTCTGTGCAATATTTCTCACTAACTGGTTTCAGGCCTTCACACGTACATTCACACACCAATGGAAGAGCCATCAGAAGAAATCTGGGGTTCATTATCTTGCAGTCAGGATTGAACTACCAACATTGGTGATGGTGGCAGACTCGCCCTGTTCCATAACTCACAGCCAACCTAAAACAGAGCATGGATGGGTCTATGGTGCTCAGTTTGGAAACCACTGATATTGACTCCATACATGTCACTGCAAGTTTAATGGGCAAAAGCTTATTTAAATTTGCTCGTGTTGATATTAGAGCTCGGGGGGCAATTTTAAAAATGTTGTGCCCTTGTCCACAGTTCCTCAATGACTGACCTGATCACTCTACTGCACAGGGGTTGTACAACAAAAGGCAAGCTGTAGTTGCTTTATGCTGTTCACAAAAATAAAAATTCTGATTTATGTTGGAGGGTGGAGGGCAAGTTTAGGAGTCTCACATCCTGAGGAAAGAAACTGCTCTGTGGTGTGGTGGTGCGGCGGTGGATACGTCTGTACTGCTTGGTGGAGGGCAGCAGGTGGAGCAGCCTGTGGCTGGGGTGGGTGTTGTCTTTTGCTTCTGCATTTTCCAGTGAAATGTTTGGTCAGTAAATATGTCTCGGTAATCTAAGTAGTAATTAAAATGTTGCATACTTTGCAGACCATTTTGGGAGCCTAAATATTTATAATTACAAACATCTCACTTCAAAGAAGAACTTTCTACCTGTTGCATTTTCATCATCATTATGTGACTGAATGAGAATCTGTGCAAAATGTATTCATCACAGGAAGGCAACACACTCTTCTTCTCCTCTGTGACTTATTTTTGTTTTCTCTCTATGATTTATCACATCATCTTATCATCATCAAAAGGGGAAATCAATCAACCCACAGTCAGACTTACATTTAACACAGATAGGATTTTATTGATAAATTGGGAATAAATCATTTCTAAATATTGAAAGAAATAGTCTGTTATATCCCAGTTGTGTCTGATATTTGTACCAGTATAAACACGTAATTTTGTGGCACTGCAGTTGGCACTGCAGTTTTAAAGCAGTGCGATCACCTGCTGGGTTGAGTCACTAATACTGGGGCATTTCTGTCAAGTGAAATATGAACAGCTACACATAGAGATTTCAGACTGTTGCTACGCTGGCTTGTGTCTTTACTGTGCCACTTAATTCACAGCACAAAAACAAAACAGGAGGATACAGGAGGAGTCCTATTTGTTACATTGTACTGCAGCTTTGGTAATGAAAATGTAATGGAAACAAAATTAGATGGACTTTTTATGTAAGCCCTTGAGTTATATGTAATTAGGCAGACTGAAGGTGGAGAGGATGCTGAACTCAGCTGTGTATTTGTATGTTGCTTTTTGCTCAGAGATCAGATGTGAGAGGTCTCAGGAATCTGGTTTTAAGTGCTGTGGAGAAACAAGGCAGCCTCTCATTTAGTGGCTCAGTGGCTTTCAATCTGACGCTTGCAGGAAGATGTTGAGAGAAAGACAGAGACAGGAGAGACAGGAAGGCAGGTGGTAAGCAGACAGAGAGAGAGAGTCAATGATTTCCCCAAGCGCCTGTTTCAATAGTGTCTCCCGTCGCTCATCTGACCCATTCGTTATGCTGAGCCATGGGGAAATCTGATTGGGCTCATTACCCTCTCCTCAGAACTGATACAGGAAGTGCAAGGAGAGCGAGGGAGAGCAAGAGAGAGCCTCTTCTCCAGCTCATTGTGAATGGACACCATCACCGGTGTTGTCACTATCAGGAGTGTATGGCCATCTGCCAAGGCTCTCCCTATCTAACCTGGCTCTCCTCTGCCTTTGTGCGGTGGAAACAAATGAGCATCATCTCCTCTCTCCGTGTCCTGGTGCAGTGGGGGATGGACGTAGCGAGCTGAGACTATTGGCATGCATTGTCTCATCCGCTTGGCCGGCTGGTGAATAAGAAGGGATGGATGACAGATACTGTGAAGGGCATGTAAGGTAACTGTGTCCACATCGGCAGCAGTGATTGGCGGTACATTTGATGAACTTTGCACCACGCTGGGTTTTTTTCTCTCAGCTTTGAAGTGGGGCTTTTAAAAAAGAAGATTGTAGATTCATTTTATTAGGCCAAATGAAATTCTGGTATCACGTAAGGTCACTGGGATATTACTGTACACAGGAGGTGAAAAATATGGACACACAAAGCTGGCCTCACTGCAAACAGTTCAGCACCAATAAGTAACACACAAAGAAGAAAAGTACCACATGAGTTCTGTGCTTAGAAGATTTCAGGTGGCAAAACAACAGCCCGTCGGCCTTATGGACCTCCTCAACAGCCGTATAATAAATCTAGCAGCGGTAACACGGTATCTTCAAACAACTGATACGTAAACTCTTTGCAAAATCTGGCCTTAAATTAGCTTCAGCTATTGCCTTTTCTGTAATGTTTAATTTGATCAGTAATTTATTTAGAAGTTCCCTGTAAAGAACTTTTTCATTTGGTGCTGATTATAGAGAAAATAGATAGTTTTCAGTTGGTACAGTACCGTTTAATTAATGCCAATTCACTGCTGATGTTTCTTAAAAAGGTTTCCAGTGCAGCAGGTCAGCTATATGGGCCAAAATTGATAACGCTGTACATCAGATATATATGATAGAGTTTCCAGTTATAAATGAATAAATGTTTGTTTGCTGGAGCCATTCTTACAAGGAAAGTACTATTTTACCTATGATAATTACCAACTTACATAGTTATGGGAAACTAAAGTCCTCAGATTTCCAACAGGTCATTGGCATCATTTAGGACTCTTGATATGGACAAAATTAATGTTCAGAGTTAGGAATTTAACAGCAGACAAAGCTTTTCTTCCAGTTTTGTTCTAGCAGTACAACAAGGCAGTCGTATCATTGTCCTACAGCTCAACCGGTCATGGTTGGGCTCTCCACAGTATATTTTAATTTACAAGGCTGAAAATTTGCTGTTTCTCTCCGGGCAGATCAATCACCCTACATACTGTAAAACACAAACAGAAACTGCCTCTGACGTTATACGCAGCTTGCTCATAAATCAGGGTGAAGTGTGTTTGTGCCCGCACTTCTCAAACCTATCAGAAAAACTATAAGAGGTGGCATTTCGAGGATGACCTCTAAACTGCCCTGCTTACCACTGCACAGTTGATTCAGCATCAGAGTTATTGAAAACATGATGATATTTTCTACTCAATAGCTACTTCCTGAGACATTTGAAATGAACTGTGGTCCATTGAAAGTGAGAAGAATTGTTTTTGAGGGTTACTTTGAAATTATACAGACCTGAAAAGCTCCATACAGGAAAGCTCTATTCTCACTGTGAACTTTGTCATCGAAATAAAAATCCTCTGAAAAGAAAATAAAAGGGTCTATTCACGCTTTTATGCAGCCCAGCACAGCAGCAAGCATTGAGGCCAGTGCATAAAATTAGTTTCCTCTTTACAGGCGTTGAAAGAGAAAGAGTAGAGTATTTCACTCAAGTAAAAGTTGTGAAAATGCTCTCTGATTAAAGTGAAAACTGAGTCAGTGAGGATATGTGTATATATATATATATATATGTATATATATATATACAGTATATTTGCCTCTGACATCCATCTGTATTTATCTGTTTACAGCAAATGTTAGTGTCTCGTTGCCTCAGTGCCAGAAGCTGTTGGATGGATCATTTTGGCCCCTCAGCGAAACAGGATTATCAAATATAAATTAGAGGCGTTTCAGGCCACAGAGTGAAAGCTTGGGCTCTTGTGTGGTTATTGCCCATAATTTCATGCTCGATGTGAACGTTTGTCTTTCACGCCTGAGGAACTGGACTCATTTTATGTACAAACTGTACAGAGCGAGCTACGATATGCTGTACCCTTAAACACCTCTAATTTGGCCTCTTTTGTAAACAGACCAGACGACCATGTTTCTTAGTGTAAATGGGGCTCTCTGGGCTTTAAAAACAATATAGACTGATTTGAAAATGGTGTGGATAATGACCCTGTTGGCCAAGGGAGCCATTTATGGCCAAATTGCTACTTGTGTTGGGCTGTGGTCCCTAATTAGGTCAGAATGCAAATGCTTGTATTGTGATGTTGGCCCACGAGGACCAGCACAGCTCCAGTCTCAGTGTTTAGAGTGCATCCATGTGTGTCAGAGTGACTCATTGAGTCCCTCCAGTGCTGTTGAGCTGCGAGGAGACAACCCCACAACCTTGCACTCTTATCAAAACATGTTTATTGCCCTGTAATGTGGCGGCTCGTTTATGCAGCATTTAGCTCTGCGGAACAGTTGCTGCTATGGGCCTGAATGCCACTGCAGGACTGTGGCAGGGAGAGCCCGACCTCAGGCTCAGTCTCGATCCTTCCACACACCGACATAAACTCATTCTACTTCATTTTCCTCCTCTTGCTTTGTCTTGCTTCATCACATCCCCCTGCTTCTGCTTCCACCTCCAGTTCCTCCGTCTTGTTGCCCCTCCCTTACCTTTACCTTTATTGATCATTATTAGCTGATGTTGGGAAGCGAGAGCGAGTGTAATTAAGGAGCCAGACTGGTCTGTCAATTCTGTTCAGTGCTGCATGGAGTGCACCAGACCAAGCGATGGCCCTAATAGGGCTTCATACTGTAAACAACACGCACACCTGGACAGCAGCAGGCCCCAGGAGAAAACCACTGTCAAAGTTAGCTCTGATAAAGATGGGAAGTTTATTTGAGTCTCTCTCTCTCTCTCTCTCTCTCTCTCTCTCTCTCTCTCTTTGTGTGTGTGCATGAAAGTGTGCATAAAAATGCCTGAATCAAATCCTATCAAAGTTAAACTGAAAGTAAAACATTCTACTCATTTTCAGGTGCATAACCTTTTCATGTATATATATAATGGCATAATAAAATGATGGTTAAACTACAGTTATTAACAATTTGTATTTCCTCCCTGAGTGATTGGCTTTCCACTGTGAATTTTCCTTGACAAAATGAATCTCACATCACACTTCAGGCATGGAAACATGGACAAAGCTTCGTGTTACTTCTACAAGCTGCCATAAGTTAAATAAAAGCAAAATAGTGATCTTTCTTTCGTTTAATCATGATGTAATGAAATCATACTTGAAAAGTGGCATACATCAAACAGCAACACCTCATGCAACAACATCGACAGCCTCTCCTGCAAGATTCCTTCTCATAAAATGTACAAGTGATTTAAGATCATTTTTCATACTTAAAAGTTCCTTTTAGCGTCCGATGAAATTCACGAGTGGTCTGAGCCTGTCGCACCTGTGTCATGTATAGACAAGCTGCCTTTTTCTTAATGGGAGTGTAAATAAAATAAAAGCCTAAACTACAGAAAATTACTTTTCTGTTCATCAAGTCTTTATTATAAGGCTTGGCTTTTTTTTTAATTTTCTAATCTTGTTTGCATAATTTGGCTGCTTACACAGCCTGTTACAGTAGTTGTAATTCTCCCACTCAGCTTCCTCTCCATCTTCATGCAGCTTGCTGTTGGGTTTTATCTCCTGCTTCATCCAGCAGTGTAGCATCTCCTTTCTCTGTCATTAAAAATTTAACTTCACGTTGAGTAATTCCCTCTGCTTGACACCTTCAATTAGACATTTTTTTCCTGCTTTTCCACAAACTGACCTTTTTTAAGGTGGTTTTAGGGTTTGCATTACGCAAATCTGATCCAACAAGCACACACGTCTTCTTGAACAGGTGACATCCGCCATGCTGAAATGAGCACTTTACAACATATTTGTCTGCTAAAGAGAGTTTGTCTGACTTGGACAAAATGTAACAGAAAGAAGAGGATTAGAATAAGAATACATAAAATGTCTTTCCATGAGGAGCATGACTTGTATATTTCACTTCTTCTTTGTTCTGATGTGTGTGTGTGTGTGTGTGTGTGTGGGTTCACTCCCTTATGTGTATGCATTATGGTCCATACAGCGGTGACAGAGAAACAGCCTCATGTGCATACTCCTGCTCACTTATGCTTTGTCTCTGTCCACGTGTTGGCCCGGTGCTGATCTGAGGCTTTAATCGATAAAACTATCAAAACATCTCCGCCGCTGCCCTCTTGTTGACTCTGCGTGTCTCTTGTCTCTCCACCAGAGAAAGTCAGTATGCTGTCAGCATTGATCGCTCCTTTCAAGTACATAAGCCCTGGGACCAGCAGCACAGAGGACGAGGACAGTTTAAGTAAGCTGCTGCCTCTTTTCTTTCTCCCTGTCAGCACACTGCGCTAACTCCCTCAGTGGCAGGCCTAATATGGAAATGATCTCTCTGTCACCCACATAATTAATTATTTGGGAAATGGGCTATTTGATTAGGCACGGGTGTCAGCCTGTCTGTTAAAATCTGTATTATCTTCTAAAAGTGAGCTATTAAATATTAAATTTAAGTGTTTCTTTGTGTTTAAAAAGTCATTAGATAGTGGATGCAGGCGTGTAGTATCAGTCTGCTTCAGCCTACCAGTGAATATAAGCA
Source organism: Scatophagus argus (assembly GCF_020382885.2). Lineage (NCBI taxonomy): Eukaryota > Metazoa > Chordata > Actinopteri > Scatophagidae > Scatophagus > Scatophagus argus. Next base: position 14,649,441 of record NC_058510.1, on the reverse strand, counting down.
CTTGATCCCAGCCTCCCACTCCACTATTAGCATTCTTGTGGCAAGATCTGAACACCCTGTTTTTGTTCATTTCCCATCAGAAATGCAATACGCCGCCGCTACTTCCCTGTAACTACGTTTGAAGAGCGCATCACAGCTGTTCAGACTTTTCTCTCACAGAGGATGGAAGTGTGAAATAAAGCGGCCTACAGATATTTCACCCTTTCTTGGAATGTTTGCCACTGGATGTGATCCCCACCCCCATTACAAATAGGATTGATGCTTTGCATTGGCCACAGGGACCGATGTTCCCCACTTGCGACACAGATTCAGAACCAATTTGGAGGCAGATTACAGAATGATTGGGCAGATAACATCGCCATTTTTAGGGGATTTGTATTTGGAATTTAAAACACTTAAATATGATGAAGCCCTGTGGTGTGAAGTGGCTCGTCTCAGGGAGATAATTGTAGCTTCGTTCGTTACTATTTCATTGTGTATCAAGTGGCTAAGTCTGCCTTGGGAGATTTTCTATTTTGTACAGGACAACAAAATGAATAAATGTGAGTGTCACACAGTAATAACTGCTTTTTTTGGGAGTATTATTTTTGTCACTTTGAATTACATTATTTCTGTTTTTTTTTTTTTTCTTTATTTTGCAGGTACCAGCAGTGCAGAAGTAAAGGAAAACCGTAATATTGGTAACTTGGAGGATCGCTCTATGGCATCTGCAGAGTGCCAGTCGCTTTTCTGCTCCGAATCGACTAGAAGTGGGAGTTCTGGTCTGAAGAGGAAACGACCACTGGAGGAAGACAACAATGGACACTTGTGTCAGCTCCGCTTGATCTATAAGAAATTGTCCTGGTCTGAGGCACCAAAAAATGCTTTGGTGCAGCTCAATGAGCTCCGGCCAGGCCTGCAGTACCGCATGGTGTCTCAGACAGGTCCAGTCCATGCTCCTGTCTTCTCCATTGCTGTGGAGGTGAATGGACTGACTTTTGAGGGCACAGGCCCCACAAAGAAGAAAGCTAAGATGAGGGCTGCCGAGCTGGCCCTCAAGTCCTTCATCCAGTTCCCGAATGCACCTCAGGCCCACCTGGCCATGGGAAACATCTCAAACCCTTCAGCTGACTTCACCTCAGATCAGGCAGACATCCCTGACACGCTTTTCAAGGAGTTCGAGACCTCGCCATGCTCTGATGGCCTCTCGCTCTGCCACTCAGCAACAGAGAGCGAGCTACTATCAAGTCAGCTACTGAGACATGGACGGTTGCTTCGTCACACCTTAGACCTGATGGTGCAGGCTCAGCAAAGGCTCGGCGGGATTGTTCCAGAGCCAGAGGTCCCCAAGAGCCCAGTGGCATTGCTCAATGAGCTTCGGCCAGGCCTGCGCTACGCCTGCCTTTCGGAACAAGCTGAAGGCAGACGACTGCGTAGCTTTGTGATGGCGGTACGTGTGGACGGGCGGATCTTTGAGGGCTGCGGTCGCAGCAAGAAGCTAGCCAAGAACCAGGCGGCCCAGTGCGCTCTTCAGGCCCTCTTCGACATCAGAACAGCCCCTGAGGGGAGGACAGGCCTCAAAGCCAGCAGGAAGAGCTGTCCTCATTTACCTCAGGTGAGTACAGACACATCCCCAGCGTCTGTCCTCTGCTAAGCTTCTTTGGCAGCTACTCCACTTCCTACAGGGGTCTGTAATGACCAAAACAGCAGGAGTGCAGAGAAAAGCCAAACACCTTCCAACAAGTAATTAAGGAGGAAAGGAGATAGGAGCTAAAAAGTGCAGGAATGGAAGGAGTAATGATCTGATACAGACATGTGTAAGCAAGCTGGCATTTACCTTGAGCCAAAAAATTGTGCATATAGTGGAAATACGCATCACAAATTCAAATTTGTGCGCATGTGTTCGTGGGTGCATTTGTGTGTGTTCTGCAAAGTCTGGGTCTCAAGTAAACAATATTTGTTTGTTGGTCTATTTAAATAGAAAAAAAAACATGTAAATGAGGCTAATTATTGTCCTCGTGCCTCTGACACAAGAGAAATCTGCATCACAATTCAAATGAGTTTCTTTTTTCCTTTTTTTCTTTCTTTTCAGAGTGCTATGTGTTTGTAGAGCTGTAATTGGGAGAGTTTTGTAATTTTGCAAGATCTCCTGTTTCCTCATGTGTGACATCACAGTGTCTACAGACATTAATTCAATCTGCTGCCCAAAGGAGATAGAAAAGCAAAGAGCAAATCGACAAACAAACCACCGAGCTCAATCCCATGCTCATTTACCCAAATATGTAAATGGCAATCAGAATGGGAAACTAGTTTTTATAGAAACTTGAGGAAATTGGAGAGCCTAAAGACATAGTGGCTGTATTGGCTGGCACCCGTTGACAGCCATTCAAAACTTAATTTCCACTGAAGAATATCATCACAAGTAAAACTGCCCTGAGTAGATAGTCACACTGATTTTCGTTGTTTACTATTGTTTGTGTAGAGAAAAACTTTAATATACAAGCTGTCCAGGTTTGGCATGGTGGCAGGTGTGAAACTTTTTCCTCTTCTGTCCTCATACAACACAAAAGAATGTGCAAGTCACCACACTCTTGACGTCTTGAATCTTAAAATGAAGCCATACACATCCAAAGCGTCCTTTCCCTAGAGCCTTTCTTGAAGCCTTCAGTCGACGCACACGCCACCATATTGTGCTTGTGCGCATCCTGTGGCGTTTGTTTCGTATTAACATTCTTTTCCAGCCTTGAGGAAATAAACTGGCAAGAGTGTCCTTCCCCAGAGCACGACATCAACCCAACAAACCTGCACATGTTTGCCTGGGAGAAACTTTTTCTTTTTCTTCCCGCTGCCACGGTGTCTAAAAGGATTTTAAGAGGATTTGCCGCACTAGTTTAGTTCCAGAAAGCACACGCTTGTGGAATTTCTTGAAAGTCAGCCGTGCTGTTTGCCAGGCTCGGGAGGCATTTTATTTTCATTGGTAAATGACAAAAGCACACATGCAATACATGTGCATGCATGCAGGAATAAACATGTGACCAGATACGCGTTTGTGGGTGTGATGTGTTGTATCTATATGTCTGAGCTGTTGCATAATGTTCATTTAAATCCCTCCAGCTCATATGCACACTCTCTTCATGTTCACGTGTGAGTCAGTGTTCTTGCCAAGCACTGATTGCATGGGCAGTGGTTGACTACTCAGAAGATGTCACAGGTAATGTGGGGGTGGTTGCCAGCTGTAGCCGAGGGGTAAATCAAACATTGTGGTGATATGCCAAGTTATGTGCGCTGCTTCGGTCTGTTCTCTGTTCCCAGAGTTCCCTCTGGTTGTACCTGTTGCAGGATAAAGCTTTCTTCAGGAGATGTTAGCAGTCTGACAGTATATAGCGTATAAACCCCCTTTCCTGACCTTAGATTTGTTGCCATTGTAGACATTTTTGTCAAACGTCCTTATTAACATTACACGATTCTTTGAGAAGAGAATATTTTGTATTGGTTTATTTATTGTTTCATGCATTAATGTGGACAAAGGTTATAGCCAAAGATTTTCTTTCACTTTGTTCTACGGTTCCGTATTAGCAGTCAGTATCAGTTTCCACCTCTTAAGGTGTTGCCTCAAGTGAAAGGGATGAAAAGATCAGTTTTAAAAAGATACTTCCAAATTAATATTTTACAGAAACCTGTAAATGATAATATAATAAATGTTTACTTTGTTTTGATGTGAAGAAAAGCTGATTTTAGCACTGATTTTAATGTTAGATCTCAAAATTTCATTGCACAGCTCGAGTTATCATTTGTTGCAAAATATTATTGTTGTAACTGACATTTACTGCATCTGACTCAAAGGTGACAGCAAAGGAGGCAAAAACTAATTGAGATTTTAGTTACGAGAAGCCATTTTCCGAACATCTGTGGTCCGATGCTTCAGTGTTACCACATTCCTGTTTATCGACAGTTGACTTGTTGAGTTAATTGTTGTCATTATTATTAGTAGAATAATGGCTGAAATAACGCCCAAGTTGTAACCAGCCAAAATTAAACATTAAAGATAAACAAAGTCTGTTAGCGACCTATCACAACTAGTTCCATTTGAGATTCATTCATTCAAGGATTCCTGTACATGGACAGGAATGCTCAACTGTTTTCATGATAGTGGTTCAGTGGTTGAAACAGTACACACATAAACCTCACTGGAGTCATAGGGCAGCCTTGTTTCACCCAACGGCGTATGAATAACAAGCCAACTTCTTAAGGCATTTCTTGTTATCAAAAATGCATTTTTTGCTTTTCCCCTGTCATTTAACACCATCCATATTAATTTTTTCTTATGTCATTTTGGGCCTGAATGTCATGAACAGAAAGTACTGGATGACAGAGTTAGAAGACTGTCACTGTCTCCACAAACTGCTGTGATACCACGTTGGGATAGAGCTGTTTTACCAACAAAACATCTCAGATGGTTTCATTTGAGTAATAGTTTAATAAAACTTTAAGAGGCGTGGATAAGTAGATCCAGTATTTCACAAAAAAGAGACTTTTTTTTAATATCTTTAATAATAATCTAATAAATATCTTTAATAATCTTTCTTGCCAAATTACAGTGGTCATCTGAAAACTTACACTTAATACCAGCCAAATGTTGAAGATCTACTACTCTAAAAAATAGTCTTGACCCAACTTAGCCAAAAAGAAGAAGAAAGGGATTCAGCACTTGAATATCTTGGTGAGATAAGACAGCATTATATGGAAAATGTATTAACTCAACAGTGTGGAACATGAGCATGAGGAGCAGCATTAGTGTCTCAAACTAGTTCCAGAATCCATTCCTCGATGAAATATTTAAACTCACAGGAACTGCATGGTCCTGTATTCTTCACATACATACTAAGGAATAATACATTAAGGGTGACAAGACAAGCATACTAGTGCATATCCCCACATGCAGTGGGCTTTTTCTGCATTAACTTAGCCCATACTTTGCTCTGTGCCACCCACGCTCATGTCTTTGACAACTGACTTTAACAATCATGCCAGAAATGAGGCACTGGGCCACAGTGTGCTTGACATTAAAGAGCTATTTGTCTTCCAGCAAGGACTTTAATTTCTTATTCCTACATTTAACCTTTATTTATCCAGGGAAATCAAATGAGAATGCATTCTGTGGAGAGATGCCTAATATTGACTTCACTCCATTTATTCATAGCTGAGAGATTCCCAGTACAACCACATTCATCTACATTTAGCAGCTCTCCTCTTAACTATCAGGAGTTAACTGCCTTGCTCAGCAGTGCACAGTGGGGGTACAGAGCTGTCTGGTCTGTGCTTGGGTTTAGGCAACAAAATATAACCATAAAAAACTTTCATAGTACTGTAGTTGCCATGAGTTAATATTGTATTGAAGTTAGGATATTTTGGTGGAAAACGAAGGAAGTGTTAAAGTAAAGTTTCCAAAGTGTGTTAAAATAAAATGTTATATGGGCGTCACTGTTGCCACCACTTATCCTCTGCATATGGTAAAACACATGTCGTTGGCACATATGGAAAACCATCCAAACATAGAAAATGAAATAGAATGGTGGGCTATGAAAATACTAAACGAGTTTTTTTCTGCTCTCCCCAAAAAGTTAGAATGTTCTCCCAACATCAGCAATGACATTTACAATACCCTCCTCCTTTACTCACACTACCTCACTCCCTAATACTTTTTATACAGTCCCTAACCTCAAGGTTACATTTGTCTCTAATGATAACTTTTAGTCTTTATTATTAATCAGTCAGTAGGAAGCTGTTCTTTAATCCAACCCAAAGCGCTCTAGTTACCGGAAAATGTCTTTGCCCTATTAGAGCCTGCACACTGAAGTGAGAAAATGCTGTAGTAATCCTGACACCCATTTCACCAAGTGGAATGATTACCCCACTGTTCAGGCCTTGATTGGCCACTTAATCTCCCCTCGCCCTCACAGTGTACTGCAGTGTTGCCAAGTCAACTGAGCCTGAGACTTGTGTGCTGTCGAGAAGAAGGCACAGAGTCAGCAGGTCCGCATGGAAGGACAGTCCAGAGGTCAGCGTTCAGGACGCGGTGCTCTGCCACCTTGGATTAAGGTCCATTTGAATAGGGGAATGTGTTTGAGCAGAGCAGAGCAGAATGAAAATGAGGGTTAATGGAGGGAGTGTTGAGGAGAGTAGGTGTAAAAAAGCTGCAGATAAAAAAACCCAGCTTATTTGTCTATTGGTTATTACAAACACAATATTTTAATTTTTCATCTTATCAGCTGAGATCAAACGCGTCTGTATATTGTCCTTTACTTTATTGTGTTTCAAAGTGATTTGATTTAGTTATCTCTAAATGTAAACCATCTCAGATAGAGAAGGATACAGACTGGTCAAGTGGAGTAATTTTCCTGCCTCCGCCACGACAAATTGAATATGATTTCAGACACGTGAAGGTGACCCCTGTCAGCCGCTGAGCCTCTCGCAGATTGTTTTCTTTGTCTAATCTCTCTCACTTCTAATCTGTCTCAGTATAAACAGCTGTGACAGGCTGATCATTAATTAATATTGCCACAACAAATTAGCGACAGCGATTGCCCAGCCAAGCACCCTGTCTAAGATAGAAATCCACCAAGTCGGAGAGAGAGAGGGAGAGCGGGAGAGAAGGTGTGAACAACACATTAGAGAGGAGTTGATTAACAGCTTCGGGGACCTTGCAGATAGTGTTACAGCCCTCAGCATGTGGACAGTGACGTTGACAGATACACACACTGTGACAGCTACAGCAGCAGACTGTACTCACAGGATCACCATAAGTGGTGCAGCGCAAATAGACGGATAAAACGTCTGCATTCATCAGTGTCGACTGATTCAGCAAAACAAAATGCCTCTTGCAGCTTGGTGTTGAAATAAATGTGTCATCAAGTGTCACGCAGTTAATAAGATCTTAACTTGTCATTGTACCTAATTAAATACTTATTTTACTTACGTATTTATGAAAAATAAAACGTTTCTAGATGGATTTTTTGGTTTAAAGATAACCTAAAGGTTTGTATCGTTGCCCTCTGGAAGTTACTTAGTTACTTATGAGAACTTTACAACATAACTGCATTGAACAGATTTGAAGAAAACCTCAAGGTAAGACAAACTCAGTTGGAAGCGAAAAATGAAGACCACTGGTGTAAACCACCACAAACAGCCCTAGCAATGATAATGTTCCTAGGATTCAAGAATTTCTTTGGTGAGTACAGTATTATCATAACTAAAAAATTGACCTGAACTCAAATGTAAATGTGGTCTACTGGTAAAAACTAGAATTGTCTTTTAAAAGGTGTCGTTGTAATTTCAAAATAATCTTAACCTGTAAATGAGAGTGAGAGGGGAGTTCCTTGTGTGCATCCATAAAGTATCTCATTACAATTTGTCACTTAGCATACAATAATAATTTGAGCAAAAAGCCACCATTTGCACCAGGTCTGTCAGTCTGCCCTTTAAGCAGCCACTTGCCTCATTATGTGGTATTTAAAGAAAAAAAGCAGCACGCGAGAGCGGAGATTTGTGTGTGAAATTACCGAACAATAATGTTTGCCCATCTGAATGGGAGCACTCTGCACATGGAAAGGTTAGTATCATCCTCAGCTGTCTAATATGTATGCAAAATATGACCTATGAGGCTGCAGGCTGTTGAATGTAATGTACCGCGTCAGCATGCAGCTTTGAGGGAAAATCCCTTCGCGGGGAGGAATTGAAATGGGGTTGGTTGGGTCAAGTCACCTTGCATATACAGTAAAACGCCCCTGTAATCTATTCCAAAGAAGCATGGCGCTCCTGTCTGCACCCCTGCTCGCCTTACACTATCCTACAAAGTCTTCATTGTTTGTGACAGTCCTCCGTTCCTCCCTTTGTTTCTTTCTTTCTCCCTCCCTCCTCCTTTTCCCTCCACAGCCCCTAGCTGTGATCCGGAGCATGGCTATAATCATTTCTGAAGAACCTCTCACACTTCATTAAAAAGCATAATCAAGTTCATTACAATTTCATAGGCGCTCAGGTACCAAATGGCTTCCGATAAATCATGGCTATTGGTCCTGTGTGGCTGGCATGTGTAGGTTTATCTCTGGCTCTCAGGCAGGAGTTAGGAGAAGAGGAGGAGGGAGGAGAGGAGAGGTCTGAATGTCTGGCCTTTAAATGACCTTCCAGCCTGGAGCAATGGACCGTTCTGTCATACGCGCTGAACGGAGACGTGCACACACCCACATCAGCACGCATCACAGCTGGGATATCAGATTGTTCATGCAGCCAATGCAGTGACACACGGTAGGCAGATCACTGATGATGTGGCAGATGTGGCACCCAAATATTCTTTTAAAACACACACCCGGTGTAACCAGGTGTGTGTTTTATCTTCAGCGGTTTGATACGATTGCTTGTCCAACCTTTAAAATTCTCTGTTCTTATTAGGGAGAGGAAAACTGTCAAATTGGTCCCCCCCAGTGATATAGTGACATTCATCAGTTCTGCAGGCAATGTGCAATCAAACTGCATGATGCTGATCAGATTAGCATTAGCTGACAGTTATTAGCTATTGGGACATTTTTTTCCAGCTGATTGAAAGTCACTATACAGCTTTTCTACCACAAGGACTAAAAATCTTTTGAGGAACAAAACCTGAATATCCATTAGAGAAATGCACAAGAAAATTTAGTTCATGTACATGGTTAAACTGTAGGTGGTTTAGAAAAAAAAAACCCTCCCTGTTCAGGGGCTGGTGTTTTCTGATGATACAGGGCTATAAACTGCTGATTGGTCAAACACACACACACATCAAAGCTGATTTGAAAAAACCTGTAAAAATCTAGACAGGCAGAGAGCACACATCTCCACCAAGACCAATAGTCCACTCCTCTGTGATCTGCAACATTTTATTTATGTGATTCGCTGCTCTGTTGTAGTTAAGGCAACTCGCTCCCTTGATTCTGTGTCTAGCTCACTTGACCACTGTTACTCTCTCGAGTCAGGGAGGAGGGGTGTCCAGCCCATGATTTGGATCTGCTCCGAAATTTAATAGGTTGATCCTTGACTCAAGTTACACTCTACCACATAGTTTGATGAAAATCAGATGTTAGTTTTACATAATCCTGATAACAAAATACAACACCAGTCAAGCAAACCAGAACAAAAGCATAACCTGCACAGTGGACGTTACACTCACATTAAACAAAAAGAACAGTGCATTTCTGTCTCTAAGCTCCACCATGTTATTTTAAATCATTATTAGTCTAATCTGGTTTCTGATCTTCATGGTTCTGCTGATGCAGTGGAGGCGATAGGGCTGCAACTCATGATTTTCAACTATTGATGATTTTCATTATCGATTAATCTGTTGATTATTTTCACTGTTAATTGTTTTGGCTTTCCCCAGAGCCCGAATGACGTCAGTCATGAAACAAAAGACTCTCGGCTGTCATAAATGACAAAGACAAGAAGCTGCAATGAATCAGTTATCAAAATGGTTTACAAATAGCAGAAACAGAAAAAGTTACTCAGGTTTCATCAGATGAGAATTTAATGCTCAGCAAACTTAAAGTCGATGTTATGCTTATTCATTAAACTTGTTAATTTCTTATCCCTTTGAGCAGATTGTTAATGATGAAACAAACTGCTACAGGAAACTTTAGGACTTTTTTGTGTGTCTGTGTTCCTCTTTTTACAGTATCTGTGGACATAGACATATTGTCACTTTTATTCGATCAGTGTGGTGTCGATGTTCGATTTGGGTTTTTGCATAGAACATTAATTTTGCCATCAGACTGTCCTATATCCTAAAAACAAAATCTCAGTCCAGTTTCTGCTCCACAAACACAGACACACATCCCTTGACAGTGATTGTCCCTCTCCACCTACTCACATGCCTGGCTGATCACTTGGACCCACTGGCCCAGCCAAACCTCTGGAGATGATTACCCAAGGGTGTCCTCCCCCTTGCTTCTATAGCTGAGGCAACGTGGCTTGTGTTGTTAAAGTCCAGTGTGCTATTTGCTTCCACATATTTGTATCTGTAAAAACAGTCATGTAGGAAAGAATTTGTTGCAGATATATCTGCCCATCATGCAGCTACATGACCAATTAGCTGACTTCATGACTGGGAGCTCCCACTAAACAATGCTGATTAAATGTTAAAAGGATTTGCCAAACATGGCCACCGCGGAACCAAACACAGCATCTGATGAGGAACCGACAATAAGACAATAACTGTGTTTTCTATCAAATATTACCATAACTTCACTGTCAAAAAGAATAGTTTGACATTTAGGGGAACTATGCCTATTCTGCGCTTTCTTGCAGAGTTGATACCACTCCTATAACTGTATGCAAACTATGAAGTTAGAGCCAGGAGTCCGTTAGATTAGCGTAGCACAGAGGCTGGAAACATGAGCAAATGGCAAGTCGGACTTTGTTCAAAGGTGACAAAATGTGCCTGTCAACTCTGATCAATAATTTGCATGCTATGTCTTGTTAATTTACTCCATACAAAAACCATGCAAAAGTCTTGGGGGTGTTATGGGGTGTTAGTGATGGCCCATAACACCAGGAAAACAGTGAATTGTTGTTTTTATCATTTTTGTTACATATGGCACTTGTTTTTGGAGGTATTTATAGTTTTGTGGTTTGGACAAAGCTAACCTTAGCTAATTAGCTGCTGGTTGTCGCTTGATATTCAGCACACAGACATGGGAGTGGAATGGATATTTTACAAAATGTTTAACTATTTTTGCAAGATGCGAAGATTGAACCATTTCGAACTACTGTTGTGAAAGTGCACATCATTGCAATGTTTTGCTGCTAATTGTGTGTGCATTTCAGCATATCTGCACAGTGAAAACCATGAAAGTGTCTCATATGAGCGTAATTAGTACAACACTGGGAATAAATGTAACAACAGTCATACATTTCTCTGCCTAAATTACCCCAAAGATGGCAAAAAAAAGGAAAAGCAAAACATGTGTTACATCCATCCTGCTCTCTGGGACTACACCATGCCCCCCTTGGGGGAGAAAAAATGGTAGAGGCTGGAATAAGGTGTATGTATGAGAGAATGTGTGGGTGTGTGGAGGAGGAGGGATGAAGACCAAGTTGGCAGGGGGAGGGATGAGAGGCAGACTGTGTGGTTGGAGCGAGGGAGGTGAGGATGGATGGTGTGCAGTGGGGGGAAAGAGAGGAAAACCTCAGCGGAACAAAAGACCTTCAGGATTAATTAGGCGTCAGATTGGTTGCAGGGCACAGCGGGGGAGAGAGAAAGAGGGTGAGGGATACAGACAGGGATAGAGAGGGAGAGAGAGTGAGTGAGTTTAGCATTCTGAGAAGACCCCATGTCCTCAGCCCTCATATTTCAGCCTGCCTGCCCAGGAGTATACAACAGCCAGCTAGTTAAGGCCTGCGCTGTGCCTGGAACCACTGTCCGTTGGGTTATGGATGGAGCCCCTTCTACGTCTTCATGTATTTTTATGTTATCCCACTGGGCAATAAAAGGAAACACAGAGGTCATATATGTACCGCATAATGTTTACATGATGGTTTTCACGCCTTGTGTTCAGGCTCTCCCCTCATATTTTGTAAATATGATAAGGCGTGCATGCACATGTGAGTGTGTGTTGAAAACTGAAATAGGTACATTTCTCACAGAGCTGAGCCCTGGCAAATTAGAGAAACATGAATGCACAAAATAAATGCAGCTGAACTCCTACTGAACTTCTTCTCTGCTCTTATTGGATTTTTTTTTTTTTTGGCAACAATTGCTTCCAGAACAGCTGAATTGATGATTCGGGTCACAGACGTCACCTCTAAATTGAAAAGGTGGACCCGAAGCTGTCTGTTAATACCGTCTCTGTTGTCATTGTCACAGAGGGATGTTTCTAGGGCGACCTTTGATGGCTCTTCCTCCCCTCCGATACAGGAAGTGCTGAACTCTGCATACAGATGACAGGCAGAGTTGCCATGAGTCATAATATCTTTGTCCGACGCCGTCTCTTAGCAGATCAAATAAGAGCCATTCTGGAGCCGAGGGCAAATCATGCCCTCGGAACATTTGTACCAATCATTCACACCATCACAGAGGTGGTTCGTATGTACAGCTTTAAGATATCTCAGCAGCATGAACTTTAGAACAAAGTCTTCTGGGTAGATGGGCTGATTAGCCATTCGATTGGCTTCACAGAACAGCGATAAAGCTTTGACAGATTTTGTCGTATAAAAAAAAAATCCACTGCTCACAGCATGAATAGTTATATGCTTTAGTCAGAGGCTAAAAGGAAAAGTTTTCAGTTCTGGTGACTCTAAAGCTTTTCGACTAAGAAAAGCTCACTGCACTTATGTATCACATTTGGTAAAAGGTGATAAATTACTAATGACAGAGTTACACTCACACTTTTATATAACTTAAACCACCGGCTCAGAATGTACATTTTGACTCTTAATACATTTCTGCCATTTCTTTAGCACCTAGTTGTACGTCAGCAGGTACATAACAAATCCATTCCCACTGCCCTGTTTCCTAACTCTGCATCCCAGCTGAATTTCAGGGCCTGCGTTGCACTCTCCTGTGCAGGATGATGAACTGACACTGTTCCCGCTGATGGAGAAATGAAACGCCACAGTCGCAGACGTAGTGCTTGACAAGGAGAGTTTTATGCGCTGAAGGTCCAGACAAAACTCGACTTATCTTAAAACACACCAGTGGTGTGCGAAGTAAGAAACCCTTCTGTGTGAGGACGTTTTTAACTTCACTTTTCAGCAACTAGAAAAGGTTCTCATGCAGTGATGGTGAAGGTCATAAGCAAAATAAACAGAGCAAAAACTGAATGACTGAATGTAGGGGAAGAGAATTTAAAATGAAGAAAACACCACGTATCTCCAAAAGTGGTTTCAAATTTTGCAATAAAATCAAAGCATGAAGTGTTCATTACATTTTTTTTTGTTGTAGTCCTTAAAATTTCATCTTTGGTTGATTTGAGAGCAGCTGTTTTCTCCATGCTAACACTTGAGCATCTTCTTTGTCACAAATACAACAGAATGGTTGTGTATCTTGTTTACAGTACGGCCTTCTCGAATAATTCGTTTTAATCGAGAAGTCAGTCGATAATCTGCCATCATTTCAAGAACAACCTGATCTGATCTCATGCTGTGCATAATACAAGTGGCTTTCCACTCAACAGCAGGGTGCAGTAAGAAGGAGTTGGTTAGCTTGCTGACGGCTCACTCTGTTGGTTTTCACATCGACGTAAACGTGATGTGCATTTTGAAGCATTTGAAAAAGTTGATGGAAACACTGCAATTCCCAAAAAAAAACTTTTTGAAAATAAGTTAATGTACTTGATGTGAAGTGGAAACATTTTTTTGAAGAAGTTCCAACAGAGTGAACATTGAAGTTAGAACTCATAAGCTGCATCTGCTACGGGAGAAGAAAAAGAAGCCGTGTCCTGTCTGCGTTTTCCTGGATATTCCCATACAATTTCTTCGATTCCCGAGTAGCCTACTGACACCTTCTGACGAATTCACTCCACACTGGTTCCATTTAAAATGGACCCGATGCCAAAACATACAGACGTAGGATTTTCTGTGATGGCTTCACATAAAAAAGCCACATTGTGTTCAGTTTTTCTTTTTTAATCTAAAATAGCAGCAGTAGCAGTATAGGGTTAGCATTATCGGTAACTTAATACACTTCTGATACAAGATGATATGGATGAGATAAAATAAGAAACAGTAACAGTGGATTCCACGTATGCTTCGTTCCTGTATCCTCTTGTGCATAGACAGACTTGAATAATCCAGTAAAGGAATAGTGGACTCCACCACTGAAAGTAAAAACTACTATGAAGAGAGTGAATTACAGAATGTCAATACATCGAATAGTTCTCGCAGAAGAAAAGTGCTGACTATAAATTCTGTCAAAACAGGATTTCCAAGTGAATCTTAAGGAATGTACTGTAACTGTAAGCAAAATAAATCATTTAGAAACCTATAGGAATGTCTGCTGCTTTGTCCCAAAGCTCCAAGCAGTTGTTTTCCTTTACGCATGAAAAGTTGACATTTGGAGATACATCATTTTCCTTCTTCATTATACTTAAGTAATTAAAAATGTGCATAGTTACTTGTAAGGTCTCAGTCTGCCTGCTTTTTTTCTAATTGCTGTATGAAATGTCAGCATTGACAGCGGTGTGTCACTGTATACTTTAGTTCCACTTTTCAGTCCTGTCATAATCACAAGTAGAGGTATGCATGAGCACCTGCACGCTAACAGTATACACAGACTGTGGCGTCATCCATAGACATGTTCGTGTGTGTGCGCACCACACATGCGTCATCTCCCTTTTGTCTTTTTTTTTCGGTTAATTTCTCCCACTTGGTTCCTTCAGGTTTTCTGCTTTCTACAACAACACAAGCATCAAGCAAGTCAAGCATCTTCCCCTCTGAACAACTTTATATGCACCTCTTTTGCGGCTGTGGCTCATTTAGGCGTGGCTGTTTCTTCACGCAGCCAGGTGTACCAGCATAGCTGATAATCAGTTCTTTCTTTCAGTGCTGTTATTAAAGCTAAACCTAACCAGCAGTCGAGAGACATGCATCTGCAGAACGTGGAGGTGGAGAGACGATGATCTCTCTGTTTTGAGGTGAACCGCTCATTTGTCGCTGTTCCTTTCTCTGACCACTCTCCACCTTGCTCTCTGGCATTGCATGCATTATGAGCTGCAGGGGAGTTTAAAAAAAAACAAGAAAAAGGAATAGAGAAACAGCTTGTTAAAAATCTCTAAATCAGTAGCTTGACATTCATTCAATAGAGAAGCTGTTTGACACATCAGACAACACTGAGCAGTGACGTGTAATTTTCAAAAGGAGTCATGGACTAAAAAGTACAACATGCATGTGTATACACACAATAGGTATAGACCTTCAGCGTTCTTCGCCTTTTTTTTATTCTTCAACTCAGTTCAATATTGACTCTCCTTTCAGTCTATTGTCATGCCTCTCCTGCTCTCTCAGCCGGCCTGCTGCAGGAGCTTATGAAGTATGTGTATGCACTTGAAAGGTTTTGGCAGAAAGGAAAGAAAAGGTGACAAAAGAGAGCATGAGCATTTGTTACAGTCTATCTGCCGTTCTGCTTACTCTGCAAACGCCACGTGATGGATTTTTAGTAAATGTTAAAAGAGCAGGGGCCACAGACTGACTTCTCTGGCACACACACATAAGGCTTTTCACTCGGTTATTTGCATTCATTTCATCCGCAGGCTGCGAAGTGCATATTATATTATGTCGTGCTGGGTGTGTGTATGCACAGCGGTTGGTGGTGAAAGGGATCATGCTCTGTTTAAGCCTCTTCTGTCAGGGGATGTTTGTTAGAAACCACATTCATCAGTGCAGAAAAGAGCAACCCTATTTTCTCCAAAGGGCACGTGTAAACTTATAGCGACTGTCTGCAGGATAAACATTAGGTTAGGTCACTATTGGTGGAAGAAAACCTCACATCTGCAAACTGGCCACAGATCAGCTCTGTTTGCAGTTTGACACACGTGATTTTAATTTGTCTGGGGGCATTTTGAAAGTTGTCATACTCCCCCGAAAGTTAATGTTCTCACCCCACAGAGAACCATGTCACCTTTCAGGTACAGCTGAAACATGGCAGTCACTGAAATCTGAAGGCATTGCATCTCACACAGCATCGATCATTTCACCTCACACTGGCTCAAAACAATGCTTAATCCTGCTGGAAGGGTCAGGATCTAAAGGAATACAAATACATTTTGGGATATGATCAGACACTCTGAACAAATACTTCTTGCAGTAATGTTCATCATTCAAGATTCAGGATTCAAAGATTTTTGTCAATTCACTATATGTGCTGAACATACAGGAGAATGGAAATACTGTTTGTTAATGCCATGCAATTAAGTAAAAAAAAAAGAGAAAAAGATAAAAAAAAAAATATAGCACTATAATGAAAATAACAATATAAAATCCAACCTATGTACGATACTGGCAGTAGTGCAAATATGGTCACACACAGTGAATGTGCTGAGGCTTTATGTGCAAAAACAGCTAAGTGTTACAGTCCGGGGGCAGAGGGGCAGTGGGGGGAGGTAGTGGACAGAGTTTAGCATCCTAACAGCCTGGTGGATGAAGCTGTTCAGCGGTCTTGTGGGAGTGAGCTCGGAGGCTCTGGTACTTTTTTCCTGAGGGCAAGAGGCTGAAGAGGGAGTGAGAGGGGTGGGAGGTGTCACCAGCGATGCTGATGACTCTGCGAGTGTGGAAAATGTCCGTGAGGAAGGGCAGAGGAGCACCGATGATCTTGCTGGCTGAGTCTTTCAGCAGGAGGCAGTGCAGCCTCCATACCACACAGTGATGCAGCCAATAAGGACACTCTCAGTGGTGCCCCGGTAGAATGATCACATGATGAGGGGCTGGGACACGTAGACACATGTTTGGGTCTTCTTGGCCAGCGATGTAGTGTTGGCGGACCAGGAGAGGTCCTTAGAGATGAGCGTCCCCAGGAATTTGGTGCTGCTCACCCTCTCTAAAGCAGCACCATTTATGGTCAGTGGGAGGTGATGTGAATGTCCTCTTCTGAAGTCGACCACAATTTCTTTTGTCTTCCCCACGTTCAGGAAGAGATTGCTGTCTTTACACCACTGGACCAGTTGGCTCACCTCATTCCTGTAGTTGGCCTCATCGTTGTTAGTGATGAGACCCACCACGGTCGTGCCGTACGCAAACTTAACTAGATAAATAAATAATACCAAAAATGCTTATGGACATTTCTCACCAGATTTACTGGACAGTGCAGGATGGACATTAAGTAATGTTTGACATCTGTGAAACACATATGTTGAAGTTAGGGACCAGCTGCACATTCATTCGGATCAGCGCTGGAGGTCCAACTGAAAAGGTTGAGAATACAAAGGGAAGGTCAATGAACAAATGTAAATGTAAATACTTTTGTCTCAAGTTACTGACTGTGGTCAGAACTGATAAACATAATTGAACTCTGGATAAGAACAAATCTTATTTTTTTCTTCTTAATCTTATTTTTTTCTTACTAAATTATGATAAATCCTACCTCCAGAAACAAAAATGCAGTCACAAACAAAAGGACCATTAGCTTGAGACAAAGTTAGCTACCTGTCCCGACCACCTATTATTTCTAACAGTCTCCCTCATGTCACTGAGGCGCCCCTAACCAACACAACATTGACATTTCCCCATGATCCCTTGTTGACTGGTAGGAATTCAAAAATAGCACTCAGAGCTATGAATCAAATGTCAGCCATGGTGCTGTGGTGGAACCATATCAATATCTGATGATGTATGGCTGGCTGCAGGGCCTTTTGGCCACAGCAGCACCCACAGACATGACACAGAGTCTGGTCCACACTTAGTCACCAGCAGAGGGAAGACTGCTGGATAAATGACTCAAATATCAGCCAATAGATTTAAGGTTCTCACAGTATTTCTGCTGTTGACTTTGCTGTGAGCTTGATTTGAATAAATGTGTATTCCTGTAGACCACTAATAGATAATAATGTTGGCATCATTGGGAATGATGTTGTATTAGTGAACCGTAGCGAGTATGTTGTATTTCTGTGCTGGTATTAACAGCACATTGTACTCTTGACAGCATATTATGTTACAGGCATTGCTTGACAAGAAGACAGAAAAGCATCTAAAAGCACCAGTGTTTCCCCTTGTCGGCATCTCTAATCTCCACGCCGAGGGGAAAGCGGTGCTTGGCAACAGACGTTTATGAACACCGTTCAAAGGGTCTTGCTGGGGTTTGAAGTCTCGCTGATTGCCAGGGTCGAGTCCACCAAAAGAGCCAAAGCGGTATCTTCAAGAGCAGCAGAGATGGAGGCGTGGCCGCCGCGTCTGGGTGTAGGCAGACACAATTGCCCACCCTTTGGAGGGAGCCATCGCAGCGCTTCACAGGAGCCATTTCAATGGCTCAGCTCTTTCAAGACATGAAAGGCAATGCTAGATCCTGTCGTCTTCCCAAATGTTTTAAAGCCATCACTGCAGCCTCTCCACATGGCGAAAAAGCAAACACTGTTTGGTTCTTGTTATTATTTCTGTGCCTCTGCTCTGTCCTGCGTAAAATATTACAGAATTTCTCTGTTGGGAGATTGACAATAGAGTCTGACTGATAAATCTGTAAGCATACACATCATGGCAATATGTGACTTTTATTAAAAACACAATGTCCCATGCCACCACTGTGATAGAAGTCTGTCTGTAACCCCAGCTAGTGAATATTATCTCATTCTTTTCCATCCCGCCTACAAGGTCAAAGCATATCCCAATGAAAAAGTTGTTTGTGGCTACCTTTAGTGTTTAAAGAGTATTTTAAAATTCTGTAAACCAGCTTCTTCCTCACAATAATTACTTGATGCCTGAGCTATGTCAGTGTGAGCTGTCCAAGGATGTAACCCAAAGTTTCGTTCGAATCATTAAAAAAAAAAGAACAAAAAAAAACCCAGATGTAGTCTGTGTTCCCCTATTAATGATTTTTGTTAAAATGTATGTCCTCAGGTGAATCCATTGGAAAGGTTCACTGAACAGAAAGACCGCGCTTTGTGTATGTATCTTTGTTGAAGGACTGATACAAGCCCAGTATGTAGGGCCCAGATGCAATGAATTCTTGTCCATTAATTGGCTACATCTTTGTTTCATGTTTTTTGTTCTGTTCTTCTATATACACTGTATAGACTAAAGTATTAGGCCACTTGACCATGACTGACTCACAATCTCTGTTCCAGTACATCCCAAAGGTGCTTGATGGGGTTGAGGTCAGGGCTCTGTGTGGGCCAGTCAAGTTCTTCCACACCAAACTCATCCAACCGTGTCTTTATGGAGCTTTGCTTTGTGCACTGGGAAACAGTCATGCTGGAATAGAAAAGGGCCTTCAACAAACTGTTGCCACAAAGTTGGAAGCATAGCATTGACCAAAATGTCTTGGTATGCTGAAACATTAAGATTTCCTTTCACTGGAAGTAAGGGGCCGAGCCCAACTCCTGAAAAACAGCCCCATAAAGAGCTTACATTCTCTTTTTTAATGTTTGAGCATATAAGTTAAACATGTCCCCAAATATTCAGCTGTAAGCCAAAAATTATCTTTAAAAGTATTACTGATGTGCTAATAGACAGGTATAGGTTGATTTCAGTAATAAATCCTGGAAAGTACTCAACTCAGACGTGACTTACACGGAAAATCCCCCCATATTCATGACTGTTGATGTTTTAGTGACAATTATTTGCAGTTCATAAGCACTTATTGGAGTGCTTGTCCCTTCAAAGCGGCTAATAAATCTCATAGGCAGCTGTTCGATATCAGGGCATGCCTTAAATTATTACTGATGTGCAACTATTCCACGCTACACTACAGCATGTGGTGTTTGTATATCTAAGGTTTCTCTTCTGAATGATACAGCAGACATCAGAGGTTGGTGCCTCTTCACTCTCGCTGCTGAATCATGTGCAGATTAATGGGAGTTGTGTGAACTGCCCTCAGGGGCCTTTTGAGTGGCCTCCTTATCCTCCTCCTCCTCCATCCTCCCTTTGTCAACTGCATACTGTGGATGATAGACTCTTGTTAAATCCTCATTGCTGACCCTCTCATTTCCTCCTCTGTCTCCATGCAGCCTCTTTTCCTCTATAAGTGCCTGTCTGTTCGTCTCCTCTCTCTTTCCTCCCTCTGCTCCATTCCCTCCATCTCTCTTGAGGGTAGGTCATGTTATCTTTTCACTGGATTCCCTCTGCTGGCCTTTGGTGCATAATGTATAAAGCCGTTGATGTGTGTTTTACACTGTGCCTGACATTATTAAGTTGTTTCAGGCATATCGCTGCTTTTATCTCCAGCATAGAGGTTAATCAGAGGGGATTTATACCAGAACGACTTAGGTGTGCATCAGCCGTTGTCACTCTGAACCTTTTTTTTCCCAACATCCTGTCGATCCCTGTTGTTTCTCTTGCCCTGTGCATATTTTAAAGACAGATTCAGGAACAGGATGTTAGTTTATCCAGTCACTTTAAACTATGACCAGTCTAAAGGAAATGACAGGAAAAAGGTCTAGGGGTAGCCCTGTACTTAGCATAATTGTATTTCTAATTTCTCAGTGTTGGGAATTTACGTAATCTAATCCAGCCTAGAAATCACGGGTATGAATGGAAACTGGAAATGAAATATTAGACGGGACTGTATCATCAGAGACACTTCTCTCACCTTCGTTCTAGATGAGAAGGTACTTATTTCTACATGATTTCACTTTGGTTAGACAAAACCCTTGTTGGTCTTCGTTCACTAAAATTTCAGCTTTGATCCACAAGTGAAGCTTCATTTAAACTTCTGTGTTAAGGAGTTACATCTGCTGTAACTACTTTCAAATAACTTAAATTTATGTCTGTATTTCAATTTAAGTATTTTTGAATTTCCAACTCATTCTTTGTGCATGCCTGTTTATAAATCTACCTCTATTTTAATCAAAATAAAACTCATTTTCTATATTATTAAGCCACCACAGATGGACAAATGTGCTCTTCGCCCTCCAGACTGACGTTCTGTTAAAATACCAGGTCTGAACTGAGTACCTAAAGATACATTCCTTAAATCATACACAATCTGTGTTGCCAGCTGACTGTTCTTTACTTTCAGCAAACACATTGTCTCTTAGAAATATTAAGAAGTAATACTTTGTCTCATTAGAAATGTAGCCCAGGCCCCTTTTAAACATTTCATTTTCAACTGCTTTGTTGTATGTGAGCTCATTATGTCAAACATTGCCCCACTCTTTGCAAAAGAGATGTGGGCAGTTGATGTAGCAGAGAGTCAAAGTGCTGATTAATGCAGCACCTTTGAATATGTCTCATGTCTGACAGCTACAAATGAAATTAAAATTAACAATGAATCTGTGGTAGCTCAGTGGGATACACATTGGAGGGATGCTGTTGCTTTTTGGAGGTAGAGAAGTCAGGCAAACCAGAGAAAAACCATGCGGAGGGGGGCTGGCGGAGGCTGTTTGGGAACATGGCAAGCACGGTTTCCAGGTTGCAACCAAATCAAACATGGGACCAAGCCCTGATTGGGTCTCTGTTGTCGTAACTGGCTGTGCTTGTTTGATCAGATGAAGAGAGTTTAGATTGATAATGAGTTTTGAGTCAGTGGTGCTTAACATCTGCAGTTGGTGGTTATGATTCAGTGGCTTCAGTTCATTTTGGACCGAATGCCTGGGTTTCAGTTCCCAAATTAATGTTTGGATTTAGGCTTAAGAGCATGACTGACTTTTTGCAGATGTAGCCAATCAGGGAACATATGAAAGTAGCTGTCGCCGAAGTTTGAGTTACACAATTTTATTTTAATTTAACGTTATCTGTGAATTACTGTACATTGGCAAGAAATGAATTTACATTCTTTTTGCACAGGTAGATCATGTATGTCACAGCGCTTATACAATAAAGATGTTCAGTGTACTGTACAGGTTGCTGGAAATGTCCTTAGTTTTGCATTTCAGTCATAAACCAAATTTTGTCCTGATGACTAGGTGAAAGGTCAGCAGCTCACCAAAATTATTACAATTCATCCTGAGATGGACATGATTTTCTGTACCAAGTTTTGTTCCATCCGTCAAGTAGATAAATTTGACCTTCTGCTGGTGTTAGAGGAAAAGTCAGGAGTTTGTCAGATTCATCCTCTGGAGACCATGAATGTCAAAATTTCATGGCAATCAATCTACTAGTTGCTGAGCTGCTTCAGTCTGGACCAAAGTGGTGGACCACCTGACTTTTTGTCACCCAGAGAGCCACAAACATGGTTAAAAATCTTGTAGAATCCAAGCTTTCAGAGGCTTTTGTCATGTGTTTTGCTTCACAGTTAAGATGGTTCCTTACAGAAGAACTCAGCCATAGGGATTGATTGTAACGCCCAAGTAGAGAATAGGAAACAATAAATTATACAATTCTCTCACAACACACACACACTCATATCCCTTCTGGGTCAGGCAGCAGCGGAGAACATTTTCCCCGTTGACATTTTGTGTTTCTGGCACAAGATTGACTTCAGAGGGACGGCAGCAGGAGGATTGTTGGTGACATTCCACATTACCTTGGAGATGGATGCTGAACTGTCTGTGTGCAGTTCAGGAGAGGCAGAGAAGCAAAGAAAAGGCAGGGAGGGGCAAGAGGATGGGTGGATGAATGAATGGACAAAAAAAGGGAAATTGAGCAAAATAGGCCAGCAATGCATTCAAGAGCCTTATTGTTTTTTAAACTTTGTTCTGTGCATTCCTAAAGTAGGCTACTGAACAACTTTCCATACGCTGACATAAGAAATCTAAGTGAGATACAAGTTTTATTGTCTTCATAGGCTCTCACTCATGATGTGTGTGTGTGTGTGTGTGTGTGTGTGTTTTGCTGCCAGGGAACAAACCCATGAATGTATAAAGCAGAGTAGCTATTTTGCAGTTTAGCCTTCTGCTAACTTGGACAGGGAGGAAATTATTTAATTGTGTGTGATCTAGACTTGAGAGATGTTATGGAGCCTACGTGATCTAACTCTGATAGTGAAATGACTCATTGCATCTCTCATAATATAAGCTTGTCTGTTTGAGCCAGTGTGCATAATGTGATGTTGTAATTACACAGTTTGGCCACTATGTCCAATTGGAATGAAAGCCAGGCGCTCTTCACTCAGGGCCTGAACAGACCCTTTGAGTGTCTGTTTTCACAGCCTGCTTATTGACATAGCTCTACTTAGGACTAAAGATGAATTATGTGTCTTGGACACACATGATCTTCAATATTTGACATCAATTGCATTTGCACTTAGCTCATTCGTCATCAAATATCAATTTGATCTTCCTAAGACAAACTGTCAGAGGGGTCAAAGATCAGTAGGTCAGCTTTAATGTTTTTCTTTACTTAAACAGCTCTTCTTTATTGAGGCTGATTGGAGTATTGCTGCAGTAAATCTTGTCCATTGCAGTAAACAGTTAGCAAATAACTACTGCTGCTTGTTTTCTCCACCCTGAGGAGGCCCTGAGGAATTTGTAAGTAAATTGGTCAGAACTAATGCAGGGAAGACACCAGGTGGGGTGAGTAACACAACAGCCACTACAGCAGTTTCTGCTCTGAGCAGTTTCTACCTGAGATGTATTCCGAGTGGAGCTTACATCAGTTCCCTGAAACAGATTTTGAAAACTAAATCCCCAAATGTAGCTATATGGAGCAGCATTAACCTTGATGCTCATCCAAGAGGAAGCCAGCCAGCCAAATACCAGCCCCTTTCTCGCTGTGTGTCAGGTCACACTGATGATTGAGGAGCAAGATCCTTGCCCCCGTTTTTCTGCCACATTAGGCCCACACTGAAGGTGGCACTAAACTCCACCACTGAGGAAAGAGAGTATACTGTGGGCGAGTGTGATTGTGGACGTATGTTATGAAAAATGATGGGAGAAATCATGAGCAGGTACATTAAGATTTATGTATTTAGATTAAATTAATCACAAATGAAAATTTATGATTAGCTTAAATTAATTCATGTAAGCAGAGAAGGACAGAAACGCGGAAGGTGTTTATTTGTTTAGAAGGGAACCACAGCTGTAAATCACAGCGCATTTTCCTTCTGTGTTGGTGATGCAGATTATGTTGTTTCCCCACTCTGGTTCACAAGATGAGGAAATTATAGGCTCTGACTCAGTGTTGGCTTCTTAGTCCTGGCACATCATGGCCCTCTATCACACACCAGCATGAGAGAATGAGAGAAACCTGACAACGCAGGAGGAGGAGGAGGAGGAGTATGCAGGTTGGTTAACAGAAAAAGAGAAGGGGAGCAATGAAAGGCGACACCAGTCAAACTTGAAAAGATGGGAAGAGAAGGACAGCAAACATGAATTTACAGAGAGAGGTGAAGACAGGGAGAGGACAGAGAACAAAAGCAGTCGAGGAGGAGGAGGAGGAGGAAGCATGAGGGAGGGACATAAAGCTGGGCCGTGTGCCAGGATCTATTCCACCTTTGCTCTCCAGGCCTTTCTGAGCTGCCACCTTCAGTCACCTCTGTAATGTCATCAATGAAAAGGCCTTTTGGAGGGATGGAGGACTTGACTCGAGGTTCAGATTGTGACCGACAACAGCTTACGCTGCCAAGCCAAGCAGGATTCTGTTAGAATTAATTGGATGTCACTTTCAGGTACAAGGAACAAGGTAGGGTGTTTTTTTTTAACATTATTGTAACTCCAGCTCAAACAGAATCAGAAGATTCTGCAGTACTTGGGATGATGAAATCCAGTGAATAATAACAAAGCTTTTCTCGTCAAGATTTTTCTCACATTACTGAAAGGTTGATTGTCAAGAAGAGGTGCAGGTTATTTACTGCACAGGAGCACATTTTTTTTAGTCAATATGAAAGATAATCTGTTCACTTCAGCAACAACTTGTCATTGACATCAGATGTCTTGTTTTGGCCTGTTAGCACTCCGTAAGCCGATAAGATTTAAAATGAAATAAAATCGAGCAAATCAAAACCCCTCATATTGGAAAGGCTCACACTGGCAAATGTTCAGAGTCTGAGTAAAACGTGCCACGGAGCTTGTCTCTGTCATTGTCTCAGTCCTCAGTTGTGCCAATAATAAAACTTAATGTTGACGGTTGGGTTGGGTTTGATGATTAGTGCATATTCTTGTTGGTTGGCTTTCGCAGATCATAACCGGTCAGGTGTGTGCGGGTATTAAAAACACCACACATACATTTTTGGAACCGTTCTTGAATTCTTGCTGTATTTTATAAGTTGTGTAAAGAGTACTACCTTTGATACAAACCTAGATGACAGTATTTTTCAGATGCATTAACCAGTAGTGAAGCCCTCTGGAATGGACTTCATTCTTCCAACAGTCCTAAAACTGACTGAAGTTCGCTGACTTAATTGTACATTAGTTCTGGTTTAGCAGGGTCCTGCCTGCGGTGTTTTTGTATGTTTGTGTGTTTCTATGTTTAGTTTTATTTCTAGTTTTTCATCTTTTTCATCAACTTTGAAAATGTTTTTAAACTAACTAAGCTTTATTAGCTAACTAACTTGAAAATGACTACTAATGGTCGTTTGAAACTACAGCAGGTCAAGAAGCAAACATTTCTGTGCTATTAGAAGTCATGAGACTTTGATAGACTAAGCTAAAATAAATATGGCAAATTCAATTCAGTATTGCTTAATCGCGTGTTCTGGGTCACATTGAATCTACTGAAGATGTGCAGAATCTGTCTGTCCACTTGGTTTTTCTATTGATTTTGCTCTCGTGCAACATGATACATAAATAAAGTATAAAGTAAACAACATTAAGTTAACAACGTGACATGAAAAGTTCAGAGGAAGACTCTTTGCTGCTTCTTTTTGTTCCTCTCCTTCTCGCTTGCTGTTAAAGAGAATTACATCCACATGAGAAGCGCCCTGTCATGGAGCGGTTACAGAGCCTGATAGGTCTTCTTTCCAACTACTAAAAGTTCTTGACTGTCGACGTTTCACAGCCCCTTTTCTGTTTCAGCCTGACACTAGTGTCAGCGCAGCAATATGTGCATGTGCGTACACACATATGGACACACACACACACACCACCCACCACACCACAAGCTGTCAGCACCTCAACCGCCAGTTCCAACTGTGAGAATATTTCACAGCACTGATGAGGGCTATAATGTGCAATATGCTCACTAATTCAGTCACTCTCTCCCTCCCACTGTATTTTTTTTTTACCCTTAATCTTTCTCCTCCTTCCTCACTCTGTGCATCCATCAGTGTGACATCTGTTGTCCTTTTCGCTACTGGAGACTCGATCTGTCCAAAATGCCCACTCTGCTGCCACTCTGTTCCCATCTCCCGGTGATTCGTTTATGCCCTACAGTTGGCGTGAGGGCTGCTCAGAGACTAAGCCCTTAATTACCACTAGAGTAATGAGCATTAAAGGTTCGAAGAAGCGTGGATATGATCCATGTGGCTTTGCAACATCTGCTGAACAGTGTGGATTTAATGGACCTATGGTGAGAAGTGTTGGTATGAATGGAAAGACAGAGTTGTGCTGGTCAAATCGGTGTTGAATCTTCTGGGTTGCTTCGCGGCATAAAAAGAGGTTCTTTCAGCACAAAAGCAGTTAAAGCTTTCACAGTCCACAAATGGCACATGCCTTGTATGGTATATTGTATAAAATGTGTGTATGTACACTGATGTGTAGCCATTCCCCTAACAATGGTTATATTGATGTAAAAACTGTTTCTCAAGTTTGGTAGTTACACCACGTAATCAGGTAATGTCAGTGGCAATCTGTTCAGGGTTCAAGAAGTGCAGTCGAATCATAATCATAGTGTAACCATTGTTCTATCATCGTCTGTTGCTCTTCTCCCTTTCTGTTTTTCTTTGGTGAGGAGTTACTTAACAGCAGACTGAAACGCAATGTTTCACTGCCCTCTCATGTTGAAAGTCTCGAGGCTTTTTCGTGCCTGACCATGAGGCAAAACGTTTATTTGTCTTCCTGCTTGCTTTTGTTTATTTGTTTTTGTTTTTTTTAAAGGCTTACTCCAGAGATTTATTGTTGAAGGAAGTTGAGGGGCTCACAAAAGAGAGAAAAATGTAAGCATCAGTGGTTGAGTTATCCTGACTTTTACTTTCTAGTGAAGGTCAAGCTCAAAATAAAATGCTTGCCTCTATATTTCCCATAATGCAATTCCCTAGCGTCTTAAAATAAATAGAAAATATACAGATAATAAGGTTAATAATGAACATGTTGGCACTAAAAAGGCACTCTGTGTGTCCCTGTAGTCCCTTCAGTGTACAACACAGTTGACTGATAGCAGAATACTGGCAGGTTTGCATTGTGTTAATATCAGGGGTGTGCTTGCCCTGTACATGTGTAAATAATAAAAGTTGCAACCTTTACTCAATGTGTTGTATAGTAGTGTAGGAAATATCACTCTAATGAGAATGTTTGACTTCTGTATGTACTCATAGCTAAACAGGTAAGTTGACCTTTGGACCAATCTCCCAAAAACTCAGTGTATTACCTGAACATATTAGGGAAGTGGAATATTATGCAGCAAAATGAAATCTGTGAAGTCAGTCTCCATAAATTGTGTCTAGTAGAAATTAAGGGAACGTTTGTGTTTTTCAGGACTTTGCTGATTCAATATTCCACTTGGTGAGGGAGAAGTACCGGTCGCTGGTGGGCGGCTGCAGTCCTGCGCACGCTCGACACAAATCCCTGGCAGGCATCGTAATGACCCAAGGTATGGCAAATTTCATTGACTTTTATATATCACTTTGAATTATTGAAGTGGCGCAATATAGAGAGTGTGAGGGGATGAGAAATGGGTAGGGGAAGGAATTCTAGATCGAGAGAGAAATGATAAACTGAGAGAGAGAGTTTCCGCTTCATGCTTTACCTTAGATTCGTGCAGGAGAGTATACCTTCCTGATGAATTATTGACTATTCAGAGTCTCTGAGGGGAATGCGACATGATAGTGAGTGTCAGTCATCCCAACTGCATGCTGGACTTGCTGTGCTCAGGCAGCTTTGACAGGAGTTCTGGATGCCACAGTGGAAATCTTAACTAGATCATCTTAAAACTTAATCTGAAACCCAACTGAGTGACACAGCGAAGGAAGCGTGAAGAGGAGGAGGAGGCGGAGGAGGAGGTGTGATGCTGTTCTCCTGCAGCATGAAACAATGAGTTACCAATCTTTAATGTTTTATTCATATTCCGTGCTTTGTGTTTGTTGCATATTAGCCTACATTAGGGCCTCCCACACATACACGTGCACACAAGAACACACACAGATCCAGATGTGGAGCACATGTCACTAATTTCTTAGTCACATATACTCCACATCTCTCATAGCACAAGATACACTGAAGCCCACAAAAACACCAAAACAATCTCACATGAAATCTGTACAAGCTGTAAACGAACTATTTGGGTTTTTTTTTTTAATCTGCTATTTGTGAACAACTGTAGAACATTTGAACTTTTTACGTAAAACTAAGCTAAATCATAACCAACGCCAAACCCAAAACCAGCTGATGTTGTTAGTTGTTGGTGTTTGCTGGCTGATTACTGGCTTTTGTTTTGGCCACTACCTTCACATACTTACAACATAGTATTGCAGAGTCTAATGATAGCTTAAACATCATTTAATATATAATGGATATCTCCCATCTTTACCCATGTATCACTGTGTTGATAACTTAATAATAACAAAATAATCACCTTAATCCAACAAATGGAATGGAAACTAAAACAGGTTGGGCAGGAATACTCCAGAGCATTAGTCCTTCACTTTTTTCTTGGACATAATACATAAATGACCATACATACACACAAATGCACTCATATCGGCACTTGTGGAGTGCTGACACACACGTGCACGCGTGCAAATCCGTATGCACACACACACAGTGTTATCTCCCTGTGTGGCTGCAGGGGTCAGTGAGGAGGGATTGGTATCTCTCCTGTCTTTGGAGTGCTGCAGCTCATCAGTTTAGACTTCAGTGAGACCGCCGCTCATCCTGACCTAATCCAATCCCTCTCCTCTCCTCTGCCTCCCAGTAATTGCTTCTGTTTGTTTATTAATAGCACACGTTATCTTCAGAGATCCAGATGTAGGGCTGCCAAGTATTCGCAGC
The DNA here is from genome assembly GCF_020382885.2 of Scatophagus argus. NCBI lineage: Eukaryota > Metazoa > Chordata > Actinopteri > Scatophagidae > Scatophagus > Scatophagus argus. The sequence goes on along the minus strand of NC_058510.1, from coordinate 14,620,780 downwards.
AAGGCGGCGGCAGCAGCGGCAGCAGTGCGGTGGTCGGCATCCGTACAGTCGGACACCAAACTTGACAGGAGCGTTGGGGAAGCCTTTTCTGTTCCCCGCAGCCCCTCCCTTTCTTTCTCTGTGTCTCATGCCTCTGCTTTTGCCTCAGGAATATTAATCAGGGTCCGTCTTTGAACTGCAGACAGACAGCAAACCCCCCACCCTTGCTGGAGTCCTGCCGAGACAGTTGAGCTTGCAACCTGAGTGAGATTAGCCTCGCCACCAGGCTGAGAGCTGCGAGACGGCCGCCAAAGTAAACCACCAGCACACATTGTCAAATAGTGTGGAAAATCTCATTTGAATCTATCAGAGATAGCATTCTGCGCTTGGAGATTGTAAACAGCGTTCAGATGTGCTCAGAGACATGAAAAATCAGGAACGTCCACATAGAAAAATGCTAACAAGGCCCCCCCTTCCTCCTCTTGTTAACTTGTTTGTTGGATGGGATGAAAGAAGCTTCTTCTGAGGCTTTTTTTATTCAGCAGGGTGATGAGACTCGGAGTGTGGAAAAAATACCACAGGGACTCAAAGAAAGAGATGAGAGCAAAGGGTTTCAAACAAGTTGATTACAAATGACGGTTAAGCTATGGTTCTTAGTCCGCATATCCATTTTCAAATAGGGATTTTTCTCGACTCTTTATCTGGTTTTCCGGCTGCCGCAAATTTTCACGTTCAATAATCGCATCCGGCAACAAAAAACAGCCTGCTAAGAGGCAAAAAAATTAGCAGAAATGTGCCCAGGGTGTGTTGCAGCCGAGAGAGAGATTTGAGAGCTTCAGCAGTATTTCACAAAGACACCCTTATATGTTCAGAGCGGTTGCCTGTTAAAGCTAATAAAGATTCAACAGGGTGCGTTCTCCACTCTTGCCAAGTTGTTGTCTTTTTCTTTTTCTTTCTTTTCAAAGATTCTCTGTGATTAAAACATCACGCGTTGAATGTCATTCAATGCAATCATCCAACATCTTTTGATGAAGGAAAATGTGAAAGACAGGATTTATGGAGCTCACCCTAAATGGCATATAAATGAGTTTACTACAAGCTGACCTTGAAAGCTCAGTCTGCTTTAGAAGAAACTGTTTTTAAAGTCTGCTTTATGGTGCTCAGAGATAATGGGTGGCTTATTAGAAAACATTTTTCCCTGTTTTAAAATCATGGAGAATAAAGGGATTCAGATAATAACTTAAAATATTTCTGTTTGACTCCCAGTGGTTCGTAATCATGATTGCCGGTAAAGTATTCTTAACAATTTGTCCCCGCTTTTCATATGAAGTATGAAATTACCTTTTTGTTGAGGGTTTATCGTGCAGTGAAGTGCAGAGAAAGTATTCTGATGCTTTACTCACATAATACATGTCTTGAATTCTATTTAAAAAAAAAAAAAAAAGCAACATGTACTTGATATCAAAACTGAAAGTGCTCATTATGTAGAATCACACCTGTCAGTGTTGATTTATAAAAACAAAAAAATCTCTTACAAGTCAACAGTCAACTTGTTTCAAGTCTTTAGAAGTGAGTGTGATAGGAGACATAATGGTTATATTTCTGTATTTTACTTTGAAGTGATCTGATGCTAGAAAATGAAACTAGAAGTTTTTTATTGAAAAAAGCTGAAAGTTATGGGAAAATGTAGACTTACGATCGTGTGTGAAATGTTATAGAGCAGATTTATAAAGTAACTAAAGAGGAAATACTCAAGTCCAGTCCTTGAGTACTAGTTATTGCACTTTTCATGGCTGGTTTCTTCCCACAGTGCAGGAGACAGCTGTTAGCAACACAGATCCACAGCACTGACCTCAGGCCTGTAGCTGTACATCCTGCAGTATGGCTTCCTACTACTGCTAAATAGTTGCCATTGGTCTGATGCAATGAACATGTTTTCTCATGAAGAATAATACTCCCAACAAAAAACTTTATACTTATGTTGGAATTCCTGCATATTCTTGGCAAATTTCCACATTAATGTACTTACTTGCATTTTTTTTAACATTCCCTTGGTACATTATTTGTTCCAGTGATCAACTGCCATTACAACACCCTTTGAAGAATGCAACGAAGGGAAGAGTTTTCTCTCTCATGAATGGTACTGGAAAACAATAAAAGAAGAACTGTAGCAGTTTTTCTACTCAATTTCTTTCATGTACTTCACATCTGTTCTGAGTGACTGATACTGTGTCAGCATATTTGTTGGATTTAAGCATTATAATGGAAGAACAGTCTTATCCAACATAGCTTTAGTACAGTATGCAGCAAATTAAAGGGGCATTCCACCATTTTTACACATAGAGTTTAATGTAGGATACTACTCAGCCTTTGAAAACAGTTTCATAATGTTTTCTGTGGCTCTCCAGGAAGCTTTCCAGTGTTTGAAAAAATAACCCCTGTCAGGGGATGTAAATACGAAATGCCACTGAGTTACATTATGGGATACCCAGTTAAGATGCAGAGTTTTTGGAGCTTGTCACCTTATTAGAGACTAAAAGTCTAGTTTTCTCAGCCTCAGTAACACATGCTGATTGTATTGTTTCCCTTCTGCGCCCCTGGTTGACATCAGTGACCTCATTGCCCCATACTTTTATTCCACACAAAGAGTCCAGCTCCTTCAATCAGAAGCTTGGTCTGGTCTTTTAAGCTAAAAGCTAAATTTAGGTAAGACCGTCTGATCAAACAGCCTTAACGACTGGTTCTCGGTGTGTGCAGCCCTGTGCAGTGTAGTCTGACGTAGTCCGGTTTTAAGAGGGCATTTTGCAAACATGCAAGTAGAGCAAGAGGAGAACCATTGCTATCAGGTGGAAGTAATGCAACATTAAGCAGAAACACTGGGGTAATACATATGCTGTGGCTGTTTGATAAATATTATTTAAAAACAAATTTTCTCCAGAGTTACCTGCAGCTTAAGAGATGTTGTTCATTCTAGACTAGCAGTTTTCCCTTAAGTAGAGGCCAGTGTGTGGTAATAATGACTTTATGGACACCTGTGACCGGGCCCTGTTTTGGTGAGTCAGTGGCACATGGTTTGTGGAGGAGGAAGCACTGGGGCATTAGTTAGAATACATTTAGTCACAGGTGCTGCCATCAGTCATGACCAATAAAATTACCTCAGTCCTCAGTCCCCGTTTTGAAAGCAGCATGTCTTTGCCGCTAGACTCAAGCAATTTTGCGATGGATGGAATTGCATGGAGTCGAACTGCAACAAAAGCCTCTCTCAAGAGGAAACCCAAATCCCCATGGCTGAATATAATGTAGATTCAAATAAGTTGAACTGACCAACTTAGCCTCAGAAAATGCTGGTAATATTACTTCCCTTTGATATGATTGCAGTTTCCTCAAACTGTTAGCTCTGGTTGGTGGGCAATTCTACACAAATTCCCTTTAATTCTTGACAGGGAAATTGCACTGCTTGGCTTGATTGTTACCACACCTCCCACCTCAACTTTGATTGCATGTAAATGCTGCTTCAAAATACTGTGTTAAATAACCTTTCACCTGACAAAATAGTCTGTGTTCCATGTGCTCTCAAAATGTGTATTTATCTCTTGAGTTACCATAGTGAGGCGTCTTGCTGTTAAAAGCCGTTGACAGTATTATGTACTGAACAGTAGTGCAGTTGCCATAGTGAGTAATTCCAGGTTTCAGTCTGTGATGTACATGCTTTTTGACAGTACTGTTATCCTGGGGTGTGACATCTTTGAATCACCAGTAACAGATGTAGTTGTGTGTGGAGAGCGCCTCAGGCCTTGACTCTACTCTACCTTGTTCCTTTTGACCCTCTCTTTTTGTATTTCTGTGATGCAGCTGATTATTCCTGGTTTAAAATCAGCACAGTGCCTGTGGGGCACTGTCTCTCTCTCTCTCTCTCTTTCTGCCTCTCTCACTGTTTCTCTTCCTCCCCTCTCCTCTCTCCTGCAAACTGAAGGCAACCTCACTGCCAATTTCATGCCAGGGTAGTGAGCAGCGCAGCAGAAATTATCCACTGCAAAATTGATCTAAACAATCGCAAAGTGGAACGGCAAGGAAAAGCAGGAGAATGAAATTGGGAGAGTCTGTTACCTTTTTCAACTTGCTTTATCACCCTGAAGTAATTGTGGTGCATTGCTTACAGGGATTGCCACTAGTTGAAGTCATGATATAGAATTTTTTATGCCGCTGTTCAGTCATAAATATTGTATATTTTCTGTGCACTGGTACAGTAGGTTTATTTATTGTTGTTGTTGTTGTTGTTGTCAACTGATATTCAAAAAAAGAACTGTGCCGAAAGATGCTTTAATAGTGTAAACCGTTGACAGATTTGATTAATCACTGCAGCCAGCTGTATGCACAGGATGATGTGCATAATAATATACACAGTTCTGTTAATGACCAGTTTACACCCAATCAAAGATCGGCTCCTTGTAAAACAGACTAGTGAATAAATGTGTATGAGCCACGGGAGGAGCAGTAAACAGGAACCGTTATTACTCACAAAAACAACATTAAATACCCTCACTTGTCATTTTGGAACATGTTTTTTAACACTCAATTTAGAAAACGAATTGATACAAGCCAGTCCACAAACGTGTCAGGAGTGTGAGGTGTTTTTGCTCAAAATTAAATAAAATAAAGAGTTTAATCTGGTGTTAGAGACTCTCCTTGCATGAAAAGTGGATCTTAACCAGTGAAAATAAGACTGCTCACTATTGCCTATATGTAATATTATAATATTACACACAATATATACAGTATATAAGTCAAAGTATACTTAATGTACAGAGTCAGCCGAAATAATGTATACATACATCAGGAAAAAAGGGTAATGCCATCTGTTGGGAAAACATCGTACAACAGTACACAGTGTTATTGGAATTTGATCAAACTTACAAAGAGGTATCTATATATAGAAATACTTATACAAATTAAATATTTATGCATGTTTTTCTTTTCTTGATGTGTGTATACATTATTTTGGTTGACTTTGTACTTTTTGATAAATACTTAATACACCAACACACAGTTTTCTACACAGTCTTTAATTGCATGAAACAGTCATTTTTTTCCACAGCTGAAAACTACCCAGCTGGGGGCATGTGAGAGGCACAGTGTTTTTTCAGCTGAGACTCTTTGGTTGCTATGATACAGAATATCCGTGGAAGTAGCTGACCCCTCCTCCAAAATGTTCCTCCATGCATTATTTTTCATATTGCATATTGCAGCAGTCTTTGGATGTCATCTGGTTGTGTAGGATGTGACATTTGGTCACTGATAGTGATGAGCACAGCATTTTAGATGAACAATTTTCAACAGAAAAAAAACCACAACAAATGTACCCCTACTTGTAGCATAACGTAAATACACATCACTCCCAGTACAAATAATTCAAATATATGCTGACGTCAGGGGGAAAAAGGGTTTTGGTGCTTTACCGGTTTCGCTGACGTCACACACAGGAGAATGGTCTGGAAGGACGAACGTCTGCGTGATGTTAGCAAAACCGGTGAAGCACCAAAGCTTTTTGTGAGTCTCATGCTGATGTCTTTAAAGAAAATCGGCGCTAATTTCTCCTCAGTGTTGTCACTGTATTTCCTACATTTTTCAAATAGAACCAGCTGCATACATCGAGTGTATCACACATATCACAAACCGCTAACTGAAACCAGTCCAAGTTCTAAAACCCCTCTGCCCACTAACTGCCCATCACTGAAGACAGACATGTGCTGCTGTGTCTGTCTCTGGTCATGTTAAAGCTTTCTGTAAATTGAAGAGCACGGTCTGGGCCTTCTCTAAGTGAAAAGTGTTGTGAGATCCGTTGTTATTTAGCGTTTGTGCTGGCAAAAGGAATCAATCACAAGAAGGGTTTCCAAGATTGAAGATCTTTGTTATATAAACATCTGAGTCAGTCACTGCAGAGTAAGGGCGGAATAATAATGATACATGTTCACATTTTTGTACTAATAAAAACCTGCACTCCCTTTTCTTATCTCTTTCCATTAACTTCTTTCTGGTCTCTTATGGCATACGGTATTCACAGGTCTACACGTTTTAAATCATCATCATCATCATCACTTCTGATGGACATGTCTAATAGCTGGTGGGGGCCACCTCTACGCTTGAGTCAAGAACAACTGCAGGGTGTTATCCATCATTATGATAATGCTGATTTATTTTTTATCATGTCATGTTTTTCCATCAACCATTTCTCTAAGGACTCACACTGTCTTTACTGATTGCCCAATCACTGGCCAGCTCTTAGTCAACACTCTGGGTTATACAAGACACATATATGAAACTGACTGAATAATTATAATTGGGTTGAATAAATGTCTTGTAAATAGTGGCTAAGTCGCTAAACAAACAGTTATTGCAGTTTTAATTAATACCAGTAAAATAACTTGACAAAGTGATTTGTTTGATTCATTTTGTATATATTCACAAGAAATAATGCAGAACCAACCAGAGAAAGAAATACTTACTTGACAAAAAGCTTTATGTAAGGTCTGTTTTTAGTCCCATTTTCTGATCCAAGTAAGCACTTTGTCACTTAGTTTTAAGTGCTGTATAAAACATATATATTATTCTAATGAGTACATTAATCCCATTTTTTCCTGCCATCAACTTGACAGTTTGTTTAAATAAAAAAATTAATTAAGTGTTAGATTTTGTTAGAAGCTTCCAAATGTAGTTTCTGGAGTAAAAGTTTAGCTTATTCCACCCTACCTTAGATTTGTGCTCTTTTTTTCCCTCAACTGCCCACACACACTCCTCCCTCCCTTCACTTTTTCCTCCCTTGCCCTCCTTCCTATTCCTCATCAGCGGAGGTGTCAGGACTCCACCGCCGCAGTGCCATCTGGGCCAAGGCTGATAAAAGCTCATGTGCCGGGCCGGCGATGCCTGCAGGTCTGCCAGAAGCCAGCGAAGCCTGACTTTCAGGGGCGATGGGAGAGATTTGTGGCAGCCGAGGAAGGAATGTCATGCCGTTAACGTGCTGATCCAGCCTCTCCCCCCCTCTGCACCTCCTCTGTCTATCTGTCAGTCAGGCTCTTGCATGGCCCTGCACTGGCCTGGATCCTTCCTCATCTCAAAGGAAAGCCAACACAAGACAGGATGACTTTGTGATCTGTGATCTCTCTCAGCATTTGCTTCATGTCTCACATTGAAAATGTCGCTTAGGTGAGATGGGTGGGTTAGAAGCTCCTCACTCAAGCCACCCTTGAGTTCTTGAAGAAGTGGAGCAAACTGCGCCTGGTTCTTCTCCACGATGCTTCCTTACTCACTGGCACAACAGGCTGACTTATTCTATCAGTGACACAGTAATTAGTTTTTGCAGGCCCCACCCAGGAGCTGATGAATCTGCGCTGTGGTACTGAAGACTGGCCAAAAGAGATGATGCTGCTGTCCCTCTTTCCGGGGAATTAGAAATGCTGTGACCTCCTCAAGGTGCTATTATGGATGCCTACGTCTGCATCCCAGTCACTGAAGACATTTTACGTTTGCTTCTCAGAAGATAAACTCACAGTATTTGGCCCTCCAAGGGTATTTTTAAAATATACTGAGGCAGGAGAAAAACCACAGTGGTTATAGAGCCTTGTGGCCACACATGTCAATAACTGGCTCATTGCAGCACCCTTAAAGCAACCACAAAGTCACACAGAGCTGCTGAACTTGGGTTTCAAAGTAAATATCGAGAAAAGTGTCTTTTTCTGTTTGTAAACTCGGTCCACTCTGCTGTGCCGCTGCATGTGAAGAGGTGAAATTACTGAATGAGAAGGCATGGTGTTAGCCCAGTTTGTGGGTGGAGGGTCTCTTCAGCTAATCCTGACTGGGGTGGTGTGATAGGAGCTTCTGAGGAGACGCTCACTCATGCTCCTCAAAGAACTGTGGTGATGGAAATAACCCACAGTTATCTGTCAGAATGACCTTTTTACCCTGTTCTGCTCTTACGTTCTCCTTTTCATTTCACTGTGAGAGTAAAAGGAACTCTTGTAGGATCAAGTTAGAGACATAAGTTCAGTCTGAGGTCTGTTTTTACACCCATCCGTTGCTGTTAATGGTTGCATTTTATTGGCTTTATTTGATTTTAATTTGTCTTGTACTTCTTTCATGTTTGTCTTGTATTTTCTTTATGCTGCTTTACCACTACGACTACTTTAAAATTTGCCATGACAAGATTTTATACAAATTACGAAATGTATACAACGTGTTATACATTTTTGACACAGTTGAACCAAAGGTATACTCATTACTTCCTTAGGGCATGTTAGTGATATCTAACACTGTTGAGACGGGCCGAGGTGAAGAGTGGCAGCGCACTGAGCATGACCTTATTGATGGAAAATACATCCCTTTTCCCACATTGCAGTATTTATTCTGAGAAAGGCTTTGTGGCGACTCTAACTGTATTTTCTAAAATACTTGAGGTGCGACTCCTCTGCTGCATATGAATTGGTCTGAATTAGAATCAGATTTTCACTACACGATTGCTGTTACCGAAAAGAATTTACAGTAATGATATTATTACAATGTCTATAGAAAAAATCAATCGAATCATCAGTCATCTTTAACTTTCTTTATTATTTGTTTTGTCTCCTTGGCTAATGAATTACACTCAAGGTACAAGTGTAGGGAGGTGGAGAGAGAGTCTGTAACCATAACTGTACAAAAAGAACAATCACACTTAATGAATAGCGAAACTGCAACCAGAGAACTGATAAAGATGAAAGATCCACAAGGCTTACATCTGTGCTGGATTACTCACACAATATTATCATATTTGTATTATTAGCATGATACCAGTATTTCATTTTTAAATACTGTGGTTATTGTCACTACAGGCACATCATAACACCGCTGGTCTGATTATAATAAAGTACAAAAAGAATGAATCAGAAATACTTTATTGATCCCTGGGGGATCCCTGGGGGATATTAAATGAAAAGTGTCTAATTTTCTGCTGATTCCTTTTTGTTTTTTCATTTTTTTGAAGAAGTGTATTTTTTGAATGTGGAAAACGTACATTTGTTTTCCTCCTTTGTGAATGCCCGTGAGTTCTTGGACTTTCTTGAGAATGATAAAATATCTTCCACAGACAGAAAGAACATTAAGGACATGCATTTGGTATTTAACACTGAGGGTTACTATTAAACTCATGGATTAAGGAATTAATGGAATCAACAGAAAGTTTATGACAAGCATAATAAACATTTGTCTGTGTGGAACTGTTCAACAGGTCTGGACCTGAGGCACGCCCAGGTGGTGGCGCTATCCACGGGCACAAAGTGTATCAACGGGGAGTATCTGAGTGACCAGGGACAAGTGGTCAATGACTGCCACGCTGAAGTGACAGCCCGCAGAGCGCTGCTACGCTTCCTCTACTGTCAACTCGAACTGTTCTTGAGGTAATAGGACTGTCTGTGCAGCATCGTTCTTTGAGGGTTGCACTTAGATTGTCTGCAGCTTTGAAATTCCTGTGATATTTATTTAACACCCCTGAAACGGTCAGATAATGCTCACTATAACTAGTTGGTTAGTAGTCTGAAAGACTGCTTTGTTTTTGAAAAATCAATCATCCTTATTGCATGCTTCTTCACTGACCACATACATGTGAAGTGACTTATTTACTGCCAAGTCTCATCACAGTTCCCTAAAGCTTAATCTGACATTTTTATGTAGCTTATTTTATTTATTTTAGACATAAATCATAACATAATGAAAGAACAGAATAAAGGTTAAAATCATTTGTATATGATATAATAAAACATACCTTTCTTCAGTTCAGTACACTCTGAGGTTTATCTGTCTTAAAGTCCAGCTGAAATTAGTTTAGATTAGATTAGATGCTCTCTAAATCTCACGTCCGTCCTGTGTTGTCATTCATTTCATGATGACCCCCCCGCCCACTTTAGTATTTAATTGATGAAAAAATGATATGAAAAGGTATGATTAAGTGTGATTTCAGTTTGACTAACCAGGCTAAATCTCAGCTAATTTCAGCTACTTACATTCCTGAGCCAAATAAATCACTTAATGACTCCTCTCTAGTTGTGATGCTGTTGTTTGAGCATGAGCATGCTTTAATTTAATTTAATCTCTAATATTAAAAGTACAGTTGCTCATAATGCACTAGAATTGTCTCTTTCAGTGTTACATTATTGCGTTGTGTACTGCATTCTACTGTTGTATCAGGTCAAGGAGGAGGTAATCATACGTGCTTAATATGCACTGTGCTGTTGGGTGATTTAATCCACTTCAACAGTACGGCTGGTTATGTTCCAAATATGTTCATTTGAATTCATTTCAATCTGGATGTCATTTTACTATTAATTATTTCAAAGTGGAGGGAATGTTGGGATGTTTTATATATTTACGTACAATTTAACTGCTCATTTTTAGATCAGCTTTTGTACTAAAACTACATGGGGTGGCAAAAACTACATTTCAGTCATTTATCCACTACTGTCAGTGATGTATTTCATCTCCTCTGCTTGCTACCTATTTTTTTTACACACACTTAATTGCAAAAACACCTCAGTTAATTGTAATAGCTGACTCAATATCTGGATGTACTTTTAAACTTTGTTTTTTCCAATTAGTTGAACTTCTCTACAATCTTTTCAAGTGCTCCGTAGCAACTGCAGAAGTACCTCCTGGGGTACACATACCCCGGGTAAGAAATGATTGATTAAAGAGATCACATGTAGCATTTCCACATTAAAATGTCTAAAACAAATGACTAGACTTTTGTTATATATTTGGTTGAATTGTGTGCTTTAATTATCTCAAAAGGCTCCAACAATGTTCAAATCAAGAGGAATCAGTATTTTTATTCAAGGTAACAGTGCATTTCATTTGGCCACCTGTTGCTGTAACTTGCAGGGTGTGGAGTCAGAGAGTCTGTGTTACAAACATTACCAAGAACCTTTCTGTCTGAGACACATCAGATTTTCATTAGCAATGGTGGTAATTTAGCAAAGACAATAACTCCCATGGTCCCATGCTACATACATCTTTTGTTTTGATATTACTGAGAGACCCCAGCAGCAGTAACGACATACTGTACATTTAAGTTTGTCTGTTGCCAACATGCTGCTTAGCTTTGATAGACTTTAGTTTCCAAGGTGCCTTTTACCATGTATTACATTACAGTATGCTTAATAGTACTAAATATCTTGTTTATTGCGACCTCCCGCTGCAGTGCCTAATAATACTCTCTCCTCCGTATTAAGCTCCATGGAAACAGTACCTCTTTGTTCTCCAGAGACTTCTCCATAACCAGCCATGTGTGTGCTGTTCTCTCCAGCTAACTAAGCATACTATCACACACTCAAATGGTTCAGCTCAGGGTCTCACTGGCCTGTTTGTTTCAAGCTCTTTTTAACTGTACCTCCTTTGTGTGCCTTTTCAACCTGTAAAGTGTAAAGTCTGACTAATATTTTTTTCCAAAATTATTTAAGTATCAAGAGGCAGTCTTGATGAGTTTTGACTCATAAGTGCCTCTGGTGCATAAGCATATATTATGTTTTTGAGCTCCCTGAGGAAGTCGATAGCAAGGCTGATTCATCAGATTAGTGGTTAGAAGTCTAGATCGTTGAATGTCATATTTGCATACACAGCACTGACTTTTTGTCTTAGCACAATGCTGGATGGCAGGTACAGAGACTTTGCGGCTGAGTAAAATGGCTAATGGGGAAGATAACTTATAATGAAATGACCAAACAAAATGCCACAACTGCCATATTTACACTCAGTGAAAGGACATCGGAGACAGAGGAGATGTTATATAAAGAGTGCAGTCGTGCTTTGCATTATGATGCGTAGTTTAAATATATTGTAGCTACGTGTGTGTGTGTGTGTGTGTGAAAGATGAAATCCTTATTCCTGCTCACAGCAAAAACAATGACCCATTTTTTTAAGTTAGATTATATATCACCTGGTCTGCCACAGAGCATGTATTCAGCTCATTGTTAATGGATGGGTAAAAAAAAAACCAAACAACTTTTTAAACTTCTGATTTTGCTGCCTTAACAAATGTGCAGCATGTTTTCTAGTGACTCATATTGCTCTGGTGTTCTTCTTACAGTATATTATATGCACAGGTTGCAGTTGCAAGCAGCCTCAGACAGAAAGTAAAGAGTTCTTTTTTTGTGTAATTTGTTTGAATTTGAGTTTATTTGCAACAGATGTTAGTTTAGACGTTACCTAGCACAATAAATACTGACCCTGTGTGAGCAGGCTGCTTCACCCCAAACAGCCAATATAAAAACAGACAGACGTCAGACATTAGCTTTAGCATTAGCCAAGCAATATACTGGTACCACAGATAATTGTGATACCTGTGTGTGTGTGTGTGTAGCAGCTCAGCCGCTGTCGCTGTCTGAACTCAGGAAGTCCTGTTCTTCCACTCCAGTCTGTTATTTGTACTCCGGGATTCCTATACTCGCTGTGTGTATAAGAAATAACAAGGCGACATTTTCAACATTTTTGTCAGTACGTACCAAAGTTTCATGTTTCCACTGAGTTCCATCAGTTGCAGTGTCAGTAACAGCATCACAGTGGCTATAAAACAGTTAATATGGCGTGCCAGTAAAACCCATGCTGCACCTGACATATTTCTCCTATCCATGCATCTTTGCTATATATTTACCCATTACTGTAACACAGCCAGTTTAGTTGACCTTCATGATGACACTTTCATGACTCAAATGCAAAGTGCGTAGCTGTAGACCACAGGTTAAACTCTCCCTGTTTCCCTTGAGACATTTGGACAGCCTGAGTAATGTCCAGGAGTCTGTGTGACAGCAGGAGAATGGACTGTGGTGAGACAGAGGGCCAGTGTCCATCTCTCTTCTCTTCTCTGCCTCACTCCATCATTGGAAACAAAAAGTGGAAATCTATTTTCCATGCTGTGATGAATGGTGTTACCTTTCTCATCAGTCTCCTTACTTGTTGTTTGCTTTTTCTCTTTTTCACGACTGAAGTAAAAGACCAGAGGACTGGGAGGAGTCGATATTTGTGCGGCACAAGGAGTGCAGCTACAGATTGAGAGAAAACATCCATTTCCACATGTACATCAGCACATCGCCGTGTGGCGACGGGAGGCTCAACTCGCCCTATGAAATCACCACTGACTGTGAGACACCAGGCTTTTCTATTACTTATAAGTTGACATTGTTAGAAATGGAAAACGAAACCTATTGTTAATAAACATATGATGTATTTCTTTTTAATGTAATCACTTTTGTTTTCTTTAGGATCTCAGTCTCTCAGGTTTATAGAGAGATCATTTTGTCTGACAGATGTTCTGAAAGCCGCTGCTCTGCTTTTTTTTTTTTTTTTTTTAAACACAACAGAGACAGTCAAGAAGCTGGCATCCTTTCATGTCACATCCCGTTTTTGGCCTCTTTCAGCCACGCTGTGCTGACTAGATGACATTTTATTGCTTACCCACTGAAAATAAATTGTGTATTCATTTAGACCGTTTGCCCAGCATTTTTCTGCCTGCTGGCCTACATGTTGAGAAATGTAATCCAGACTGCATTTTCCATCATTAGAATGTATATGCATCCCTTCTCTTCTTCACAGACTGAAACTGCTATTCAGATCCATGAATATACACTACAGTGGAGTACGTGGGCAGATTTTCATGAAAGCAGTCAGGATAGAAAGAAAGCGGCGAGGAAAGTCGATGATGTCAGTGGAAGAAGCCTTTGAACCTGACACTTTTGGTCATTAAACTTTTTAAATGTTCTGCAGAGCGCTCTTGGAGATTAGGACATTACTTAGTACCTTTTCCTCACTGTTCTTAAACGCTGCTGAGCTGCGAGTTGGAGCTTAATTTTTAGCAGTTGTCACATCAGCCGAAGCCTGAAGAAAGGAAAGGAAGAGAGAGAGTTGAAGTTTAAGCAGAAAGAAATGAGAGAAATAAAACAAAAATTCTCTCAACATGCGCCCTGTTGGGGAGATATCCATGTTGCAGATTTACTCAAAACATTATCTATGTTTTATCCTGTACCTCAGTTTCCTTTTTCCTTCTTCCTGAAAGAAAAAGAAAGTCAAAAACACAAGGACTGAACTGTCGGCTATTATTGCAGTAGTACTTCATACCATGCCTATAAACTGCATCAAGGTGGCATTTCTTTCATCCAGAAGAATCGTTCCTTCTCTTCAATCCAAACAGTATGCTGCTTTGTCCACCCAGCAACAGCCCAGTCAAATTAATTCAGAATTCGGCATTCAGTGATCCCAAAATAATGTAATTCCCTAAAATAAACTACTAACTGTCATCTTACAGAAATATATAACAATAATGAGTCATTTTTTTCTTATTGGATAAACTTTTTCTAATTACATGCAGCTAGTTACACATGAACACCAATAATTAGTAGCTGAGAACATCCCTGATTATACTGAGAGTGTGTACTACACAATGGATCGTTTTCATAATATATTAGAAGCAATAATGGAAAATGTGTATGGTTTAGCTGATGTCTTTTTGGACTCGTATATTTTGAGTAAATTTGATCGGAAATCTGCAAAATGAATCTTGGCTGCTGATTAAATCTGAAACAGCTTTGTGTTATTAAGGAACAACAGGCTTCATTATCAGCTAATTAAATTGGGTATCCAGCAAAACCGTGTAATAAGAAATGACATAATGTGAAGCGATGAAGCTCAGGCTGAGATTGTGTGTGTTGTGTTGACAGTACACAGCAGCAGACACCTCATGAGAAAGCACCGCAGCCACCTACGGACCAAAATCGAGTCTGGCGAGGGGACGGTGCCTGTGCGATGCCGGGGGCCCGTCCAGACATGGGACGGCGTCTTACAGGGCGAGCAGCTCATCACCATGTCCTGTACCGACAAGATCACCAGGTTTGTGCTGTCGGATGTTACCTCTGGATTTGAAATTCTCTTACTTTCTTTTTCTTGTCCTTTTTGGTGTTCTTTCTGTTCAAAATCTAGCCTTTGTTGATATTTCACTTGTTGATTTTGTTATTTGTCAGGTGTGTCAAAACTAAATTAAACAAAAGCTCCTTTCTGTCCTGCTGCCATTCTGAACATCCATGCAGACTGATTTATTCTTCTCCTTTGGTGAGATTAAAAATCTGATCATTTCATTTGTCAGATAAAGTGCTGCCCTTGGTTTCTTTATATTTAAATTGCAGAAATTTAACCAGTTTGATATTGAACTACACAGAAAGTGCTACTTTGTTCACAAATTTTCAGTCTTACATTACTCTTCATATTTTCTCTGTGCTCGGGTAACAATTTTTTTTATGCTAATTCAGTGACCGTGACTCTCTCATAAAAGTGAAGTTGAAAAGATCCACACTTGTATTTCTAAATGGATTAAAGAAAACATTCATAGGACTTCAGCAACACCAATAAGCCCTTAAATATAATTTCATCATTTCTCTCATTGCAGTTATTAGTGTGTGGATTGTGTTGATTTTGTTGTAAAGGTCAACACAAGACACCTGAGTATAAACCCCTAACAAACCATGTGATCAGCACATCCTTTCACCCAGGAGGTGTCTGGAGGAAGGGTAAAAGGATTTTTTTTTGAAGGTTTAACTTTATTAGGAGATTAGCTTCCTTATGAGAAAGAGTGATCTCTGTTTAAGTAAAGCTTTCTAAAGTGCACTTTGTGAGGTTTGTCTGAAGTTTACTTTGCTCTGTGTGTGTACATGCATGTTTGTGTTGACATGAGCTGTATGTGAAATCTTTTTATATACTGGATGGTGATTATTGATTTCCCATATGTGACTTGAACAGCTAATCCTGTTGTAATGAATTTGTGTATTTATCACGTCATTGTTTTAATCTCCAGATCTGTAGCTAGTATAGTCATACAGCCTTTTGTCCGCTTTCTGCTGTTTATTCACCTTATGCCAGGTACATACCAGAATGTAATGGCAGGTTTTCTATGGGCTGCTGTGATTTCACTTGATCCAAAAATGTGCTGTAGGTTTGCTAGCAGAGTGAAGCTGTTTAGTTTTAGTTTAGATTTACTACCTTTAACTCACACTTGAGCGTTTTTACTGTCTGGTTACTTGCTGTAAATTTCAAATGTTGAGGCAGCTATTTAAGGTAATGGTATTCTATAATTGAGTGAAATAAGTTTATTGGCAAATTAAATTTTGAATAGAGCAACTGTTCTAATCTATTCTAATCTATAAATCTAATCTAAATCCAAGTATGACAGTCAAAATCCATGTAACTTTCGCCAAACTTGATTGTTCATTGCAATGTTAAATGCTAAAATGTTTAAGTTAGGCTTGTAACATAATCCACCACCTTCTTTCAGAAGTCACATAGTAGCTAAGTAAACTGTGAAATAATTTATGGTAATTATGAGTAGTGATTTGAGTTTAGTACTAACAACAAAATTCTGAGAATTGCAGTTGTGAACAACACTTTGATATTTAAGTCATTCACCATCTTAATTTAGCATGTTAGCTTGCTAAGATTTGCTAATTCACACAAAACACAAATAGGCCTGCTTCTGAGGCTGATGGGACTCTGAGGTGTTTGTTCATTTGTTGGACAATTTTGACCTCATATTGGAACCATCTGGGAACCATGAATGTTTCTGACATGGACAAAGTACCTGACTGACATAGCCATCCCTGAGTCAGGCTATTAGCCTGCCTAAAAACTCTAAGTTTACAGTCTTCAGGGCACTCAACAATAATAAAGCTCTACTTTCACCCGTGATGTGTTATTTTCTAACAAGTCTGAAATCATTTTTTTGTAAAGTCTTAGTTTTTCTGCCAGGGTGGGCCAAAACAGGAACCGAAACCAGGAATTCAGCTTAGTAAGCACTGCACTGTGCCACTCTCTCTCTCTCTCTCTGTGTGTGTGTGTGTGTGTGTGTGTGTGAGTGTGTGTGTGTGGAAGGGTTGGCACAAACACAGACAGAGAAAGGGAGGAAGAGACAGAGAGAGGTGAACCCTTCTCCTGTGGAGCTGCTGTTAATTTGACCAATTTGATTCAGTTGGCCAGGGCTGGAGATGGTGTGATTAAATCTACCCAGGTCACCAACGGGGGTGAAAGCAATTACTTTACAAAAAAATAGAGTGACGGGGGAGGGAGAAGGGACACCCTGCTTTTCTTCCCTCCCACCATCCCCTCCCCTCCATCCCGCCAGGGCAGACGGCAGACGCACTCTCTTTGCTCCACAGCCTCCCCTTTCTGATTTTTTTTTTATATATATTGCTGTAAATGATGGGTGGCCGTCGTTAAAGTGAGTGGGTCACCAAGGGCCAGTTTATCAAGGTCAGGGTGGAGGGTGGAACTGAGAGGAGCTTAGGACCGCAAACGCACACACACACACACTGCTGCAGTCTTAAAGTGATCCCCTGGATACTCTTCTTGTCCTCTGTCACACTCATTTTGCAGCCTGCCATTACTTTTTTATTTCCCCACTTCTTTCAGTTCCTGCACTTTATTATAGTTAGTTCAGCTCTGACCATCGGGGATTTTTGAATCTTTTCTCTTATTTTAAACATCTTTGATAATGGCTGACGTCTCACCCCATTATTGCTTCACCATGTGATTATGATTTTGTTTTCTTAAGTTGTACCTCTGAAGCTCCTTTGCTAATATTTGATGTGAAGTCGACAGCTGGATTTAATTGAGGGGCCTAAATGGCTTTCATATAACAATGATGTTCTCAATTCCACTGCAGTTTTATGCAGATGAACACATTACTTTAATGGTCGGCGTTTACTGGGGGGAGGAAAGAAAGGATAGATGTGGCGAGAGAGATAGAAGAGGTCTCTCCCCTCTCCTCTCTTTAAATGCACATGCCCGAGCCAGATGGCTGTCTTTTCTTGCATGAGATTAGAAGATGTTTCTGATTCACGGTGTCGCTTTCTGGGTAAATTAATATTTCAGGCTAAACTATTTCTGTTTTGGTGGAGCACCGACGTTGTGTGTGTGTGTGTGTGTGTGTGTGTGTGTGTGTGCGCTTTTTTTTTTTTTTTTTTTTTTTAGAGAAAAGCTCCTCCTCTCTCTGTTTGAGAGGGAAGGACAGATCTCGGTGACAGATTGTAGGAAAAGCATAGGCGGGCGGCGGGCGCTTCGTGAGCACATTTAGTGATTCCCTGAAAGCCGTTGATGTTAATTGACTGCTCGGGAAACGAAAGAAGCTGTAATGAGTGATTATTAAGTCGGGGGGTACAAAAAAAAAAAAACAAGCAGCCGCTGTAATTGCATCCATGATAAAGAGACATTGATTAACAAAAAGAACAATGATCTCAAAATTAGTAGCATAATGTCGAGCCTTTGGTTGTGTCTCGCATAAGTTCATTAGTCCAGTGCACCGGAGAGTACACAGCTCATGCACACAGCAGGCTCTCTCTCTATGAAGGGCAGGGATGATAATAAACATGATAATTATCATTTTCCATCCATAAATTAGCATCTGCTGGTTAAATAGAGGAGATTTGGACAGTAGGTGGCACATGACCAGCTGGCTACAGTATCAGGCATCCGTGCCACTGGGAGAATTAGCCCCACAATGATTTTGTGTCACTCGTGGATCTCCCAAAACCAATCCTGAGATGATCGGCTCTCGCGCTGAGCAGTCGACAAAAGCTTTCCCGCAGTGCATTAACCTCAGTGGCACTGATGAATGCACACATTGTAATGTGTTGTTCCGTGTAATGAATGCTGATGTACTGACCTTTGGCACCGTTGTTGTTGGAGGTGGTACTTGGTCTCTGAACCAGGGGAACGTGAGAGAAGAGTACTTGTGTGTGTGTCTGTCAGATTATGTGTGTGTATCTGCTTGTGTGTGTTGTCAGGCCAGTGGCTGTTATTCATCACGTCCCACATCAAGATAATGATCAAATTGTCTCTACCTGTCATTGAAGCACTCACATCTGTCTCCCTCTCTTTTTTCTCTTCCTCTTTTTCCTCCTTTTTCTCCCCTGATTCTATCTCTTCCCGCCTAATCTCCCTCCTCCCAACTGTTGCCATTCCTTTTTCTTTTTTTGCTCTTTCTTTCATCCATACCACTTATCGTCCTCTCAATTCCTCACCAACATTTTCATAAATGCTCACTCTCTCTCTCTCCTCCCCCCCTTATCTACTTCTCAAACAATCTTTCTCCCTGACTTCCTCTCTCTTGACTTCTTCCACTTTCCACTTTCTCCTCCCTCACAGGTGGAATATCCTGGGCCTGCAGGGGGCGTTGCTGAGCCACTTCGTGGAGCCGGTGTACCTGCACAGCGTGACTGTTGGCAGCCTCCGTCACACGGGCCATCTGGGCAGAGTTCTAAACCAGCGGTTAGAGCGCCTGGGCCCACTGCCCGCCATGCACAGGCGCAACCAGCCCCTACTCAGTGGTACGGCTGCAAACACTCACACAACTTCATGTACTATTTATTTAGTTTAAGTCATCTTTTCTTTCTTTCTTTCTTTCTTTCTTTGACAGCTGTGAGCGCTGACATTCAGTCGCTTTCTGCATTAACACGGCAGACTTGTTAGTGCTAACGCGTATACACACCCAGCAGTTACAAGGAAACATTAGCGTTCATTTGGAGTCATGTTTGTGTCCACTTGGTGAAGCCCAGTATTCACTCTCGTTTATCAGCTCCTAAGAGAAATATGTGGCTCTTTATCTGCTAAATGCTCCACTGTGTTCATCAGCTAGTTGCTAGCTAGAATGTGGTGCTGGGAAGGTCATTTACAGTGGAGTTTAGAGCTTTTCGCAGCTGCCTGTGGGCCAAAATAACAACACTAAGAGAGCGCTGAGAACGGACCAAATCAGAAAAGTTTCAGGCTGGGACACCAGAACAGTAGTTAAAACATGCTATTAAGTTCTGTAAAACTCAGGGGAACTGAAGAGTTGGATAGTAACTCTCTCTTTCTGGTTCTTTTTTTTTTCTAATACTAGCTGTTGTTCCTTTAAAGATAAGTCTTAGTCTAAGTGAAAGATCCTTGGGGGACACATGATAGTTTGATTGTGTTCACTTTTAATGGTTCTTAATTTTAATGTTTATGTTCCTAATTTTAAGTTGCAGGATCGGAAGAATTTATGCTCTTTAACTCTTGGGTGGTGGGAATAATAACATGTAGCCTATCAAGTTAATTACAAGCACTCAGAGCATTTGAACTCATTGAACCATTGTTTTCACAGGTTGGTTTACTTCTAGGTGGTCTAAACAAAGTTTAATATTTTCTCCATCTCACTGACAGACTGTGCTTTCAGTTCTTTAAACAGGTACTATCCTGTGCTAAATAAAGGCATCTCTGTGTTTTCACATGGGGCCACTCCATACAGAGATCCTGGGCCATATGTATATAGTATCTATTTTCTGAGGTTTCTTTTAATAACTATGTCAGCTCCAGACCAAATGAATCACAACAGATCACACATGTAACACCCACATGCACACACCCACACACGCTTAACAAACTCATGTACCACAGCTTCTCAGCACTCACATTGTGCCAGCCAGACAAGCAACAGCTAAGAAGTTGTCTGGCACGTCAGCCTGCAGGGCTCCACTGAGACCTGAGACTTCGTTTGTAGTGAAGATGAATGCTGGAAGAGGATCTGAATGACACCCAACTTGTAGAAACTGCATCAGCCATCACTTCAGATCTAGGCCAGTCGGAGTGGCTGAGAGACAGAGACGCACAGCGATGTAGGGCACATTTTGTTGCAAGCATCATTGATAAGAACAAAGGCGGTGACAATCGCATACTCCGTTCCCAGTATCCACCATACTTTTGTCAGGTTTCAAGTGCACTTCTTGAAGGGCATTGGAGCTCTTTGTGTTGCGGGCCTGTGCTTTGTGTAATTGGGTGCCATGAGGATGAATATTTTGTGAGGCCTGTCTTCATCAAGATTGATAATTGTACTGAGTTGTCCTCTGGTGACGATAGCTGGGTCACATTTATCACTGAATTCTCAGACCACAGCCTTCAGACAGCATTTCTCATGATTTGAAATTTTGGTTTTTAGATATGACGTTAAAGCTTTAGTTAACATTTGTGGTCTGGTATGATCCATTTGTTCATCATTCATAGTTAAGTCATTCACGCTAACGACAATAAATCTCACAGGAAGTACATCGGTTGTTTGTTTAATGACTATACATTTTGTTTTTTGTTTTTTTACCCATGCAAGAGTGAAGCTGCAGAATATCCTTTTCACTATTTCTGAGTGCTGAGGGTTCCTTTTGTTGACGAATGATATAGACATGGCCTTTACTTTCTGACATCCTCTTTACTCAAAACGAAAGTGCCCTCTTGTGTCTCTCGCCAATGCTCTGCCCTCCCCTCTGACGCATGAGGTGTGTTTTCTTCACGTGTCCACACGTCCCCAACTGTCAGTTCTTTACACCTGCAGTACCTCGTGTGGCTACGGTCTATTGAAGGGTAGAAGAGTGAAGGAAGAGAAGGGCGAAGAGGAAAGATGGACAGAGAGTGGCCCTGCACCAAATCAGTGTAATCACAGGCCTTATCTGACAGCCATTCAATGTGAAGGGAGCTCGGACAGAGAGGGGGGAGAGGCGGGCAGGCTGAGGGGAAGAGAGGGAGGCAGGGAGGCAGGAAGGGAGGGAAGAAACGGAGAGCTTTGGTTTGCATTCAGATGTCTGTGTGCGTATCTACCCCCACCTCTTCTCATCTCCTCCTCCATCCTTTCATTGGCTCTGATGAGCTCCCCGGCTATTGTGTGTCCAGGGTTATTTAAAAGCAACACCCCTAGAGGAAATTCCTGGGGATCGCAGGGCCTGCTCTTATCGCACACAGCCAAAGCAGCTCCACCTGAACCCTGAGGGCCAAACACATCGATGGACTGATTTGTCCTTCACTCTCGTCCTGCTGCTCACTCCCACCACAGCGTGAACAGAAACTGTGGCTTTGTCGTTTTGGGATAAGAAGATTCAGAACAACAGCAGATAAAGGAAACATTAATAATGGTTGTTCACAACATTTGAAGTTTTGCAGTTGTATTGAGTATACATGCACGTTTTACAGCTACACACTACTTTGTTCACGCATATTCATAATTCAGATTTTGAGACGGTCATTTTGTTTTGTGGTGTGAAATATGGCTGCATGAATCATCAGAGGACACTGGCTTTGAGTTCAAGGGTAAACCTCCAATACTAGTTATGTTGCCTTTAAAGATCCAGTGTGTAGGATTTCAGGACAGACCTTGAATATTCATAGCAGGTCGTCTTCCACGACGTGTGCTGTGTTTTTACAGTAGCCCAGAACAAACAAACCAAACACTGTTGGGATATGTGTTCCCTTGTTTGCAGTCGGCAGAACACCACCAGATGCCACTAAATCCCACACACTGGATCTTTAAAATAAAACGGAGTGACTGTAGTCCTGGAGGTAGGCCTAGGTTTTTATATAATGTGAGGCTGTCTCAAAATTTCATTGCATATCAAGAACTATTTCTATACATCTGCAAATTCAGGAAGAAGATTTTCAATCTTTTCCATCTGGTTCTGTAAAGACACAATGAAAAGGAGTGGCAACCAGCACGTGTTGTGTGCCAGCTTGTGTAGAGAGTCGGTGAAAAGACTTGTTTTTGGGACTGATGCTCAAAAGAATCGGTAGGTGTGTCTGGTTGATATGTTGGAGAGCTGCTCACATGTTAGAGATGGAAGTAGCTCTTTGTGCAGTGTATGTGCAATATACATATTGTGTGTAAACTGTGAAGCAGTTAGAGATAAAGTGCTGTTGATGGTCAACAAAGAGCAGCCTCGCCAAATCTGTTAGGGATTTGAACCGTCAGCCTTTGAGTCACTTTCTGTACTCTCTCATAAATGAATTGTGGCCACTTACACAGACATAGAAGTGATCTAGCAGCAGGTATGTGAAAGGTGGACATCCCACCTTTCACATACCTGCTGATAGATCACTTGTCCTCTTTTTTGAAGAGGCTGCAGTACTACAGTAATGCACTCTAGATAAGATGTGTACACATTAACAGTCAGGCTATCCACACCCTGTCATTATACAGCAGATTTTAAGTCATGTGTATGTGTATTGTACAGTTATAAATCCCATAACCAGTGGCTCTAATTTAGCGTCTTTCATGTTTGCCAAACACTTCCCAGAAGGGAAATTGATCAAGTCTTCAATGAGGGAAAAATCAAATTGGCTATTACAGAAACAGAGGAGTCAAGTCCATTCAAGGGATGAAATGAGCCATGAATGGAGCGAGAGAAAGGAAAAAGGCAGGATGGATAGGAGGGTCTTTTGTTCAAAGGGGTGCGTCTCCACATGCGAGAGAAGAGATGGGTAATAAGAGACTTGGAGGATTGTTACTGTGGCAGGCAATTCATTCCAGCTCCGAGGAGCTACAGAAAAGCAGAGCTGGGATTGGTGAATGGAAGAGTGAAGACGGGAAAATGAGTGCGGCAAGGAGAGAGATGATCTGCAGGCATGTATTGTGGTATTGTAGTGTACTATAACAAGCTGTCTGTCAGACGGTGAGATCAGAAGCAACTGTTGTTCAGCTGTCGCGCTGAATGTGTCTGCTGATTTTGAAGAAAGGTAGTCCACATTTAACACCGCATGATGTAATAAATAACTGAGCTTCAAGTCAAGGTGAAATCCAAGACAGCGATTCCTTTCTGAAGACAGTTTCATACATTTAGAGTGGATACAATGTTGAAGCAGCACTTAACTGTCAGATTGTGTTAGCCCCGATGCTACATGTGAAGTGTGTCTTTGACACTGTGACACATATTGAAGTCAACTTTTCCTTGTCAGCAATAAGTGAAAAAACACATCTGTGACAACACACAATGCAACATATTGGAGTGTAAACCACAGTAAACACTTTACATCTTAAAATGTGTAAGTATTAATTTGTAGCAGCAGTAATTATTTATGGTTAATCACAAAAACACTTTTGCTACCAATTTAACATCTAGGACAAGAGTTAAAATTTGGACTCCGTCCCTGTGAAAATAAGTAAAAAATGTGTTTCTTTACGAGATCTGTTTCCTCACTCCATCCCCAAGCAGATTGTGGTTCGGCGTTTTCTACTGCTTCGGACTGATTTCCAACGCTGAGTCACAACATCTCCACTCAGCTTTCCCAGAACATGCTGGGAAACCGGCTCACAAGAAACACACAAGTTTTCACGTTGAGCCCTCATTCGTTTTTCTCCCCCACTGTCAGCTCCTCTGCCTTTCTGAGACCCAGTGTTACCGCCACTTTCCTCCACTCTTCTACCTTTCTCTCTTTCTTCTTCCCGATCGCTTCCTGATCTCCCGGTTGATCGCTCTCTGCGTTTGGTAGCAAGGCTAATTATTTCAGATAGAGAAGGTGGACAGGGCGAGACAGAGAGACAGACAGGCCAATGTAAAGGTGCGTTGTGGGGGATAATATTTACAGCGTACGTCATAGCTGGCAAAACTCTAACACTGTTAACTGCAGGAACTCAGGAGCAGAAAAGCTCTCACACAAAGGCAGGAACATGCTGCTTAGATGCTCAGCAGCCCACCTGTTCTCACCTCCCTGCTCCTCCCTCCCTCTCTCTGAGTGGATATCAAAGCTTCATATAAACAAGCAATGCAGTTTCAGGCCTGGGTTGACTTGGCTTTTCGCAGCATTGCAAAACTTTATGTCTGCCATTAGCCTCAGGGAGAAAGTGAGGGAAGGGTGACGAAAGGTTAAACGAAACAACAAAGTGGAGGTCTGAAAGGAAAATTGCAAATTTTGACTTTTTATTTAGGTTTTACTCACAAGTGCATTACCTTTTGGAGCACTTTTATGGAATGTTCACATCAACAATGTGCGAATGTCTTGATTGTAATGGAGATTAAACCCACCCTGAAGTCATTCTTTCTCTCCTGTGCTGTCTTCCCTGTAGGCCTGAGCTGTGCAGAGTATCAGCAGCCTGGGAAGGCCTCTTGTGTGAGCGTGAACTGGACGCTGGGTGACGCACAGTTGGAGGTGGTCAACACAGCCACCGGACGGAGACGGGAATCGGGGACACCGTCTCGCCTCTGCAAGCACGCGCTGTTCACCCGCTGGAACAGGCTTTACCGCAAGGTAAGCACAAACATCCTCAGGGAAGCTAAAGTCCTGCCAGAGAGGACTGCCGGTTGAGTTCATCAGTGAGGAGAGAGAATCTGTGACAGCAATACTTCTGTGCAGGGACTGAGTTGTATTTTTGGCTGCTGCGAAACAGACGATGCGACTGGCAGTTGAAAAACTTCCAAGGCTTGGAGACTTGGATCATTTTAAGCAATCGTACAAAAATTTAGATAAAAATGAATACTGCATATCAGATTATTTAATTAACGAGTTAAAAGTATTGACTATGTACAAGACAAGCAAGCGCTCACAAGTCTTCTTTTGCTAAGAAATGTAAAACCATGAGCTTAAAGCTTAAATATGATATTTTGAGCATCATACGGCAACAGATAAGTTACTTGCTATGTAAAGATAGAGTGGAGTAAGAGAATCCTGAGCGGAGACTGAAGTCACTCTGTGTGTGTTATGCGAGCTTCTCTGTTCTTTGAGTTCAGAGCGGGGCTGGCTGTGTTTGTGACATTTTTGATTGTTGAGTCTCATTCCCATGTTGTCAAACACCAACATTTTGATCAGCCCAAACCTGAGAATGAGAATCAACAATTAAACGATTCTTCTCCAGAATCACTTACTGCACCTTTAAAATTCTGTTGTGTGTGCGAACTATAAACAACATTTCACTTTACAGAAATCTGACAAAACATTGAGTAATTTGAGTTCACTTTTGACGCATAGACATGTGGGTGAATTATTAACTGTGAGGTGGTGTTTTGTTCCCCATGGCAACAGAGAAGAATTCAGAACTTGCAGCAGCTCTGTTTTACACCTTTGACTGATTACTTCTCCATTGTAGCAGTGTTGAAGATTCATGGGCGCAGTATTCATTTTACTTACAAGATTTGTCAGTAACAAATGGCAATTTGGCCTTATGATAAAGGACATTTGAGAGGTGAAATGAGGGAGAGACTGATGCAACAAAGGTCCCAGTCCCATGTTGCTCTTCTGGTTCGAGTTGAGATAATTCAAAGTGATAACACGCTGGCCATTGCAAAGTGTTAAATTATCCAGCTGAGTACCGAGTCTCCATGTTGTGGAGCGCTGAGGATGTCATTACAAGAAGTTTACCGGTACATGGTAAAGCTACTGCTTTAGTGTGGTGTTTTCTCACAGCAGACATTTTGACTTTTGTGTTATTCTAGAAAAAGGTGTGACATCAGTGATAGCTCTGTTCCATATAACAATAGCAGTATGCACAGTACCTGGGCAAAGGCACAGCTAAATGGAATACAGCCATTATTGATATTGCTAATTACACTGTACTTTGCTTGTTATGACATGTTGAAATATCTGCTGTGAAAAAGTCCTGCTAATTTAAATGTTAATTAAAAGCCACCCTCCACAGCGCATCTTTTACTTGCTGGAAAAATATTATGATGTACTATTTAAATAATACGAGCATGAACAATAGTCTCTTTTTTTCTATGAAATAAGTTTCACCTCGCGCGCCGCTGCTGGAAAGCAAGAGGAAGTATTTGGATGCTGTCGAACACAACAGACCATCCTTTAGCGTTATGGATCTCGTGAAAGCACATACGCAGAGTAATACTGAAACATTAACTACAGTGACGCATGCCAACATCCACTCGATGAAAAAGCACAGACACGTGTGTTAAAATCAGAGTGGCGGAGTTCTCTGCTGCAGGGGAACGCTCTGTATAGGATATGTGGCGTTTCCTTCCCTCCGCAGATAAATTTGTTGGCCCGACAACATCTGCCATCTATGCAGCTTATCAAAACCCGGCAGCTCGGATCTTTAAAGTCAGCACACAGTCCCGCTGCACTTTCCCTTCTGAAACTTTATGTAACAGACACTGCCTGCATTGCCAAATGGCGGCCGTTAACGCATAATGACTATGAAACCATAATTATTTGGAGGAGTACTCGAGGAGGCCCCCGCCCTAAGTGCTCCCTGCGTGCCGTATATAAGGGCCACGCGTGAGCAGTCGCACTAATCTCAAAAAGAAACTTTTACTCTCTCCCTCTCTCTCTCTCCACACTTGTCTCTCGGCTGATCTTCATTGTTTCCCCTTGCGACAATAGGAATGCGCAAAAAGCACAGAGAATGTTCAATTGCTTGTGAAATCTAAATGGGGAGATTACACAGCTGTTGAAGCCCCCCCACCGCCTCTCAACCCCACCCAAATGCATTTGTGCCGGCTCATTCGTTTTGTTTGCCCCCCCCCCCCAACGAAACCTTTAGCCACTGTGCCCCGGCTCTCTCTCTTTGTTTTCCCTTCCTATCTTCATGTCTGTCTCTGTGTCACTTTTATCTGACTCCCAGTTGCTTTCTCTGTCTTTCCTCTGCTCTTTGTCTCTTGCTTGCTCGCCCTCTTCAGCTGGGGATCCACATGTCCGCCCCGGCGGACCGCCAGCTCATGTACTGTGAGGCCAAGATGGCGGCGCGTCCTTACCAGACAGTGAAGCAGCAGTGGTTCAGGTCTCTGCAGGAAATGGGCCTCGGCACCTGGGTCAAGAAACCGCCCGAGCAGGAACAGTTCCTGCTGTCTGTCTGAGGAGGAGTGTGTGTGTGTGTGTGTGTGTGTGAGGGAGACAGTGTGCGCGTGTGTTTGTTTAACCTTTATTTTTGTAGGGTAAGATGACTCCATGCTCTTTACCAACATCCTGCTTCACACCTTCATAACTGAAAGTTTCCCACTGTGACCTCTAGAATCGCAGCTATCACCACTGTGTGTGTGTATGTGTGTGTATGTGTGTCATTCTGGATGTGCCACCCATCCACGCAGTAGAAAAGCGACAAGAGGAAAGGAAGGTCGACTGGACGGCCTGAAAAGAAAACAGACAAAAGGAAATGGACTCTTTCTTTGATTCGCCCTTTTTAAAACACACACGTTTAAGCAAACACACACCTAAATACCCCGGTCTTCGGCTGTCAAAGAAGGGTGGGGTAACCTTGAGCAGAATGAAAGGCAGCCGCTATCTTGTCATCAGTTATTTTCCAGGCCCCAAGGCTCCCACTGAGGAGCAGAGGCGTGGGGGAGAGACAGACAGAGAAAGAGGAAAAGAAAGAGAGAGAGGGAGAGAGAGAGGTCCACGTCCAATTACCAGCCCTGTCAGGGTGATGGCTGATGGAGGAAGAGAGAGTGAGAAAAAGAAGGACAAACCATTGCTCCAGCCCAGCCCGCCTCACCTTCCCTCTCTCATTTCCGTCTTTGTCCCCCTTCTCTGACTCACCCTTTGATTCTTGACTTCCGTCTCCTTTAGTCCCCGCCTCTCCCTCCTTGTCCTCTTTCCATTTTCTCCCCTCCATTTCTTCGCCTCCTCTTTGTCACTCTCTGCTCTTTGCTCGCATCTGCCTCCCCTCCCCACCTACCGTCTTTCAAGCGAAGCAGAGGTTAACACGACACAACGACAGGTTAATATACCCTCTTTTTTTTCTCCCAGCCTCACCCCACTGGGTGGAGAGACGGAGAAGACATTGAGACAAGGTTCATAAATGCGGCCATTACAGCTTGCCTAAAACAGGTGGATGTGATGATGGAGGAAGGGGAGTGGTTTCCTGTTTTTTCTTCTCTATCATGCTAAATTCGTGTTCTTTTTCTTTCTGTCCTTTGACCTGGATGATCTCAGTTTTCATTTTGTCATGTCCAGTTTCCGTACACCTGAATCAAAGCTTGACGCCACCAATAAGAGCGAGTCGTGACTCATTAGCCAGGCCTCCCTGACCTGATCGACTTGTGCTTTCTGGCTCTTTGCGGTCATGACCGCCCTGAATGGATAATAGTCAGGGTGGAGAAAAGCTCTGTAAGCCCACATAGCACTGTGGCTGACTTGAGGGATTTTGTTTTTTAACACCACTCTTCAGACGCACTTGAACACACAACCTTCACGTATGAATTAAGGATCAGCGAGGTGAATATGGACCACACTGATCCTCCCCATGTACATTTGAACCTCACACTCTTTTGATGTCTCTGCGTATTTCATGTAAACACGCATAGTGTGTCAGTTTTTAATGCAGTTAAGTGTTGATATTCATTAGGATCACGTCTGTGTTGTTCTGTCATTGCTGTATTCTCTTCAAGGATTTTAGTCGAGGCATCCGAAAGTGCCACCGGCATGTCCCGGTCAGCAGTCTGATCCAAGTAGTGAGAGTGACATCTAGTGGTGTTTTTCTGTTTGTTTTCCTGTCCTGCTCCTACTGAGCGCCCTGTTCTGGCAGTGCTGTGTGTTCCCATCAGGATACAGAATCAAATAAACTGTTGACTGTTCTGTTGGAGATCGGTATGCGAAGCAGATGTTCTGACACACAGACAGATTGACACAAGAGAGAACTTGACCAACACGTGAACTGCATCTGGCATCAAATTGACTGATCATTTTCTTTACTCTTTTACTCTTTCGTCAGGTCTTTAATAAGTTGGACAATCAAATTTGCTCAGTTTTACGTCTTCAGGACTGTAAATTTGATATTCCTTGTTTTGTTTGGTTTTTTTTTGAGAGTTTTAATGCCGAAATCGAAAACATAGCTTCAAATCTTAATTACTGAACATTAATGTTACAAAAAACAAAAAAGAAAATTCACAGTGATTATTCATTGAAAGTCCAACAGCTGTGATGGTGACCCAACCAAATATTATTTATCATTTGATTATATTCAAATTAAAATGTTACTCCTGATTGGCTCACTGATTAAGGTGACATGCCTTTTTCCAAATTAAAGCTCCCCACCTTTTAAACCATTGAGAGGAGCACAGAGGACACCACAAATCCATAAAACCTTTTTCTAAAACCTCAGCACTCATAGTAAGAAGCTGACTGAGAAAACAAGGCCTTTAAGTGATTTGTTCGACCTCCGCCGTGTTTCCCTGAACACTAATTAGGTGTGGAGTTTTTATATGCCATGATGATCTGCATGCCAATTTATTTGTATTTATTTTTTATTTATTTGTAAGATTTTTTCCATCATGAGAGGGCAGAAAAACAGTGACATTAACCTTTAAGGGGCCATTGCTGACCCCACCACCCACCACCTATCAGCAGCTTTATTATGCAACCAGATACCATCTTCTTCTATGGCGAAATAGTATCCTGCATCAGTTTTTCTGCGCGCCAGTTCGTTTGTAGTATTTTCATAAGACGCAGCTTTATTTTAAACGTTTTATGCAATCATAAAGTTCATTTGACACATGGCCATAAGAGGTGTGACATAAAGTGACGTAAATTCATTACATCTACAATTTGCCAAATTACCAAATCTGTTGGACATACAGTGAAACTGGGCCATGGCCTGGGGCAGCTCTAACAGGTTTATCCTTCAGTTTTCAGGAACTGATGTTGTCCAGCTTTGTTTACACCTTAGCTGAGCGCTGTTAATCCTGAATCTGCTTTCCCGCGCCGGCAAAGATGGGAGTTTGTGTAAATCTTGTCTGTGTGCATCTGAACAGAGAGTTAGTGTTTGTCTTTCATCAACGTGTGGTGCAGATTTTTATTGTTCAGGCGTTCATCATCTGCCTACACTCCATCACATCAAACTTGACCTGGTTTGTCGACACAGGTGACAGCATTCCTCTTTGCTTCACACCGCGGTTCATAATGGCTTTTTCATGAGCCATAAAAACAGGTTTGCAGATTTATTTCGAGAGATAATAAATATAAGGCATGTCTGAATGGCAATATTGCATCTCAGAGTGTACATATGTAAACAAATGTATAAAAGATGTTGACTAAGATGTGAAAGAGATCCTAAAATGTCTAATTAAATGTAAATTAAAGTATATGAAGAGTTGCTGCTAAGGTCTGTATATTGCACTTCAGTAACAAATAAAAAGTGAATGTTTGTACTGTATATGTGAATAAAACCACGAAATCTTATCATTTTACTTTGTCTTGACAGTTCTTTGATTAATCAGGCTTTCATATCAATTGATATCTATCTTATGATGCTGCATATACACAAGAAAAACATAATGAACAATGATATTGGGCCATTTCCACTTTGTCAGCCTCATGATCTCTTTTCCAGGACCAGCACTGGCCCTCAGGAGCATCCAGACAAATATTAAAGAGACCTCCCTCCTCCTGTCTCTCCCAGGGGAAATCCGTGGGGAAATGGTTATCTCTGTTAGGCTCGGTGGCAGGTGTCATACAGACCAGCCACCAAATTAGCCTGAAGGAAGAATGAAGCGAGGAAGAAGGGGCGGGGGGGGTATGCCTCCTCAGCAGCATCCATCCTTCCCCCTAAGGCCATGGAGTCGACGGTGTGCTCTACAATAAACATCATAATTGACAATTTGCTCCAGTGGCTGGTCACGGCCAGCCAGCTATAATCTAATGGACGAGGACAGAGAGGTAAAACTCCACAAAATATTCTCTCTCCCAGTGTCACGCTGTTTCTCAATGAAATCTAAGAGCCATAACACACTCGATGTGACACTATTTCAACTTGTACATTTAGACCAGCATACACTCTTTCTGTTGCAGTTACTTTTTGAAGTGATCCAGCATCAGACAATGAGAAAATGGTTGTTATTGTAGTTGAGTGGTAGTTGATATATATGTATATGTATGTATATATATATTTTTTATATATAGCACCTTATACTTATACGATCAAAATTGTCTCTAGGTGCTTCACAGAAACCCAGAGCCTGAACCCCCGAGCAAGCAGACAGTGGTAAGAAAAAACTCCCTTTTAACAGGAAGAAGCCTTGAGCGGGACGCAAGGGAGAATTATCCTGCTGATAGTCGGCCGGGTGAATTGGGGGATGAAGAGGTAGACAGGACAGAGAGGATGAGAGAGAGAAACAAACATGCAATAAACATCATAAATTACAAAGGACAAACATGACAGGTTGTTATAATTGGAATTCTGAAGACTATGTATTGTATGTATTTGTTTTTTAGCTGATATGTTGTTCAATTGAGTTCTAATAGCACTACATAGAAGAACGACATGGGCAGATGTTGACAGTAGACACTGGATTTGTCAGAGGGCCGGATGCAGTTCAACATGTAGATCTGGATGGAGAGAGACCTGCAGAAAGATACAGAGAGAGAAAGAAAGGGAGGGAGAGACACAAAACTACGAGGAGAACTGGACACAGTTAGTGACATAAAATAATGAATTATATGTTGATCTGATGAGGGGAGAGGAGGTGGGGGAGAAGAGATGGTGGTGGTATTGGGGAGGTGGGGGAACTGCTCGGTGGATCATGTTTGTTTCCCCCGGCAGCATAGGCCTAGAGACTAACAGTCAGACCTATTCTACCTGTGGCCGTATATCAAGAAGTGACTGTAACTATGCCTACCAGCCCTACACATTTTGTTTGAGGCTAACTATGCGCTTTACTAAACAGAAAGGTTTTAAGTCTACTCTTAAAAGTGGAGGTGGTGTCTGCCTGTCGAACCCAGATTGGCTACTGGTTCCACAGCAGGGGTGCCTGATAGCTAAAGGCTCGTCCTCCCGTTCTACTTTTATGAATTCTGGGAACTGCAAGTAAACCTGCACCCTGTGATCTGAGTGTTCTATTGGGAATATATGGGACTATTAGATCCTGCAGGTATGATGGGGCGAGTCCATTTAGGGCCTTATATGTAAGTAGGAGAATTTTAAAGTCTATTCTGAATTTTACCAGAAGCCAGTGAAGAGAAGCTAAGATGGGGGAGATATGATCTCTTTTATTGATTCCTGTCAAAACTCTAGCTGCTGCATTCTGGATCAGCTGCAGGTTATTAACAGAGTAATTTGGACATCGTGATAATAGTGAGTTGCAGTAGTCCAGCCTAGAAGTAACGAAAGCATGGACAAGTTTTTCAGCATCACTCTGAGAGAGGACGCTCCTAATCTTAGCAATATTACAGAGGTGAAAGAAGGCGGTCTTAGAGATCTGTTTAATGTGATGGATAAATGACACGTTACCTTAGCTCATGTATACCTGTTACATCATGTTACCTTTGATGTATATACATATTTATGGCATATCATTCAGGAAATTAATATTTGAATATATTGAATGAACCTTGAATATATTGAATGAAACCTGACTGACGTCATCATTACCGCCATCTTGTATCTTTAGCTATGTGCAGCGGGCAGCAGAAATGATTCAGCCAGCACGCAATTTGATTGCAGCTATTTTAAACAGTGAAGACTTAATAGCCACACTGGCGAACGCCAAACTGCCCAATACACTACTTCAGAGGATGAAGGTGATGAAGCTTTCTTTTTAGTCGGGAGCGGGGTGGATCTTGGCCTACAGGCCAGGCCGTTGCCATGCCATCAGCATCAACCTCACAGCAGTGCCCCAGTGCACAGCAGCCCCTGTGTACAATCTTTGCCCGTGTTGTAGCAATTTTAAACAATCAAGACTTAGTAAACACACTGGCGAATGTTCGGCCGTGCGCAAGAAAGGTGCCAAGACAAAAGAGCTAAGAATAGGTAGGATTTATTTAAAACTAGATGAGGGCTCTCAATAGAGTGCATATTTAGGGATGCGCTCATACCGATACTGCGTTAATATACTCGTACTCGTTAAAACTTCACCAATCAAGAACTTTATACCCGCTTGTACACACTGCGCGCTGCCTCCGCTGATCACCGGAGCACCGCGCACAGCTGCGGACGCGCAGCAGCTGGAGGTCGAGGGTTTCATTCTCCGCCGTCCTGACATGACACCGATCGAGTCGATCCAGCTAAGGTGCTCCGTGTCGGGAGGCAGCGGCGGTGGAAGCCAGCCAAAACTGACTAATCAACAATAAAAATGATACAAAACACACTACCTATTGGTGTTATTAAAGGGAAGCTATAATAAGATATAATGGACCGAAGAAGCTCGCGTGTTTCCTCGTTCTATTCCGCATCCAAATGTGGTGTCTTCGCGGTGCTCCGGTGATCAGCGGAGGCAGCGCGCAGTGTGTACAAGCGGGTATAAAGTTCTTGATTGGTATCAGTGAACTTTTAACAAGTACGAGTATATTAACGCAGTATCGGTATCGGCACATCCATAAATATACACTCTATTGAGAGCCCTCATCTAGTTTTAAATAAATCCTACCTATTCTTAGCTCTTTTGTCTTGGCACCTTTCTTGCGCACGGCCGAACATTCGCCAGTGTGTTTATTAAGTCTTGATTGTTTAAAATTGCTACAACCAATTGCGTGCTGGCTAACTAATTTCTGCTGCCCGCTGCACATAGCTCAAGACACAAAGATGGCGGCAATGATGACATCAGTCAGGTTTCATTCAATATATTCAAGGTTCATTCCATATATTAAAATATTAATTTCCTGAACGGCATGCCATAATATTTATATATATATATGTGTGTGTGTGTGTATATATACATACATACATACATACATACATAATTTGTTTTCTCTGCAGAATCACACTTAAGTACTTTTTACTTGTAAGTAAATGACTGACAGCAGACGTTATTAGACGTAATTAGACGTGTAAAAGAGTAGAGTGAAGTTTTGTTTTGTTGTTTTCTTTTTAATTTATGGGTCAAAGTACTTCTTACACTACTGCAGTGCAGTTATGCTAGACACATGTGTGTGTGTGTGTAATGAAGTAGCTAATTAAACATGAGCTACTACATCCTCACATCTACAATGACAGCTTGTTTTTTTGTTTTGTTTTGTTTTGTTTTTTCAGTTTTCCGGGCAGTAAACTTTGCACATTGTCAAAGTTGCACTTTAATATGCCGCCTCATCCTGTGCTACTTCAACAATCTGTTTATATTAACTTCATTCTCTTCAATTAGATATCGGCAAATGACACTTCAGAAAGGGAAGGACATTTAGAAGTGTAACAACAGGAAAAGTACAAGGTGAGTATAATTTTTTTTTCATGTGACATCATTAATGTCTGTGAGACCTGTGAAAAGACCTATAGAAGCTGAGTTAATACACTGAAGCTTAAAACTTGCTTTCATTTATTCAACCCACGTGTAGGTGTTAGAGAGCGTATGTGTGAGAAATAAATCTTTACATATGGTTTTGTTATATGGCTTCCCTTAAGCTGGAGGACAACTTGGCAACAAAACTTTACACAAACTAAAAATATTCAGTGTCATATGGGCACATTGACTGAGTTCCTGTTTGCACTCTACAAGTATTCATACACCCTATTCTTCCTCACTCATTATCACTAGACATCATTATTCCAAGGTACTGGGTTTACACCCAGATGAATAAAGTGTGACTTTCAAAATGATACATCTTGTTGAACTGAACAGAAAGATGAGAGAGAGAGACATGAGAGACTGTAAAAGGAAATCACACATTTTTATTGGAAAGTGTCAGAGAGCACATACCCATCACAATAAAGTATGCAAAGTAGATCACATAATGAAGTTTAAGGTGAATATGACTCGCTACAATGAAGCGAAGCCTCTCCACTTTTTTTACCCCTCCAATCTGGTACGCAGTAATTTAATTTATCAATCCAAAATCATATTTCCTCCCCAGTCAGAATTCATGTGGGGTAAAATCAGACTTGCCTTTCTACCTGCAAATTAAAATGACATTGATATCAGTGGGCGCGAGATTGGGTTCCCTGAATGAAACGGGAATAAAAATCCTATCTGCACTGTGCTGTAGAACACAATTAGTTATTTAACAAGCATTTGGAAAAGTGCACTGATGCTCAGATGGATAAGGCTAATGCACCATTTTCAATGCAATGGTAAGGCATTTTAATAGGCTTATGACATTTTTAGATTCATGCTACTTCAAAATCTATTCCGACTCTGTTGTTGGTAGAAACAGCAGTTAAGTGTGTAGCCTAACTTTTGGCCAAGTTATGCATACCCATGTACATCAAGCTACATGTACTCCAGTCACACAAGTACATTAAGATTTTGTGGGATTTACAGCACTGAAATCAGCTGAACGTCTGAAGACAGAAATGACAGCATTACCTCATGTTTAGGATATTGCACGAGTGTAACAAAGGCCCAATATTAGTTGTAATTCTCAAACTGAGATTCAGTGCGTATTTCAAGTTATATTTACTGATTTCCAAGACAGAAATGGGCTTCACTCTGAGCACCACAAACATAGAGGAGTTGGGTTATTGCTTCTGTATTTGGGATAAAGAGTGCCTCTCATGGACTGAAAAGTGGCATCTACAGCAAAAGGTGCAAAAGGTAATACAAGGCTAAGGGTTCAAATGCAAAGTGCAAAAACTATAACTTCATACTGACAGGCTGTTACTGAAGCACAGAAATAACCAGTAACCAACAAGTTCACTTGGGAATGACACAATACAGCAACACAGGGCTCTGAGCTGGCAACAGGCTGAAGAGGATGGGTCTGCAGTTCACTGACGCAAATAAATACGGCGCATATTATAGCTAAAAGTAACGACAGCTAAACCTGTAACTTATAGGAAATATTAGATTATGATAATGTTGAACACGTTCACAGACCTACAAAAGATTGGTGAACAACAGAAGTGCAGTCGTTTTCCCCTTATTGCTATGCTCTCAACACATTCTGACAGAGCGGCAAAATATTTTAAAAATGAAATCCTACTGTAAACATGGAACAAGGCAGAGTTACAGCATCAGTCTGGAAATACGGAGGCTAACTGTGAACTGGAAGCATCAAAGGTAACAGGCAAGGACTCATCAGAAACTCAATGAGTGAAAGCTTTGACACAGGACAGCACATCAGAAACATTTTAAGACAACTGAATGACCCAACAGCATTGCACGCTGCACGGGGAATCTGGCAGGCCTCGATATGATATGTTTTGTTCCATGATAAGAAATAATCAAAGTCTGACTAAAAGGGTAAAAACATTTCACAGAACCACGTTATCTCTGCCAAACTCCAGCCTCAAAAGGTAGATTACTGTAAAGACACTTAATCCATGAAATAGCAACAACCTGCAACTCAGGTCACTTAATGAGGCCACCACATAATATGTACATAATGTCTCCATATTGTATTCTACAAACTGTCCAGGCCTTGTACTTGTTCTCTCTCAACTTTACAGGTAACAATCGCAAAACAGGTTTTATCTACATGCAAGAGCAACCATTCAGCAGTTAAACTAAACAACAGTGATGTGAACAGCAGCCCGTGACTGTGGAGTGAAATATATACTTTTATACCTTAAAACAGAAAAGGCTAGGAATGAAAGGATCAGTCTAACCGTGTCACGATTCACAAGTCATGCTAAATATATGAAGGGGTCAAATACAGGAGGGTCAGATCTGTGGCCTCGTACACACTTTAAAATGTTGGAACTGCATCAGGAGATGTTTTGGCAGGTTGGAACTGCAGTCGAGGTGACAGAGTGATACATCAGGGGATTATACTCTTATCAATCAGTGTTAATAGCTGCACTATACTAAAGTGACCGTGATAATGAACAATGTTTATTTTTTTTTTTAATCACATATCTCAGCAGCTGGAGTTCAGAGAAATACATGACGACTAAAATGCTTCACAGGGTAAACACGTGCGACATACGAGCATGTGCGAGGCCACAGATTACAGTGTTTATGTGCTCCGCCTCCGACTCTACTGCGTGTTTCTGCTGTGTGTGTGTGTGTATCAGTGGCGTCACTTCTCCTGCAGCAGGGCGGGGATGTTGATGTTCCAGCCGATGGCCTGTCGGTCGAAGCCACAGGTGAACAGGTTGCACGACTGGTTCTCTTCATTCCACGCCGTACAACACACCATTCGCCTGTGACCCTGCACAAGCAACGTTCAAAATATTAGTTTCAGTGAGCTCGATTAATCGGTCGAACACACCGTGTTCCCATCCGCTTTGTTCCCATCCCTACCATCCTGTTGCTGCGTGGAAGTCTGGCCAGCCTCACTCCGCTCATGTCGAACAGTCGGACCTGTCGGTTATCGTGTGGCAGAGCGATGATCCTCTGGTTGGCAGAGACGCTGATCCTGAAAGATCACGACACAACACCTTGAAACTGGGCTAGATTTAGCTAACACCCCTCAGTTAACCCACTTTAGCTCTGGTATACAACTGCAGTCTGGTCTTTTATTCTACACTATTTTGCCTTTTCACTATTTTGTAACATATTTCAGCACTAGACTTAAAATATCTCAAGTACAAATTCACTCTGGTAGATATTCTGTCCTTGTAGCTTGTGCACAGCTCCACATGCAGGTGTTCTGTAGCCGGGGGCCCATTGTCTTGTGATTCAAACATGATGGAACACCATCATACAGCAATATGACAACATCTTTATACCTGCTTCTGAGGAATTCAATTAATTTATCACATAACAATCAATTTTGATGTAGTAACACCACTGAAGTGCATCAATTATGCAGCAATCCAGGATTTTCACTGATGGACAGCACTGATAAACCAATATCTGATTTGTAATATAAGAACGGTAACGTGTATTTCACTCTCAGATTCTGCAGTGACTTGATTTGTCCACCAAGAATTTTTACAAAAATAAATAAATAACAATAATAATAATAGCAGCAACAAATGATCCTGGCTCTCATCCTACCTGTTCACAGCTGAGTCAGTGCGGATGGTTGCTATAGGCGACCTCATGTTCTTCAAATCCCACACCTTGACGGTGCGGTCGTCACTCCCCGAAACCACGTTGTCGCCCACTGTGAACACTGCTGACGTCACCGTGCTGCAAGAGACGGACACACAGTGAGGAGTGATGGAGAGGTACTGCAAAGGTGCTTCCAGTTCTTCCAATTAATGAAGGATGGAAAGTTTCAGAAGTGACTGTTTATTTATAGCTGGTCTAGTCACCCTCTCCCCCACACTATAATTACTCATACACCTAGAGGATGAGACAGATCTACACTTGCATCACAGTGATATGTTCAGAGGGTATATCAGGTACAACACCAGGAAGTTCTCACTGAATGGCTCTCGATGTAAACGCCTTTAAAGGTCTAAACGTCTTACAAGCATTACCAAGGTAACACCTTCCCACAGGAGAAAAGAAATGCAGGCAAGATCGCACATTTCTGCCACACAGGTAAAGCTGTCAGAACAAGTCGATGGGTTAAATTAGGACTTGAGTATGTTCACACCATTGATGCGTCTGAGCTGTTGAGAGGCTGTGAAGAACGTTTTCTGCTTTGCACCGAGATATACAGAGAGTCTCGTGGACTTTACTTCGCGAGCGTGTTGAATAAACCTAATGTTACAAAAGATAACCACAAGAAAATACCAGAGCAGGGAAATTTAATTTGATGTTTTGTTCTGTCCTCGCTGCAGAAGCAGAGTGTTTTGCCTGTCCAGTCTTGTTGACTCGCTCGGATTTTGTTGATTTGCGTCTCCTTTTGTCTGTTTTGATGTAACACAGAATCGGGAGTTTTCACAGGGTGTTTTACTTTGAAAATTGACAAGATTCTCGATGCCGTCACTGTGTCTGACTTCCTGCCTGACTCAACCTGCTCTGCACAGGCTGATGCAGCCTCCGTCAAAAATAGAATCAGTGCGTTTTTCTCTGAGGCATTTCTGGGTTCACTTTTCAGGCGACGTCTGGCTTCAACCCAATCAGCTGAGTTCAAGTACCCCCTTCACAATATGTTCTCATGAGTGGATTATAAACTGGCTGTTATTTACGTTATTGTTTATATAAAAGTAGACATAGTTACAAAGTGTTTTCATAGAACAAATATACAACCATTTATCCACTAATTTTAGCTAACTATATAAGCTAAACTGTATTACTCATTACTTTACTTTTAGTTTTTATTTTTCTCTTTTAAGACACTGTTGAATATGGATTTATTTTTAATCAAATTAATTTCTATCAAGTCAATTTCTCTAAATTTCTATTTTTTAGTTGAGTGCTATTAAAGCGTTTCCATTTAGCCCCTGGCAACCGCAAAAGTAGCACTGGTTTGGACTGGTTCACTCCTCATTTATAGCATTAAGGGATTTACACGTTTGAATATGTTAGTATTAAATCCTGCCAGAAACAAATACTCACTCTTGTACATTCTGAATTTAATTTCAGTTTCAGTTTTTTTACTATCCTAAATCAAATAGTCATGCTGCTTGCTCCCTGTATAAACAATCAGCAACCGCTACCAAATCCAAATATCCCAGGAAGCTGAGAAGATCTCTTCTGTGTAAGCTTTAAATAATTCAAGAAATGGACGTATCCACACGTGAAGCATGGAAATGCTGTATCCTATGTTATAACAAGTTTAACATATTTTTGGCTATTGCTGCCT
Source organism: Scatophagus argus (assembly GCF_020382885.2). Classification (NCBI taxonomy): domain Eukaryota; kingdom Metazoa; phylum Chordata; class Actinopteri; family Scatophagidae; genus Scatophagus; species Scatophagus argus. The sequence continues at coordinate 14,580,529 of NC_058510.1, read as the reverse complement.
GCCTTGCTTTATGACTAACAGCAGCTGGAAATGTTGGTTTCTGCTGCCCTGTAGCAGCTGATGTCCCACTGACATCACAGTTACAGGTGTGAAACAGCACAACTCTGATCAGGGGTGCACAACGTCTGAAACCAAATAACTGGTAAGATTAAGAAAGAAAAATGAGGCCAAATGCACAATATAATTTGAAATATCATATCATCAGCCATGCAGCGCAAACCAAAGGCAGAAATGTTCTTTATATGCACACAGCATCCCCGTCCTCCCACAGCCTTTATCCAACCAGCCGTGATGCTCCACATGACAGCACTAAGGTCAGGTCTTAGCCATTCATTTAATAGACCTTTAATATTTCCAATCTATTACTGTGTGTCAGTGGCTCCTATGAGGGTTTTTTCTTTGTTCTCCCTTTTGTTCCTGTTCATTCAAGGAGGGAAGTTTAGAAAGAAAAAAAAGAGCCCACTGATTCTTGATTAATATGAGAGTCGAGAAGTGTTCCTTCAAATACACACACAGTAGCAAAGTTCCACATCTAGCTTTTCTTTGTAAAACTGTCTTCCTTCTTAATTCAAATTGACGTGGCGTTAAGGGCTAATTAGGGGACTAAACTTTGTCCTATTAGAGAGGCTGAGGCTCAAGAAAACTGCTGTATCGTTACAGGCACCTTCTGACATTGCAGGGTACTGCCCACCTGGGAATACGAGTGGGAGAGAGAAAGACAGGAAAGGTAGGAGGTGTTTCTGGGTGGAGGTGTAGGGGAGTGCAATCAGACAAGGTAATTGATTATAAGGTTGATTAAGGTTAAAGGGTTTTTGAGAATGACTGGTGAGGAGGGAGGGGAGAATTCACTGTTACTAAATGGCACCTCTGCATTGTGTCTGACAGCCAAGGTCAAGACTCAGATACTGAGGCAGCTGGGGAGGGAGAGAGAGAGACACACACAGAGGGGATGATGGGACAACTCTGCAATCAGAGAATTTAAAGGTGAGCTGTAATTCTCCCTAATCATGAAGCCCAACAGTCTCTTGGACACATGAAGGATCTAGATTTTTTATTTTTTTTTTAATCTACAATCATGGGATAATTCACAATAATTTCAAAAGTATGGAGGAGACACCCCACTGCATTTGTGGTCCCCTGTTTCAAGTAAAGACGAAAGCTCTTGTAGTCAGTTCCACACTCTTCCAATGAAAATAATCACTCCCACATCCACAGCTCATTGCCTCACAGCAGTGTATGTAAGTCAGGCAGCTTTCACACACAAGTCAGATGGATAATGAAAACTCTTAAAAATCTTATGGAGACTTATGTCATCCAATCACCAAACAGCAGTCCTACAGTGATGAGGTTTTGGTGTCCTTTCAGAATATAATAAGAATATAATGATATAATGTATAAATATATGAGAATCTCAGGGAATATTACAATGTACTCATGTTAAGTGGATGAGAGCTTAAGCCAAATGCCAAAAAGGAAAAATGTACAACATTTCAGATACAGACAACTAAGAGCTTTTAAGGGACTTTTGCTGTGCTGCAGCAAATCTGACAGTCGCTGAGAACCTGGCAAGCACGTATTCCTCCAGAGACAGGATGTCAAATCTGCATACAGACATGCATGCTCACACCACACACACACACACATACACACACACACGTGCATTTCTATCAACAACAATCGCCAATCTCTAAAAACCGTCGAGGTCAGGAGAGACAAACGTGACATGGCATTCTGTTTGTAGAGCAAGCCTCCTGTCACTTCTCGTTTGCTCTCTGCCTTTTTCTTAGCTCACGTGCAGTTGTCGTCACTCCGAAATTATGGAGGGGTGGTGGCACAGAGGGTGTATGCTGCACTTTCAGCTGCTGTCGCTGCTCACCGTCAGGGAACGTTAGCTCTGGTTGCTAGTGAAGACAGAGGAAACGAGAGGCTGTCTCCCCTTTAGCTCTCAACCTCTTTGACCTATTACACCGCTCACACAGGAGGGATGTGCAGATTATTATGCCACATCATCTTGCCATACTGGAGATTCTGGGAAAATCAGTCAGAAAAATGGCAGGGAGAGAGCAACCTGCTATTGGTGGAGGGCCTGATTAAAATAAAAATTGCTCATAAGTTGGAAAGTGGAACAAGCATGGGGAGGGGTACATTATGCATTTGTGATTCCTGATTGTGTCTTTTATGATAGTCACACACACACACTCATCATGTCCTCATCGCTCTCTCCACCTCTCTCTCCCTCTGTAAATGCTAATATAGAATGAACAATATATGAGTTTTTTCTCTTTTATCATATCATATCAAACTGTATGTTATAAATGTTTGTTTTTAAGTAAACGATGCCACACAAGTTCTAAAATTTGCATCTTTTCCTTGTCTTACATTGTATTAGTGTAAGTGAATATTTTTGGGGCAGGGGACTTGCATTGCTGTATACATATATACGTACATGTAAAACTCCTAATGAACAATAACTAATTACTAATGTTATCCACCAATAACTGCAGCTAAACAGCAAGTAGCTTCTGACTTCTTTCACTCTATATCCAAACTGTTTTTAGGCCAGGCAGCAATTTGTGTAAGTTTGCTGCTTTAAATGCACCAAGGAAGGACAAGCAAAAAAGTTTTCCCTCCACAGACCAATGATGGCCTTTTGAGAAGGAAGCAAGGATGGAGGCAAGGAGAGGAGGAGAGCTGTCCTTAACTGTGGAACACTGGTGCTTAATCTCATTACACCAATTGTCTATGGGAGAGAATTAGAGTAGGATCTGCAGGAATTATAAATGTTGGGGTCGTACATAATGAGCTCTATGTAATCCCCCCACTTGCAATCAAAGGCTGCCAGAGAGCACCAGTCAGCCAGCCAGCACACACATGTAGACACTCACATAAACACACACAAACGCACACTCCTCTTACGCCTTTTTAAGAGCGCTGCCATTGAAAGCCACAGACAAGCCTGACAGTCATCGTTCTGAAATGAGCGTCTGCAATTGACTGTTAACAGCAAGCGAAGTGCCAAATTACACAGAGTGGAGGATTAGTGCCGAAACGGACAGATAAATGAACAGCAGAGCAAGGGAGAGTGAGAGAGGTAGGGAGAGGAAGAGAGGGGAAAAAGAGAAGCAAACCGTCGAAGTGAGGAGAAGTGCTCGGTAATGAATGAGAGGCAAGTGGAGGATTTGGCTTAGAGCAAAAGGGTCTGTAAATTAATGTGACACTGTAAAAGGAAAAGGTGAAAAAGCAGTAACGGCTGGAGGGATTTAAAGACTAGGCAGATGCTGCAGCACCACCCTGTGGGCAAAATGAAGATTGCAGAAACTAGCCATCACTCAAACTTGTTTTAACTTCTCAGTGAATGACTGAGAAGTGTGTGGGTGTCAGACTTACAGACGGACTTACTCAGTGTGTCCCTGGAAGACGTTGACAGAGTGAATGGACGGGTCTCTGAAGTCCCACAGTCTGAAGGTGGTGTCTCTGGATGAAGTGACCACCAGGCGCTGGGTGGGGTGGGTGCAGCAGTGGGTGAGCTCCTGGTCGTGCCCTGAATGCAAACACAACAGTTAACAGACTAAACTCCATATGTAGACACACAGAATTTCCTTTCAAGTGTTGAAAACAATGATGCAACACTGTGTCAGAGGAGGCCCAAAATCAAATTTTCCCTAAGTAACTCCTGCAGTGCAGTTTGCTTTGACTATATTTCATTGTGTGGTCACACTGGACTGTGGTTTCTTCCTGTTTAGTGGTAACAAACAGGTAACAAAAAAAATCTTCCATTTAAGCTCAGGTTACTTGTTACCCCTTCAGTGAATGCTACAAAGGAGGCAGCTGTGAGCCTTTTTGTATAAGAACACTGTGGCATTCCTGTGAAACAACATGCATTTTCAAGAACTTCAGGCCATTCTCACTTCAGATGTTTGAGTGAGCTGAAACAATGAGCTAACTTGCTTTGTGACCTGTAATTTAGGATCACTAGTATGTTGCAGTGCATCATATCTGACCATCATTTATGATATAATACAAATAAAAACACAAAATGCATGCCTGCTGTGCAAAATGACAGCATAATGAGAAAACATTAATAATATTGTGCCATGTATATTATAATAATGATATAATGTGTCAGCCGGTTTACTCACCAGTGAGGGTGTGAACCAGTTCAGACGTCTCTACCTCATACAGGTTGGCAGCACGATCCCAGGAAGCTGTCACCACCTGGCGGCCTCCCACCAACCAATCAGCTGCAATGACCACACCCTGGTGGCTCTTCAGAGTTGCTGTAGCGACCCGGACGGTTGGAACCTCAAAAGGGCCCTCGCCATCCACCTCCCCTTCTTCTCTGTCTGATGAGTCCTGATCGTCATCACATGGAGCCTATGGGTGTACAAAGAAGGACACACATTAGTCCAGCCTGTGCACGCCGATGCCTGCAGTGACACATCTGGTTTAGGTGTGACTGATTTGCCATAAAGAGCAAAGTGACCTTAGATTTGTAAACATACTTAATGTGCACTGAGTTGGTAAATGTAATAATAATAAATACACCTCTCACAACTCACACACTCAACAGCAAGAGCTACTCACACTGACATCTGGTGGTGGCTGGGGGGCAGGAAGCTGCACCATGTAGCGCCAGATGTGAGCTGTCTGGTCCCCAGAGGCTGTGGAAACGTAAGTACACATCAACAGACACGCATCACGTTTGAGTCTACACAAAACTAACTGCTGGATACAACAGAGGCAGGCAGAAGATAGAAGGCTAACAGTCATTAAGAGAGCAAACATGCTGAATATTAAATGTAGCTAATTCACCAAAACAAACAAATACATTCAAATACACACCTGTGAGGGCCATCTGCTCTGTGGGGTGGAACTTGATGGAGTTGACTGTGGGTGAGAGAACAATGATATGAGACATATGTTACACTGAGTATTCTTACTGTCAAACAAGGCAAGTAGGCAACAGTACCGGTCGGTATATGTGTTAAGACATTAAGCGGTCAGTGTTGATTAAAAACAGAAATGACAGACATAGTTTGCTGTACATATTATGGCCATTATAACCATTTAAGAACATTGATCTAATTACCAGACACATTATAAGATAATCCTTTATTAGTCCCACAGTGGAGAAATTCACATATTATTAATACCAACAAATTTTAATTCAAGTATACCAAGTAGGAATGCTGTATAGACTAATTTAATCATGCATTTTGAAATGTCCACATGGCTGTAGACAAACAAAGTTAGTTAAGTTTCTTGGTAATAATTACCTGATCCTGCATGGCCAGCATACCTCAGCAGACATTTTCCAGTCTCTATACTCCACAGCAGAGCTGAGTGATCTGTGTGGGGACAGCAAGGCCAAGACCAAGGTATCAACAGTTTAGCAAAAGTAGGTTTAAAATGACAACGTTCAGATATGAAATTAAGCAGCTCTGTTGCACAGTTAAAAACTAATCTATGTTTAGTACAAGCAAGTTTATTGATGTAAACCAAAAACCTGTCTAACCACCAGAAACATGTGGTGGCAAAAAAAGGAGCTAAACTAAACTGAGGTTTAAATGTAATCTTTCTTAATTTTAAACTAGTTTTAAAGTTTAAAGTCAAACCATGCTTTAATCAGATTTAAAAATGAACCCCTGTTGGTGCAACTCAGCCTTAATGTACCTGCAGAGGCAGTGCCCAGGACCACTGGCTGAGTACGGGTGACGCTGAGATCCCAGATCCCATCCCGGTGGCCCATGTACTCCTTGAGCAGCTGACACAGAGCCCTGGAGCCTGTGGTAGCTTTAAAACTGGACACAATCTGAACAGGGAGGGAAGAGAGGAGAACATGATGGTGAAGAAACATGAGCTTTTCTCCCAGTGCTGAATCAGTCACAGTGTTGCCTAAATTAAAGGCCACTTCACATTAACGTAACTACAGGTGCACCAGTACAGAGTCTTAAGAACTGATGGGAATGCTGATTACTTTAAATACCAGTATATGTATGACCCAGCTTATGAGCACTCCTGCCTCACCATGTGGCTGACTATGACACAGTAATACAAAGGAATGTATCCATTTGGTTTATAGACTAAAAGGACCTACCAGAAGCTTTTCACTTTTTCACACATATGACACAGTTTATTGTTGGTCTCTGTTAAAACAGACACACAGATAAGGCGCAGGGGTTAGGCCTTTACTTCCTGGTATCATGAAGCTGACTCACTTAATTACACTAACTTAACAACAGAGCTCAGATCAAAACAAATGACCAACAAACCATCCCAATCCTGACAGAGATTTACAACTGTAAGTTTACAACTAAGTGAGAAGTCATAAAGAGCAATCGAGGTACTTAATTATGGCCAAAACATACATTTTTTTTCTTCAAAATGATGGATTCACTATAGGTTTAAAAGAAACAGAAATAGATTACTAGACTAATGAATAATAAATACAGCTGCATATTAATTGTGCATTTCAACATTATCAGCCATTCATTTCTCTTCCCATACCATTCCTCTACCAGCCTATCAGTATTTTTTCTCTCTGTTCTGGCTGTATGAAAGCCTTTCTTTATTTTCAACAGCTTGTATCACATATTTATAATAGTTAGTTCAGAAATAGTTAGTTAGTCCCTCTTGATGCAATGGTCAGATGTCCCAATACTTTTATCTATATAGTGTAAGTGTGGTCAGGTTGAGGTGGCAGCAGGTAGAGGAAGGTATTGCCAACATCCCTCTCCTCAACAATGTCTTCCACCTCCTCTTGGGTGATTCTGGGGTGATCCCAGGACAGGTAAGTATTTTTCCTGATTTCAAGGTCTACTTCAGGGTCACCTCCTAGCTGGACGATGCCACCTCAGCTCCTTCCTTTCAACATGAAGGAGCAGTGGCTCTACTTCGAGATCTCTCCAGAGTTCCTCACCCTCTCTCTATAAGATTTTAAGGATCGTAGCCACCCTATGGAAAAAAACTCACTTTAGCTGTTTGTGCTCAGGGTCTTGAAAATTCTGAAGACACTTGAGCATCCTCACTTGGGGCAGCAGCTCAGTCCCAAATGGTGCAATCCAGCATTTTCCAGCAGAGATTTGCAGGTGCATGCCGAATTCATGGACTGATCAAGCCAACAGAACCGCGTCATCTGAGGTCCTCAAACAAGACACTTCCCTTTCTCCAACGGTTGGGGAAAGGTAGTAATTTGAGATCTTGTCCAAGAATATCACACAATTGGTGAAAGAGCAACCCTGACGAACCCAAGATGACTGAAAATGCTGAACATATTTCAACAGGTCTATATAATAACTCTTAAAGCCTTTGCATTGTTTAATATGTAAAGAATTGTTTCTACAGCTTTTTATTGTATTCTACTTGGGTCATTATATTGTCTATGTTTTTATTACTTACTATTATGTCTATGTGTCACTGGAGTGTTAATATCAAGTTCATCTGTGCGCTGATACAAGTGGTGCACCTCTAAAAATATCTACTGCTCTAGTTACACATGGCCTTTGGTCACTGCAGACTTCCAAATGAACTAATTTAAGGGTGAATTGTAGTTTCAACAGTCACAGAGCACTCATAACCAGCACTAAGCATGCTGCTCCAAGCAGACGGCTGACCACAGCAGTAAGCTTAGATCAGTGGTAGTCATTAGACGCAGCAGCGAAGCATCTGGTTCCCTTTGAGTCAGACTGTGTTAATGTATGCTCTCATTCTGTCCACTGTGTTTCCATTCACATCACAGTACAACACAGTCTTATTTGTTTCATGTCATTGAAACACAATGAGCAGTGTGCATCAGGAAGAACAGCCCATTCCAGACAAGGTATACTGAGGATGTAGTTAGTGCAAGTCATTAGTTTAAAGTCCCGTCAGTCCTAACAAAATTAGTTTTTGGTCGTTTTTCTTAGCCGACTGGTAGGTTAGCTGTATATTATATAGCAGCTAGTTCTGTCAGGTTAATCTAAAAAGTCTTCCCTTGATCCTGTGCATCCTCTTTTCTAACATTCAGATCAGAAGAGGATTATGTCCCACTCTCTTCTAGCTCAGACTTTGGCTGCATTCCGATTGTTTCTTTGCTTTAAAGAAATGCAATGTCGAGGGACGCTTTATAAGTAGACTGGAAAACAAGAGAATGGGGTAGAGAATTCCATAGACATGTTTGAATGCAAGAGTTCTCATCTAACTCAAGAAAGCAAATGACCACATTTCCGTACATGCTGAATCAGTCCAACTAAACTTGAGCATTTTCTGACTCCTCATAAATTTGACTTAAAAACAGTTTGACTTTTATAAATGCACACCAGTTATTTGTTTTGACATTTTGACAACTGACTGATGGAAAGGGAGTCAAGTGGTCGCCAAAGTAACTGAAGTTCTATTGACAGATGTATTGTAAAGAAAAGGTTAACTAGCATGGCTTCCAAAAGGACAGTGTATTCATAGAAGAAACAAGTTTATTTGTGTTTACAAATGCAGCCGTTCACCCACATGAATTGCGACAGGGTGCAGAGCAGAGAAGAGATGAGGAGTCAAGGTCAGACTGTAGTTAAAAACAGACTCAGCCCACAGCTGTACCCCATAATGCTTAGTGACAAAGAGAGCATTCGGGAAGTTACCCATGAATCTCCTCCCCACAACTCCCATGTGGCCACACTGAAGTTGCGAGGTCCACCTATTTTGCCGTGGAAAGTGTACAAGCGCTACATCGATGAAAGATTAAAAAGGAAAAAGTAAAAGGAGATGTCATTTTGTGATTAACAAATAATCAAATTTCCTTAAACCCTGTAGGTCCAAAAATATTTATATAATGGCATGTCAAAAACATCAGACAGTCTGTTTACCCACTCCTTACATATCATGAACTCAGATGAAGAGAAAAAGGCTTCCATCCCCTTCGTCATCCACAAAGGGGCTTTGCCATTATCATCAGCCTTAATCCCTTAAATAATCCCAAATAATCTCACAGATGATGAATCTAATGAGCTCGATAGAACAGGCTAACAAGGTGGGCACGACGTACCTTGCTGGTGGAGGCTTTGTAGGTCGTCTTCAGCTTCTGTGACAGTTGACTGGTGCTGTGGCTGGCTGTGTTACGGAGAGACAAAGAACACTACATGACATTCAGCATCGAGTGACTAACTCATTTGCTGCGATCACTGCTGCACTAATGGCCTAATAAAATGTTATGGCAGTTGTGCACACCTCAACGTTAGACAGCTTCTAGTGTTTCAAACTATTAGTTGCCAGTACTATCCGGGAGGCTGCTCATGACTTTTGAAAACCGGCGCCATGTGTCATACAATCAGTTTTATCATAATAGTTTTCCAATTAAATTTCCAAAGAAGCAGAGGCATAGGTCAACAGGACTGAGACAGTTTATGCAGGAAACAGTGTACCTTTTGTTTTAAGAGCTCCTTTGGTCGGGTCTCCTCCTTCAATAGCCTGCCCATCTCCGGTCAGACGCTCATTCAGAGAGTCGATTTCCCGGCGTACTGTAATGTTAGCACAGGGACGGCCCATCAGAAAGCAAACACTGGTTAGTCAATCAACACCTGAAGATCAATACAGTAAGGTATGTCCCCAAGAATTCTAAATAAATCCAATTTGTACTTTCTATCAGTTACTCACATTCAATGTTTTCAATGTAGAGATTTTCAAACTCGCGCTCAATCTGGCCAAAAAGGTCAAGGAGATTGTTCCGTAAGGACAGGGGCAGCTTGGAGTCCTTGACAGACAAACAAGAAAAGATCTGTGCTTGAATAAATGTGATGACAAGGTGACAAAAAAGGCCTAAAAAGTAGGAATCAGGCTGTTGTAGGGGGTTTATTCCATCTATCAGAATCAGAATCAGAACTCCTTTATTTATCCTCGAGGGGAAATTCTTTCCAGAAATCCAGATCCTTGAAGACCGTTTCAAAAGATGTTCAAACAGTAAAACAAGCTAATATAAAAGGATGTTGGGTGACTCATAAAATACACACCACTTAAACAAATCAAAAGCAACACACTTATCTCCTGTCAAACACAGCCTTTGTGTTTACTTGATTTAATCAGCCAACACTTTTCCTTTGTATGAAAGCTGTACTATACTATAACTATATTTTAGGCTACATAACTAAAACTATACAACAGCCAGCGTCCCAACTAGTCATACTCATTTCAACTAACTTACCTCCATGTTGGACTCACAGAAGGATGGCATTATGAGCTGACCACCAGTCTACACCAGACTAGCGTAAAAAGCTGCCATGAAAACAATGGATTCAAAAGGCTGCGTTTGACAGCTCACCTTAAGAGCTGCTGCTTATTTCTCTAGCCATCTGAAAACAAATACTTGACTGTCACTCTCTCTTCTGGCACACATTCAAAATCACCAATTTGCTGAAGTGTTGTTAACTGTCTGAACATTCTGTCGGTGAAACATGTCTACACACTTTGTAAATTAGCAAATAACCGGCAGCCCTTATGAATCTTAAGCTGCTTAGTTGTGACACTAAAACCAGCAGCGTACTCTGACTAATAATGACAGCATTGAAAGTGTGGAAGAAAAAGCATTCTGTGTGTTACATATGCGTTTATAAAGCTGCCTGTGTGTGTGGAACTAGTGCCGTGGGGGGGGGCAGACTAGGTACATAAACAGAGCCGGCATGTCTTGGCAATAGACAAAAAGGCCTGGTGAAAAGACTAATCAGACCTGCACAAGCGGCCCATATTAAAACTTGATGAGACAACAGGTCAGTGCAAACTGAGCTCTAGTTTTGGTGGTTGATAATTCAAGGACATTGTCAGGCAGAGAAAGTAAATTTTAACAGACTTCCATGGGCAAAACAAACCCAGGGCAACACTGACAAAACCATGCATCACATTATTTGAGACTGCATACTTTGGTCAGAAAATGTGGATCATGAAGAAGACAGACAATCACAATCTCGCCTGACAGAAATACATAGAGACCTTATAAAACACCTGGCAGTCTTTCAGTTTGAGATCACTAAAGTCACTTTAAGCCCACACCCAAAAGTTGACAACCAGGACGTTCTTGATCAAACAGAAAATAAGCTTTTATTATCTCAGCAGCTTGATGGTTTACAACTGCACTGTATCAGGAAATGCCTGCTCACATAAAGACTTATGGTGTCCTCTTTCTCGAAGAGATAAATCAACTGCTCTAATTTAAATAGGCTGTTTGGAGCTAATTAATCATTAACCTAACACCTATGATCACAGTAGGTTCCTTTGTTTTAACAAAACGAATTCAGTAAGCAAAATGCACATCCACACCAGGCAGTTCATGGAGGCTGAGTGAATATGAAATTTAAACCATATTATGACTCTGACAACGGCCAGTTTAATCCAAAGTAAAACACTGCATTTATCTAAAAAAGCAGATTCTGCCTCTAGGAGAAACTATGTCTCATAAACACACTGTAGCATGGACCTGGAGATGTTGCAACACTATGTTAAAAAAGCAATGCTGCTCAACCGGCTGGTACTGAATTCTCATGACTGACAAAAAGCAGCGTCACACTACAACAAAATGACAATCTAAATGCTAATTTGGAAAGAGTAACTATTTTGTATGATTTTTTTAAGCACATCCACAAGAACAACACAGTGGGTAATGCCCATGTCTAAGCTCCATGTTTACACAAATGTTCGTCTGCAGCTGTCAGAGTGTTCTTGTGTCAGAGTGTGACAGACAAAGTAAAGCATGGATGTGTGTCTCCCTCACCTGTCCCTCCAGCATGTCTCCTCTCAGGATGCCTGGTGGCCTCTCCTCTGTACTGTTGGTGCGCCGGATAGATAAACTGTGAGCCTTGCGCTTCTGCTTGGGGTGACGGGCAGCTAAAGCAGAGCCGCTGCCGCTTCCGCCCTCCACAGGCATCCCTCCTACCTCGTGGGTGGCCCTGCCCCCCGCCTGCTCACCTCTTACCTTAACAGGTAAACAAAGGCCAGGCTGCTAGTTGTACAGTGGTTGGATTAGGCTGGTCTGTTGTCACCACCTGCCTGCAGGTTAAAAGGAAGTGAAGTTCAGGTTAACAACCACAGCAGGAAGTGCACAAGGTGAAAGGCAGCCTTTCCTCTGGAGACTTAAATAAATATTAATAAATATTGTTGTTGCAGTTACATTCTGGCACAACCTAAATTCCAGGCGCCATTAAAAAGTCCAGTAATTTAATGCGGTTTTGCTTAGCAGCAAAAATGTAAAATTGTAGAATTTACGAAAATGTCATTAGCAACTGGTCACCTGTTCAATAAAACCTTTCCTAGTGATAATTCGCTGTCCTGAATACCAGCCAGTGTTGTTGCAAGACGGCTGAGGGAATTGCAGGTTTAAAAAACTGAAATTAAGCGTTCTCACAATAAGCGTTTCTTGCTCGCCGAAGCCTGACAGACCTAAATTCATCTGTTATAATAAACCTGTGTTTGCCAACAGGCATTATCACAGTAAATTCACAGTATTTTAAATGGCTAAAAAAAATGACACATTTGGGGACTATGCGGGTGCGTGCTATCGTTGTGATGGCGTAGCACCGTAGTTAACGTTATTGGGCAGCTGGATGCTAGTGGTGAACAACATTTAACTAGCATCATACAGTTACAAGCTTAAGACTGAAACTACAAGTAACAAATGCACCAGAACAAACGTGAATTTAGTTAATGTGATGTTCAATAACCACCCACAGCCTATCAACGCAGTAAAAATTAAGCATAAAATTTAATTCTCGACGTTACTTTCATGACTTGTGATCCATCACCGATGTGATTCTGTAATAGCGAAACAGGAAAAACACTCACCACTGTCACTGCCACTGCCACATTAATTCATACTTGGTTAGGATGGAGGTCTAGAAAAGAAATCGGCTAACGTTACGCGCTAGCGCAAACTAGCTGCCACATAGCTTATCAGCTTCAATGCGGCAACTAACGTTTCTACAAACCACAGCCACCTCTTGGAGGTCTAGTCCCTTCCTAACTCGATATGAAAATAGATATCCCTGTCAGTTAGTAATTTTTAACATGTTGTCGGCGTATGCCTTCGACAGTGGACAGTAATGACACGTTATGGTTTCACAAGTGTCAAAATTTTAATCCAAATTTTGACACATCACGCACTCTCCTGGTGTAGTGACTTCCGCATCACATGGTTTGTGTTTGCACTTTATTATCCAATGGGCTGTCGCACAGTCACTAACGCATCCAATGACAAAACGTGACCTCAGATGATGGGAGTGAAGTTAGGTTGTTCATCAGACATCAGACTTCGGCTCTAAAATGTCGTCGTAAACAAATTCAATATACGTCAAAATACGTGATTCATCTACCTGAAATAGGCACATTGTTTCGTAAGTAACTTATAGCTTTACCGGTGTCTTTAAATGTTGTATGTGTAGCAGACAATGCATACTTATGTCCAGTTGTCAGGCCTGGGTGGTAAGGGCTGTGCTGTGCAGTGGTCTGATGGCGTGTTGATGATCGGTGTTAAGAAGAAAACACGTAGTGGATTATACTGGATCGGACAAAGAACTTACCATTTTCCATTGCATACTTGATGCTTCAGCAACGGCTAATAGTGTATTTCGATAATGCAAATACATTATATTTGCCTTGTCAGTGATTACTTGATTACATAATTAATTATATCTGCAAAATAGGCAGTTTTTTTGTTCTGTATATATGTATGTCAAAGGAAGCTCTCGGGTTGCCAGTTTTGTTAATGTGACCACTGTGCTTTAGTTTTTAATAACAATAATTGAATTATTATTAATTTTTATTTACACTTAAAGTGAGGGATGGACATTTTGGGTAAGTGCAGTACAAGAGCAAAGTCCTAAATATGGCCTTTGATTGAAAAAAACAAAAAAAAACAGCAGCATTAAAAAAGGAAGAAACAAAAAAAAGGAAAGAAAAGAAACACTCCCTCATGTTGTGGAATGCACAAAGTACGCCTGTCATTAGTGTATTGTATTGTTTTAGTAAGAGTCATTACACATTACTTATAGTTTTCATACTTAAAATACACTTTTTTGATAATGCATAAATACTTTAACATGAGGCTTCTTCTATTGCAGAATATTACCTCACACTGCTCACACAATGTTTTGTTTTTTACATTTTGTAGATCAATCAGTTAATTCCAGCAAAAGTGGTGTATCACATATCAAAATAAGTAGTTAAGTAGTACAGTCTTAAATCTCACACTAAAGCAGTATATTTGAAAACAAACCCTCTTTTCTTATATATATCTTGTATTCCTGTTAATGTTGAATTGCTCTTCCGATCCTGACTGGGTGAACTCCTCTCCGGTTTTTGCCAACTCCGCACCTTCTGTCCTTTTGTGATTGGTGTTCTGTTTTGGTCAGGCGATGGTGCGGGGTGTGTGGGCGGTGCTCCGGATGGTGTCCCGCGAGGGAGCGGCTGTGCAGAAATCAAACGTACCTTGCAGAGCTGCTGTATTGTGCTCCAGACGCGTCTGCTCAGCCATCACAGCCCAGTGCAGATCTATAGCCAGGTAAGCTGGAGGGGCTCTGAAACCGCTTCAAGTCATGGTTTGGGATTAAAGACAGCAAAGCCACAGATAAGCCTACTGAACATAAGATGAGTAATGGTGGGTGTCTGTGCTATTGATAGCCGAGCTGTAGTGAAGCCTGTCCCATATGGAAAGATAGCAGGTTCGCTTCACTTCGGTATTTATCAACTAAATCAAGCTGCACTTTTGTAAGTTTGGTAGCCATAAGATATAAGTTACGGTATCAGCTGTTATACTTAATCGTGGAATATTTTGTTAAAGACATATTGGCAGTAGTGAAAATAATTTAGTTTATGTCCCTCACTAAGCATTATATACCAGCTTCTCAAAGGTATTATTTGCTCCTTTTCTATGTTGTACATTTGATATATTTGGTTTTTGGACAGAGAAAACCAGCAATTTAGAGACGTCTTGGACCTTATTAAAACAGTAAGAAATATATTCAGGGGAAGCACAGCACTAAATATGTTGTATGTTGAGTGTGGAAAAAACAAAGGTCCTTTTACTAGATATTTGGAGACTTTTCAGTCGCGTTTTCCTCAGCAATTGGAGTTTGCTCACCATCAACCAAAGCTGATAAGCAGGAGCATGTCTGGTTAAATTCTCACCTACTTTGTTCAGAATCTCACATTAAAAGTGCCTAACTGTTGTCTGCTCCTCGTCCTGTGTACCGCAGTGAGGCGAGACACCTGCGGTCAGCCGTCAGAATGCCTGAGATAACCACAGACCACCTGGACGAGAAGCAGGTGCAGCTCCTGTCCGAGATGTGCATCCTCATCGACGAGAACGACCGCAAGATTGGAGCGGACACCAAGAAAAACTGTCACCTCAACTCCAACATCGACAAAGGTACCTGTCTGCCATGTTTCCCCTTTAGTGCCTATCCTTTTTATTTCAGATCTGTACTCACACGATTGTTTGTTTGACCAGGTTTATTACACAGAGCTTTCAGCGTCTTCATTTTCAACAGTGAAGAGAAGCTGCTCCTGCAACAGAGGTCTGACGCCAAAATCACTTTTCCAGGTCACTGACGAAACTCTAAAGCTCCCACTTTCACCACTATTCAAAATACTACCGTGATGTGTAGCATAAGAAGACGACCAAGCACTATTAGTTGGCATGTGTTTCACCACCCTCTGTGTGTGTGTGTGTATACAGGCTGTTTCACAAACACATGCTGCAGTCATCCTTTACACACACAGAGTGAGCTGGAGGAGAAAGATGCCATTGGAGTGAGGAGAGCTGCTCAGAGGAGACTCAAAGCTGAACTTGGTATCCCCATGGAACAGGTACACGCGCACACGCACACACAGAGTAGTGTCTGTGTGTGCGTGTTTGTAGAAGTCCTGGCTTCTGCGTTTCTTGTAAGAGGATTATTGAGCACTGTGCGAAATCTTTGCTTGCATCTGATCTCCTCCGCCTTCGTGTCGCTCCTCAGGTGACACCAGATGAAATGACGTACCTGACAAGGATCCACTACAAAGCCCAGTCAGACGGTGTGTGGGGAGAACATGAGATTGACTACATCCTCTTCATGCAGAAGGTAGCGCTGGAATGCCTGTCGGACTGGGAGTTTAGTTACATCAGGATATGTGCTGTTATCTGGCCCTAGTTTGTGCCACCACATTCCTGTCACAGAGCTAAATAAACACACGGCACCCTTTGACTCAACTGAAAAAAAGCATGGATGCAGATCATTTAGTGCTGCCATGTTTGTTTGGGTTTTTTTTTTTTTCAGATTTGGAAACAGATGAGACTGTTCTTTTTTTTTTTTGATTAGTTTGATCCTCCAGATTAGTAGTAACTGTTGTTAATCAGTTTCCTGAAATTTTTAAAGATTGACAGTAAGATGGTAATTTGGAAGATGGTAATAGAAATTATTTTCTTTAAAAAAAACTGTATATTTAACCTTTTTTTAAATGACCATTGGGCAACACTGGAGACAATCTGTAAAAACTGACATTAATACCAATTTGATAAGGCAATTTTATGAGCTAATAGTGGCTTATTTACACAGCCAGCAGATCCGGAGTTACCTTATCATTCATTTGGAGTTAGCGTTTGTGTGATGAATTGAAGTTCAGCATTCACTCTCTTTTTGCTCTATTTATGGTTTCTACCAAGTTTCAAATGAAATAGCAATAGTCTGTGACTTGAATGTAACGATGATGCAGAAGATTCGTGCTCTGGGTCTGTACTGTCCGCTGTGTATGCAGCTGTGGTTATTGTCAGTCCGATGACTCATTAGTGTACAAAACGTCTGCTACCTCATTCGCATGGAGAACAAAAAGAGCTTTTTAGCTACAATCAACAGCTACAGCCGATAACTCCCGTATATTTGCAGGGTATATTTATTTCAGTTGATAAAGCGATCTGACTGACACTTGTTTACATTCTAAATTAATTCACAATTGAACGCTTGGGAAATGAGATGTGATAAGGCAGTAAACATTGGACATGGTTTGGTACAATTAAAAGGCTTTCTGTTGTTAGTGTAAATAAACATTAATGCACTTGAGTATCATTATATTTTTATACCATGGTCCTTGAAAACATTAAATTTTACCTCATGTGTTACCTGCAGTGTTTCAATCTGTCTTCAGCCAGTTGTGTCCAAAGTAACAATTCCAACTGGGACAGGAAGTAAACACAAACAACACAGGCCTGTACATACCATATTGCCAGTTTCTCACCAGTACACAGCCCTGCTTCTGTATCATCATTAGTCCTCGTAGTGGTAGATGGCACTTGACTGGAGAGCTGCAACAAAGTGTCCATTAATTGGTTAGTAGATCAAAAGAAAACAACTTGCCAGCTGTTTGATAATTAATTAATCATTTTAGCCATTTTTGGAGCAAAAATGTCATCCATTTTGGGGTTCTAACTTCTTAAATGTAGGGACTTGCTGCTTTTCTTTTCAGTGAATATTGAACAAAGAGACTTTTGGTTTCTTGGTTGGACAAAAGCAAGTGAAGATGTCACTTTGGGTTCTGAGAAACTGATGAGCTTTTTTCACCATTTTTTGACAGTGTAGAGACTATACTAATTATATTAATAATAATCATTTGTTGCTGTTGTTATGTTTTTAAACCTAACATCAAGGGCAATAACTCTGTCTTCCTTACATCTCTCCAAAGGACGTGGATTTGAATCCAGACCCCAACGAGATCAAAAGCCACTGCTATGTGAGCAAGGAGGAGCTGAAGGAGAAGTTAGAGAAGGCCAAGAACAAGGAACTGGAGATCACACCCTGGTTCAGCCTCATCGCAGAGACCTTCCTCTTCACGTGGTGGGACAACCTGCAGAACCTCAAGCAGTTCATGGATCACAACAACATCCACCGCATGTAACCGCAAAATAGGATCAGGCTCTACCTCCAGCCATTTCAAATCTTTGGTTGTACTTGCCTGACACACAGGCACAGCAAGCTGAGCTGCTAGAGACCCTGACTCTCTGATGTTGAATAATAAGCACCACTAGCTGCTTTTGTAAAAGTAGTATTAAATGTAGGACGTCTCCACCCCAAGAGGAAGCAGTCCTACAGTAGTCTTGCTTAACATGGGGGGGGTGATGAGGTTTACAGTAGGATTGTAGCTCTGAAGTGCATTCATCTACACAAGAGATGTGATGCATGTAGGGCTGGAAGGATGACTCTCAGTATTCAAAACCACATACCACATTTGACTGAATTTACAGACCGAACTTAAGTAAGGACATGTAACATTTAATCAGGTAGAAAAATACTTCATGCGTGTTGTCATTGACGGCTAAGTGAAGCAAATAGCCTATTTTGTAACGCTTAAAGTGCCTAAGTACAGGTCATTAGGTCGAGGTGAATAGCATCTGAAAATACTGATGTCAGTACACCCACCGTCAGTCCTACTGTATGCTGTTGACAATGATTTCAGTAAACAAGTACCTTCTGTGTACCATTTTCCACAAAACGTTTTGATTGTAGTGATTGGAAAATGATGTCTCTATTTTGTACTGAAGGACAAAAAGTGTTGTTAAATCAAAAATGTACCAAAAAAAAAAAAAAAACTGGGAGTGTTGGTAATAGTAAGGTGGATATAATGATGAAACGGGTGAAGGCATCAGTGGTTATTTGAAACATGTTTATGGATATCCTAAATAATGTCTAGTTTCAACAAGAGTTCAACGCATCAACTTACTGAGTGATTATTTGGTCAAATGGATGGCAGCAGGTGGCAGCAAAAACCTGCAAAAGCCAAAGGTTGAAAGCTCAGCATATTTTAACTACGCAGTGTTAACAGTCTTGTACAACTTGCAACTATCCAACAGTACTTAGACATTTTAACTTTGGTTCAGAGTCACAACACCTAATACCTGACACAAACAAGTGACCTCAGCTTTGGCCATCTCATGTACAAAGGGCTGTAAAATGGCTTTAAAGGTGTTAAATAAATTGTTAAACTCTAAAATTAAAAATAAAATTGTATTTAATTAGATGTTCTTTATTGGCTTTTCTGCATGCTAACACCAAGGTACATTACATATTCCTGTTAGAGCACTAAAGATAGTACACAACATGACACAAGTTTGATAGCTTTTTGTTGTATAACCATGTAAAAGCAGTACTTAACAGATGACATACTAGTAGTAAATATTCATAGATTTCAATAAACAGGGCTGTATGTAGATATATGAAGCTCATATATAGTAACATATGAGACCAGTTTACTCACCAGAGATGAAACCGAGACTAAATAAAAGCCATTGACCATTTCATTGAACAAATTACTTCCTTGTTGGTCCTTACCGAGGGAACAACCTCATGTCTTTGCTAATCTATGTTGAAGGCCAAGCAACCAGAGGTAATTGCCACAATTGGCAATGCCAAATAGTGAGAGCACTTTGTAGATTCATGCTTTAACAAAAATACAAAAAGCTCTGGGGGTTACATGGGTTCACAAAAGACACAGTTTGGCATTACATGACATTATTATAGCAGAGTGCATAGGAGAGCATAACTAAACATTTATACAAGTGCACGCTCCATGTGCCAAAGCAGCAGCAGCTACAAAGTTACAAGACTACGGTTACATAACTGTGCTGCAGCTATTTCTCTGAGCCTGTAAACATCATGCATGTTATAAACTACATACTCCTATGATGCATTAAAAAAAATAAGAATCTGTCATAAGAATGTTGTTTTTCATTAGGTATAGAGTTTCAGTAAGTACTACAGAAAGAACACGAGCTGTTGAGCCTTGAAGCTTGAGCCGTTCATCGGTTTTAGAGTGCCACTTCCTGCCCATAGACTTATTCTTTCAAAATAATGGAATGACTGTTATCTTTTTGAAATTGTAGTGAATAACAAAAAAATAAAAAAAATAAAAAAATAACACACTTGGAATTTAATATCTAATAACAGTTGGGTCTATGTTGGCACTGTATTGCTTATGTTTGGTGTATGGTGGGTGTGAGTGTGTGTCTTTGGCTAAGGTGATGAAATAAAAGAGTTAAAAAGTGTAGGAAGGACATTTGCCCTAATTGCATGATGAGATGAAGCGGTGATCTGCTTTTTGTCTGCAGAAGATGAGACTGGTCTGTGTCTGGTTTCCTCCTTGCACCATCAGATGGCCCCTGAAGGGTTTGGTGCAGGATTGGTGGAGTTCGGTGGACTCAGCTTCATGGTATTAAAAAAGTCCACCAGCTGAACTGGTACCTCTGCCAACACACTCTTTGCCAGCGCTTCTCGGGGAGCCTGAAGTTCAAAAGGTGGAGTTAAACAAAACGTGCAAATCGATGAAGAGAAAAACTAATGTACATTAATGTACGGAGGGATCATGTGATCATTATCACCAGATTTAATTGCATGAAGCAGAATGAGTGAATGAGCAGCAGCAGGAAAAATCAGGGAGATAAGGACAGTTAAAAAGGAAAATTCCACCCTTTTTTGCTTTTTAGTTATAGTTGCTTCTACCTTTCAGGCAGAGTGAGCAATAAGAGTGACAGCAACGGTAGTTACTGCAGTAATGCGGTTTCCTCATTTCCTCTTAGTTTTATTTAGCTTCAAAATGATTCACTGTGAAAATGAGCTCAAAATTCACCTGCTCATGTAGTAGTGGACCAATGGCTGACTATAGCACACTACCAATACTGCACAAAAAAAAGCCAGTTTGACTGTTTAGCAATTGACCACCATTTTGTTTACAAACCAGCCAAACAACCTATGTTTGGATTGTGTGATTAGGATAAAGCCAGTGACTCACACCAGACCCTGAGATTACGGCTAATACTGAAAATACCATGTTGTTATTGTAGCTGGGCTGAAAGTATCTCAACAGCAGGTGCATTTGGCTTGATAGCAGTTTGTGTCATACACAACAAAACAATAAAATAAACCTACAACTTTAGTGATGGAGTTTCCCTTAACTGTGACTGCAGCAATGATGAATTTTTAGTAGCAGAGTTGGAAAAGTCTGAGGAAGTCGGGGAAAAAAAAGGATAGCAATGACTACATGTGATGATTCATGCAGCAAACTAGTGAGTAATTCATACAGCTCAAGCAAAGGCTAGGATGGTGGTGGGGTTTATGGCTGAAATAGTTTGGATACTCCTAGGAAGGACTGGGATCGTGGGGAGGCTTCAGTTTGAATGAATTGAAGAAGGAGGCCAGTTGCTGAGGTAACTCGGCCAATACACTTTGGGCAAGGGCCTGGCTGGGTGCCTGAAAAGAGATAAATACACAAGGCTCACAAGTAAGCTAAGCAAAGTGACATCTCTGTCGAGGGGCTGGGAATCCCTGGGTCTGGGCATCTATACTGACATTGGATGGGGACGCTCTTCTACTATATGTGCATTTGTAACTTTGAAGTTAGTTAAAATAAAATTAAAACAAGTGACTGCTGAGGAAAAAAAGCTTGAAATAGATGCAGTTTTCACAGCAATGAGGTGCCTTATAAAATCAACTGAAATCACAGCAATCGGCATTCACATACCTTATACAGAGCAACGAGTAACAGAAAGCTCTGTAATGTTTTTACTGTGACTTACATTTTTAAACTGTCTGAATGGGACAAACTGGACGATGTCTCGCATGGCGAGCTCGCCAGTTTGAGACCGCAGAAATCCATTGTCTCCATCCAGGAATTCCATGGCACTGAAGTCCGCGTCCCCTACTCCAACAATGATGATGGACATGGGCAGACGGGAGGCGTTGACGATGGCACTGCGTGTCTCATCCATGTCCGTGATCACTCCGTCAGTGATGATGAGGAGGACAAAGTATTGCTTCAGAAAGACAGGCATAACGGAAATAGTAAATCAATGATCAAATGGCTGTCTGCAAGTTCTGACTTGCTTTGTACACTGTAGTCTGACATGATCGATGTGTGCTTGAGTGGTATCAGCTGCATTATCAGATTTCAAATCAAATCACAATGTATTTGTTTGCCTTCTCCAGTTCATCCATCCATCCATTTTCTATACCGCTTATCCGTCAGGGTCGTGGGGGAGCTGGAGCCCATCCCAGCTGACTACGGGCGAGAGGCGGGGTACACCCTGGACTGGTCGCCAGTCAATCGCAGGGCCAACACACAAAGACAAACAACCACACACTCTCACACTCACACCTAGGGGCAATTTAGAGTAGCCAATTAACCTAATATGCATGTTTTTGGTATTGTGGGAGGAAGCCGGAGAACCCGGAGAAAACCCACGCAGGCACAGGGAGAACATGCAAACTCCACATAGAAGGGCCCAGACCGGGATTCGAACCTGGAACCCTCTTGCTATGAGGCGACAGTGCTAACCACTGCACCACCGTGCCGCCCTTCTCCAGTTCATTTAAGCATCATTCAGAACTGGCTGCTGCGAATGGATGTTATTCACCTGCACTTCCAGCAATGAGTCACATGTAATGCAAGGTGAGTCACACCACTACTGTGACTATTATGATGGTTCATACAACTCTGTCATTACTTGCCCACTAAGAAGTTAATTATATCTGAAACCAAAGGATAGATCAAAATATATATATATATATATAGCTATTGAGCGTATAACTGCAACGTAGTACCTCTCCTGGGTAACTCTGAGCCTGGTGGCTGAAAATAGCTTTAACAGGCAATTAGGGTGTCAAGCTATTATTAAATTATGCTGGCCAATTGAGAATACTGCATAAAGAATCAGGACATGAATACTGACAAGCTTCCTGCATCCTGCCCAGTGTGGCACAACCAAGCATTAACTGCAAGTTGTGCAACAGTGTCAGTGCAATGAAAATGACTACTGAACATTTGCACAATATTGATGAACTACAAACGCCTTCCTTTGTAGTAAAATGATGGTTGGGGAACTACTTGATCTGTTGAACAGGAAGAGTCTGTGATTTTGGCTGTGAGAACCTTCAGTCATATTACTAGTGATGGCTGAACAGATACTCACTGATGCAGTGGTCTGCTGGAGGGCTTGCTTAGCAAAGCAGGCCACATGGTTGATGATAGGTGAGAAGTTGGTGGGGCCAAAGAGTTTGATCTGGGGCAGACATATCCTGTAGGCTTCAACCACACCTTCAACACCTATGCACAAGCACAGACAAACACAACATACAATCTGTTTCAACCTGTCAGATAATCCCCCGAAACTCACTTAAGATACAGTGATTTGTAAACATACCAGCACAAAATGGATTTGCTGGGTTGAAATTGAGAGGAAACTCATGGGAAACCTATTAAACAAAAGACAGTTTCATCAGATATGTGCTGATCTGAGCTGTTGGGTCTTTTATATGACATGAATTTAAACTCCACGCAAACGACAGTCTTACTTTTTGGACACACGTAAATACAAGTCCTACCTGCCATGTGGGAGGAATCTGAGCACCAAAGCCAAACGCAGGAAACATCTTGTCACTACACAGAAGACACAAACAACATTAGGACATAAGAGACAGAATTTTTTTTTAATTTAAATGCTAAGCATTCCAGCCATAGCATTGCCGGTAAATTCATCAATCACGTTTGCAGTTGGATTGGTGTTATATTCATACATGCTTCTGTCATTAGTTAGAAAAAGTTTTAGATACAACTAACAGGGAATGTTGGTAATGAGGTATTTCTTCAAAAATTTGGAAAACTGGCACTAATTCTCACCTATATTAATACTGTATGTGAAGTTTTGAATGTACTAGACTGTGTTTTATGTGTCATATGTACCTGTCATAGTCCTGGACAACATTGCCCACGGACCAGATAGCAGAGAGGTACTCATTAACGCCTTGAGGACTAATGAAATGCAGAGACTGAGGAGACTTGGGATTCCCATTGGAGCCTGTGAAGTCAATGGCCACCTGCCAAAACATTCAGGGAGCCAACAGACATGCAGGTAATGCATGAAAATGACAGCTGCACATGTCATTAGCCTTATTAGTGACCCAATAATACAAATGAACAAACACAGGTGTTAATAAAGAAGCTAAAACTTACAGTGAAGTTGATTTGAGAACCTCCCATAATATAATCCAGGAAGGTAAACTCCTTCACCACCTAAAAGAGATTAATAAAGAACATGGTATCTCGGATCTGTGCTGCTACTGCAGGAGTAATCACAAAAGTAAACACACACACGACAAACAAACAAACAAAAAAAACAAGCACTGCACCTGGCATAGCTTCACGCTCACAACACCAGAGTTCTTGTAGCCCTTCTTCTTTTGTTTCTTTTTACTATTGATGCACTCAAACTCTGCCTGAAAACAAAATAAAACAGTATGGTTGTCAGTACCAGAGAAATAAAGCAGTGTGCAGGAACAGCCTCCAAACAGCTTCAATCTGAATTATCCAAACAGTCTGAACCTGGCTGACGCTGTTCGGACAATTCTGTGGGTTTTTATATGCAACCAAAAAACACACAGACACACACTCATACCGGAGATGTTCGTGATGCGTCTTTGAGGCGCGTCATTGTGGTCTCAAAGAGTCCAATAAGATCATGCGAGCCATCGTTGTCATAGTCGTAACACTCAACCTGGAAGCAAGTAAAAGCACATAATTTACATCAAAGATGTTGCAAGCCAATAAACCGTGAAATCTTTCACACAGACAACACAAGCACATCAAAAAGGACCAGTTCACTAGAAGCAGATTCCAAAAATTTGGGACAAATAAAACCAAGGCCAGATACCACAGCTGTCAGTGAGAGAAGGTTTTGTGCAATTTGAGTGAACTGATCCTCTAAGTTTACTGAAATAATGTAGGTGTAGAAAGCAGAAGAAGCAAAAGCCATGCAAAAGTGAGATTTAAAACACAACTCTTTGTAATACAAGTGTCTTAGACGCTGACACTTAAATGACCAATAGAAGAGTATGTGTAGTTTCAGACTAATGTGTTTTTAAGGCAGGATTGAGTTGGATGGAGGAAACTTGGAGATCCTGCTGAGATGGTGTTTTGTATTTTTCCCCCATCTACTCCCTTCACACACTTCACCCATTAAGTGATGGTATGATGAAAAAAGACAAACACTGTAACACACTGGGTAACTCACTTGTACTGTATGGTTGGAAACAGCTTCCTTCCTGACATGTTTGCTTCACAAGTTAAAAAAAATATATATCATCAAGATAGCACTAAATACACTGCAATTAGCTCATATGTTTTGAGATATTTCGGAGGGCCAATGCAATTTTCCTCTAAAAACTGCTTACACCTTCAAGATTGGTAGTATTAAATCATAATCACAAACATTAAACCCAAATGCAAGTGCTTGTGCAAGTGGCAGTTTAAACAGAAGATGTGTAAATAGTTAAGGTTATAAATATGAAAAAAAAAAAAAATTACAAAAAAGTACTTTTATAGGTTTCTCCATGTCTCCTCCACAGAGAGACTGCAGCGGGATCCGAAAGGGTCTCCATGTTGGATTCAAGTTGTTCTTCACCACCTGAAAGCAGAAATAATGAAAATTACAGAAGCGCTGAATACGCCATCATGAACAAATGTACACTGAATTTGATTCTTAAAATCCTCCTGAATTCACATTTAGACCCCCTTTTTGAAGTCAGAAATAATGTCAGCATGTTTTTCAAACATATTGTTTAGTCAATTAAAAAAGGAGGAAACATCTTTGGGGAAAATCTCAGAAATGTTCCTTGACAGCTGCAGGAAGACCAGAACACAGCAGTGAAATGAGAATCAAAGTAAGCAAACTAATTGCTGTATCCTGCCCATAGTTCAGATCTGCTCCAGAATTTAACAGAATCTTTCCTGGCCCTTACTACAACCTCACATCAGATTTCATAAAAAAAAAACAAAAAACAAAAAAAAAAACCAAGCCAGTAGTTTTCTCTTAATCCTGCTGATAAACCAATCAGCCATCAAAGCAGGCCAAAAAGAAAACGTCCTTGGTGGACACATGACAGTGCAGCTGTTTGGTGAGGCTTACAGAATCTACTGTTGCGTGGGTCACTTATTCCAACATTTCCACTTTGATTTTTGATTTGATGTTTTGATCAAAAAGTGTCGCCCAACACGCATGTTACTAAGTACTACATCAGAGGTTCCTCTTTTCACACAGATAGTAATGAGTGAAAGCCAAAAAAGGGAAATGTTAGATAACAGGTAAACATCAAAAACTGTTTAGTGTCGGTTTTATTAACCCACTCTGGGACCATTTAGCTGTGACAGGATACTTATATTAGTAATATTTGTAGGTGAAACTGTAGCTTCCCTTCCACAGCTGTTAGACTGCCAGGAGCAGCACTGTCATTTGAATGAGAGTGATTACCTCTGTCCTGTGAGCCAGCTGCCACCCAGTTTCTGTCTGCTTATAGAATTCCAGGTAAGGGTCGGACTTCCCAAAGAAATCCTGTGTATGAATGTAATAAATAAATAATAATGCACCTGATTATCAAGAGATAAACGACAGAATTTCAGATTTCAAAAAGAATCATCCATACCTTGTTATCCAGTTTCCTTGCTTCAACTTCAAAATTCACCACCCTGTTATCTTTTATTTCTTCTGCACTGATCTACAGCAGAGTAGAGAAGAAATAAATAAACAACAGAGAAAAAAAATAAAACACAAACATTTCTCTCTAACTTTCTCTGCAACTTACTGTGATGGTCCCTTTTCCTGCAGGCGAGTTGTTCTTCAACACAAGCGGGCGAGTCAGTTTTTTACTGGACACAATCTAAAACCCAGTATAAAAAGCCAAAAGTTAATGAATAAGAAGAAGATGCAAAAAAGGCAGCAGAATGCATAAGCTCATCCTGCAGAGCAACGGACAAGAGCAATGACGCAGCTTCCAGACGACAAGGCAAAACAAAAAAAAAAACAACCAAAACAATCAGGCAGAATGAACATATGGGCTCAGATTACACTGACAGAGTCTATGCAGCAACTGCTTATCAAGTATCTTCATTTTTGATCTCTAACATGGTAAAAAGGTATATTATTACACCTCAGCATGTGTTTTTTGTGAAGCATGACACTGCAAGGAAATGTGGACAAAGTGTAAAAATGGTCAAAAGTGGAGTCGTGTCGTTCCAGACGAAAGGAGGAACGTCTTACCTGTCCCAAGGTGCACTCCAGTTGCCCCAGGAAGTCATCGTCACTCAGGTCAATCGTTTTGTTGTCAATGTCATAAATCCCAAACCTCAGTTTCTGCACCATTTCAAAGTAGTAGTCGATGACAAACTTCTTTGCAAACTTTGGGTTGAGGCAATTCTGGACTTTCTCTGTGCGTTCCAGCTGTTAGGAAATGTTAGACTGCTTTGAGATCCACGAGTCTGTGAAGTAACACTGCTATAAACTTGAACAAAGGGTTAAAAAACAGCATGCACAGGCACACTTCCCCTGACAAAACAGGAAATGGACACAATGTGATTACCACTTTACACAACACTGACTTTTCCATTAGGGGGTTAACGATTAACAATGCTCTGACATTTTCTCCTGAAAAGTGACACAGCAGCCACACCGGGATAAAATGTATTATTTCTAATATCCAAAATAATTGATTTGTCAGGGCAGGAGAGGTTCCTCGCATACGTATTTTGCCTCATTTACAAATGTTATTTTGGAACTGCAAATCTACACAAAATTAAATCAATCAGAATCAATCAAGTCACTAACAGATCCGTCCTTCTCACTGACCTCATACCACTGGGAGTCAGGGCTGCTCGTTAACAGGACACACAGAGGGTCTGACTTGGAGCCGATGTCTTTGTCCAGGAGATTCTCACAGGACACAGTCAGCTCCACTTTCGTTACACACTGAGCAGCCATGTCTGAGTGGTAACGAGCTGGAAAAAAGAACACACAGAGCGGAACATTACAACGTAAACATAACGTATTTAAAAGCTTTAACTTTAAGCTTTCCCGGGGCACAAACTTGATATAATTTCATAAATAACTGGCTGTGGTGTGTGCATTGCTCAGACGCTAGTTAAGATTTGTCAGTCCGAAAAGGTGGACAAATTTAGCACCAAAATTAATATTGATGCGTGTATGGGTAAATGACATGCAAAAGAAAGAAATGTGTGTTTAGTTAGAAGAAGACAGTAACGTTAACGTTTCATACTCAATCGTACGCCAATAAATGTACACGTTAGCTAGCTTCATGCAATCACATAAAACCGTGGGGCTAAGTGGGGACTGAGTCATGGAGAATGTGAACCAATAACTTAAGCACTGCTGAAGACTAGCTGTTGGGCGGGTTACAGTAAGGGAAAGTAACTCACAACAGCTAAAGCTAACAGGCTAACTGGGCTAGTAAATATGCTAAGTTAGTAAATTTAGGAAAAGTTTCGCTGGTTTACCGCGCTAACTTCCGCACGCAATTAGGTGCCAATTTAAATTCAAACTTACTTTTGAGGTGAAAGGCAGGTTACAGGACTGACGGGAAGAAAACGCTTTGGGGATGCGAGTTGCGTTGCTCCAAACAGGGACTCAGCTGGGTGGTTTCTCCTTTTCCAATGCGAAAGCGTTGCGATGAGATCTGCGCTCTAACCTTGGAGCTCTGCCTTCCACAGCCTTCTACATCAAATCTACGCCCACCGCGGAGGACGTAGCATTACGTCTACTACAGTCATTATCGAACTGTCATGGCGGATGTTTACACATGCCACATAATTTGACAGTGTTAAATGTCAAATAATGTCAAATGTCAAATAATCTGTCTTCGCTCCTGGAGTTGATCTAAGTATATAATTATGACTGTGTCTAGTTTGAAAGTTTTATTTAAACATACATAACAGAGACGCACACTCACATATATACGTGATAGACACACACATTTAAACAACATGCAAAATTGGTTGTGATATGATTTACTACTTTGTGAAAATGCATATGGTAAATGCAGCATTCCTTTAATGTCACGACGCGATTGTACCAGCACGAACATAACACCATAACACATCTTCAAAATGATCTTATATTTTTGCTTTTATTAAAACAGAAGCTGGCTATTATTATTATTATTATTATTATTTTCTTGCAGTTAAATCATATTTTAATAAAATATTGACCAATTATATTACATAAAGCAATGCCACTGTGATCGTTCAGACAACAAAACAACATATTCGCTTCATTAAACATTAAACTATTTTCATAACAGTCAGTAAAGTGGGAGGTTTTACTACCTCCTGTTAAGACAGAGTGAACTTCTTATGTACATCTAAATAAACATGCATTTTGCAAACGAAGATCACCACTTACTGATAAGTGTTTTGCGAGGTTTTCCTTGTTTAACACTCATATGAAGGCACCAAACAACATTTCAAATCAAATATGGAACTGAATATGAAAAGACAATAACTGAAATACAAAACAATAGCAAGGACACAATGCGATAGCTTCTGTAGTGTAAAATCTACAAAAGGTAACCATTTAAACTTGTTAATCCATTACATATGGATCCATTATGTAAACAGGAGTGAATTGTATCTGATGCGCCCATAGCTTTGTTCAGTGTCTGTTTCAATGGGAGTGGACACTGGATTACTCCAGCTCTTTCATGCAGATATTCTGACAGACTAATGAGATGGCTGTTATTAGCTGCCTCGGTTTTTCCACAAGAAAAGCAAAGACCTTGTGTGAAGTCGCACTGGTTTCAATATAGTTCTTAGAGTGAGTAGATGGATAAAATAAGACATTATTTCAAGTCTTAACAATCCTGGCACTTGGGTCAGATAAAGTCATATGTAAAAATCACATTAAACATCTATGGTACATACATGCTAACAAATGTTAGGAAATGTTTGACAATATTTGTGTACTATGGCTTTATACTATTGGTATTTAGTATTTACAAATAAGACCATGACCGGAGGATGCATGTTCATATGGCCAGGGAACAGTTTTGGTTATGAGTGATATGCTTTTGAGAGAACAGAAAGCAGACTTGGCTACAGTCAGCCAGATAAGAATGACTGTCTGGGCAGTTGGAGATGATAAATTGAGGAGAAAAGCCGGTCCTCACGATACATCACTGGGGGGTGCTGATGCTGAGAGGTCAGCGAGAGGTGTGTCGCCCTGGGGTGGTATCAAACCCATGGTATTAAAGAAGCTCGTCACCTGGCCCGGAACTTCTGCCAAGACACTTTGAGCAAGCATTTCCTGAGGACCCTAAAGAGAAGAAGTAGAGTAATAAGGTGAGAATGACAAACATATAAAGGAAATTTAGAAGGAAATAGAAGGGGAACTAACTGTTGCAGTGAAATAAGAGAAGCAGGGGTTAGAGAGATGAGCCACAGTATTTGATGAATATTTAATTCCAATTAGCATATGCTTGTTTCCAGAGGTCTGTAGCATCTGGCAGCACACGGCTGAGACACTAAAGTATTCAGAATATTTTGTACATTTTTGTGCAAACAGAGTGATGATACAACACCAACAGTGTCATCACTCTACTCTTGGACATCTTATCTTACTGCCTGTCCTGCAGCAACTGCTTACACTTCTATTGTAAGTACTAGTAACTACTATAAATGAAGATGGTTAATACAGATGTTCCTGCGCTCACGGGACTAATGGAAAAACTTTGTAGAAGCATCGAAAATAGTACTAGCAAGTAAATATATAATTTTAAAATGTGTAGCTTTGGATTAAATGTGGTGATGGAGGAGGGGAATGAGGTCATTCTAGGGGTTCTCCTACATTTCTAGGAAGGACTGGGTTCGCTGGGGGGCTTCAGGTCAAATAAATTGAAGAAGGAGGCCACTTGGTCAGGCAACTCTGCCAGTACGCTTTGGGCAAGGGCTGCAGTGCCTGCCTGAAATAAGATGTGCAAACATTCAAATGTGTGCATTTTTTAAAGTATGATAAAGAACCTTGGGTGGGTGCATGTCTACAGTGACTTTGCTTTAGGACAGCGCTTACATTTTGGAACTGCCTGAATGGTACAAACTGCACAATGTCCCGCATGGCGGCTTCGCCTGTAGCAGAGCGTAAAATGCCATCGTCTCCATCCAGGAACTCCATGGCGCTAAAGTCTGCCCCGCCTACTCCAACAATGATGATGGACATGGGCAGACGGGAGGCGTTGACGATGGCACTGCGAGTCTCGTCCATGTCTGTGATCACTCCGTCGGTGATGATGAGGAGGACAAAGTAATTCTGTGAAACATTGACATAAGAGGAACGACACAAATATTGGAATGAATCAAGGGAAAGTGGTTTTCAGCTTCACTGATTGTTACTGTGTGAAAAATAAGAACTGAAGAAGATTCAGTTCTTCAGTTTTTAGTAGCTTCTTCTAAACCAAAACTACAATAAGAACTTTTAAACACAACAGCTACAATTACATAAGTTTGATTTGAAATGGCTACCAGCAACTCACAGAGGCGTTCTGCTGCTGAAGGGCTTGCCTGCCAAAATGGGCAACGTGGTTGATGATTGGGGAAAAGTTTGTGGGGCCGTAAAGCTTCACCTGGGGCAGACACTGCTGGTAGGCTTGGACCACACCTTCTATACCTAAAGTCACAAAAACACAAACTTGGGTCAGCAGAACTAAGTCTTATGGGACAGGCTGAGTATCAATCAACACATATTATCAATAATTTATGTGCTGAAACAGACATTATGTTCGAACAGCGATTGATCTTTTCAATAGAATTTTTGATGATCTGTCAAATTTTCTATTCTGTCTTCATCAATGTAAGTCCATTCCTACTTGTACTCCTAACAGATGATCAAAACTGTGCAAACATATTAAATCAATCAGTACATTTTCTGCTGACAGACAAATGAATCAATTTAAACCTGCCATTTTCTCTCTAGTTGTTGCAGTAATTACATGTATGCGTTGAACATGCCATGACACACCTGACTGTGGCAGAACAAATACCACTCTCACGCCAAACTGTGTCAAAGCCAGTGCTGGAACAAGTATTCAGATACTTAAGTAAAAGTACTGATATCACACTGTGGAAAGTCCTGCATTTAAGCATTATCTACATGTAATACACTACACTACATGCCACATTATGTCTCATTAAACACACAGGTGTGTGAACTCACATCAGCTCCAGTATGTTATT
The DNA here is from genome assembly GCF_020382885.2 of Scatophagus argus. Lineage (NCBI taxonomy): Eukaryota > Metazoa > Chordata > Actinopteri > Scatophagidae > Scatophagus > Scatophagus argus. The sequence continues at coordinate 14,548,495 of NC_058510.1, read as the reverse complement.
ACCTGCACAAAACGGATTTGAGGGGTTGAAGTTGATGGGAAACTCGTGGCAGACCTGCAAACACAAACAACTTTTAATGGGAAATCTGTAGCAACTTCACTGACACAACCTGAGTTACAAGATGAGCTTTTTTACATCTTAAGAGAATGTTTTAAATAACGCAATTAATCACCTGCATTGTTGGAGGGATCTGGGCTCCAAATCCAAAAGCAGGGAACATTTTGTCACTACAGAGAAGTAAAGCAAAATATGTGTTACTGTCTAAGTAAGATTACATATAGACAGAGGGATTAGACTAGAGCCCTTTCAGACATGGAAAAAGTAAGATTGCTGGCTACATCTATCTATTAAAGTGATGTCATTCAGACATAAGCAACTTTTACGTTTTCCTTACAGCTTCATTTAGACATGACAAGACAGAGATAGTGAGAATTGTGTGGTCTGAATTTCCACTCCTGCTTCTCTGATACATATTCGAAGCATCAAAGTGACCCAGGCACTTATTAACACATAAGAACGACTATTAACTTTACGGTTATTAACTGCTGTTTACCAACATAATACTTATTGAATAACAATCTATTTACCTGTCATAGTCCTGGATGACATTGCCTACAGCCCAGATAGCAGCCAGGTATTCATTAAAGCCCTGAGGGTTGATGTAATGGAGTGACATCGGGGATCTGGGATCCCCGTTGGAGCCAGTGAAATCTATTGCAATCTGGTCAGGGGGAATGGAATGCAAAGAGTATCCAATTAAATTATCCACAATATTCATAGTAAATGTCTTCTGAGAACATTAAGTCCTCAGTATACACTGTAATGGAAAAAAAATAAATCAAAAAAATAAAATGTAAACATCAGAGACATAAGATTCATAAAGTTGTAGCACTCACGGTGAAGTTGATCTGACAGCCACCCATTATGTAATCCAGAAAAGTGTACTCCTTCACTATCTGAAAAAACATTAGTGAGAAAATCAAAAAAATGAATATAACAAAACACGTGCTGGGATGCTCCGCTGTAGTGATGTTAAAGCATAAGATAAAGGATGCTGTACGTATGTGTAATTCTCTAGATACAGAGGTAGTTCTGTTGTTTAAGTCATCTTTTAAGCCATCTCTCCATCTTGGAAGTGACTTTATGCGGAAATAAGAAGCAGTACAGAAAAAAGGAAAAGAAAACCACATTACCTTGCACTTTTTCACAATGATAACACCAGAGTTTTTGTATCCTTTCTTCTTCTGTTTCTTCTTACTATTGATGCATTCATACTCAGCCTGAGAGAGAACAAACACAACCACATAAGTGGACTGTATGATGTCTGTATGCACACACACACGCACACACACACACACACACACACACACAGAGCTCACCGCGTATGTTTGTGACGCCTGCTGTATCTGGGAGAGCGTGACCATAAATGATCCAATGAAGTCATGTGATCCGCTGCTGTTGTAGTCATAACACTCCACCTGGGAAAATGCACACAGTCAGGAGAAATAAGACAAATCCAGCCAATTCTCTCTGAGTCCACCAAAAAAACATTTCAGATTTAATTGATAAGCTATAACCAGTGTGTGAAAATCAAAGCAGATGAAACAAAAGCATGTTTCACGAGTGACATTTCAAACGTGAGGAAACACCATGACGTTGAAAAATCTAATATAAACACACACACACACACGCAAGCTTTGTAATCGGTAAATAGAACAGAAAAGGTCAAACCACCTCTTTTAGATCTAGACATACATGGTACCTGCTCACAATCTCAACACCTTCAGTGTTGAGAAAACAGACAACAGACAAACAGATCTACACACAGCATGGAGCAACCATGTAAAGGTTAAACAAACCGTGTGATGCTACAGTCAGTCTACAAGATGAACAGCTAAGAAAGCTCATGGATAACTAAAAAAGGGGATCCATCTTAACGGAAAACGTCTGCCTTTTGGGAACTTGTCCCACTGGTTAACTTGCATGTTGTTAAATAATGTTATTATTTATCAGATCATCCAAATAACATACATGATGATGCATCGTAGGCCACTAATATTAACAGAGAAAAACATATGTCATTAAAAATAAAATATAATTAGCCAGATTTATTTACCACACATTAATAAGATAATCCTTGATCCCCAAAGAGGAAATGCCAGATAGTTGTGTTAATGCAGTCTTCTAACAAATTCCCCCTTGAGGAATCAATAAAGGATTACCTCATCACATATTAGCTGTATACTATATAGCAGCATATCAAATATAACAACCTGTATATACACATACTTGAAGGGGTTGTTCAGTATGTTTTAAATTAATGCTGCTGCCCCACTGTGTCATCAATAGGATGACTGTGGTGACTATGCTCTTGTCATTTAACAGGTAAGTTGACCAATGTGCCAAACTCCGGATTTATCTTTTTTTTTTTTTTTACACGTTCCTTTAAGATAGATGTAGATGCGTCCAGGACTTAAGCCTGTCCTGTCACAGACACTGCATCCTTGACCAGGAGCACTCATGGTGGGGAGAGTAAACTCACTTGCACCGTCGACGGGAAAGCATCTCTTCCTGTCAAGTGTGCTTTTACAGGGTTAGAGAGTGGGAAAAGAAAAACAACATACATAAACTAATGCTAACAAACATTTCTTTATTTGCACTAAAACTGTCAGACCCTTATATGTGACCAAGAGCTTTTCCAAAAAACACAAGCAGGGTTCCTATCGAGGCTTCGATAAACTCTTTACGCTTCGCTTCATGCAACAAAAACATTGGCTTTAGGCTGTCGATGTTCAAAAAAATGTTTCATTGAGGGCATTCCCCACTGCACCTGGGTTGAAAAAGACATCTATTGTAATTAACGTATGTATGAAGTCGAAAAACAGATTTGGTCCCAACATTCCCTGAATATCACTTTGTCAACTCTGACAGGCATCTTCATATCATTTCAGCTCTGCATGGAGGAGAAAACAACTTTGGAAAATTCTAATTCATAACAATAAATATAATCCAGCACTAAAAGAGAAGCTGACATTGTAAATTTGTAAACTTTTAGTCACCATTTCATATAAATCTACACATTTGGTAACAATGTTAATGATGGGAGGGATTTTACAAAACTGCCGCTTCATGAAGGCTGAAAATAAAAACTACAAACATGTGGAACAACACTTTTACATTTTATTCTAACAAAGGAGAAGAAGGCAGCCGTGCCTTCAGTCACAATGCCCTACAGGCAGCCCATGAGTGTATGCATACCTTTATAGATTTCTCCACATCACCTCCACAGAGCGACTGCAGCGGGATTCGAAATGGCCGCCATATCGGGTTTAGGTTGTTTTTCACCACCTGCGCAGATAAAAAAACACTCTGACAGTTAATCACAAACTGTCAGTGCACCTTCTGTTTATGACTTTTACTTGCCCATGCCCTGTCCCAGAATCCTTGACGCAGGAAGTACACGAAGAGTTTATCTGTACCTCAGTCCTGTGAGCAAGCTGCCATCCAGTTTCCATCTGCTTGTAGAATTCCAGGAAAGGGTCGGACTTGCCGAAGAAATCCTGGAGGGAAAAAAGTAAATAATAATGTGCAGTTGAAACGAAAGAATAACTTACGACTACTTAATTTGCTGACATCTTAGCACGTGTGGAGTAAAAATAGAGGTGGTTAACAGCAGTCTCACCATGGAAACCAAAGGCTGAGATAAGAATTAATAGCCCAGGATCAGATCTGACAGCACCGCTGCAGCAATAACTGGAAGTATCATGTGTGCTCAGACCGGAACAAGCTTTAATATCCCACAGTAACAGTGACATTCTTTAATACATCAATGCCACTGGCCTTACATCGGTTTCCATCTTGTTCTAATCTCTTGTTCACTCTGATATATGAAGCGAGCTGAAGATTAGCAACAGAATGGCTTTTCTACTAAAAAGCAGCAGATAACAGAGCCCTTTTTCCCCCAACTTCCTTGATGTTGCCATCACTGTCAACAAAATTATAGTAGGAAATACTACAAACTCAAGGTGATCAATCACACTACCGCAGCTGCCAGTCCTAACTGGAACTGTAGAGAAAATAACGGAAAGATTTTCTACTCATAAAAAATATTTTTAACTCCTGAAGAATCATCTACAGTATCTTAATATTGTTCATTATCCTAAACATAATTCAATTGTACAGTGGGAATAAATACCTTTTTATCCAGTTTTCTAGCTGCGACTTCAAATTCCACCGCCCTGTTGTCTGTTCTTTCTTCAGCACATATCTACAGACCATGAGGTAGCATCGTGTTAAAAATACCACATGAGTAGAAATACACCAAGAAACACACATACACTCATCACAGTTCGAATATGCTAAGCAGTCCAAATGTCACTGCCAGTCCAAATGAAAGCGACTCACAGTAATGGTTCCTTTTCCTGCAGGTGTTTTGTCCTTCATGACAAGAGGTCTTGTCAATCTCTTTGAGGATACAATCTGGACAGAAAATAAACACTTCTGTGAGTGATACAGGAAACGCCACGGCACTGACACCACATCAAATGATAAAAAAAAAGAAGAAATAGATTACATGTTTAACTCTGAAGGAGTAACGGCTGATGATAAATAAGCTAACCTGTCCCAAGGTACACTCCAGTTCTCCAAGGAAGTCGGCATCTTGCAGACTGCAGTTTTCGCTGTCAATGTCGTACACTTCAAACCTCAGTTTCTGTACCATCTCAAAGTAGTAGTCAATGACAAAAGTCTTGGAAAACTTAGGATTAAGGCAGTTCTTGATTTTCTCTGTGCGGCCAATCTAACAAAAAAACATGTTTCAGAGTCAAGGACTTGTTTTGAACACAGTTTCTATCAAATGATCTCTTGATTCAGTGCAATTTCCAAAGTGACAGCTGTTACGAATCGTACTGCATCCTGTAATTGTTTGCTTGTCTGTGTCTGTTCTGTCTCTCTCTGTTCTATTTGTAGCACACAGATGACTGGACGAAGGCACCTGTATAAAGGTGTGGGCCAAGCCTATAAAAGTAACTCTTTACTCCACTGACACGCTCTCTCTCTCTCCCAACTTCCTGTTAGAAGACCCATTTTGTTTGTTCTTTCAGTTATCCTTTTTGGTGCTTTGTAAATAACTGTTCTAATCTTTTGCAGCCAACCAAGTGTCATGTTCCTCTTTGTCTTATGTTAACACAGAATATACAGGTGAGGTCTCTTGCTTCAAAACTGTCTTCACTTGAAAAAATATTCAAAATTCTCAAGGATGAGGATTAAATTTCAATCTCACTGCACTGGATCCTGTATGATTTGTATGACAAAACCAAATCGCCACTTTAGAGAGTGAAAAGTTAAAGAACCAGTACACATTCACTGAACACGATACATTGCTGTACCTTAGTGTCATAAATGTAAAGTTGAACTTAATAATCTGAATTTGAGTTTGTGGAAGAACAGCCTGTTGACCCACTTACCTCACACCAGTGGGGCCCTGATGTGTTCATGAGCAGCACACACAGCGGGTCAGACTTTGAGAAAGCATCCATGTCAAGCAGATTCTCACACGAGATGCTCACAGCCACCTTGGTCACACAGTCAGGGGCCCTTGGCCCCGGGGTACCAACTGATGCCATCACAGCCTGGAGGACACACACTCTCGCACACTAACTGACAAACACGAGCATGGTTAAAAACACAGTTAAACAGGCTTAGAAAGAACAGAAGGCATCATTCAATATACCACACCCACAGTCAGCCAAGTTATGACTGAGCTATGACTTCATGAATGTTCTGTAATTCATCTGTATGACATGTAGTGCCAGTTGTTCCGTTAAGCTGTCTCACTGCAGTTTCCACTGATATTTGGTGGTTACTAAAACAAGTTCACGCCAAAATGCAATCAAAATGATGTCATCAAGTGTTTGTTAATGTCAATGAATAACATGTAACATTTTACGGAAAGCGATCTTGTGATTCGTCGAGGTCGTAAATTCAAGCACCCCTGAGCGGCCCTTTGCTGTCAAGAGAATGTCGGATTTTTGCTTTGGACTTCTGCTACTAACACCAGGCGCGGTGCCAGAGAGCTTACACGGGGTTTGCCGGACTTCGAGGAGATCCAACCCAAAGTTTAAAGTAAATTCTGGCTAGGCAGCGAATGGGACCGTCTCAAACAAACAGGACTAGCGTTATCAGAAGCGTGTACGATACTGGACACATGCCGAATCGAAGCTATACGTAATAATTAAGCAACGAGATTCCCATGATAAAGAAAACTGAAATCAATGTAACCTACGGTTGATTCACAGTAAATTGATCAAAAACTAACGTTAGCTATACAGTGGCCATCGTACCCTTAGCCACACTCTTCACTCACGTTAATTGCGTTTCAGATAAATATAAAGTAACGGGTATTCAATCTACGTTTGTACGTTAATTTCAATGAGTTAACGCCTGTTTCTTATCAGCTAGCTAAATAAACGTTACATGACTTACTTACTTTGGTACCAGTTCAGTCACGTATCTAAGTTACGAACTAAGCTACTGGCGAATAAAAAACCTAACGCTGTATTTATTTTGACAGCAAAAATATGTCAAACTGAATTTGCACTAATGTGTCTTACCTTTTTAACTACTCGCTGTTTTGGTGTGACAGGCGAATTGATAGACAGAAGCTAGCGATGGTAGGCGGTGCCCGGTGCGCTCGTTTCCACTTAAAGGGACACCCGTCAGACTGCTGCAGCTGCGGAGGAGCTATGGCGTTATCATTTTGTTAATTTCAGCAAAATTTTAAAGCCGGTTAAATAAACATGAAATGGTCACCAACACAGCTAAACAAAGTTGAAATTTGACTTGATATAAAAAAAAAACGTGGAGGAAATTTGAGTACACCGACAGTCATGCGGTGAAACCAAATGTGTATTTTTACACAAAGCCTTCATCTTATCTTACTTCAACACCGGTACTTACTACGGCTGTAATGAGCTGACAAACAAGAAGTTAAACAGGCTTGGAAAAACACCCAAAGACTACTGATACACTTTCAATCAATGGTAGTACAAAGTGTTACTTTTATTGGCAGTTCCATACAATGTGGAATATATTTTGTCAAAAAGCTAAATACATCTTATTGGACTTCGAAGTGACTTGCATCTACCAGATGAGACAGTGTTTCCCTTCATCAGAGTAAGACCACAGTCACAAAAGAAGCAATATATATGTGGTTACTGTTCAGACTGTACTGGTGCAACAGAGATTTGACTCACAATAGTGGGAGGGAGCAGATGTGTATCTCATTGATCTTGCATAATAAAAAAGCTGTTACTGACAGCAGTTTTTATAAATGCACACACAGTACTTCAAATTCAGTCACCATGCTCCAAAAATCCACAGTAACTGAGCAAATCTTAAACTTAAATCTATATTAAACATCATGCTTAAAAATCATATCATCTTATACACAAATTCAACCTTGCTCTCATGTACAGGCAACCAGGACTTGTGTCTACAATGTCAAGAGTCACAACAGTGCGATGGTGATGCTGCTGACACAACCTGTCCCATGCCTCTACCTGATCGCTGCCCGTACACTGAAAACACACACTATATAAGGTCACAGCTTTCACATGTTAGAACATTAAGACATGAAACACATCTCTGAAAATTATGGGTTATAGCACTAGCACAAGTAACAGCAGAGAAATGATAATAAAGGGAAAAGACAAAGACAAAGACAAAAAAAAACATTAATATAGCGCAGAAATAGACCAGAAATAATGACATTTAATCAACAAAACCACACCAACATGTCACATGCTATATTTATAGTGGAGAGCATATATTCTGATTACTTTTGTTGTGATTACTTGGTGTTATCATGCATTTTACAAGCTATTATGTCTCTTTGGTCATGGCAACTCTTTGTTTATAAAATTTAAATCATGATCGAATCAACATTAAAACATTAGTGAAAATCCAATCACAGATTTGAGGTTTCAGGGATTGTTTGTTTTTTTTTATTATTATTTTTATGGACACTAATTTCTTAGCACTGATTCATGCCATTCCATACAGTAAACACAATAAGAGGCAGGTAAGCAGCAGTTATGAGGTATTTGGGTTCCTTTAATCCACCTTTCTAGGATGGATCAGACACCATGGATGCGTTAGGAGGCCTCAGCTTGTAAGCATTGAAGAAGGTAGTCACTTGATCAGGCAGCTCTGCCAGGACACTCTGGGCAAGGGCCACGCTGTTTCCCTGTAATAATGAGAGATGGACTTAGGCATGCTTTGATCATTACTTCTAACATTAGTGTGTCTGTGCTCAGCTCATGCTGCATCTGATCAATGAAATCAAAGGAAGGCTAGAGAAAGGACAGGTGATGATGTGCAACAATGGGGTATCCTACACATAATTACATCCAAATCAGTAAACACTTACATACATACAAAGTGATATTGGATTATGAATGAATAATTCTCTTTTGCTTCAAGAAAAAAAACCCTTATGTGGGATGTGGGCTGCTCCTTACTTGGAAATCTCTAAAGGGCACAAATTGGACGATGTCTCTTGAGGCGACATCACCTCTGGGCGAACGCAGCAATTTGTCATCACTGTCAAGGAACTCCATTGCGCTGAAGTCTGCCCCACCCACACCAACTATGATGATCGACATGGGTAGATAAGAGGCCTCGACAATAGCAGTGCGTGTCTGATCCATGTCCGTGATCACTCCATCTGTGATGATGAGCAGCACAAAGTATTGCTGCAGACAGAGAGAGAAAACAAGTTGGACAGTGTCAGACATAAAGTATTCAAAGTTTGTTGCAATATGATCCTAAAATATAATTTTATTCCTACATGTTTGGTTAATATCTTATTTTTATTTTACAAACAATCCAGATACTGGCTCTAGATAGGGCCTTTCACTTTTTTCGCCATTTTAGCAGCCACTGTAGCAGATGGTGAGACAAGTGGTGTTCAACTGGTTGCAACCACACAGCTAGATGCTTCTAAATCCTATGCACTGGATCTTTGACACAATTTTCCTTATAGGAAAGGAATGTGGCTTCTCACCGAGGCCATATTCTGACGGAGAGCCTGTCTAGCGAAGCAGGCTACATGGTTGATAACCGGAGAGAAGTTGGTGGGACCCCAGAGTTTCAGCTTAGGCAGACACTGCTGGTAGGCCTGCACCACACCCTCTATGCCTGCAGAACACACATACACATACACATACACACACACACACACACAGGCATAAGGCAGCACAAAAAGAATCACTACTAAACAACATTTCCTAGCCTAAGGTTAAACAGTTGAACAGACAAGGTTTGACTTACCCACGCAGAATGGATTTGCTGGGTTGAAATTGACAGGAAACTCATGGGAAACCTTTAAATATGATTCATAGACAGATAAATATATAAAAACTCTAGAATGTAGTTAATGACAATTCTACATCACATTCAGAATTTTAAAATGGAAAGAGTCTGAAAAACACTGTCAACTTTGTCTCAGTATTCTTGTGTTCCCATAGGTTTCTTGAAAGCCATTCTGAAAGTGCCTGACTCCACGTAGCTCCTGGCTATTTAAAATAAAAAGGACAGAGAAGTGGAGCACAGACAAACACCTTTTTGGACCAGGCTGTAATCATGTTTATTTTTGCTGTAAATTTGGGTATTTTAACATAGGGATCTATGGGGATTGACTCGCTTTTGGAGCCAACCTTGAGTGGCCATTTGAGGAATTGCAGTTGCACTTTCACGCTAGCTTCATCGTTCAGTCCTGGAGGTTGCAGCTTGGGAACAGAAATTTGAACAATTCTAGAAGGTTAATGCCACATGTGAAAATACAGGATGTGCTAACATGAGTGTGACCTGATGAAATGTCAAACTGTCTTACAACAGTTAGGATTTTTACAGTTTTCTTTTGTTTTTCCTACCTGCCAGGAAGGAGGGATCTGGGCTCCAAAACCAAATACAGGAAACATCTTGTTACTACACAGAAAGAATGAAGTTAAGGCACAGTAGTCAGTATCTTAAAGCTGTAAAATAAAGTCCTGTACAGTGGAGTCTTTACAAGCAGGCACACTTTATCACATAGTCATTTTCAGATCATAAACTAGAAAATCACAAGTTACATCACATCTGATTGGCGAAAACTCTAGATTTTTTTTTTTAATTTGGCCAAAGTTATAGTATATTTTCAGCAGGTATTTTTTTTTACAAAATCTCATCTCTGTTCATATGACTTTGAGGTTACCTGTCATAGTCCTGGATGACATTACCCACTGCCCAGATGGCTGTCAGGTACTCATTATAGCCTTCAGGGTTGATATAGTGCAGGGACTGGGGAGAGCTGGGATCCCCGTTAGAGCCTGTGAAGTCAATGGCAATCTGGCACAAAGATAAGGATCAAGATACCGGGAGCTGATAAGAGACCAAATGCAGAACAGTATGTACCGAGCACCTGCAAGTTTCAGAGAGGCATTCTACCAACAAGTTCATTTGGTAAATTGGTGACAATTAAAAATATTAAATGAAACACAGTTTACTTTGCGCTGAAGAACTGAGGACACTAATTGTGTTTTGGAAGAGAAATTCTTCCCATTCTTGACTTCAGCTGCTTAACATTTCAGAGACTCCATTCTCCTATTTTGCACACATATTTTTGCCACATATTTTCAATGCAGCAGTCAGTCTAGTACCTGCATTTTCTTACTATGAAGCCACACTGTTCTAACACATGCAGAATGTGCCTTGACATCGTCTTGCGGGTATAAACTGAGATTGTCCCTCATCATCTGTGGATATACTTTTGTAACAGCATATGTTACAAAACCTGTATGTACCAACATTAAAGGTGCCTTCACAGATGCACGGTACACACCCACATACCACACATATATCACAGATGCTGGCTTTTCAACTTTGTGCTGCTACCAGGTCTGGATGATCAATTTGAAATGTGGACTCATCACACCACAACACTCTTTTCCACTTTGTGTCACTCCATCTCAGCTGAGCTTGGGCCTAGAGAAGAAGGCGGTATTTCTGGATGTTGTTGATATATGGCTTCTATTTTGCATGCTAGAGTCTTAACTTGCATTTGTAGATTCAGAAACAAACTGTGTTTCCAGACGATGGCTTTCTGAATTGTTCTTGAGCCCATGTAGTAATACCTTTTATACAGCCATGTTGGTTTTTAATGTAGCACTGCCTGACAGACATTCAGTGTTGCTTTTTGGCCTTGTTCCTTATGTACAGACATTTCTCAGGATCCTATGAATCATTTGATGATATGGATGTTAATTGATTAAATCCCTAAATCCCTTTGCAACTGTGTGTTAAGAGACCGTGTTCTTAAACACGCCATTAAGCAATTCTGAAGAAAGACAGTTGATTGCTGAGTCTCATTCCCAGGTCATCGAATCACCACCAACCCTCCGCACACTTCTACTGAGTCATAAGTGATAATTAAAAGGAATTATTTGTTTGTTTGTTTTTTGCTGTTCCTGTCTGAACTTGTGTTACTGGTATCAAATTCAGAATAAGCAGATATTTACAAGAAACAATAAACCTGAAGAGGTAAAACATTACACATGTACCCTTGTACTGTTTTCACCAGAGTGTGTGTCAAAAGGATTATCAAGTGATCACATTCTGTTTTACACAGAACTGCAACTTTTTTAGAATCGTTGTTGTAAAAACAATGTGAACATATATAAAAGTATTTTAATAATATTCAGTTTTTAAAAACTCACAGTGAAGTTGAGCTGACAACCCCCCAAGATATAATCCAGAAAGGTAAACTCCCTCAGCACCTGAAAGTGTAAACATTAATTAGGTTAACATTGTACTGTAACGCAATAAGCAGTTAGTGAAAACACACTTTAATCAAGGGAGAGAATTTCTTCATTTTGAAATCATTACCTGGCAGTGCTTGAAGCAGATGACCCCAGAGTTTTTATAGTTTTTCCTCTTTAACTTTTTTGGGCTAATGCACTCAAATTCAGCCTACAAGTGAAAAGATGAGTCATATTTATGCCTGTCAAAATAAAAACAACTGGCCTTTTATCAGTAGAGATGGGATCAAACACGCACACACAAAAGTCTCACCGGAGAAACGTGCGTTCCCGTTTGCATCTCCACGAGTGTGGCTTTAAAGCTCCCAATAAGATCATGGGAGCCATTGACCCGATGGTCATAACAGTCAACCTAAAGGCAGACACAAGAGATTTCCAGTAGTGCCCGACAGAATAAAAGTCAACTCATAAGTTCAGAAACAGTCAACTAAGTATTGATGTGAATCGGTTTTTCTAAAGCTATTACTAGCATTACTAGCAGTAACTTAAAATATATTTCTATTTTAAGTATAAAAAAAGCAGAATAGGTATAACAAAGTGCTATGTTTTCTGTGGGTAAAAAATATCTCTGGTTCTCTGGTCACGGATGTGTATAAAAATAATTAAAAGACAGTATTCATGATTTGTGGTCAGCAAGGATCTTCACCTCAATGGGCCAATACCAGTCTAAACTAACAATAAATCACAGGTCTCAACTCACGTGCACAAATAGTTAGTCACATTTCACTTTCGGTTATCAATGTAAATGCTGTAAATGCAATGAGAGTAACTCAAGTAAAAAGAACATAGCAAAAATGCACACCTTCATGTGGTGACGTGCTTACATACACACACCGCTTATCCAGTTGGGTCGCAAGCACCTGCTTGCTTTAAGTGTGGGAGCATTGTAAGATGAAAAGAAAATGCAATTACAAGATGAATCATTAGTATGTTAGAGTAGTATGGTCAACCAAGCAGATCTAAAAAAATTAAAAGGAGCAAACCATCTACGAATTCTCACACCTCAGAGCATTCTTCAGGGGGAGGCAATGAACAGGCTGTGTTAATAGGCTGCATTTTACACGGAATATTGAAAGAAATAACTCAAAAAATACCTTTATAGGTTTCTCCACATCCCCTCCACACAGAGATCGCAACGAGATGCGGAAGGGTCTCCATATTGGATTGAGGTTGTTGTTTACCACCTATATAAATGAGTTATGATCAGCCATAAACCTGTAATTCCATCCAGGCAAAAGAATAAGTTGTTGGTTAATGTGTACCTCTGTCCTATGAGCCAGCTGCCATCCAGTTTCTGTCTGCTTGAAGAACTCCAGGAAAGGGTCGGACCACCATAGATACTGAACAACCACATATGAATGATAATTTATACTTCTTGATGGTATTCAAAGTGAATTAAAAGGCAGCTGAAATCACAAAGAACCCAAACGTCAGACCTTACTATTTAAAGTGACCATCATCGGTACCTTTTTATCCAGTCTGCGGCCTGACACCTCAAAGTTTGCCACTCTGGTGTCTGTTATTTCTTCAGCGAAGATCTATTTAAAAAAACAACAAACAAACAAAAAACAAAATCTGAACTCTTAACTGAGTTTTGTACTTTGGACCATATAGCAAAGATAGCTCCTTGATTTTTATTTATTTTTTTCTTTTCAAACACAAGATATGTGAAAATTCATATCAGTAAACAGTACAAAGTATGTTCATGTTTTCTAACCAAGCTAATATTACAGTATTTCCCCAAATAAAAGCCAGCAGTCAATTAAACACAGGGCTAAACATGCCATTTTCAACACCTCTAGATTACTCATCTCAAGTGGTAATGCTGTATTTCAATCACCACTGGTGTATGTGTGTTAATTTCCCAGTCAGACTATATTGTGTAGTATTGGTAGTAGTGTAGTGTAGTACAGCATGCAGTAACAAAAGTTTAACGGTGACAACAGGACCTGACTAGGAAACGAGGAGGCTTCATACTACAATATGATTATATATACTTATCAAACCTCAGCTGCAGTTAAAGCATAACCTATCACTTCTAAAAACCTTTTTAAAATTAGAAAATAGTCCACTCACTGTGATGGTCCCACGACCTGCGGGTCTCTTATCCTTCAGCAACAAAGGCTGAGTAATCTGCCTGCTAGAAACAATCTGGAAACAACCATGAGGTACAAAATCAAGGAACAATGAAAATCTGCAGGAACATCCAAGGTTTTCTTTCAAAACCATACAAAAGTAAGCTCACCTGTCCCAGCGTACATTCAAACTCCCCCAGGAAATCATCATCACCCAGGTCATAGGTGTCATTGTCGATATCATACACACAAAACTTTAGCCGCTGCACCATCTCAAAATAGTAGTCAATAACAAACTTCTTGGCAAACTTTGGATTCAGACAGTTCAGGATCATCTCTGTGCGGTCGAACTGATTCACAAAAAAAATAACAACATACATATAACCTTAGATAATGTAGGTGATTTTGGTTAGACCAGAAGCCAAGTGTGGAAAAATATAACAGGAAACATCATTTACTGTGCAAGCAATACATGCAGGTAAATCTGTGTTAGACGTAAAGATCCAGAGAAATTACTTATTCAAAATTAGGCCTTAAATCAGTATACTTCATGTTGTTATCTCTTCTCTTTCCGTGACCTAATACAGACCTCATACCAGTGGGAGCCTGAAGTGTTGATGTACAAAGCACACAGAGGGTCAGACTTAGAGAAGACGTCCATGTCCATGAGGTTCTCACAGGAGATGGTCAGCTCCACCTTGGAGGCCAAATGGGTGGCCCCTACCACCGGGGGCCCACCTGAGGCCATGGTAGCTTGTTGAACTAAGGTGACCAAACAGATGTACCACAGATATTGTCAGAGATGAGAGTGACGTAGTACGTTTACTAATACTAAAGTACATTTCCATGTCTTGCTAGGCTACCTTATACTACCAGTATATTTCATACTGATATATTTGTCTGGTTTTTGTACGAAGTCACCATAAAACCTACTTTTATTTTAGATTTAAGTATTCTGAATACATCTTCCACCCCTGGATGTTGTACTGGCAGTTCCTGTTTGCTGTTAGTAATAACTTGCCAAATGCCAATTTTTAAGCGCTAGCAGGTTGCTAACGTTTGTGTTCTTAAACAAGATTACAACTAAATGTACTTCTACCTCAACCACGAAGACCCTGTATTGAAAGTAAAGTACAGGCAACAATTAAAAATCAAATAACGATAATAATGTAATGACACACACCCGCACAGCTTTAATTTAGACTTTGGTACTATAGAATGCATACCGTTACACAGGCTTAACGACGGCTTTAGCTTATCGTTAATTAGGTTCAGGCATGCAAGCAGAGCCAGTAAAGTGGGTGTGGCGATTCCTGGAGCACCCAAACTAATGACAACCGATACGGTCTAATTTTAAAGATAATATTTCTTCGTGTCAGTTGAAAGCTTACTCGGGGTTATTTACCTGTTTACTTGTTGAAAAATACACAATTTTGCGTACCCTTGGTCTTACATGTATGCGTAACGTTAATCTGACAAGAACAGCTGAACAACCAGGGGGCGGAGCTTATATGCTGTAGTACTCTGCTTGCTCCTTCTTTTCGCTATAGTCGTTCAACTCGCTTACTAAATTTCTCTACTTAATGAAAATATTAGATGTCCCGTTTATATGTTCCTTGTACATTCGTACTAAAAATAACACTCTGTGGATATACTGTACAGTACACTAATTAGAGAAAAATTACTACGGAACGCAACCGGGATTTGATTGTTTCCAGTCGACCACATATGTAGGGAACGTGATTTTCCGGGGTGCATTCAAGAAAAAAAATGTTGCAACCATTTAAATTCAAAATAAGATGTTGTGGTAGCTAAGTAACTTAGGATGCTACTGTAATATAGCTACTATCTTGTGTGTATTAATGTTGCCAATAGAGCATTTATTGCTTCTGTTTTGCCTTCCAGCTTAATTTTAATGGATGGAAAACTTCTGATGTTAGTTTTAACTGTCCTATTTGTTCTGTTAATATACATAAAAATTTCAAAATCTGGGTTTATTTGTCACAGACATAAACAATATGTGCCGTAAAAATGCGGTATGGTTGTGTTGTCTGAAAAATAGAAATACAAAACAGAAAAAATATATGTGCGTTAATCAAAAGACTAAAGTCTAATCATTTTTCATCAACAGTTTTTGTTTGTGTTTTTGAATGTTCCTCGTTTGGATTTGCGGTTTGAGTTATCGTTGTACCTAAATTCCTCACGTAGCCTTCGGACTTTGACACAATGGCTGGGATAGCGTTAGTGCGCAGCGTGAGCAGAGCTGTGCTGTCAGCATCTGGTGCAAAAGCCGTCAGAATCAGAGGGACCAAGTGCTATTATACTGCAACTTTGAGAAGGACCACCACTGCTCTGACTGTAAATAACAATGTCTTCTATTCATACTCATCGGATAGAGTCGTTAGCAGCATTAGACTGTTATAATTATTCACTTTAACCTGCTCACAGACGCTTCAGTTCGTGAATGCACGCTTTGGAAGGACAGGGGTACCATTGTAAAAGCGATTGCTTATATGCGTTATGAAGGTAAAAGGTCACCAGAAGTTTAGTGCTGGATAGGATGTGGTAACAGGTCTGTCATCATAGCCGGTTAAGTGTGACATTGAGTAAAACAGTGCTTAATTTTATTTAAAGTGATAAAAATCCTGCCTGAGTGCAGACCTGGTGTTTTCAAGGTGTTTCTCTGGTAGTGTCAGGTGCCAATGGGTAGACTGATCATTGTGATTGATGACAACCGGACATGACTTCCAACTCTTGTTTAAACGCTCTCTTTTAAACTTGCATAAGTTGATAAATGTTTGTCGATGTCACTTCCTTTTTTGTTGTTGTTTACAGAGTGGCAGGACTGCATTCCTCCTGGGGCTCCCACTGTGCTGTCTGGGTTATGAAGCTTATCACAGAGTGCGGAGTCCAGCTGTGGTTCTCGCTTTAGAAAAGAGTAATGACAAACTGTGCTAAATGTCACATACCGTCCAAATGCACACTTTGACACACACGAAGAATACCAATACATTCTAATAATCTGTTGTGTTTTGTGTCTGTGCAGGGGAGGTTCTGGAGCAGGCTGACTACCTGTACAGCTGTGCAGAGACAGAGAAGCTGTACCAGCTGCTGCTGCAGTACAAGGACAGGTAACCAACTTTACCCTGCTCTCACCTTTTATATTTTCTTTGTTTTTTATTTTTTCCTCACTAGAAGTTAGTGGTTTGGATGCAGTATATTATTTATTTGATATTTTTACTATTACTTATTGTTTTCATTCTTAAAGTTGAGTGCACTGCCATCTGCCACCGCAAGGTACCAGAGTTATATTTTCTTCACATCATCAGTTGAAATTGAGACATTGTTTTCAAGCACACTGCATCTCTCTGTGCAATCAATGATTTGTCGCATGTATCATTATGAGCTCATGCAAGCGGCGTGTGTCCATCCAGTGATGATGCAGAGTTTCTGTGGAGGTTGGCCCGTGCATCTCGCGACCTGTCCCTCCTGCCCAACATGGAGGCCGCACGGAAGAAGCAGCTGATATTTGAGGCCTTCGAATATGCAAAGAATGCACTGGAGAAAAATGAGAAGTGTTTTGCAGCACACAAAGTAAGATGGTGGTTTCACTGAGAGCACAGAACTGATTGACCTCCATCATGTCTGTCTTGTCACAAAGACACATCTGTGGTCATGACACTTATTTGCATGCATTGGTACTTCCCAGATGTTGCCAACTTCATCTAAGCATTGTGACACAGTGCTGTTTCTTTAAAAAGTGCTTTTAAAAGACCTTAAACAGACCTGAAGGTCCTGTTTGACCAAACTCTAAACACTGTTTCTCTCTTAACCCAGTGGTATGCTGTATGTCTCAGTGATGTTGGGGATTACGAGGGAGTCAAGGTGAAAATTGGAAATTCATACATTATCAGGGACCATCTCGAGGTGAGTAGACATTTGAATCAATGTCATATTGCCATCAAATATCATTTGTCTGTACACTGAAGTGAAACATGCTTTTTTTCCCAGAGAGCCATTGAGCTCAATCCAAGTGATGCCACTTCCTTACATATTTTGGGCTACTGGTAAGTCTTTTTTACTTTAACAACCATTTTTTCCAGTTCAGTTGCTTTAGGAGCCTCTGAAAGTTCACTACACACCAAATCAAACATAGACAAGCCAGGTCTGTTGTATACTTGATAACTCAGGGTGTCTCTCAAGGCTGAGGAGGTGAAACTGGAAGAGGAATAAGTGTGTCGGTGTAGGAATGGTGGCAGCGGTGAGGGTGAAGACTCTTCTCGTGAGTGTTTACAAAACAATGAAGTTATGCGACTTCATGTAACTCAAAGATTCAGATCTTTAACTTTAAGGAGAAGTACGACAGTTTGAAGAAAAATCTCATTGTCAGTGTTGTTGCATTTCTCCTCGTTGCCACTAGATGTTGACAGGGGCTGAAGTAAAGTACTCTGTGAGGAGAAATAATACCACTCTGCTGCCTCTGAGAGCACCAGGAATTACATGCTCATTTGCTGTCCTAGTGGCACAGGGGTTTTAATATGATAACCATGTAACTGGATGTCCCCAGTCCAAGGCTGGCTGGGGACCTTAGTTGCATGTCTTAATAACAGCAAAAATGCTATCAGCAATACCTCATAGAAGCCAGTAGTAATAATGAGACTGCAGCCGTGTTAGCAGCTCTGTGAGGCCGTGCTCATGCAAAGATGCTAACTTCACTGAGCTAACATGCAGATATTTAGCAGGTATAATGTTTAGCACATCAAAATGTCCACAGTTACTGACAGTCGCAGAACAGGTACTCCGATTTTTATTTTTTACTTCAGTAAAAGTGGTAATACCACAGTGTGTAATTGCTGATTTGTTATCTGATTTCTACTTTCCATTAATAATTACAATCTGCAGAGTAACTCAAGCTGTCTGACAAATGTAGCAGATTTAGAAGTCCAGTATTTGCCTCTGAAAGGAAATACAAGTATATTAAAGCATAACTTGGGAATACTTAAGTAATGTACAAGTACCCCAAAATTGCACTTACGTAGAGTACATGATTAAAGGTACTTTGTGACATTCCACCACTGGTTGGTGTCGTTGCCGTGCAGGTAACATGGCTAAAAAACATGCAACATAATTATATTATATATTGTTAGAGCCATTTTATGTTTTGGTTTTTTTAAAGGATGCATGTCTCTTGCAGGTGCTTTGCTTTTGCTGAGTTGCCATGGTACCAACGCAAAGTGGCAGCTGTAATTTTTTCATCGCCACCTACGTCCACATACGAGGAGGTGAGGACCTCCTCCGTCTATGCAGCTCTTCCTTTGTTTTGTCACTAATTGAGCATTTGGATGAAGTCATGATTTTCTGCCTCTTTCAGGCTTTGGAATTCTTCCTGAAAGCTGAAGAAGGTAAAAACACAGCATACTAATAATGTCACTGAGGAAACTACCAAAAAGCTGCTGAGCTCAGGTTCTTGACAAAATGCATTCAGCTGACAAAATGTCCACTTTTTTTTATTTTCCTCAGTTGATCCAAACTTTTACAGTAAAAACATGCTCATGCTCGGGAAGACCTACATGGCCATGAAAGACAAACAGAAAGCGCTGCTGTGGCTAACCCGAGCAAAAGAGTACCCTGCTCACACGCTGGAAGACAAAGAGGTATACACACACACTACTAGTGTTTGATTTACTGTATTTTTATAACCACTTGACCCAGGTGTAACATAGTTTAACTGTGAGGAAGCGTGTTTACACTGTGTTTGTTCCTTTCCAGGTCCACAAAGAAGCTGTTGACCTCTTGAAGAAGCTGGGATCAAGCTGAGCAGAATACGATGCCTTTTAGGACTTTTGGAGTACTGATCATTTCTGACATATCTTTATTGTATTTCTAGTTTTGTAACAGTTAATATACTAGAACTGTGAGTGGCCTTGCACACAGAAATTACCCATCATGCAAAACTATAACATGCAGCAGTTGATGTTGCGTTAGTAAACAATCTACATGGTCTCTTTGTGTCTGCTATTGCCTGAATTCCTCTCATACTCGTGTTCCTCTCACATCTGGGGGGGTGAGATGTGAGGCAAGCACATGGCATTTGCTGAGTTAAATATTTGAAAATGTGTGAACATGTGTCACTTTTTACATTCAGATCAAGAAATGGAACCAGTTTCATTACCAAACTCTACCTGAATACTGACAATCAGCCACCAGTAGCTGGATTCGCATTGACTGTGTTTTAACTGGAGGGCAGTTTGTCTTCAAAGCAATGTCAAACTCGTTTGTCTTTTGACATTCAGTGAGTCTGCCTGTGAACACTGAAGAGATACTTTGTGTTAAAGTGGAATGTGACATCAACCTGTATAATATTTATATACATTAACAGTTTGAAAGAGCAGTAATACACCACTTAGAAACCTATTACTATAGATACTGATACTATAGAAGTGATTAGATGGCAGAGTTGGCATATGTTTAATTTAACAGCTTTGACCCAGAGTTAGTGTTAATGAGTGAGTACTTTTCAAGAGTGAAATGTCCTGTGTGAAAAACAGTGGTTTCATGCAATATAGACATCTAACAAAGTTTCACTTTAAAGGCAGATGTAGCTGGGTTGTGATGTCATTTTACCTCCAAATCGCCAAATGAATGTTTACTGACCTTTTATATGAGTGTGTTGTATTGTTAGGGTTCTGGTGGGGATTGATTTTATGTTTGTGTAGGCCATTTTTAGACTACATTCTTATACTACATCATGCGTAACAAAATAAAACCCAACAAGACTTCAGTGGTAGAGTAGCACAAGCACTGCTATCAGAAAATGAATTACCGGTAGTAACTGCATGTGAATGCTACAGCTGAAATCGAAAAATTGCAAAGCCCTTCTGAATACACAGATATCGAAACCTGTATCTATTTTAGTCCTCTTCCCTTGACCAATCAGGAGCCAAACCATTGGCTCTATTGGTTCCCACAAGGTTAGATGAGATGTGGGATGAGCTCCAACCACACTGATGTTAAGTGGACACAACTGCTTGGAGAGATAACATTAATAACTTAAAAAGGCCAGAAACAGAGGCAGAAACTGCTGTAAGCATGATCAACATGTGTGTTAATGTCCCAGACTTGAAACCTTTTTGTGTTTTTCTCAGTCCAGCTAGGAGTCGAGCTGCTGACGCTGAAGTTCGCACAACCTGTGTGAATATGTAGAGTTTGTGCTCTGTACACTTTCAAAGAGATTATCATTTTGATATCTGAATAGTTTCTGTAGCTGAAAGTATACAGGAGTGAAAAATATTGTACAACAGCATCTGTCAGACGTGACACCTCTTATTACAGCCACACACACACACACTTAATTCAACTAAGTGGTCAGACACATTTATTACATACTGTTCTTTCCACAGGCAAGATCCAGTCGAAACAAAGGATAAACCAAGAGCACATGATTTTTCTTTCAGATCAGAACAGAATTTGCCAGCAGTCTTATTGTGAATCCTGAGCAGAAGGCCTCTCATCCCCCAATAATCACACAGCAAAAAAGAAAAACAAAACCAAAAAAAACAAAGCATGGTCACAGAGGGGGTTTATTTACTTATTTATTTGTATCTCATAAATCCATCTCTCTTCATTAAAATGGGTGAAAGATTAAAAATGAATCTTCTATACACATCGTCTCCAGTAAAGGGGCATTCTGTACAGTGTAGTTGGTGTTTACAGTGTATCTACATGCGATATGTTACAGTTTGGGTGCATTTCAGGTGGCCTAAAGCGCAGTCAGCACAGTAAGTCATTCCCTGCTGCATTATCACGTACTGAAATGATATACAGTACCACGAATCACTTGGGAGTTTACCTGTCCAGGTGATACTGGTGCTCACTACGATGAAGGCGACCTGAACATCCCATCTATTTCTGATAAGAACAAAGGCATCACAGATTTCCATCAAAGGAGCGGGCGGCCCTGTGTAATTAATTATAATATTTAAGTACTTTATTTACTTTCATTATCTTTATACAATGAATATTCACATACACAGTTGATTTTCTTTGATTACAGATTTCTGTTCGAAAGGAAGCACAAAGTTATGCAGTTTTGACTTCTCTTAAAAGTCAGCTCCCTTTGCTACAGCTAAAGGAGTACATCATGCTCCTTTTTCTTCATGCTGTCGTCCTTCCGTCCAGCTCCTCCACGGGGACAGCAGCTGAAAACGTGTTATATACATGACCGATAACTTGAGCAATTCCAAGCTCCCCCCAGGGAACAGCCCGGCACTGTCTGCAGTGGTCTGAGAAAACACAATGCTAGAAAAAAAAATAACGGCCTGCCACTGCCAGCTTTTTAATCCTGCATTTAGATCACTGACTCAAAAAATAAGCACCAGAGCGTTAGACATGACATTTTGAAAGACAAAGCGCTTGTCCTCTGAAGCATTTGAGGAAAGAAAAGGATAAAAGGATAAGGGGAAAGTAAGGGTGCAAAACCTTAAAAATTAAATTAAATTTAAAAAAAATTCATAACATATACGAATGTGATGCAATATCAGGCTCGCTGCTGTGAGTTGCACTGTAGGTTTTCCACACATTATTTGGTCTGTGACACATTAGTGTCTCATTAATGGAGTCTTACAATCTTTATTTCTGTGTGAATTACGCTAGTTTTCTTCAAACAGCCTAAACTTTATTGATTCATGTATCCATTAAACTAAGACTATCTCATTTCAGCACAAAACCTGAGAATGAAGCTGGTCTGAGTAAATTAAACTCTTTTATCTCAGGAAAGTGAACTCAGCCCGATGGCTTGAATTTAGTGTAGCTTAACTGTAGTCACACTGTTAACCGTACAGCCAAATAAAGCAGATACACCCTGTATGGGACAGAAATGTTATTTCTAACAATACTAATAAGTAAGCTTATGAACCACGTAATGCATTCAGAAGCCCAAAATTTGTAATGGTCCTATCAGCCCCTCAGAAATTTTCCATTTTCTTTTACTTCACCAGTTGTGCTGCCAGCGTGCTTATGTGTTGCTCTCAAGTTATCCAAGACATGAGACATTTGATAGTTTTTAGTCCAGTGTCACAGGACATTTACTGTTACGAAAAAGACAGTTTTGCAGTGATACTGGGATTTTTATTCTGGCTTCTGGTTGGTAGTAAGTGACAAGCCAGCAGAGGCTTCTTTCAGATGCTGTTGGCATGTTTTATGGTAGCCTATAACTGACGAGATAAATCACGTGATCTTCATGTGCTACGTAAATCACAGTGGCTTTATAGGACTGGAGACACTTTATAGTTCAAAATTCAAGGCAGCAAAAGAGAATCAGTCAAGCGTACAACAATCAGTGTGCCACAGTTTGCTTTCTTGTATTTTTTTTTTTTTTTTTTTTTGGTGACAATTTTCCAAGCATTTCGATCTTTAAATGAAAACTGTGCATATGATATCCTGGTGTGTATCTTATTGCCATCTGAAGCAGTCTAGGTGGCCTGGAACAGGTCCAGGGTCTCTGGCTTAAACATCAGAAAAATGAAGCACAGATTCACTTTCTTACTTCAATTTAAAATATTTTCCTGGAGTCCCCTTATTAATTTTGATATAGTAGACTTTGCCCACCACCTTCATGATAGTCTCGTTCATACAGACTTGTGCCTTTATTCTTCTGGTGTCCAGAATGTCAATGTGGGAAAAACTGAGGTTTATTCTTCATCTGCTTCAGATCAGTCCATCCTGAACACTTTTCCTTTTTGATGATAATGGTTTAAAAAAAAAAAAAAAAAAAAAAAAAGCTCAAGAAGAGACAAACATGGTAAAATGTTGATGCATGTGTGGTGGTAGAGGCTGGTCACAGCAGTCTTCTCATCTTCAGAGGCAGCCATGCAAGCACACAAGCATTGCAATAATTACTATGAGTCCAACGGGGAAGGGAAAAAAACAAAACAAAAGAAAAAAAAAAATCAGGCACCAGACCCCAATACTACTCTTACCTTTTTGAAGCTCTATAGAACTAGAGCTTTAAAAGCAGATTGCGCTTCATTTGTAAAATCCTCACAAAAACACTTCTAGTCTCTTTTAAAAAGCCAGTCAGCAGTGGGGAGGAAATTAAAAAAATATCCATGATTTCTGTTTTTAAACAGAGGAGCAAAAATGCTGAAATGCTTGCATATTTCATGATGGGGTATCTTATAGTATTTAAGGGCTGGGGAATAGGATTGCGGCAATAATGATGCTGCAAATTAAGATTTGGTTTTAAATGACAAAATAGCTTATATACATTGGTGGTTATTTTGTGCAATTTTTTTTTGTTTGTTTAACTTGGCTGATTAAACAGCTATGGGGAGGGAGAAAACACAAGAAGACTCCTCCCTCTATTCTTGGCCAAATCCTTCGGTTTCCTCGATGGCAAAGAGCAGCTTCTCTTTCAGCTGTTCAAAACTCTTGTAAGGAGGCAAATCTAGACGGTTAAAACTGAAAAGACAAAGGGAGAGGACCAAAATCAGTACAAAAGTTTAAATACTATAATATTGAGAAAATATTTTGAGTGGCACAGTAATGCAACTTAGTTGACATGCTACTGTGCCACGTTGCCTTCACATGGTCATTTCCTCACTCATCATCAAAATATTGTCAAGTTATTCAAAATACAAATGGTACAAAGAAAACTAGCGTTGTAAGGTTTAAAGAAAAACAAACAACTCAGAAGGTTGACTGGCAAAACTCCTCTTCTTTTGCAGTAGATTAGATGCTGCCGTGTCTTGCTGCTAGACTTCAGTAGTGCACAACAACAAACAACACAAACTCAGTGTCCTCTTTTAAATCTCTTCTTAAAACTCACTTATATCATTTGGCTTTTGGTCATTGATCCTTTAAAACTCAATTTGTTATTTCATTTTATCATTTTATCACTGTTTTGTTTTATTTTATTTAATTTTACTATATTTTATCTAACTAATCATTGTTTGTCCTGCTTGGTTTGTTATTATTAACTAAATTCACTGTCGTTTCCAGCTTTTTGCATAGTTTTGAGTGACAAATCGTATAAGCTGTTTTGTCATCAAAATGTATAGCTGCCATGTGAAATACAGAGTGCAAGTTAGAGTCAAAGTTCTAAGTGACTGTAAGGTTATTAGTTACCATTATCTTCAGTGTTTCTATTTTGTGTCGTACCATTGCCAGTCCTTTCAATAATTTGGATCAGAATTAAGGCAGAGAGGCACTCCACTCACCACGTGTGGCTCCGAGGAAGCCAAGTGTCCTTCCCCACTTTCTCGATGCAGAACTTCTGGGGCCCATTACTTCCTGCAAATGCAAAAGGCGATGAGAGGTGAGAAGATTGCAGATAAAAAAGTGCACATGTATAGTATGTCTGTGTAGCTCTCAGTGTCTGAATGATAAGACAGTAGATGTGCTCCTCTTGGTGTGTGAGTGTGTCTGTCACTGACCCATGAGTTCAGCGAAGCCGCCCAGAGGAAGCCTGCAGGTTCCAGTGACGAACTGCATGAGCCGCAGTCGCACTTCGTTGTCCACTTCTTTCACCAGCTGCGGAGGGGTGTGACAACACACACACACACACACACACACAGGCCATCAGATGATATGCCACATCATATCAACATGACCTTAAAAGAAAACTTTGCCTTTCTGCATTAGTCTATTAGGAACAGCAGAGGCTGGTGAATGCTGGAGCATGGTGTGTGTGTGTGTGTGTGTGTGTGTGTGTGTGTGTGTGTGTGTGTGTGTGTGAGAGAGAGAGAGAGGGCGAGAGACCTTACCTGCCAGAACCAGATAATCTGTTTGCTGTTCCTTGTGTAGTGTCGATACACTGTGTTCCTCTGCCAGTCCTGCAGGTCTACCTCCTGCATGCCACACAGCATCACCTGGATAAAACGCAACCGCACACATAAGCACACACGACGCACAGCACAAATAAACAGAAGTTATAGAGATTAATATAAACAGACATGAAAGCATGACAACAGAGGTCATTAACACCACTAAATAAACCAGATCATGTCACTGCATAGCAGCGTCATGCATGCTACTCACCTCAAGTTCCTTTTCATCAAAATACTGGAGCCACTGAAGTGGAACCACCTCATTAAAACCATCCAGGAAAGCTTTGGTCTGACCTTCTACCCCACGGGAGAATCTCCACTCTGCCATTAGACTGCAGGATAAACAGCAAAAATGCAAGTTTCTCAGTAAGTTTCAAAAGATATTTTTTACTCAAAATGATGCTGTGGTGATAAAACAGTGGTTGAACTGAACCTGATATACTCCTCCTTGTTTTCCTCAGTAACTAGAACATTGGCACCATCAGGTTTGAGGTCATGAGAAGTGATCTTCCCAAGAATCTCCATGTCCACTGAGAAGTACATCTCCAGACCACACTCTTCAATGTTGTTGTCCCTGAGGAGACATTAGAAAGTGTTGCTGTCACTGCATAGCTATTTTAAAAGAGAAACAGACAATTTCCTTCTGTTAGCATTAAATCTGACTGCCTTGTTAAGTAAGCAAAAACCAGCTGAGTCTGCAGTGTTTGCTCGACCATCCTTCATAACTGCTCTTGCATTTCGCAATGTCTGCAGTCGGCTGCTTCGTCCCCTCTTAACATCTCGTCTGTTCTCCTTCTCTACAACATTCTTGAAAAACCTCCTTTATGTATGTGTACTCTGTCCTCCATCCTGTGGTAAAAACGTGGTTCCAACATTTCTGGATCATCAGGCTTTACTGCTTCCCTCAACGCTTTTACACTTCACCTGAAACTTATTAGACATTCATAATATGGAATAACAGATATCTCACTCACTGAATACTTAAAGCTTGTTATCATGCATCACCATTAACTTGAAGTGGAGTGATAAACCATACCACACTCTCTACTGTCAGAACAATCCACATACAGAGCCAATACGCAATGTACCTGATCCATATTAGTGAGTTGTAGAACTCTGGGTCGATGGACTCCAGGTCTTTGAGTATCAGCTTCTTGTTCAGCATGCGTTTATAGAAAGGCAGAGAAAAGCCAGTGTCGATGAACTTGCCATGGAAAAGTGCCTGCAGAGAAGAGATAAATGAAAGAAAAACAGTTTTTTTTTTTTTTTTTTTTTACTGGGCCAGTCAATCTGAAAATATGAACACACAGAGACTGAGTATGGTTACTTTGGTCAACATATTTGATTTAAAAATGAAAAAGTGTGTGTGGCCACCATGCAAACAGAACAGAACAGAAACCTTTATTACCTTTATTCATTCATTCAAGTCATTATACTTACAGTGCAACGACATTTGATTGGCTCTACCTAACATGCTCAACAGCAATTACACAGACACCCTTTATCACAGTATTCACGCTGGTAAAAGACATATGTATGCAGATATGTGTATATAAAAAAGTATCATTAAACGAAGCATAGCATTGATAAAATAAGTAATACTAAATATATTACACTGTCAGAATGGATGCAAATGTGAACTTGCCATTGCGATGAAGCGGCCTATGAAGCAGAAGTAGGAGAGGTGGTCTGGGTTGATGGCCGAGGCCGGGTTGATCTGCAGGCAGTAGTTGCTCTTGCCAGCATACTCAAACAGGCAGTACATGGGGTTCAGCACTTCATGGGACAACAAGAAGAACCACTCTCTGCAAAGTGAGGTGAGACAGAGGCAAGCAGAGAGGGCAAAGGTTGCATGTGTGCATGTGCGTGTGTGTGTGTGTGTGTGTGTGTGTGTGTGCGCGCGTTGGGGGGGGGGAATTAGAACACAAATGGGAAAGAAGGAAGATGAAGTAAGAAAGAGAGATGTACAGAGAAGCATTGCATATGATTACTTCTGACATGTTCAAACAAGCTTGTTGCTCTAACAGATGATTTATATACACTGCCTATATTACCGAGCTAAGCCGCCGTAGTCTAGGCCCTCCTCGCCTCTGAAGATGACATAGAGTCTCCTCCTTAAATCGTAAGGCTTCAGGGCCATAATCTAACAAACAGTGAAAACATATGCAATGTCAGCAAGTGACATAAGAGCAGCTGGCATAAATGTTTTTAAATGTTCAGCATAGGAAAATTCTTAGATAAATTCTTAGTGCATCGCTGCACTTTAAATACAGTACTGCGTGTGTTTTATAAGATTAGCTTATCTGAAACAGGACAGTGAACGACTCTCACTTGCTGGAAGGAGTCTTCGAACAACGTCTGTCTGGAGACCGTGATCTTCACATGACTAGGGAGAGCATTGGACTGAGGACAGAGAGTGAAAGACATTAACGCATTTAGGTGGAAATCTAACATCAGGAAAAGTGACAGAGAGCAATAACCAGAGTGACGGAGTAAGAAAAAGAGAGCACCAACCTGGCACAAGTAGCGAAAATGGGCAAGCTTCCATCGAAAGCTGCGCTCATAAGCAATCTGAGGGCCCTTTGTGCTGAAAAGGACAAACAGATTGAAAAAGGTCAAAACATAGCCAGTATACAATGAAAGCAAAAGAATCTTGTTAGAGGTAAATCTTCACCACAGAAATATACTCTATTGTCCCATTAAATTAACAATAAGAAAGATTTCCTGAGAAAATGTTTCGAAATCCCTGAACGTCTTTGTGTGAAATACAAGCATTTACAATACAAGCTGGTGACACACCAGCAGGAATCATCTTTTCTGAATCACATATATGTTTTCTTTTATCTTACATGAGCTGCGCAGTGTGCACACATTGGCTTGATTAAAGCAAAAAATGACTTTATTCTGTTGTCAAAATAGTTTCCTTAGACTATGCTTGAAGCCCCCAACGCTTTTCCAGTTACTGACAAAAATGAAAATTTTAGCATGACATCTGGCAAACATCAACGAGTAAACTATTTTAAAAATGTGTTCTTACACGGAGGACTTTCCAGTGCGGGGGTCACTGAAAGTGGTGGTACGGGTGTTGTGATCCACGAAGTAGCGAACTCCTTCCCTTGTGTACCGGATCTCCCAACCCTCAGGCAGAGGATCCTCATTCTGTAGCCTGCACACACACAGGGACCAGTTGTGTAATTCATATGCACACACTGACAAACACGGAATGTTTGTTTCTCCTCTCTGAGTGAATGTTGCTGTCCTCTTCTGCAGCTCATAGAGCTTTATGGGGGGGTTCTCCTCATTTGTATCAAGGGTCTAAGGACAGAGAGTGTTGAACACTGCACAGACTGTAAAGCTCCTTGAGGGAAATTCTCATTTGTAATGTGAAATGACTAATGGAATATGAGGTTACATAAATAACATTCACTTGACATGACATTTCATTGCAACACCACTGAGAAAACACCACTTCAACTCCATATGGACCTTTAGCATATTACATGAGAATGTATCCCATGCTCGGTTACGATTATGTTGCTGTCAAACTGTGACTGCCGTGAAATCCAGAGAGGCCAAGAACACTGAAAGACTTCCAGCTGCGACTTGTGCTACTACATAAAACATTAGTGAAAAATGTTAGCAGAACCCTCGGGTTAAGGTGTGAAAATAACATAATTTTAATACTTCCTGAAAAGCGAATGTGCGCAAACTCAAAACAAGTCAATAGACTGTTGTCTATACAGGTATTTCAGTATATAATGTATTGTCTGTTTTAATAGAAAATTAAAATGAGGTAATCTTTTTAAGGTTTATCAAGATTATGTCATGATATGTTATAATCACACTGTGAAACGAACTGGTGGGGCTTGCAGTAACAGGTTAATTGTTCGTTCATGTCTGAAATATGGTGGGATGATAGGGGGAGAGGCAGATGAGTTAAACTGAAAGAGTTTTTTATTTGCGCGGGCTGGCATCAGGTTACATAAGTGAACTGCTCGTCCCCTCTTCCTCCTCCTGACCTCTCAGATCTGTTCACCAATAATTCTTTCATGGATTTCTGGATAGTTAAGTATTCAGACACTTTTCTAGAAAGCAAACTGAAGAACTCACAGAAGACTCACAGAGGCTTCTGTGAGTTCTGATGTGAATTTTAAATGTTTTTAAGATACTTTCTCAGATGCAGAAACATTTTCATGATGATGAGCTCACCCTTGGGTTCGAGGGTCTTCCCACTGTGTTGTCTTGGTGTTATGGTTGACAAAGTACACTCGGTCATTGGAGTCCACACGCCTCTCTTAAGTTGATAAAAACACAGACAGGAATCCGTGGCTTAATAGACAGATGGGACAGTCGGCCCCACAATGTTGCCAACACACGTCACATTATCACCAGTGCTGACTCATGCTATAAACACAGACTTATTTGACTAGCTGTCATCTGTGACGAAGGATATCGAGTGTCAAGGTAACAATGGCAACAACACAATGACGGATGGATGCATTCAGAATGATTTTGATACAACTTTACGGTTATCATAAAGTACTTTTGTATGAACACTCATTTTGCCATGAACGTTATTTTCCATTTAAAATATGGTACATACGGACAACACATGAAAACATGCACAGTATTTGGAATGTGAACTCACCCCAACCAGGAGGTAGTGGGCCTAGAGGATCATTCTCAGCAGACATCATGGATGCCTGAAAACGAGGGATGCACACACAGACATCCATTTAGAAAACACTAATCTGGATAAAAATATTCCAAATATGTAGGGTATTAAAAAAAAAGAAATCAAAAAATATATTCCATAACAGGGAGCAGAGAATATCACAAAAATAAATAAATAAAAAATAATCAGAAAACTGCTTCTTTTTTGTTGGTAAGAGGCCTTCCGTGGCTGAGTACTGTTCAATACTTGCAAGCTGTTTGGCTTTTTGATTTGTGTTGTAAGCTAATCATCATCAGTGACGATGACATCACTGCTGAAATCAAAGACTCAGGAAAGGGAGTCTCACAAAGATAACCAGATTAGGGCAGAGACTGGGGAGGGCACCTTTTAAATTCTGACCAGGTATCGTTCTCACCTTCAGGCTAAATGGGTTGAGATGTGTCATGAGTGAGCAGGGCTGTGAAACAACTGCACTCACAGTAAAGAGACGAGATTCATCAGGCAAAGGATGGAAAGGAAGTTTCACTTAATGTGATTTGAAGTCGCCATCAGAAGCTTTACAATGATTTCAAAGATAATCATGATGACAAGACTGATAATGACTTGTTTAGCCTTGCAGACAAGGAGAGAAAAAACATAACACCGGGTTGTATTCATTTCATAAATGGAAGTCAAATTGCAATGATTTGAAACTTGGTTGGCTCTGGTATCACAGAGAGTAACATTTCTGGTTTCAATTATTGTTTCAAAGCTGTACTGTTGTTGCATTATGGTTGGTAGTAATACACTTATAAGCACATTTCTCTTATTTTATGTGCATGAATTTATTTCTGCACAGAAAAAAAAGTGAAAACCAATTCCTGCCGTTTGAATAAAAATTATATTCAAAAGTTGAAAACCCCAAGATATGGTTAGTAAAATGGTAAGCAGTCATTCAATGGCTGGATTTCAAATTATTTTCTGAGTTCTAGATAATGGTTCACCTGACCAATATGATACATCTAATATCTTAGCCTTTGCAAAGGCTAAGTGACCACTCACATAACAGATCGGAGAGTAATTATGTGAATAAATCATTTTCAAAAAGAAAGTGGCTTTAGTCAGAACCACAGATGTTTTCTGCTTTCTGCAGTACTAGTTGAGTCCTTGGGAATGGCCTGAGCTAAGTGCATGCTTTAAACGGTGATGAATTGACAAAAGCAAAAAGCTGGTCAGACCCAGTGTGGTCAGGTGATTCAATAATGCATAGTGTTCACGGACCCAAATATCAAACGACTGCAGTTTTGCAGACTGACAGCATTTTCCTTTGGTCACCAAAACTGGAATCATATACTGGGAGTTGAGTACTGCTCAGAAACACCTGTTTGGACCATTCCACAGGTAAAAAGGTTCATTGGTGACAGGTGATAGGATCATGACTGGGTATGAAGGGAGCATCCTCCAAAGGCTCAGTCCTTCAAAGTGAGGACAGGCGAGGATCAGCACTTTCTGAAGGGCAACATTTCTCGATGCAAAGTTGCAATAAGTTCAGTGATTGACAATGTTATAAAGGGTGGAGCAGATTCCAAATTTGGCATTCAGCAAGGCACAAATAGTGTGTTTTTGGGAACATTTATTGTGTACAAACAATTAAAAATGATTTCTTTTGGGGGAAAATATTCTAAATAGTATTTCTAGTTTGCTGAGGTGGTTTATTATAATGTCACTTATTCTTTGTTTTTCACCTGTTAGCCCTGTAACATAGCCTATATTGGTGGAAATGCAGAGTAGGTCTAGCTTTTGTGCAATTGTTTCACAACTTCAAATACACTTGACCTGGATTTCAGTAGCGTTTTAGGCTACTCTCTTTTCAAAGATGTAAATTTAAGAAAGGATGAAGGAAGAGTTGGGGAGGGATCTTACAGAGTAGAGGTATCTCTGGTTAAACTGGTGCATAGCTCCCTGCAGCTGGCTGCGCTGGCTCTGCCACTGCTCAAAATTGCGGACTGATTCCATGGTGGGACGCTGCCACGTGGTGGTGCGGGTGTTGTGGTCCACATAGTAGATCCTGCCCCGGTCATCCACTCGGCGCTCCCAACTGGCAGAGTGAGAAAGAAGGATATGATAAGCAAACAGACACACAACAAGCGAGCTGGTCAGCAAATGAATAACTAACACAGACAAGTAAATTTAAGACAAATTAAAAAACATAAAGAAACTATGTACATTATGCAACTGAACACACCAAATCCACATTCTAGTCAATTACATGTTAAATGACTGACAATTTTGGTGGGGAAAAACAACACTGTGACATCTTCTTTTTCTTACGATATATATATATTATTAAGATCTGAAAAAAATACAGGAAATCTCACCAGGTACATGTAGGGTTATTCATGTACAGATTTACAATCAACAATCATAATTTTTATCATTTGTGCCCTTTAAAAGGCTATTCTTTAACAAAACTTGCAACTCCTCTAGAAGTGAAGAGAGCTGCTGAAGAAGTATTAGAGAATTTTTTTTTTGCCACATTACAAATGGACTTGTGTGTCGCAGTCATGTTATTTACATGGAATCTACTATTTCTAATGCTGTTCAAATGTATGTTTAATCTGCAAGGCAGAAGTCAAACTCAAACATGTATGTAAGTGAGAGTGGAGTGCAGTAAAGTTTATTTTAAATTGACTACACTGACACACATAAAACATGGCTTAAAAAAAACAGCAAAAAAGTATTCAATTCATTTGTTCGTTTGTTTTTTCTTTTTAATTTGTTTTGTCCATAGACAAAACAATAGTTTTTTGCTTATAGTTGTCATTCTTAGCTTTAAGCTTATGGCATTTTACATTACAAAATTCCCCTAGCAGACTTTTGACCACCTGCCTTCAAGATATGTCACCTTTGTACTAATAAAGGGTTAATAGAACTTAAATTTGGTTCCAAGCTCTGCCACTACAAAAGTTTTGCTTAGCTGCAGACACTGTTGAATGCCAGGTGTAAAGAAGGTGTTACGTACATCTATGTATGAAAGCCGCTGCTGAAATGAACAGACAAACCAGGTGAACGTAGAAACTCTATGTCTATAAAGGAATGAAGACAAAAAGAGAGCATAGGACAAACACTCACCCTGGTGGTAGTGGCTGTGGTCTTTCCCAGGTAGTAGTCCTGGTATTGTGGTCTACATAGTACGTTCTCCCATGTGGGTCTTTTCTCTGCTCCCAACTGAAAGATGCAACAATTTGAAAAAACAAAAAGCTTCATAAGGCTGTGCAAGAGGATAGAGGTGGAAAGAAGTAAGAAGAAAGAAAATCTAAGAAGTTGTTGCAACATTGTTGTTAAGTATGAGAACTACATTTTGACACCCTCTTATTTATTGACTTCACAGTATTAAGACTTTTTCTTTAACAATATTTTTTCTTCAAAATACACTAAAACGTAATACAGCCTCAAAAACTGTGAAGTTAAACAGTCAGAGAATTCAGAAAAGGAGCAGTTGGTGGTGTTTTTTTTTTACCCTGGTGGTAGAGGATCGGGGGCTCCAGCATTGGGGGCCTGCTGCCTGGGCTTGGCCCCATCTGTAGTTACAGTTGCACTGCTACTACTGCTACCCGCACTAGCACCAGCTGAGGCATTTGCTTCTCCTAGTGCTGGGGAGGAAGAGGATGATGAGGAGGAGGTTGTGATGGTGGTGGCCCCCTGTGCTGTAGAGGTGCATGTGGAGGAAGCAGCAGCAGCAACGCCATCAGTAGGCTTAGCAGCAGAAGAGGAGGCTGGAGCCTGTGTGGAGACTGGCAGGGGTTGAGATGTGCTATTTGGTGTTGTGTCAGAGTCTGGTACGGAGGAATCTTTATTGCAGTCCTCCTGGTCATCTTCAGGGGGCAGCACATCACCTGATGTCGCAGACGATGACACCAGAGCGGCATCACAGGACCCATTGACTGCAGACAAGTCAGAGAAAGACAACATTGCTGTTTACAAGCATGGACTGAGCTCTTCCTCCATTTATGACTTCATGACAGTGAGGTTTCATCACTATTAACTTAAAGCAAGTAGCACACATTCACAGTGTCTATTAACTTCTAGCAACTGGCGTTAAGTTAATGCATGTGTCTCTGAATGCAAAAAAAATACATCCACTGAAATCAAGGGCTTACAATGAAAATAAAAACCCTGAACTATGGCTGGGCCTCACTGCACTATAAAGGTATTTAGGTACTTATTTACTTATTTGTCAACTGCAGCAAACTGTCCATCCCCCCATGAGTGGCTACTTTGAAGGGCTGATATTTTTTATTTGAAATTCGAACAATGCAATTAAACAAGCAATAAAAATGAATGAAAGTATTTTAGACCTGACATCACAGCTTGTGCTATTTGCTGCCTTTTAAAGTGCAACATGCAGTGCATGCACAATAAATCTGAAGTATTAGCTTGTTAGGCAAATGAGACAGTAGGAACACCATGCCATCCATCCATTTTTTACACTGCTTATCCATCAGGGTCACGGAGGTGGCTGGAGCCTATACCAGCTGACTACAGGCAAGAGGCAGTGTACACCCTGGACTGGTTGCCAGTCAGGACTGACACACGAAGACAGAAAACCACACACGCACACACTCACACCTAGGGACAACGTAGAGTAGCTGGTTAACCTAATGTGCATGTTTTTGGATCTGTGGGAGGAAGCCGGAGTACCCGGAGTTCCCATTCAGGCACAGGGAGAACATGCAAACTCCATACAGAAGGGCCAAGACCGGGATCTGAACCTTGAACCCTCTTGCTGCGATGTGACAGTGCTAACCACTGCACCGCCCGGACACCATGCCATTTCTGCTAACGGAGACATGCGTACTGTTTTATTGAATTCAAGCAAACAGTAAATGATGATTTATTTAAAACAGATTTTACATTTTAATTACAGCCCTCACTTAAACATACTGGTAAAGGGTTAATGTTCTCTCATCAACCCCAGCTCAGTGCAGTTAACGTGCTATTGGCACCCTGCATGTCCTCCACAGTATACTGCAGTCTACTTTCCTTTCCATTTATCTCTCCAGGGAGCTTTCAGCAGAGGTGCTGACAGCAGCAGAGATTACAGGCCTCCCATAATGAAAATGAATCTACTGACATTCTCTGCTATTCACTAGTACCAAGTGAATCATGAAGAACTTCAACTTCAAGTGACCTGAGTCCAGCACAGGCAACACAATGAATAAGTGCTGCAAAAATGTAAATGTACAGTTCAGGTAGTTGAGTAATAAAATGCATCTTTTCCATTCCATCTACATAAGCCCAGAGCTCAACAAATATATTCAGAAACTGTGTCGTCCAGTTCTCAGGGGAATTATATCCAACAACATTGTCACTCATGGCCATAAGTGAGAAAAACATATCCAAATAACACACATCTTGTCAGACTGCAGGGTTTTGTAGCAGTGAAACGGCTGGAAACCAACCATACAAACCCAGGAGCCTGGGGATTCTATTTCAAACCTTACAGTGTACAATAATTTCACACATTGAAATGAAAACTGGAGATCAAACTCACCCGTCTTACTCTCTGTGTCACTGTCTGAGGGTTGGTGGACTGGGGTGGAGTTGGGTGTGGACTCTCCATTGACGACATGGCTAAGGGCAGGGCTGCAGGAGCTGGAAGGCACCTGACCGTCCAGACCATTGGAGGCCGAACAGGACCCTGATCTCGGGCCCGAATCTATACCATTCACTGAGCTTTGGGAGAAAATAATCATTCATTAATCTCAACAAATTCGATATGTATATAAATACATACAGTATAATTCATACTTAATATATTAAAACACACAAAATCTTGTTTGTAGAAAGTTCAATTTACAAGCCTAAATGAGGTTGAGCTCTAGTACTTATAAAAAGTATTCAACTCGCTTGGATGTTTTCCCCTTTTATTGCTCTAAGGGAAAAGAACTCATAATACAATTTGGCTGACAATTTTGACAAAAATTCACAGCTCTTTAATTTCAGAGTGGAAACTGATTTCTACAAAGCAATATCAATTAATTAATAACATATCATGTAAAATATGTGACTGTATAAATATTGACCACCTTCCTGTCAGTGGTCAGTAGATGCAGTCTCAAACAGGCTTGCATAACTGGACACTGCAATTTCACTCCATTCCTCTTTGCAAAACTGCTCAAGCTCTGCCCTACCTGCACAGGGATCAGGTATGGAAAGCCCTTTTCAAGTCCAGCCTCAATACACCATTGTACTGTCGTCAGGGCTTTGACACAGCCACTCCAGAACATTCGTCTTGTTGTCTTTAAACCATTTCTGTCTGTCTTTCACAGTGTGTCACTGGTTTCATTGTCTTGATGGAAAATAAATCTTCTCTCAAGATGTAGTTCTCTTGCAGACGGAATGAGACTGTCCACCAGGATTTCCCTGTACTTTGCTGCATACATTTTACTTAGCCTTAGAGGGCCTGCTGTTGAGACCTTAGAGTCTTCCTCTGGACGAACTGAGCAGAGATTTAATATGAGCTTTCTTCATCAGCAGCTTTCTCCCATAAAGCTTTGACTGGTGAAGAACTTGTAAGTAGAGTCTCGTGCATCTCATCTGCTGAAGTTTTGAACTACTTCAGAGTAGTCATAGCAGTCTTGGTGGCCTCCTTCACTGGTCTCCTTCTTGAAGAGTCACTCAGTTAGTGAGGACAGCCTGCTCTCAACAGACTTACACATGTGCAATATTCCTTCCCTTTCTTAATCATGGATTTAAGTGAACTCCAGGGGATGTTCATCTACTTGGAATTTATTTTTGGATCCATTCCATGGCTTACTTACTTTTCAGTAACCTTTTCTCAGAGTTGCTTGGACTTTAATTTTGTCCTCATGGTATAACTGTAGCGAGAAATGCTGATTAACCAGTAACTGGACCTTCCAAACACAGGTGCCTTTATACTACAAACACTTGAGACACATTCACTCCATTCAGGTGATCTCCATTGACTGCTAGCACCAATTGGCTGGACCTCTGGTGAATTAGGTCAGTCACTTCAAAGGGGCTGAATATTTATGCAATCTTTTTACATCATATATATTTTTAATTCATTGGCATTACTTTGTAGAAATCTGTTTTCACTTTGACAATGAAGAGGGGCTTTTTCCATATTTTCATCAAAAAAGGCCAAATTATATTAACTATGATTCCATTTCTAAAAGCAATAAAAGAGGAAAACTTCTAAGGGGATGAATACTTTTACAGGCAACATACATGTGTGCTAATTTCACTCTGTGTGTGGGTGTCAGATAAAAGACTTGTGACAGTGAAACTATTGTCCAGTAAGGATAAGGACTGGACATAATAGGATGCCATGGTGACGTAATGGGCACAGCTGAAGAGGCCCTTTTGTGAGCCAGCAGAGTTCAGTCAGTGCCACAGACGTGCCCACAGTCAGACTAATACAAAATCTGCCATAAGACTCAAGAGCTGGGTTGCAACCAACAAACAAATATATCAAAAAGGGTCAAAAGTGCAGACTCTGATGAATGTTGATTTTACTACTTAGCATATCCACAAATGAAAAAAGCTCTTACTATACTTAATACATAATGTCCGCTATGCACAAAAACGGATGCCGGTGAATTCCATTTCATATCTGCCAAAATTTAAATTTCAGGTTAGAGTCCAGCAGAGGCTGGCAATTCCTCCAATGATGCTTTTATGTTAATTTGGATCTATTTTAATACTTATTTTTGTAATTATGCCAATGTTCAAATGTTTATAAGTTAACTATAACCACTTATTCAACAGTAATAGGAACTGCTGTTTAAGTGTTGAAATTTGATCCGTAGACAAGCAATTACTGAATAATACACACAGTTTGAACCAAAAACAACATCGTACAACATCAAGGCCAATATCAAGTGTTTTTGACAGGCTGTGAGGCCTGGTGCCTTTGACCCCTCAGGAAGGGTCTACCTACTTGAATGTCAGAAGAAAAGCAGAAACAAAAGTTAAGTAAGTGGAGGGAAAGAAGGAAGGAAACTCAACAAAACAAAGCAGGGTTAAAAAAAAGGGGAGGAAGGTTGAAAGAGGTGAACTGAAAAGAGAAGAGAGGCACTGAAGTGTCATGTAAGCACA
Organism: Scatophagus argus; assembly: GCF_020382885.2. Lineage (NCBI taxonomy): Eukaryota > Metazoa > Chordata > Actinopteri > Scatophagidae > Scatophagus > Scatophagus argus. Next base: position 14,509,962 of record NC_058510.1, on the reverse strand, counting down.
TGAAAAACAACAAGTTGAGAGACAGAGACACACAAATGGAAAAAAGCAGTGCAGAGTGTTTGCCAAGCATCTGCTCCTGGCTAAATAGTCAACTGCTCACCTCTGTTTGGGCAGCTTTTACATGCTGCAAGTGAAGTCGCATTTTGGATAAGGAGGGGCAAGGCTAAGGCTGAATACTAATGCTCCAAGGAAAAAAAATGCAGGGGTGAGGAATACATCCAGAATTTCTAAGGTTAAGCAGAGAACCCCTAGCATAGCAGCTTATGCTGTTGCATGGCAGGATTTAACAACTCTGGAAAGTTATCACACCATGAATAATTTTCTCCTCTGCCTGCAGTATTGCAACACAACTAGCATAATTAGCATAGTACATGCTCCAAGTCATTTTATTTTATTGGTCAATACAGTATGTTTCTGGATGATGTTGGGACTGTTGTGCAACAAAATACGAGGCATTAATTGTGCTCTTGGTGGATGTTTTAATTTTTAATAACCATAATGATATATAATGTAATAATTTTTTAATATTGCATTCAATTTTTTATCTCTTTAATCTTTAGCTTACAATGGCAAGTGAAACTGTTGTTTTGCCACTATAAATATCCCTCTGGCTACTTATCTGGCTGAGTAATCAAACATTTTGGGAATTCGCAACAAAGGGGAACACCACCAAGCTTTAAATATAACTCGCTTGTGTCTTCCAGTCCTCTCAGCAACTGCAATGCAGAGAGAGGAGCCACACAGCAACAACCTCCTCACCTCCTCACACCCCCACCCCCAAATTCCCTTCTGTTCCAGTGAATAGAAATGTTTCCTTTGTGGCTTTCCAATGAAAAACGCTGTTAGCTTCAATGAAGAGCACTGTTACAAGGTGACAGATAATAAAGATTGGCACCAGTGGGCCAAAACTAGAACTTAAAGAAGGAGAAGAGGATGGCCAGGACTGAGAAAAAGCAAGACAGAGACAGACAAAGCACAGAGTTTTCTAAGGTAAATATACATACACACACACACACACATATATATATATATGTATGTATGTATGTATGTATGTATATGTGTGTGTGTATAAGCCTTTTTTCACATAAGCCTTTAATAGAAAATGATGATAGTACTGTATAATATGACTTTGGGGCACACTGTGAAGAAACTGCGCTAATATACAACTATTTACAACCTCTTAGCATTCCTCCATAAAGTATGTTTCATGCTTTGAAGCTGTGATATAAAATGGCCCAAAATGGCAGGTCTGTTTGGTTTGTTTACCTGTTGGCAGCCCTTGAGGAAGAGGAAGAGGAGTCTCCATTTTCATGAATAGCATCGCCATTCTGTTGGACTTCTGGAAAGGTTTGGAGAAAATAGTGTTAGCTTACAGATATCTTGTTTGAATTATTTTGTGTATTTATCAAATCAATTCAAAGAAGAAGAATTTCTTAATGCTTGAGTGTACAATGTGCTACAATTGAGCTGATGATAGCGTACCAGTATTTTCTTGGGTACATGTATCTGTATATGTATTTTTGTGGCTCTCTTCTCTGCATGTACTTTGCCGTTGCTTGTCATTGACCATTACACTCCTAATTAACCAACCCTAACATATGAAAACTCACTTGTGCCGTTTGCTGCACTGCCGTTGGCGAGCGGTGTCAGTTCCTCCTGGTCAGTGACAGTCAGGCCATCCAGGTAGACCGTTAGCTCCCCCGTGTGAACCAGAGCTCCCTTCTGCTCCACGCTCAGTTTCAGCACCTCCTTGACATTCTCCACTGCAGAGTCAAAATTATAGCATTTCAAATTAGAGAAACATGCTCTTCAGTGTGCAGCAAACTTGTAGCACAGTGATTCTAATCCACACAAACTTTAGTGATCCCTAATATGAAACAAGAGTTGATGATGATAAGGGTATGCATGTAGCAAAATGACAGGAATAAGTTAAGAATACACAACATTAATTTTGACCAGTATAAATCAACAGTATCTTCATGAATCTGCTGTTGTCTGGTATTGTAGTAACTATGTCACAACTGTATTTGTTACATAATGAACACATACCACCATCTACCATCTATTATAACATGGTTCTTTGTACTTTGTGTAGCTTAATCATACATTTTCTGCCATGCTGCTCCAAGGCTTGAATTAGGTCTAGTGTGGCTTTGCCCAGCAGAGCGTCTGCCTTCAAGGTGTGGTGACTCCATACTTTGAAATCCACCTGTGTGTGCGGTGTTACATTCCTAGACAGCCAGGAATAAACACAAACAAATGCATGTAGGTATTAAAACATCTTTTAACAAAGTCAAACAAATATACCACATAATCAGAAGGAAAATCGGAAAGTATAAGCTGGTCTTTTATGTTCCTTTATCTGCTGTAGTGAAACAAAAAGACATCACTGTTGTAACTGGCATGTTTCTAGCGCCTTCATAGAAGACCAGGAGTATTTTTGGCTGGAGAGTAGGGCGAGTCCTTTAAACGGGAAAGCCTTTCCCTAAATGAGTGATGCAGCTGCACCATTAGCTGGAGTGTTGGAGAATCCCCACTGACTGTTGCTCTTTCAAAATGAACTGATGCAAATAGTTCTCAATTATGTCCTCTGGAGGCTTTTAAGTTTTGTTCATGCTTGTGTGAGACACGGCGCATTAACTATAAGCGTGCACAAGGGTGTTGTTGCAAAGAAGCTATGATTTCTAAAATGTGGATGCTTCATACACATTTTCAACCAGCACAGAAGAAGAGCTATGCAATCAGCACAGCTTCAAGATGGACACCCAAGATTAGTGTCACCAATTCAGTATTTGACCAAATGTGAACTATGCTCACAATCTGCTCTTCTGTTCCTGAGTTATTGGGTTGAATACTGGACAGAAATCATTTGACTTTTTGAATATAAAATGTCACCACTTCATCATTTAATCCTATTATACATTCAAGTGACATGTTAATCAGTGCATGAATTCTTGAGCTAAAATGTTTTTTTGCAGTCACCATGACTTTTGACCAACCACATTTGAGGGAATTCCCTGAAGACAATCCCTAAACCGCAATCTTTTTCTCAACTTTGAAATGTCCTTTAGATTCTATATGAAGGTTTCCATTTACACCTTTAGAACACAATACTGCATGAAAGAGACTTCTTTTCTGGCAAGTTTCTTATCCACCATGCTGCCAGCTGTAACTTACCCTACATTCTTTACATCACCCAAGAAGTGCTGCTTGAAATAATCCATCCAATCAGTATAGCCATCTAGTTGGCAACAAAACTCTACTGGTTTGTTCACATAGTGTGGATATGCTAGTAAATGAGGGTGTTCTGAAACAGACAAAGGAGGATATTTAATATTGCAATCTCTATGATTCACCAGAAAAGTAGAGTGTGGACACCTTCAAGATCAATCTCTATCAAATATCACAAGATTCCCCAGCTCGCAAACAAAGCTACAGCAAGGTCCTGAATTATGTATTTAGGTGCACACCATATGTGGTCCAGCATATAAAAAAAGTTTAGACCTAGAATCCACTCCGCACCAAAGTTCTTTTGACAACAATCTGCTTCACAGTCACACAGATTTTCCAATGTTTTACAACAGTATAAGACTAAATCATTAGTCCAAAACTAATTTTAATCCGTGGAAAGACACAAGAGACGACATGACATGACATGACATGACATATATACTCCTGCTCCCCCTTAGAAAAAACAGCAACAAAGAAAACAATAACTGATCTTCCTCAAAAAATCTCACAAGAGTAACTTGTCCTTGCTGCAGCCTAAGCAACTGATGTGCTGAATTCACATAATGGTTCATTTCTTGTCTTGTCTGTCCTTCAAACAAAATGAACACTATAGAGCACAGTAATAGTATTCACGCCTGAGCACATCAGCTGACAGAAAAACATTTAGGGTCATAGCCTAAATGCCATGTTTTGTAATCATTACAGATTGCAAAATTTCCACAGTGCAAACACAGAATCATAAACACAGCACCATTCTGTCATATCACCAGTAATTACCCAGTCAAGATCATTTGCAATGGCATGCCTCTGGAATGTGGCTAAGCCATTCAGAAGTCAGAGTATTGTAAATATCTGCCATTGGCTGCTAGCTCTACCAGTGTCTCAAACGATACAAAGAGCTCAGTGTGTTGTCACACAGCATTTTCCCTTGTTCAGATAATTATCAGATGATTCACTTTAGGGTTTGTTTATGTGTTTGACAATGTTTTTTAAACATTCCTTGTTATGTAAGACATACATTGCATGCTAACATACCTAAGGAGGACAGAACTATTGCTCCATCTTTATCACTCAACAGCTAATTTTTTAATAAGCTTGAGCCATTTGGACTTCAACATCTGTTCTCTCTCAAAGATCATTCTGTCTGAGTATGATAAGACAGGTGCTTAGGGTAGTCTCAACTTTTAAATCATTACAGTCCTTTTTCAGTTTATCTTCTACAAATAATAAAGTATCTGGGGATTCATTCGTTGCCCTCTTACACTCATTTATGAAACACATCGTGAATGTGAACTTATGTTTGCAGAAATTTTCTTGTGCACAGAAAAAGGAAAAAGGGAGAAAAGATCAAGAAAATTACATAAAGGGAAACAGACGGGCTGCCAGATACAAAGCTAGAGGAGGCAAATTGCTGCATCTTACAGAGTGAGCCTCTCATCCCATTTAGGACTGGAGGAGCTGTGAGACTTTGCAGTGCGGTGCGACTCCCCCTCCGCTGTCACCTCCACATAAATGGCAGTCCCAAACAGGCTCTTCTTCCTCTTGATTTTGGCACAGGAAACTAGTGGTGGGGACACATAGGAAGTGATGACACTGATGAAAATTTTTACTTTCAACATTTTATATTTTCAAGATAATGTCATTCGGTTTTTCCTAGACTGGGAACTCAGAGTACTGGGGGTTTGTTGGAGGGACCAAATATGGACACTAAGACTGACATGGGCCAGTTTGACAACAGGTAATACAGTTCAGAGGTGATTTACAAAAGCTCTGACTGGAACTCTGACTCCAGCGATGAAGAAGACCTGGTAAGCGGGGAGAGGAGAGGTGCAAGGCAGGAGAGGAGCGAGAGGGAGATTAGTAATCCCCAGCATAAAAAGCAGGGAATATCATGCCAAAACATTTCACATCTTAGAGTTGGTGATTGTTGGAACAGTGGAAAAACAAACCAAGATGGTTTTAGCTAGTTTATTTTGTTTCTGTCAAGTTTGAAGACAGTTAATTCATTGTAAAACGTATACGATGAATTAACAAGCCAATTAAGGTTGTCTTCATTCATTAAAACTTCATTAAACTTGAATTCAGAAGGATTACAGCTGAGTTTTTCAGTTTAACAGGACAAATATGCATAAGAAGATTTCCTCTCAAGTAGGTCAGCCAATTTTGTTTTGGTTTTTTTTTTTGAAGAAGAAGAAGTAGGTGAGAGAGCTTGTTAATGTAGCAAGCTCCACGCTTGCATACACCTCCCAGCTGAAACTACAGGAGGCTATACTGGTGAATTGTCACCTCTAATATGTTACCATAAGTCGATACCTGTGCAACACAATACACAGACATATTTATTAATTATGTCAACACTATAGCATTTTCTGCTGATTATAATAGTTCATTATTTCACTGTTTTAAGCTAAAACTATTATACACATCTTATTTACTGCACCTTTAAATAATATGATATATTATTGATTGATTGAAAATCGTTTTTACCCAGAAAATCATGTTGACACCAAGCTTCAGTGTAATCTTTGAGGGAGTGACAGACTTTAGACCCTGAGTCCACTTTGCCACTCCCAAACATTCCAGCCTACAGCATAGGGACTCACCAATGGCATGGAGCTGTGATGTTCCTCTGTGGTTATGGCTAGACTCTGCTCTAGATGAGGCCGTGGCCATGTCATACACCACAGTGGGAAACCTTCAAAACCCCACACAAACAAACAAAACAAACATCCAACAGCCGAAAAATACACACAGTAGAAACAGGTGAACTCTGCAGGGCCCCAATAAAAACACAGCTCAGAGGCTGCAAAAGCTGCTTCATCTTATTTTAAAGATTCTGTTTGTGGTCAGGGTCCTTCCAGCCCTTAGCTCCTTTTTACATATTATAATTCTACATAGATATCATGATGGAAACACAAACTATACTCACAATTGGTGTGTGCTGCTAGACCCTCTGGTTCAGCCCACTCCGTGTCCCATGATGCCTCTGAAACATAAAACAGGTCATGTTTAGGACTAAGATCAAACCAGCTGTGCAAACTTTAGCAAGATTAAGATTAAGTCACCAATTTTTAATTAATTAATTTATTATTTTATCACTGCTCAACATCAAAACTCCATGTCCCTCAGAGCTGACTTCCCCACTCACAGCAATAAACCCCATTCTTTCAGTGAAATTATTACTGTGCAGTGATTACATTTTATTGTAACTGCTGTCTTTTGTCAAGGTCAGTTACATTTATGGCTTCAGTATGCCATATTGTAAACACTCATTCAGAAGCTCCTATGGTATTCATAAAGAAAGACTATAACATGGAGTGATGTGATGTGCACATTCAACTGAACTTGTTTGAAAACCTGTCTGATCACACATACTGCAAAGTGTCATGTCCTGTTGTACTGCGGTAAAACTGTATCTTGGGAGTTAACCATGGTCTGATATGACCATGTTATTATTTAATCAGATGCAATTGGGTGCCAAATATATTTTGTAGAGTGCATGTTCTTTTCTCATCACCTGAGCCTAAAAAAAACTCATCAGCATGAAATGAATCTATACAAATGTGTTGTCATAGAATATTTTTTTCCTTTGTAGTGCCAAGAGGAACACAAAAAAACACACTAGAAAAAAACAAACTAATCAGAGCACCAGAAAAGTTGCTGACTTTCATTCATCTTAACTGATGACCAATCAGTACGAATGTAATGATTATACCACATTATTGTACTATACTGTAATGTACTAGTATTATATACACAAACATCCTTTATACTCAATATGGCGTTTAAGCATCCTTAAAATATCAACTACATATGTAAGGTGCATTTCTTTAAGATTTATTACATGACTAAAGCTTCTAAATTAAACTGTCTATGTAATTACAATTGACAACAAGAACATCAGGCTGGCAAACCTCTTCCACAGAAAGACAACAAGAGGAGGTCATGCCCTTTCATTGTCTTAACTCCAGGAGTCACCATACCCACTGTTTCCTGATCCCATACAAAAGCTCCCATTACGCTCAAGTGTTTTTTGATATGATTAAATGACCACAGCTCTAGGGTGACACATAGGCTGTTTGATCACCCAACATACAGATCCCAAGTTGGAGCAGGCAGCTTTTAAGCAGCTTAGGAGAAACCCAATTAAGTAGATAGGGATTGGGATTGTGCATGCCAGAATTAAGTCAGTATAATCAGTCTGCAGTACATAGGGCAGATGCAGAGAAATAAAATGATACAAGTCCGCAGCACAGTGCCAGGGAAAGTTGTGTCTGCTATCTTGCTACTCTCACAGTTACATATCATCGGAAAACACAACAGGTATACAATAAATAGAAGTAAAAAAGCTATTCATGGTGATCAAAAGACAAAACATTAACAACACTCCATGTCCTTTTTAAAAAATAGCTACATAGAGGGGAAAAAGCTTAACATGTAACAAACATTGAAACTTTGCTGACTTCACATGCCTACTATGCTCCCATAAAATGACAATTTCTACTCTCAAAATACAGCAACGGGGAGATCAGGACCCACACAGCAATAAAATCACTGATCCGGACAATAAGGTGTAGGCTGACACTGCATAACTGTCATCAGAGTCCAGCAGGCCTCTGCTGTCACTCTCAAGGGTCTTAACAAATGAATAGTGAACAGTTATTATCCAGGCAATACACTGACCCTAAATTGGAACTTCTTATATGGACTGACTGACACATGGGTCAACAGAGTTTATATTCTATTTGAAATATGCTGAAATATGAAGGCATATTTGTTTTGTTTTGTTTTTTTTAAAGAAACAACTGATAAGATTTGCCCCTTACAGAAACTATTCCTAATTAATTTTCTGTTGATTAACAAATGGATTAAATGGATTAATCATCTAATTGTTTCAGCTTTAATCTCAATCACTGAGCTTCACTGCTGAAAATAGCATAGCATTAATGCTGCAAAGACGAGCAAAATCCAGTCAGCGGTATTTCAAAGAAATTGAACTTGAAGTGTTATATTATTAGATTTTTAGATTGTTATCATCATTCAAAGGAAAAAGAAACTTGTGATTACTTCTTTGCTATTGAGTTATGACTATTATTAATGATTTAGTATTTATTTAGCTACCGAAATACTGAACAAAAAATTGAAATTGTTAAAAATGAGATTATTTAAATGTACAGTATATACAAAAGTAAACTTTATTCATCTCAAACAGACATATTGGGAAATCATGGGCAAGGAATTTAGTTTATCAGCTTGAAATTTAAAAAAAAACACAGACTGGGTTTCTCCACAAAACAAAAACCCTCAGACTAAGGAGATGCAACATAAACAGGACAAGATGTCTGGTGTCATTCCATGACAAACTGTGTTTTCAACAACAGTTAGATTATGACTAACAGGTTCACATTTTTACACTCACTATATCCACAATAGCTGAAGAAGCCCAAAATAATATTCTCATCAGAATCAGAATCGTCTTTATTTCCATGTAAGTGAAGAGGTTTCACAATACTAGAAATTTGTCTTAGTGATTGGTGCATACATAAAACATAAGAACGAGTAACATACAACAATAGAATAAAATAAAATAACATAAAATAGAATAAAGTAAAACAAAATAAGATAAGTAAAATAAATATGGTTCTGGAGATAGTACAAGAGTGAGGTAGTACAGAGTGGAAGTAGTGCAAGTAAGTGAGGTAAACAGTGCAAATGGTCAGCAGGTGGATCGCGACATGAGCAGGGGACAGTGACTGTACTGAAGTAACTAAAGATGAGGTGACAAGACTGATGGGAGGTAACCTCTGTGTTGTACAAGGTGATGAGGAACAAGTTGTTGCCTGTATTAATGATGGTCTATAATTGGTTACTGAATTAAAAAACAAAACTAAGAATGTAGCAGTCCCACACTCAAGTTTTTTCTCCCTTTGATCCTGATCTACAATACTAATATTCTGTTACACACTGTAAGAGCTAAAAACTCCTTTAAAACATTTAAACATTAAAACCAATCTAGGTCAAAAACACTTGACAGTTGAGCAGCTTTGCCTTAAGAAAAACAGACTGCATCACAGCTCTCCCTGACTGTCAGAGGTCTCTTTCAGCTATTTGTGACTATAATTCATTGTGTAAATATCAGCTTAAGGCATCCCTATGGAAGTTAATAAACTTGCCTTAAGCATGACTAGTAGATGCTGAGGAACAATCTCATGAAGAGCCTCATGATTCAAAATAAGTGCTGAAAATGACATTTTAACTCTCCTTTTCCGTGCATTTATCTGATTTGGGACAGCAGATGTCTAAGCAAGTGTAACCTCAGTCTCTTCCTCTCAAATGTCTTATGCAAACAACTAGCAGGGATGGGATGGGTCAGATGATGTATAAAAGACTTATGGACTGTTGGTACATTAGTAACACACAACAACTCCCTGTAAAGTATAGCAATCCATTAAGTGACACAAAGAATGCATTGCCCCATACAGTTGAGTCAACTGGGGTAAAAGATAACAATAACTATCTGAATGTGGCCTATAATACTTCCATCTTCACATGATCAACATTTCACTACTTAAACAGATAATAAAAATTCAATATCTAGAATCATTACTTGCTCTGGTGAAAAAGCAGAAAGTTTTAAATTGCAATTTGCACAATAGAATTTATTTTTTGTATTTCAGGACTGCCGTCATTTTTTACATGCCATTGTACGCGAATGATTGCTTAAAATGCCTTATGTGCTGGTCGGCCTAGCAAAGAAAAGTCAGCAGTGTTGCTGTAGGGGTGGATTTGCTTACAAAACAGCTAGAACCCTTTTTACTGCTAGACAATGCACTTTATATTTTGGGAGTGCATTCTGTGTTACACAAATGCCAAAGCTTCTTTAGGGAAGGGTGTCGACCGACCATTGAAACTGGATTCATAAAAATGTATTCCAGTTCCAGTTTCCCCACACATATATTTATACTATGGATATTAAGGCCCTCATACACAGTATTAGAGCTGCCTGCACTGGAACGCATTTGGGCAGATGTCGCACTAGTAGGCCCCTGCCAGATGGTAATCGGATCATACATGGACAACTCAAGGAATGACTGACAATAGTTTTTTCTTAATTCAATTTTAAGGCATTTTAACTGTCAAGACTGGAATGTTTGCTGTTTTATGAACCCAATTCCAAGCCATAAAGTGAAAGGAATTTCATGACAAAAAGGAGAAGAGAGGCAAAAGAAGCTTCATTTTTACCAATCAAGTTGTGATCAGTCCATTTAAGACCATATAGGTTTTCACACCAGCAGTCTACTAACCATCAGGTACAATAAATAGCTCTCAATTAGCTCTCTTTTATCTAAAAAACAATCAGGAGCTGTTAAATTCTCAACCATCCTTTATGTTAGCATGACTCATTAGATTAACACAGTGGTGGAGGGCTACAACTCCCACTTTCCCACAGCTGTTTTCTTACTATTCAAAGGTCAAAGTGTGCGACTGTGTGTGCGTATGTGAGAGAGCAACAGAATGGGAAAAAGACAGAGAGAGAGAAGGCAAATAAGTATACTTCAGAGGCAGTCAGAAAACGTTGCTGCTGAAGTGACAGGTTCCTTTAAGAAAATCGATCCCAATGTGACACTAATACATGCACTATATGACAAGTTGAGCGGTCAAACTACTGTTGATAGCTGAGAGACAGCATGACATGCAATAATGACCCTGGAATACAGTAGTCAATTACGGTATACAGAAAACTTTCATTAGTCACTACAAGCCATGTGTGAACATTTCTCTTTGAGGCCAAACCTCAAAGAAGAAGGGAAGAAAACTGGATGTAACCATAACCTAGACAGGGATACCTATTAAGGTAATAATTGAGCCAAAGTTAACTACCTACGTTAGCCTCATGACACAGTGAGTGAATGGGACATAGAAGGGACGTTGTTCTAGTCCAGTATTTATAGAAGGCATGCTACTGAAATGAAGAAATGCTGTATCAAATAGAAGTGTGTCTCACGTTAGACCTATGTTTACCTGTGTATTAATTCAGGTGTTGAATATGACCAATGAAACCTTACAGACAACAAATGTAAACACTTTTATAAGTTAGAGGGAAGCTATGTTTTTTTCTTTTTAGAATATAAATTTCAGAAAACATCAATTATTTGGCATTTAGGGAGCAGAATGGTCACACTTAATAACTATCTGTCATCCATACACTAGCAATACCTTGTTGATTTTTTAAACGCAAACACTGATCATGACACTGATCAGGTGAATGTTAACCTTAGCTCACAAAGTTGGGGGAACTTAATCGACAACTATGCCCTAACAGTTTAATCTGATCCAGTGTTTGGTAGGGTTATATCTGCACCAAACATATCACATAGGCATTGTATCCGTCATGTAAGGCCGGCTAACAGCAAATAGCCATGTAGACTTGTGCTAGACAAGTCTGCAACGACAGCTAAAGTCAGCTAGCTAGCTAGAAAAACGCTATCCAGCTAGCTGCAGGAAATAGCTCCCAATGTTAATGTTATTTGTTTGACTAGCTAGCTTACCGCTAGCTAACAATCCTTCTACTTGTCATTACGGTATGGACCTGGCAAGCTAGTTCGTAATATCAGCACACATTTTAAACACTCAGTGTTTGTTTAGACGCTGTACAGTTCACTGTAGAGCAGACACGGATAGTTTAGCAAGCGAACGCTGCAAACTTAGCCAAGTTAGCTAATGTCCAACTGCTGTCAGTTAGCCGGCTAACTAATTTAGTTAGCGGCTTTGCTAGTTATCCGCCATCACGGAGCTAACATAATCAAACACTTTGGTTAGATGTGAAAGACAGACTTGTCATGAATTCGTTTGACATTCACAGTCATCGGTAATGGTCTGAGTTACATACACAGCTGTGTTTTACCTCGTCCGTTGTTCCACTCCTTTCCTACTCTCGGTTGCTCTGCGGTTGTCTATCGTTACGGTTGTCAGTAAAATGCCCAACCGTACAGGCCCCGCAGTCTGCTACGGTTCTCTTGCCATCTCTGTGCATAAGCTTCCGATCAGCAAACACACGGGCGACAGGCGCGCCACCTCAAATATTGCTGTGTAATAACACGGTACACGAGAGTTAGTCCTCTGAGTCAATACCTTAAATATACTGTATATATGATGATGTTGTTGCACAACCGAGCTATCCAGATGATCTGATGGACAATTAGACCAGATCATGTGAATATGCATGTCACCGAGATGTACAATTTAATTATTCATAACGTGTGTGTGTGTGTGTTCGAAACAGGGGGTAAGGGCCCAAAGTTGTCCCAAGATCAGGTTATGAGATGATAAATAAAAGAAAACCAAAATGTCCGTTTATTTTTTTTTCTTTGTTTCAATTTTTTGAAAGCAAAACACTATGCTATTACCTCTTATGACTCAAACCATCTGAGAAGGAGAAAATCAGCTGGTGTAATTTGTTATCATTAGCCACTTTTTTTTTTTTTTTTTTTTTTTTTGCTGCTTTAGGACTCATTCAGACAGAATCAGGTGATACAGCAACTGGAACAGAGCTGTGCAGCAGTGTGAGAGGACATAAGTGGAGTGTGTGGTGGGGCGGTGTCATTGTTTGGTCCATAAACTTCTCCTGGATAGCAGCCAGTTTCCAGCTTTCAGCCACAGAGCAACAACTTGTTCTTGTTTTTCATCTGCAGCAAATTTGCAGTTTTTCTCCTACTCTTCTCACGCAATTTCCTGGCAGTATATTGTTGTTTGATGGACCAAGCAAAATGATAGAAATTCAAAGCATGACGTAAACAGCTTGAGCAGTAATACTGCCTGCTGAAGTTATGTGATTGGTCACCACATAACCCCACATGACGTCAGGATACGTTTCTCCACATGTGTTTCAGTTTTTTCCCTACAGGACCGTTGTGTTTTCTTCCCACACTGCCACAGCCTAAATGCACAACCCACAATCAAAATGAATGGGAATACTGCAATATTCACCACAACACCTAATATGGTCTAAATGAGGCCATAGAGCCTGCTGTTGTGATCTAGCATGCGTCATTTCATAATTTTAAATTCTTCATGAAACATTGTGTCTTTTGGGTCTTTCAGCCTCAGACAATTTACTTGGTATCAGCTGTACTTCCCTGAGCAAACAGCTTTGACGTTCATCAGCTTTGAGGTCTGAAATTCAGAGTTGAGTTTACAGATGGAGTTTATACTTAAGTCTGGCAAGTACTGGACTATAAAGACCAGATGCTTATTATGTCTGATGGGTTTTACTTATTAAGCTTTCTGTGTTCTCATCTTCAAATCACTGACATCTTCCTGCTAAAGCTTGTGTCTATTTGGCAAATACTTCATCTGCAGTTGAGATTTTTGATTGTCTTTGAGTTCACTCTTACTGTAGAGACCAGACTGGAAGACTGGAAGAAATTTAGACTTGTTCTGCCAGTTGATATTCTAGCTCTTATAGTAACATTTTTTCTCACAATAATCACATTACTTTGATTCTAAATACATCGAGAGACTTCATGTAGATGCAAACTAGGTGTCTGTTAGTCAGAGGACATACATGTGCATTAGCAGAAATAAATATAATAAAAGTTATTTTATATTATTGGTTTTAGGTGAGTCAAATGGGCTGTAAATTTACTTTCGATACAACAAACAACAGATTATTCCATCAGCTCCTGTTTATGCTTAACAGATATCTTTTAATTTCATATATACAGGCCTAAATCCTTTTTAAATTAATTATTAAACATGGTGCCGTAGATCATAAGAAGCAGAATTTGTCCAGGCAGGGCAAGCTGGAAAGTTTTGAAATCCAGACATGATCCCTATGGACCATAAACCATAACTGCTGAGTTGAAAATATAGATCAGTAACAGTATTAAACCTGAGTAGATACAGTGTTATTGTTCTGATTTATTGGCAGTAAAAATCTCAATCATTGCTGTTGCAAAAGCAAGGTGATAGAATCTGGAAATCATGTGCCAGATTGGCATGTGTATTCTTTATTCTTTCTTCCAGTATTCTTAAATTAAGGACTCTGATATAAGTAGACAGTCATTTTCATGTAACTGTAAAAGTAGGCTGGCTCACTGGCAGAGCTGACATTTGAATTGAACTGAACCATTGTTAGATTCATGTATTAGTACCTATTGTTGTTAATACCCATACAGTAATTGTGAAGGGTCTAATGGTCAGTACATTTCTGATAAATAATATCTTGAAGACAGGTTATTCACATTCAACATAAATGTCCACGGTGTACATTTTAGTGGCAGCTTATGGTCTTGTTGCAGATTGCAACCATCTGAGCTGCAACCAACTGAGCACCCCTCATCTTGTGCTCCCTTATGGTTGCTGTTAAAAACACGAAAAACAACCTCTCTAGATCAGGTGATTGGTTTGTCTGTTTCTGGGTTACCATAATACTCTGTGGGAGAGGACCCACTCTCTCTATAGATATAAAAGCCTCATGTAATGAAAACACAGCAACATTTATTTTCAGGTGATTATACACAAATGAAAACATAATAATGGATATATTATTTGGTTTCTGCCATTAGATCCTCATAAATCCTAGACACTGGACTTTTAATACATACCTCAAACTGTTCACATTTGAAGCTTAAGTCGGGGGCCCTAAAGAATGTAACTTGGTCTTGCAAATCTTGAATATGTCAAATTATATGACTACTGACTGCTGTTCCTGCTGGTGTGTGTGTGTGTGTGTGTGTGTGTGTGTGTGTGTATGTGTGCAGAACAACAGAGGATGCCAGAGTTCACTTTTATACATACTTTCTTCCCATACCTGCAATAGTTCATACCAGCAGTCCACCTTGCATATTGGTACATGTGTTTTAATGTGACATGTTTTAATGATTATATTATTGTGTCACACACAGACCTTTTACCCAAGAGACCAGAGCTTTGGATCCCACATGAAAACAAACATGTTTTCTAAATCCAACCAAGTAGTATTTGTGTCTCGACTTGGTTTTATATCAACCATATGTTTGAAAGGAATTGTGACAGGTATTGTGCCATATTCATGTAATCCTGGAAAATTCTCATAACATTGTCTGTTCAACTCACAGTGCAAGTTCCAAGTTCCAATATAGAGACTTGTTATAACATAAATAAGGTACATCCTTGTTATATGAGAATAAAATCAATAAAAACAAATTAAGAAGTTTTATCAGGTCTGGGTCTTGTGATGAAGGCTTATTCAAGCCTAGGATCAAACATCAAAATCATCTCTAGCCAACATATGGTTGACATATAACCACCACGGCAAACAGGACAAAGATTTGCAGCTTGTGGCTCATATGCACCGTGGTCTCAATACTGGGGTCAGACACATTTGACACACTCAAGGTCTTCCAGAGCTTTATATCAAATTATATATTAACATCATGAATCTGAGGCTTCTGGTGACGTCCAAATAAATGTGGTAGGAATCAAACAAGTCAAGTTAAGTCCCTGCTATGTCAAGCAAGACAATGCAAGTCATTGCTCAAGTTGAGCAAGTTACAAGTCAACAAATACAAGCTTCTGATCATCTCCCCTATGGCTTTTGGAGATGGCCCTCTTGCTGAGCCCTAATACATAGAACTACAAATCCAAACTTGATGGGATGAAAGCATTTACTTTTTTTTTTTTATTTAATTTAATTACTTTCTTGAGGTAAATATTACAAACAACTTTTGAAATCTGGAGAAAGCGTGATTTTACTGCTTTGATGATATGCATGTCAAAGCAAAGCTTAGAGTTAAAGATCACTCGCATATTGATTGCAGCATTGCAGCATCGGAGAACAGGTCTCTAAAATTCTTTCTCACGTTCCAGGTCAGGTCCAGGGGTCTGAATAAAAGGACTTCTGGTTTGGACTCGAGCTGGAGGAAGTGACATTCAGCATTTGCTATCAGAAACAAACCATAAGAGAATATTTGTTCATGTCGCCACTAGTGGGGGGCAGATAAAGTTATATGTCCTCCACATAAGTATGGAAACCTTCATGTCCAAAAAGATGGGGCATGGTTGAAAAAGTATATAAAAACAGAACGAAATGATTTGCAAATCCTTTTCTACTCTATTCAACTGAATAAATAAATATACTCAATATACACTTCTGAATTTAATACATGCAGCACATCCTGATAAAATTGGAATAGGTACATATCACTGTGTCACATCACCTTTTCTTTCAACAATACTCAGTAAGCATTTGGAAATTGAAGACTCTAGCTGCTGAAATTTTGAAAGTGAAATTCCTTCACATTCCTGTCTCATATACAATTTCAGTTGCTCAAGAGTTTGGGGCCTCAGTTGTTGCATTTTGCAGAACACATTTTCAGACTGGACTGCAGGTAAGTTTTGTACCTGCACCCTTTTACTACACAGCCATGGTGCTGAAAGACTTGCATAATATGGTTTGGCATCATATTACTGAAATGACCAAGAATGTCTTTGATACAGACATTGTTTTTATTACAAAAACAGGTAGGACCCAGGTTCAGGACATGGACAAGGTGGCATTGATAACAAAAGAGTTTGACTTTTGTAAACTGAGATCTGGATGAGGTGGAAACAAGATCCAGTGGCTGCAGAACAAGAGAGTGATGAATGAGTGTGCATGGGTGTGTGAGTAAAAAGGAAGTGTCGCTGACACGGATAGTACGGAGGGTTGGAGGTTGCTGGCACGCAGAAAGATAAGTGAGAGAATAATCACTATAGTAAAGGCTATGCTGACCTTGTGAGAAGCTGGGGTAGATGTACTGGAAACAGATGAACTGATGAGAAGCAGGTGTGCTGACTGAAGACAGATGTATATGATGTGCAGAGCCAGGAGAACACGAATGCCTATGCCAAAATAAAGACAAAAACTGTATAATCAATGAGAGACAGACAGGGAAGCTCTCGGAACACAGGGAAATGTGAACAATAAGAAATCTTCTTGGGGAACAGTCATGATTATAACAACATGGATGGCAGCATATGTTGCTCCAAAATCTGTATAAACCTTTCAGTGTTATTGTTGCATTCTCAAGTATGCCATGGGCACAAACACACTCTCTTACAATCACAGATGCTGGTATTTGAACTTTGTGCTGACCCCTGGGGAACACCAATGACGGGGTGGCTGGGGGTGAGGAGTATTCACTATTAGAGTTAGGAGCAAAAACCAAGGGCTTGGCTGGCACACACATCTAATCCTGCTAATTCAATCTAATTCAATGTTTGCATCTGCGTCCTCCACAGGTGGATGAAATTAAGTGGGAGGGATTAGTTCCTCTAATTGTAAAAATACTCTTAAGTGAGAAACGGGTGTGATATGGAGCCTAATGGATTGTTTTATTTAAGAAAGAAGCTATACAGTGCTCTCAACTTCTTTATGCTTCTTTGGCTGCATGCTGATAGGCTAACAGAAAGGATGATCACACTCACAACCTTTAAACAGGAGACAGGGTGATCATCTGACCCAAAGCCTCCCCATCCTGTAAATTTATATACCGCTATTGCAGTTATGGAAGCAGAAAATTCTCATGGTTTAACTTTACATTTTTAACCATGATGTCCATATGTTCCTAGTCACCGCAATCCATGCATTTCATGCAGCATTTTATTCCCATGCTGGAGGGGAGAAAAAGTGGGGATACTATGGAAGTCCCTCTTTCCTTCACAAAAACTAGAAACAAATTTACTTTCTTTGGCTGCGAAACTTAATCTGGGCATGCTGGGGAAAGAACTGGATTTGAGGGGAAATCATCTAGAAGCAAACAATATTTCAGATGAAATCAAATAGTTAATGCGGTCTGTGCAGACTGAATATGTGCTCCTTCAGGTCCTTTGCTTCCCTTTGCAAAGTTGGGTGTTTATTTTGAATACATGATTTTTACGCCATGACTGAAGTAAAAGAAAAAACAGCCCTCCTGATAGTAATTGCTCTGTGGAACAATGCAGTATTTCAAACATGTGACATTTTAAATCAAAGTTACCTACAGACAGGGAATGAAGGAACGGCGGACAGAGCTGTTGTCACCATGACAGCAAAGACGTGTGCTTCTTTGTGACCACCAAGGTGGTATTTAATGTGTTGCACCCATTACTTTCGCAGTTAAAGAAAAACCATTGACTTTGTTCAAGGGCATGTTTATAACAAGCTTGTTTTATTTGTGAGTTCATAACTTTCAGCATGGAGATAACATTGGGAATTAAAAACTAAATTTAGACACCATTACTGAGATCAGGCCATTGGCTACAGGACAAACAAGGACAAAACAACAATACTGGTGCTTGATTCAGAGTACAAGAACAAGGACATTTAGTAAAATTTAAGATAAACTCTATACCAAATGGACGACAGCATGCAGATAAATCACAGCATAATATATAAAATAAGCCCATAAAGACAGTGTTACCATATGAAACTGCAGTGTGCGTTAAATGCATTTATTTGTAGCATCTGAAAAGTCAAAAACACATTTACATATATGCCCAAGCATAGAAAATTCTATAGCCCTGAGTCCAAAAACATAAACAGAATGTGATAATATGCTAATCTTTCTGACATATATTCAGCTGAAAACAGTTCTAAGACAATATGTTTAATGTTTTACCTTATTGGTTTCATGAATATTGTTTAAGAGCAGTGTTAAAATCATCCCCTACAGTTTTTGAATATAGAATTTTGACGACCGCCAGCTGTTACTCTGTTTCCAGTCCTAAGCTTAGCTTAGCTTAACATTTACTGTACAGACATGACAGTGGTATAAGTCTTCTTACATATCTCCTGGCAAGAGGAAGAGTATGTTCATTTCCCAAATAAGGAAACTATGTATTTAATATTGTCTTCAGTCTGAGGCAACACAATGGGCTGCCACTGTCTCAAGAAATGCTTAGTTGAGTCACAGTCATAAATGTTTACAAAAAAATAAATTACATAGTTCCCATCAGACCCATATGTTACTGTGATGCCGAACCACACTGAGGTATTAAAAAAAGCTTTTTTAATTGTTTATGTATATTCACAATGACAGATGTCTGGGAAGCTACAAGGTCAAATACTGTAATTTTTACCTCAATGGACACATTAAAGACTGCAGATGAAGACCATCAACTGAAGAAGACAAATAACACATGAATTCATTTGCATGAGGGTAATAACATTAGAGAAGCTATATGCTCATGGTAGTTATATATAGACAAATAATTAAAATGTTTTTATAGCACCTTTCTAGGAACTGAAGGAGGCTTTACACAGATGAAGGCAGACAAATAAACAAAACAAACAAATAACGCTAAAACACGGAATAACAATAGCAGTAATTGCCAGGGATAACATAATTAACAAAAGACCATAAGACCATAGGCCATGGTGAACAGGTAGGTTTTCAGGTGTGTTTGAAAGTGAAACACTGAAGAAATGCAGCATTGTCAGCAATACCAAAATAAGAGCAACACTAATGATAACGATAATACTGATAATATACCTAAAATAGTTCACATACGAATGAAGAGGTTTGAGGAGACCGTAGGCTTCAGTATCAGTAGAAGAGACATCTTTAAACTCCTTCAAATGACCATTCACTGTCTTTAACAGGCTGAAATTGTGTGATGATGCATATTGTCCCATCCACATTGTGTGGCTACAATGTCATTTGTGTTCATAAGCCAGTAGTGTGTGTTTGAGTTTATTTTTGTGTCTCTGTTTTGGTGTGCTGGTGTCCTTTAAGTTTTGTTCTTATATAACCGGCAAAAGCAGATTGCATTGAAGAAGCGGCAGTGGCATGAGGCACGTGGGTCACAGCAGCCAGACTGGGGCAGACAGCTTTGTGTTAGCTCAGAACAGGTGGACTGCACAGCTTTGGGTGCCGATTTAGTGGGAGGGGGCAGACCATTTGGAGTAACAGGAACCTCTTTGGGCTTCTGTAAGGTGGAAAGAACAGAAAGAGGGAGACAGAGTAGGTGAGCATAGGAGCATCAAAATCAAACTATCAAGTAATGCTGCCTCACCTTTTTCTATGTGCAGTACTTTAATTGAAGTACTACTGCTTCTCCTCCTCCTGCTACTACTACTACTAACAATAGTAATTATAATTATTATTATAATTATTATAATAAATTACAAATTACAATGAAAAATAATAATGAAGCAACTAATATCCTGGACATAAACAAGCTAAAGCTGGGCAACAACTTTTCTTCAGGCTTCATCCAAGACTCTGATGATAGATAAATCAATATGTTGAAATTCTGACAGACCAAAGAATTAGCAGCGGACTTAACAATGAGTGGACAGAATTGATCTGATTCAACAGCAGAGACTGAAGGAGTGGTTTTAATTGTGATGAGGTTGTGCAGATTCTGCTGCTACTGCTTTCTGAATTAGCTGACAATTCCAAAATGGCTGAGAGCTGAAATGCCAACACGCTTGCTGGATGGAGCACAACTCATTGTGAAGCTGAACAACTATGTCCCAAAGCTGTGAAACTGGGAATGTCATGCATCACACATGTGGCTTTGTGCAAACTGTAGCTGAACTTTTTAAATTTATTTGAATGAATTCTGAGATTATATAAATCAAAATGTAGTGCATCAAAACACAATTTTAGACAAATGAAGTTAATTAAATAATGTGTTACTAAGCAGAAATGCCTTCTGTGAACTAGAAATGTCTATGCTCAGCAAAACTGGAGTATAAACAACACATCTTACCGGCACATGAATCCTTTGTCGTTCATAATGTCCTCTCCTTGCAAACAGTGATCTCTGTCTACCTTGGCTCAACGATCCTATAGAAATAGCACCAGAACAATTGAATAGGTTATTATTCTGCACTGTGTCCAATCTAACATTAGAGTTGTCTAAATGATAGTGAAAAAAACAAAGTAGAGCTTTTTAATTCTGTGTCATATTGTACAAACTGACCACACATATCATCTTAGTTTGAATAGAGAGGTGCAATGAAAAAATTACTTCCAATTCTTTTTTGATTGCCGTCAGGAGAGCAGCAAAGGTTGTTAAAGAGTGTAAAAAAAAAAAAATCAAGCAAACTTGTTTCATTTTGTCATTATGGGGTATTTTGTGTAGAATTTTGAGAGAAAAAATGAATTTAATCCATTTTGGAATGAGACTGTAACATCACAAAATGTGGAAAAAGTGAAGCGGTGTGAATACTTTCCGGATACACTGTGTGTGTGTGTGTGTGTGTGTGTGTGTGTGTTTAGCATCATCATATCTTGTATCCAATTACCAGAAAACAAAGCTTGGTTATATAAAGAAGGGTATTACTATACGACCTCAGGAAAACCACAGTCCGGAAACAGCTTGTTCATGCATCTATAAAAGCAAGTTAAGACTTTAACATGCAAAGTGAAAGGCACGAGACTGGAGGCTTCATTCCATTTCCATTTTTTTATTGGGCAAAAAACCTGTACAAAATTAAAGGCTGTGTCTAACACTGAAAAAATTTAGACAAATGCAAAATTTGGAATGACTGATTCCAGAGACCGGAGCAACTTGTTTCAACATTTTATTACAGCAGTTAAAAATGCTGAGTGTTGTCGAAGAGTGCCGAAGGAATGTCCCGGGTTGACCGGAACTGAAGGGACACGTTCAGAGAGACGATGATGACAGCAGCATCGCGACAGGAGACATGAGGGAAAAGAAGGACGTTAACAGCTCAGCTCACACATCACTGAACTGCTGGTGCATCTGCAAAAGAACCATTTAGACATGTTACGTTTCAGAACTAATTCGTCCTGACTCAAAATTAGCAGTTACTCCAGCCAAGGCTAACGTTAGCTACAAAGGACAGCGTATTTAGCTTTATCGTCATGATCAATACAAGAAAAGCACTATATATGCTGTATATTCATATTAACATGGTCTTCCTCGTGAGTTTGAGCCTCGGCCAAATGCGCGTTTTGAGGAAAAAGGGACATAACTCACCTGCAAGAAGAAATCTCTCATCTTTCACATCAGCAGCAGCAGCTTCTTCTTCTTCTGCTGCTGCGCCTGCTGCTGCTTCTTCGCCTTCTTCGTTCAATGGCTGATTGCAATTTTTTGAGGTGCATACCGCCACCTGCTGTAGCGCAGTATGCAGCAAAGGTTTTGTTTTCATTACTGCACTGGACACAGAGCTCTGTGGGCCTCGTTTCCTGTCTCTCTTTATGCCCAGTAATCCCTCTAGATTGCATTCTCTACCTGTCCTCTGATCCGTATTAGGAGCCATTCCCTTTCTTCCTTTTACTTATAACATTCCAAGTATATATTCGTATATATACTTCGTAATCTGATCACATTTTGGTGCCCAACTCCACCTTCTCATCATTCCTTTTTTAATGACTGTTTTTCTTTCCCCTTTATCAACCTCAATATCAACAATGTCTTTCTTATTAGTTGAATTTTTGGCTGCTCCTTCGTTCCCTTTAATACCAAAAAGAACAGGCACCAAACAGCATAGCTATACACATCTTTCCTTATGTAGTCTGAAAAGGCTTTGGTCAAATTCTAGTTTAAGATCATCTCATATTTCTTTTATAGATTTAATACTGAGGAACAGCAATTGGACCTATAGAGAACATCACTCCACTCAGCTTAACTTCTTCAACCCACTGTAAGCCTGTTTGTTATTACCACATCTTTTCATCTGTGTAATCTGAGAAGTGGTTGGTTAGGCTTTTTCAGGTAGTTTTTAGTTTGTCAGTTTTCATTTTCGGTGATGTGAATTCCTGTGCCTGCTTTGTCGTGCTCATTTTGTAAATTGTCTGTATTTTCTTACATATTTTTCTGCATGTATTTTCTTTTCTCCCACTCTCTCTTTAGTTCCATTATCATGAGATGTATGTCAGTGTTTGTGAACAGCCATGGGATAATTCTGCCTATAAGGGTAGGAATATTATACTGGATGTCTTCATTCCATATTCTTCTGTGTTTACCTTTGTTGTCCCTCCAAAGCTTTGCTCTCGAATCTACCACATCCCCCAGTTCCTATAGCACATCCTCTACTGAATTCTCATCCCCACATCCCTGTAAATGGATCCAGTATGTCATCAACATTTTTTTCCTTCTAAGATCTAACAGAGCAGTTCCTATTTCTACACGTACTGTGTTGTGTTTATGTTCCCATGGCACCAGTGCATATTCTGAAACCTTTATTTAGATTTCCTTTTCTATCAAGCTGCATCTTGGCTGCAGCTCCGTGTACCCAACATTCATAATCTACTGATGAGGATCTCATTAAGGCCCTGTAAACATTCATTAGTACTTATTTTTCTGCTCCCCATTGCTGCCCTGCTATGGCTTTCATTAGATTAACCACTCTTGCATTTTGCCTCCAGTTTTTCAACATGAGTTTTTTTATAGGTTTCTTTCATCTAGTGAGTTGCCCATATGGCTTGACACTCTGTCGTAAACTTCCTCTCTGTCTTGTGAAATGCACAGCACGATTTGCAGAGGGGAGCATAAATCTCCAGTTGAATGCACACTGATCCACCTGACTCTTGCTTCTTTCATTTTGTTACTTTTGCTGACTCACATCCTCTGATCCATAAGGCTTCATCTGATGCTAACCTCCCTTCGAACATATCATTGATCACGGTATTAAATTGTGGTATTCCATTTATTATCTCAAATACATCTGATAATTCCAATCCAACTTTAAAATAGTTTAAGTGCTCGTCATAGCGCCGTGCTCGCGGGGCTGAAGTAGCTACTCCCTCGTGAGGATGCTTTTTCCACTCGCGGCTACTGTCCTGTGCACGCGCTTTTTTTCCTTTTCTTCTTTTTTATGCCATACCGTATCTTCACAGTGAGCGCGTGCACAAATTGATCCCATCGTTTATCAATCAAAAATGGGAAACCGTTTACTTTAAATACTACTAACAACTAGTGCCCCAAGTTCCCAAGGTGATGTAACAACGTGCACCTTTTCCCAAATTATTTGGAACATTTTGCAGGCGTCAAATTCAGGATGAGTGTATATTTACCAAACAAACAAACAAACAAACAAACAAACAAAAAACAATAAAGATTAGCAGTCTGAACATTAATATATCTTGCCTTTTTGCATTTTACTCAAATAAATAAAGGTCTTTTTCAAAAATTCTGTTTACATGCATGTCTTCCACCACGTCCAAATGGTTCTCTTCAGTAATCACGGGACAGCAAAACATACAGATCATTGCCCCGTAGGCCTCCCCATATTCCTGTCACTTCCTTTTCTATCCACAAATAAAATTCCCTGAGGAGCAAGGTGGTAAATTCCGACTACTACTACTTCCCAGCTGCGTGTAGGCTTCTGTGCTGTAAATATTCTACTGAATGTATTGTAAACAGTGGTTTTGACATGCGTCGCAGTGGTACTGCGCTGAGACTGACAGGATGATATATGGGTCTCTTGTCTGCCCAGTTACTTTGATGTTTCATAGCTAAATGGCAGCAAAATAGTTAAACTACCCCACAGGCATTAAAACAGGTCTTAAAATCTTTCAGCTGACAGGAGAAGTAGAATATAAATCAGCTTAGCCAATAATGGCTCAGTGCGTCCCCCTGTTGTTGTACACAGTTCACTATGCAACTCCAGCTGTGCTGTGTTATGAGGAGCAGAGGGGATTCTTCTCAGAGCGCATCTTGTACTAATCAAACATGGGAGCTGTGAGCCATTTTAGGGTTTCCCTTTAAACCATTTATGTGGAAAAAATGTCGTGCCACTATATGTGCATACTTCTGCATCTAACGTGAAAAGCTATAACTTTGCTAAGGCCATGCACTCATCAATCACCATGCATGAACGTGCCATATTCAAAGTTTGTGCTACGCGTGAAACAAACGTAATAATAAGCTTGAAAACCTGACATTAAGTGATAAATCATGACGCGAGACCCGAAGTCAAGTATTAAAGTCATGCAATGCTGACTTTGATCCAAACTTTTCCAAAAGTTTTGTGTACAGACGAGTTGATTGCAGACCATGTGGAGTTAGAGTGAAGTACCTATAGGGTAGCAGCATAAACCGAAACATGCGTGCCTTGGGTGTGTAGGGTAACGTCTCCAGTGTCACTTCATATAGAGGTATGGGAGTCTGTGACAGAAATTTGCCTGTGGCTCCAGATGAAAAATTACATCTTGTCAGAGATGAACAGCAGATCATCCTACAGTCTATACAGTGCAGTTTCACATGAACGTTTATATTATGCAGCTGTGCTTTTGAAAAAAAAACAAAGAAACAAAACAAAACAAAACAAACAAACAACAACAACAAAAAAAAAAAAAAACTGCAGACAAATACTGGACACATGCACACATGTCCATACACAATATAGGCTGCACTGGGTGACGATTAAATATTGTCATCACGCCACAATGTGCCAAATCAGATAGGATTTCTCACATATCTGTTTTCTCTTCGGTGTCTACAATTAGCACATGTTCTGGTGTGAGATCCCAGAACCACAGCCCGAAACCACGTCCACCCAGGACTCACGACCTACACGTTAATCATGTCCAGGTTTTCAGGTTTATATGATCAGTTCAATTTTGGCGACAAAGTACATTTCAAAGTATCCTAAAAGTCATGTTCAGACTGAAACCCATCAGTTTTAATTGCTCTAGCCTGTCTTAATATTGCAGCCATTTTAATCTGAACTTCGATTTTACGCGAAAACTACTTTGGACAAATCACCTACGGGACTACTGCATGGTCACGATTCAAAATAACTAATTTATGTATAATTAACACAGCGCCTATAAATACGAGCCAACTATGATCTTTGATCTTCTGAACAATCCGATCTTTGTTCACAGTGATATATATTTAATCCTTTATGTTGTAGCACTATTCTCATTCGTTTTATGTTTCTATACTAACGGGTACTCCCGTTCTATCACTATCATGTATGTTGCATGCGGCTTCCATTGTAAGTTCATAGATATTTTTATTCTATCCATTAACCTCCTGTCAATTTAGTATATATATGTGTGTGTGTGTGTGTGTGTGCTTTTATTGTCTGTTTTATCTGAACACAAAAAGCATCAGCAGTAGAAGTGATCAATGAGCAGTAGAAAATGTCGTGCAGTGCACTCACCTGTGCTGTGAGGGGTTTGGTTTCTGCGGCCTGACACACTGCTGTGAAGGTCGTGGCGGGAGAACAGTCCAGCACCAACAAGGGCCAAGTGCAGAAGGCAAAACCACGAAACTGCAAACTTCATCCTGTCTTGTAACCAGTTAGGGTACCTCTCCTCCGATGTGGACCGTGGAGCTCAAAGAAGGTACTGTGGTGTGCTGCGTTGTCAGCTGCACTCTGTAAATCCAGCTTGGGACTTGGACGTCCTGGTCTCCGTTTCCCTCTCTGAACGACTTGAGAAGCTGGTTTTACGCACAGTACACGCCCTTCTCCTCTTCACGCCTCTCAGCAGTAGGCCTATCAACATCAGTGACATTATGGTTCAAGTTTAGATTTTACATTTATAAACGCCGATAGATTACACACACACACACACACACACACACACAAAATACTTCACTTTATTTGTCTCTTTCAGTGGCTGTGGCGTTTAGACAAGCAGGTTACTACAATATTACAAAACATAATATATGACGACAATACTATACAATAGTATGTAATAATAAATATAAAACATTATGGTGAGTGTGTGTGTGTGTGTGTGTGTAGATAAATATATAAAACATGTAGTCATTTCCACGCTTCATTCAAGGTCCTAAATGATTTTTTTTTTTTTTTAGATTAACAATTTTTTATTTTCATTATTTCAACAATACAATAACATACAAACCCCTCCCAAGCCACCACCATTCATGCTGGTTCATGCTGATCTCTTTCTGGTTGCCAACAACTACCACTGTGCTTCTTCATGTACAGCTATTACACTAGTTGCATCAATGTAAGCTAAACATAGAATAACTATAAAAAAAATTACAGGAAATACCTCCAAACAAGGTCAAACAAGGATCAAATAAATAAAGCAAACTCTACATTAAATAGATATTTGGTCAACAAAAAATAAATAAATGAAAATAAGAAGAAGCACTGTTATATATTTATCCAAATAAATGAAAATTTGCACCTCCACCTCTCAAGAGTCCTTTAAAAATTTTAAGTATTTGAACCACTTTGGTTCTAATACTTTATATTATACTAATATTTAAACCAGTAATAAATGTGTCAGTATATAAAAGAAACCATAGTCCGTGCAGCTATTATTTACATCTGTAAACTTTTTACTCTAAATCCAAAATAGTGAGTCACTTTAAACTATGATAGACAAATGGAAACTCCTCCCTCTGTGTAGAGCGTGTTAATATACATGCCCATCTTTCTCACTGCATCCTTCTTTAAGACAGTTGATTCTATTGTAATCCCCATAATCAGGGCTAGTGCCCCCAAAGTAGCCTTATCTAAATCTAAATCTTTTACTGAAGTCAGACATTTTGACATGTGAGAGGAACTGATTTGCTGTTGTTTGAAAATAAAAAATAATCTTGAATCCCCCTGGGGAAATTGAGTAAAATGAGTTTGGAGAGAAGAATTTCAACCCAAGTAGCAAGTTTCAAGGAACACCGTGAACAGAAACACAAGAAAAACAAAGAGAAAGAAACACAAGAAAAAAGTCTTGGTTGCCTTGGTTGATTCCTTCCTCTTATATTTCATATTTCCCACTGTGATATTTTTATTGTGTTTACATTTTAGCACATTTAACTTGAAAATAACAGTCCAGAGTCAATGGACTGACTGCAAAAATATTTCTCCCCTGGTTTTCAGCCTCAACCTGGGAATTACTAATAGGGACCCAATGGAAAATTCCAGGCTGCAGTGAGGTTTGTGTGGGGTCAGCAAGTCAGAAATACAGTCAGGAGGTAATCACACGCCTTGACAGTGATCATTAAAATCTTAAAAATCTTTGCAAAATGTACAGACAACCAGCGTAGAGCTGGGGTAAAAATGGGGTTATAGGCAATCTTCTATTGGATTTTGTGAGTAGTCTTGCATCAGAGCCCACTGACATTTGGACAGGTTGTCCTTAATCAGACAGGAACAGAGATTTACACCAAGCTAGTCAGGATGCAATAAACCATGGGTTATAGTGTCCAGGTGCTGTGCAGAGAAGGAGATTAGGACAAGTGGGTTCAACTGGTGATATCAATCATATTAAGAATAATTTAACAGGGGAGTCTGAAATTGTAATAATACAATTTCATGTTCTCAAAACAAAGTGTTTGATGACCTGGTAATGAAACTCACCAATCAGCCATCTTTCTTCAGCTCAGCTACCAAAACAAAGAACAGAGAAGTTCAGCACATACTGATGGAGTGTGACTTCCTTCTCTGCTCAATTTACTCCACTATATCCACATAGCAAATATTAGCTTGCTGTTATATTAATGTTCAAAATCTAATATGTTTCACCTTCAAAAGGCTTCTTTTTAAGAGAAATTTTGCAAAGCAATTCAGCAATCATTAGTGATTTTGGATGATTGACAGGGCATCAATTTTAATACTATAGTCTTTCTTTGATCAAATGGAACAACCTGAGGGAAATATGAAGTGGCACAAGTGATATTAGTATAAGTGGATTTCCATAGTACCTTAGCGATATATTGCATAATGATAAGCTAAACCAGACTGAGCCATTCAATAATCCTGTCCTACTGGCAAAATACGACTATGACACAGTAACTATGCATCAGGCTTTAACAACTGCAGAGTTGTTAAAACCATCTGGTCACCATATGGTGAAATATTTCCCAGAGCACAGCATTACTGAGGATGCAAAGGATCCTCAGGGAATGTCATCCTTTGGCAGAAGTGTAAAAGAAACCATTCATTCAAGGATTCAAGGAACTTTTATTGTCATACCAGCTCACATGTTTGTGGTACGAAATTAGGACTCAGGTCCCGGGAGCAATGAGTGAAATATAAAATATGAAATGAAAAATTGAATAAAAATTGAAATATAAGCTAAATGGAAATAGAAATATAAGCTAAATACAAATAGGATATAAACTAAACATTTAAATAAAGAAGCCAGTTTAGCATTTGCAAGTATGAGGTAGTCCAAGAAAGTAGTCCGTAATATTGCACTTGTGATATTGCACTTGCAGGATAAAGTGTTTGTAGCGCAGTTCTGTGTGTCGTGGGTGGGGGGTGGGGGATCCACAGGACATGGCTAGAGTTCAGCAGTCTGACAGCTTCCGGGAAGAAGCTGTTTCTGCGCCTGGTGGTCTTGTTCCGGATGCCCCTCAGCCACCTGCCTGAGGGGAGGGATTGGCAGAGTCCCTGTGCAGGATGGGTGGAGTACTTCATGATGTGGTGGGCCCCCCCCCCCCCCCCCCCCCCCTGCATCGTGCTGTGTAGAGGTCTGAGGTGGTATGAAGACTGCTTCCCATGGTCCTCTGTGCAGCCTTTACCACCCTCTGCAGAGCCCTCCTCTCAGCAGCGGTGCAGTTGCCGTACAACACAGTGATGCAGGTGCAGAGGACGCTCTCCACCATGCAGTGTTAGAAGCTCCTCAGGACTGAGCTCCCAAGTCCGGCTCACCGCAGGGGGGGAGTAGGGTGCCTGTCCCTTCTGAAGTCCACCACCATCTCCTTGGTCTTCTTCACATTGATGCAGAGGTTGTTTTCTCTGCACCACTGCACCAGCTGTTCCACCTCCTCTCTGTATTCCAACTCATCGTTTTTGTTGATGTGTCCCACCACTGCTGTGTTGTCTGCAAACTTCACTATGTGACAGCTCGGATGCCTTGCCGAGCAGATACGTCAGCAGAATGAACAGGAGGGGGCTCAGCACACAGCCCTGGGGAGAACCAGTGCTGAGGGTGATGGAGGAGGAGGTGGAGTAGTGGATTCTGACAGTCTAGGGTCTGGTGGTCAGGAAGTCCAGGACCCAGTTCCCCAGTGTGGGACTCAGACCAAGGGTGGAGCGCTTCTGTACCTGGGTCTGTGGGATGATGGTATTGAAGGCAGAGAAGAAGTCCAGAAAGAGCAGACGGATGTAAGAGTTTCTGCTCTCCAGCTGGGCGACGGCTGTGTGGACCACTGATGAGATGGCGTCATCCGTGGAGTGGTTTTTCCTGTAGGCATACTGGTGGGCGTCCACAGTGATGACCTCTGGCAGATATTATTTTCTGATATAAGTCATACACACAAATGTAGCAGTCTAGAGAAAAGTCCTTCTAATGTAAAGGTAACGATGAAACTTGATCAAAACAATGACTATACTATGGGCTTTTTAAATCCACTTCACTACACATCTATTAAACATTAATCTTGCTGGTTTATAAGGTCTTGTGGTTGTTGTCATCATTAACTATCTTTGTTAAATCATTACCTATGCATACAGCTTACAGAATCAAACATTAGACTTTTCAGTATTGTCTAATTTATGTCCCGCCAGTTGGCCAAGTGTATTTACATCTATAACCCATGTCTAGAACATCATCTAAAGGTTAGCGTTCCAGTTTGACTGATGTCATACTGCCACCCATGATACAAATCCCTCATTAACACCTTTTGCTGGACATTCTCTGGCACTAATCTCTAACAGACAGTAAAAACTGACTGTAATTACTTGCAGGTCTGTGGTCATCATGGCCAGCATGTCATTCTTCTCCGGTGGCCAGTGAAATGATTTGTTTACAACTTCTGGGAAATTGTGTAAGATTACTGAACCCAAGGGGTGTGTAGCACCACAATTCAAATACAAAGAGGCACTGACACACACAACACAAGAAAATGTTGCAGCCATATTAAATGCTAAACACCAAACTTTCATTGGGTAGATGTGTGAATCTATAGCTTCCTCATTGACAGTTTGCCTAGCAACCATAACCAGGATCCTCATTTGTAAAACAATTATCAATAAAAAAATAAAAATCAACTTAGATTTATATTCGGATACATGTGTGTCCAAGCCTTTGGTGAACTATGAATATGTGTTTCCTGGTTTCAGTCTCCTCTCCTCCTCTCCTCCTCATCACAGTGACCTCATCCTCCAAAAAAATCAGATATTCTTTTATTTGTCCGTGATTTTTTCTGTCTCTTGTGGATACATGGTGATATTCACCACTGTCATAAGATCAACTAGATTGTATGCATCCGTGCGCGGGTAAGGTTGCAGTATGTAGTGAACAAAAGAACAGGTATTTAATGAAAAGCTAGTAAGTGTAGTTCTTGGTAAAATGGAAATTATCACTGTATTGACATGTATGAGTTCAGTGAATAATTTCCAGTGAGAAACCTACTGTCTTAGAGACAATTGTTCCAAAGATGACTGTTAGAAAGCTTTGCCACATTGTTCAGTGACAGTCACCTGAAGCTCAATATCGGCAAAACCAATGAGCTGGTGGTGAACTGCAGTTGTACGCCTGATAGTGTGAAGGTTCATTGAGAGAAACAAAAAGTTCCAGTGTTCACATGCTTGGACAATAAAGATGATTCTGGTAGAATATGAAGAAGCTACAGATTCTAAAACTTGGATGCTTCACACACATCTTCAACCTGACAGCATACAATCAGCACAGCTTCAAGGTGGACACTGGAGATTAGTGTCACCACTTCAGTATCTGACCAAAATACGCTCACAATCTGCCCTTCTGTTCCTGAGTTATGTTGTTGAATTATGGAAAGAAAACATTTGGACGTCATAAGGAATTTATTTATGTGGCATTGTAACCTTTACTTTTTTATCTTTTGTCCACCAAAATCTAATCATCTTTAAGTCCAAGCGGATTTGTTAAATTTGAAGAATTACCCTCAACGTGTTCAAATGTCGTGTTCACAAGAATGGGATGTACACATATACAGACAAACAACTGGAGAACAGTATAGCTAATGCAGTCACCTCACTCTGCTAGAATCACTGCTAATGAAAAGGCACACAATTCAGTGCCAAAGGCTAGTCTTATGATTAACACTCACTGCTCTGTTACTACTACATTTCTCTTTTGATTATGCACAACTAAATTTCTTCAGAGATCAAGAAGGACGGTAGTGGCCTGGGGGTGGAACTATGAGAAGATATGGTAAGTGATGTTCATGTTTTTGGATACTGCAAGATAATAAAGCTGATTACAAAGTCAGTTTCTGTTGTATCTAGTCAGTTGATTAGCATTACCAAGTTGCTATACAACTTGATATTAGGCACTTACTACTTATGCTTGGTCAGTAAAATGACTTCTAACTTTTTAGGCGATGCAACAGTAAAACGTACTCATAAACTGTCTGTTTCCTTCTTCTGTCTGTGACTCCTGCTGTTTTCTCACTGTTAAAGTTTTGTTTGGTATCAGGCTGGGAGCGGAGGTCATCATTTCCCGTACAGTGCTCCCAGGCCTATAAAGCTCAGCTATTCCCACTTCCACCTGGTGCTAACCCTCCTCAGAGACTTCTCAGTTCTGTTTGGTGTAATTTGGTTTCACCTCTTTTCATTTATGTACCTTACATTCATCAGCCATCATTCTCACACCTATGTCCACCCTACTTGACAAGTGTTGAAGGATTTGGTGACTTCGCACATAAGTTGCTTTATCTTTTCTTTCTTTTATCACACAACATCGCATTTGTTTGGACTGAATAAAACTTTTGTATAAAAACAAGTTTTGATATTATAGAAATTGTTTTGCAGATGGGCAGAACAATGGTGCAGTGGTTAGCACTGTCGCCTCATAGCAAGAGGGTTCCAGGTTTGAATCCCGGTCTGGGCCCTTCTATGTGGAGTTTGCATGTTCTCCCTGTGCCTGCGTGGGTTTTCTCCGGGTACTCCGGCTTCCTCCCACAATACCAAAAACATGCACATTAGGTTAATTGGCTACCCTACATTGCCCCTAGGTGTGAGAGTGTGTGGTTGTTTGTCTTTGTGTGTTGGCCCTGCGATTGACTGGCGACCAGTCCAGGGTGAACCCCGCCTCTCGCCCGTAGTCAGCTGGGATAGGCTCCAGCCCCCCCGCGACCCTGACTGATGAGCGGTATAGAAAATGGATGGATGGATGTTTTGCAGATTTTGTTACCTCTGGACAGGCTAACTAACTCGCTGCAGTCTGTTGTGTTTTATTTGATTCTGGTATTGATTGGTATTTTTCTGGTATTTTCACACAATAGGCAGTCTACTTTGTGCTATCTCTAAAGCTGAAAAATATGTTGCCTGTGGCAATTTTTTTGGTGAGCACAGTAGGTCAATGCACTCTGCAGGAACTAGTGAGATGGTGATTCAGGTTTTATGTGGATTTGTGAAAAATGTGAAAATCATCAAAGCAAAGAGTGGTGTGGGTCTCAAGATATAATTATTATTTTTTTGCTCAAGAAGCCAAACATTGGCTTTGTGATCAGAGGATCAAATTGATCCAATCTGGCAGCTACTGCAGGAGGTGCAAAAGTGAGAAGTTCCCGTGCGAAAAATCATCTTAGTCTGAGGTTTAGCCACGTAATTCCAGATGTTCTCCTCACAGGAAATGTTAGAATGAAGCCCTTCGATAGGTGTCGGATAAAATATCCAGTGAGCCTTTATATATAGGAGAATATACAGCTGTAAGTGAAACAGGCTGCTGCAGTATGAAAGTGTTCACACAATATACAGATCCAAGTCTGGAAGGTGAAACACGGGCTAGAGTCATGTGGGTGGAAATGGGAGTTGATAGGATGAAGGAGAGGTCAGGTCAAAGAGAAGACAGAACAAACAAGAGAGGGGTATGGAATAGCACTTAAATGTACGGAAGGCAGTGTGGTTGGTGAGGAGGTGATGGAGTAGTTGTTGTTTGTGTTCCAGCTTCTGATGGTAAAGTTGAGCGACCTGGATGACTGGAGGAGAGGTGCTGAGTGACAGTCCACACCAACAGGCAGAGGATCATCCTTATCACGCATCAGGAATGTTTTGAATTCCTGGCACTTATACTGACCAGTCTTAACTTCTTCACGTAACACACATACCTTTGTTTGAAAATAATACGACAGTGATTATTAACACATGCACTGATCATCGGATTATTAATGCACAACTGTTAATGAGGGAAAAGTTAGAAGAATTAGGTCATTTCAATTGATGTACATTTTGAAAATATTACAGAGTACAGAGTGCATCTTTGTTTGCTTCAAATAAATTACAAATTGCATCAACAAAATTCCTATGTTTTTTGAAAGAACACCTCAGTGAAATTCCAGTCTTATCAGACCTTGAGCATTTTACGATATTTGCACAGCTGGTTGGGATAAACCAATCCTTCCACCTGCCCAGTCCAGGTGGGGGTCAGGATGTAGTCTTAACCTGTCAGATCTGAACTGATAAGAGGCCTGGATCAGGCTTTTCTCAGTCTCTCTTTGTTTGTTTGCTGTAGCATGTTGGTTTGCATGTGATGTTGCCTCACTTCTCCACCTGACTTTGCACTGGATGCATTATTTGATCAAGTTATGGATATTTGGTACTGCTGTTCCATTATTCTGTGTTGATTCATTACCTTTGTTTCCATGTACCTTTAGCCACTAAATCATCCATGTCTGTCAGCTACTTAAATGCAAATCCTTTGAAAGAGCAATAAACTGTGAATGACTCCCATTGCTGCTTTGAAGACCAGTGATAGGCATGCCAATGCAGAGGCTCTTAAAATAACTCAGCTATCCACTTTTTACAATCAACGAAAGTAAAGTAAATAACAGGTTTGTTTGACCTAATGGGCCAGCTGGCCACCCAAGTACAGTTTAGAGTGATGAATAAGCCCAGTATGAAATATATGAAGTATTTATTTCTTTAACTATTCAGAGGTTTCAGGAGGGTACGACCAACCCAAATCAGTGACAAACCTTGTTTCTCTTTTCCCACTGACCACGTACATGCACATAACCCATCCTGTAGTGTACATGTGTAGTGTGGCTCTTTCAGTCTATACCTGAACCTGAAAGTCATTAATGTCATTGGCTGGTTTGACTGTGATGTTTAAATAACAACCCTACTGAGTTATAGCCATTTATATCATAATGCAGTGGTGTAATAAGCAAAGCACCATTAACTTTTAAAGCTTCGCTTTAAGCAGGCGTGTACAGCCGTGGTCAGAGCTTGGCCACGGTTTTCTAACGTGTTCAATTTATGACCATGGCTAGAATTTGGCAACCAACTGTAGGAAAAAAGTACAACTCATCAACTCTGAGGAAGAAACCGCTTCCAAATTTTTAAAAACAACAACCAAAAAACAAAACGCACTGTTTTCTTAAATTATTTATTACATTTTTAAAGTAAAACAACACACTTTAAAATGGTCCATGTAAGTCCACATCATTTCTGCAGACCATATCAGACCTGACAGTTTATTTCCCCCAAGCACAAACTACTGATACCACAGGAAAACATACATGTGTATTCAATGTATCATTTCACATTTATAAGTGAATTAAATAGTTCTTAATGATAAACATCTCTGCTATAGTATGTGTTTCAGTAATATTTTCAGACCAGGTATCCCTTTAAATCCCGGTTATCAATAATGTTACCAGATATTTTTCATATAAATCATTTACAGTGCAGCTATGGGTGTATACATGAACTAAGGCTTATAACATGTGATATTGCAAAAAAAAAACCCCAAAAACAAACAAACAAAAAAACAACACATGTTGCTTAAGTCTATTCCAAGCAATGACATATACATAGCGTATGAGTCAGTTCAAACATTATTTCCATCAGAGGAACATGGTGGAATTGTTTCATGTCCTACACACACACATTTATAAAGCTATTCAAACACATGAAAAATTTAAGTGAACAATGTTTAAGGCACTTTTTACAAAACAAAATGTCAACGAAACTGAATATACATTCCTCACATCTTAACATACCAGATCCACTGGGGAATGAAGACAGGTTCAGTGATTGAAAAGGCACATTCTGTCTCAAACAAAGTAGTAAAATCCACATCCCAGAAAATATTATGGGTTGCCATTCATCCATAAAGTGCATCACATGACCTTTATGCAGGCCTAATTTGAGAAGATTCAGCATTAGCTGCAGTTATTACACACTTCAAAACTCTGTATCAAAGAGTGAAAACAGCTGTCAGCACACACGACTACATGTGAAACTCCAACTTCCTAAGTGTTATTTGGATCTAAAAATATGGCTTTTGGAGATGATATGTAGGCCTGGTAATAGCAAATGCTAATACAGAGCCAACAAGGTTGAATAGTGTTTATCAGCTGCTTATGTTCTTCCTGAAATGTATGATGGTTCTGCATCTTATTTTCATTGGCCTTGATTCAGTACAACCAAGTCTGTGTTGTCAGAATGAATCAGGCTCATTTCCTACGCAGTCTCAACTGTGGTTTATTAGTCTTTCAGGTCATAAGTTCTTGTTTGTCAAACTAGCACCACTCTGATATATTCAGGGGACAGAATATATCAGACAGAAGCAGGACCCTTAGAAGTGGACATCTTCACATGTCCTTTGCCCTCTCTGGATGCAGTATTTTAGAGAGTTTATGGTCTCTCACGGGACTTGGTTTATAATCCTAATCCTGTATGGCACTAAAGATATGAGGGAATGTTGGATGTAATCTGTGTTTGACTGAAATTTCATGTCTGTCTACAGCCTCGATGAGCAGTACAAAGCAATGACAAGGAAGTGATTGCAAACAAAAGGTTATCCGTCCTCTGTGACACCCACCTGGTCACCTGTGTGTATCGTAAGGTCTTTAGAATAAAGTCTTCTGTAGGTACCAGACAAGATATCCCATGAGCAATTGTATATTGGATAATATACAACAAATATTAACCAGGTTGCTGCAGTATGAAAATGTTCCATTTTAACCCAGTATGCAGTTCTTCAAACTCTATCCAACTCTAAGAGCTGAAGGTGAAACACCGGTTACAGTCAGGATGGTGGAAATGGGAAGACGGAGAGGTCAGGTTGCACAGAGAACAAGACGGAAGGAAGAAAAATTAAACAAGAAACAAAAGAAGGGTATGGAATAGGGCTTGAACATATGGAAGGTGGTGTGGAATGGTATAGGAGGGGGAGATGAAGGGAAAAATGCGAGGACCACTGGTCGTTGTTAGGGATCCAGCTTCTGGTAGTCAAGCTGAGTGACCTGGATGACTGGAGGAGAGGTACCGAGCAATGGCCCACACCAACAGGCAGAGGATCGCACCGGCTGGACCTCACACCTGCCACTAGAGGGAGGGGGGTACAAGCAAACGGAATACATTCAGCTCGAGGCGTGAGAACTGGAGACAACACACAACATAAAGAAAGACAGACTGAGAAGATCCAAGAAGACATCTACAATAGAAGAGGGATGCTAAAGTAGCTCAATCAGCATGCCATCCCTTTGGGAGGAGACATATTGTCTTCAAACTTCACATTATAAGCTTGAAGACAAGAAACCTTTTGCTGTATGTCAACAAACCAGAGGGGGAGAGGTAGGAGCAAGACCTGAAATCCAAAAACCTACGATGCCCACATCGTGAGCACTCATCACCATGTGAAAGAGAGGCAATAAGAGTGTGTGTTAGTCACATGTGACGCAGCAGCGTGGCACAGCCAGAGGGTTCACAGAGCACAGAACACTGAAGTACAATGAATACAAACCACAGTGGGGGACAAATCATTTTCAGGTCAGTCAATTCAGAAAGTGGAAAAAACACTCAACGCTTCACTTGAGTGTGTAACATTTAGCCAG
Organism: Scatophagus argus; assembly: GCF_020382885.2. Classification (NCBI taxonomy): domain Eukaryota; kingdom Metazoa; phylum Chordata; class Actinopteri; family Scatophagidae; genus Scatophagus; species Scatophagus argus. Next base: position 14,472,054 of record NC_058510.1, on the reverse strand, counting down.
CTTTTGTGTTACTTATTTATTAAATTTTTTTGCCTCTAACCCTCTTCTTACAATAATAAGAACTCTCAAACCTCTGGAGAAAAATACACTTCTTTTAAAGGTTCGTGTCCACTGGGCCACGGTAGCTTAAGGGAATGGGAAGACACATTGTGTAAAAGGAGAGAACATCAATTTTCCTGAATTAGGTGCACTGAAACTGAACCGACCCCAACTTAAAAACATCATGACTGCAAGCTATTACAAGATAGGTCTGGATTTTTCAAGTAAATCTCAATACAATACTGACATGTCATATGTACACGTATCCATATGTGTGGACAGGAGGGATAACAAATCAACTTCACATGTAGCATGTGAGTATTGTGTTAAGCCAGACTTGAATACAATACAAACCTATTCTTTGACACAGATACCATAACAACAGGACACTTCCATTACAGAACAGTATTTAACAGTGGGATGCATGTTACTGAGAAGAAGAAGAAAAGACAAAATGTCACATTGGTTAGCCTGCTGAGTTTTGGATGTGGAGTACCTCACATGTTACGGGGCTCTGTTTTCAGATTGGGGCAGCGCTGCTGTGAAATATAAGGGGGAAAAAAAACACAAGAAGGGAAAACATTTTAAAAAAACAACTGAACAGGTGTGGTGAAAATAACAGTGATGGTTTTCAGATCAGGGATAGGGTCAGAATTTAGTGTAAATAACATCAGAGCATGGACTCTTCCTGCCTGTCAACGGTTTCGGGGTAGCTGTGATGTAAACATGCGGGGGATATTTTCTTGGCACACTTTATGACTACTGTCTTAGTCTTTCTTGTGTCTGTGCAAGATCAGTACTTTGTAATTTAATAAGGTAGCGGGCTGAGGCAGGAAAACCCCACCTTAGCCCCTATCAATCAAGCTTGTTACGCAAGATAATCAATCAGTCACAGTCTTCTTTACCTCAGCTGTGTGTGAGAGAGAGAGAGAGAGAGAGAGAGAGAGAGAGAGAGAGAGAGAGAAATGGACCATCGTATCCCCTTGTTTTACATTTGTAAATGTGATATTAGTACAAAGGCTCCAGGTTTTTCAGTCTGTTCACATTTGCCATGTTGCTGTTAACATAACCTCCTCCATCTGGTTCAAATTAAAAGCTTCCAGTCAGTAATGGGGCATTATCCTTCCACTTCACTGAAAGGATTATAAAGGATTATATGATAGGATAATTCATTAGGAACAGCTTAACACCAAGAAAAACAAGTGCAAAAATAGAATTCATCAAAACACACTTCACACACAGTAAAGTGGTGAGAGTGCTGTGTACGGGATGACAATGTCGAGGTGCTGACGATATGGAAAAAAGTGCATTGTACTGAACTGAGAACTAGAGCTGCATCATTATACTCAGTTGATGGTACGAGCAAAGAATAGAGGAAAATATCTAGTAAAATGCCACGGCTGCATTGATCAAAACAGAATGACTTAAAATGGGCCCGAAATGCCCATCCCTATGTACACCAGAGTGGCGTTTGTTGGTGCATATACTCCTACATCTGATACACCCCTTTGTGTGTGTGTGTGTGTGTGTGTGTGTGTTTGGGGGGGGGATTTTTACCCAGCATCGTCAGGCATGTCCTGATCAGCCTCTGCAGCAGACGACTCCACATCTGCATCTGCACTGCTGTCACTGCCCTGAGCTGACAGACCACACGGAGACTCTGGGCTCACACACTCACCACTGGGACAGTTAGAAGGACAGACAGACACACACACACACACCCAACCAGGTGGTTCTTATTGACTTAAGCACTACATTTAATTCTATTTTAGCAATGGGAACCAAAGCTTTCGATATATGAAATTGGTATGTTTGTTTCTATGTGTGTATGTACATATGCAGGTCTACTGACTTAATATGTTTCTCCAGTAGCAGGATTGCCTGTTCCCTCTCCTCTAGCCTCCGCTTTAGGGAGGCGATCTCCTTCTGCTTCTCTAGCAGCTCCTTCTGGAGACGATAGTTGCTCTCCTCCAGAGTCTCACAGAACGCCTGCCGGGAGGCAGTGACAGAAGAAAGAAGAGCAGAAAATGACGGTACAACCAAAATCGTGGAAGGCAAACTGGGACAACCAACAGAGGAGAAGGCAGGGATAAAATTTCTGATGTGGAAACTTTCAACAAGCAAACCTAAATGCAGACCATATGTTAATCTGAGGCCATATATTAAATCTAGAACTGAGGTGTTTAACACACAGGTCCGAGGTGTCAGCCTCAACAACTTCTAGGCCAATTTGGCTGTTTTTATGGTGGCAGCTACAGGGAGAAAACATGTAACAAGCCTGCTGTAATGAGAGTGAGTGCCTGCTGTCTTCACCAAATGCTCTTGCGTTTCCTCATAAAATGCAGAAGCCATATGTAGGTTTGGAATTGACGTCATACCATACTGTATTCTGCCGAATGTGGACACTTTAGTTTAATGTATCTTCAGAGCAATGTACATACAAGAAGTGCTTCTGAATTGCAGTGTGTGGGGTGTAAAATCTGTGGCATTATTTTACAAGATACATAAAAACAGAAACATGCATAGACACACAAGAAACAGCAATCAATTTTCCCGTCTTGTGAATTGGGACTATGTTTGTTATGATTGCAATCTTATGCAGCTACATTGAAAAACTGTGGTGATGCAAAAGTTTGTGCTATCTTGAGTATAAAGATTTATTTGCATAATACTTAACCATGTTCTCTAAACTTTCTGCTATGGACAAAACAATGGACAAAGTTAATGGATAAATCTTCAATACCCAGCCCTACAGCAATAACAAAAATCCTCTTCACAAGGCCTCAAAGTGACATGGATAGCACAAACACACAGTACATGAGCACTTGCACACTTACTCTGCTCTCCTCCAGACTGTCGAAAGGCCCAGGCGGGTCATCGAGACACAGGAACTCTCTCACTGGCAGGCTGTTAAGGAGAACAAATGATGTGACATCAATGTGTGTGTGTGTGCGTTGCTGTTGAACAGACTGGTGAGCTCATACACAACGAACAAAAAGTATTTTGCTGTCAGTTGTTTGCTGACAGTAATAAACAGGAATAATCAACCATCAGGTGATCACAGTTAGTACACAAAAAAACCCAAAACCACTTAATTTGAATATTAAAAACACGGAATAATCACATCACACACCAGTTGGCAATGTCCTTATGTGCAACCAGGTTTTGTAAAAAGGCCTGCAGTCCTAATTGTCTGTCTTCCAGGAAGTCGCTGTCATAGTTGTCTTTGAACCACCGCTTAGGAGGCAGCGATAGGCGGAAACCTGGGAACATTTCTCTCAGCTACAACACACACACACACACACACACACACACACACACACACAGAGTAAGGAATAAATGTCACATAATCTCTCTGCAATACAGTGGCAGTAAAAGAATACTCAGTGATCAAAGCACACAAAAAATAAAATAAAATAAAGCAAAACAGCAATGCCTCCTAAACCACAGATCTTGTCAGCAATTCTGCATCACTGCACACGAGGAAGCATGCATCGTCTCATGTACAAGAGGCAAGCTAGCTAATGTTACGGCTCACCGGTGGACACCTTTAATGTTTACATCCTGCCCTGTCACAAGCACAAGCCTTTCGGTCCATGCGTAGACACACACTTCCTTCTGCGCAGTGACACGTGTAGTGCTGCAGAAAGAAAATAGTTCTGCTCACAGCGAGGTCTGAGGATTATCTTGAGAAATCGCTACAGCTAATATCTGTAAAACTGTGCAACTCACACCAAGCACCAAGCAAACAACAATATAGATAAGAGGGAAAATGTGATATTTTTTTATTCTGGGATGAACTCTCCTTTTAAAGACAATTTGTTATTGACATGCATGGAGATAACACAGAGACAAAGTTATACTGAAAAATGAAAGCAAAATCATGGAGTAAGTCCTTCACTAAACCATCTTTTCAGTGTTTCAAAAATAGTTTCGCATTTGGTACATTTGTTTGTGAAAACAAGACTATACTACGAGAATTCAAACAATATGTTACCAGAAGGCATGAGGCAAGCTGAATTTCTTTTAAAAATCTGCATGTGCGCACCAGTGCGTTCATAGTCTCTATGAACTTTGAACGCACAACGAAGCGCACTGTGCTGGTGCCATACTGCTGTTGAGCAGAACCTCAGTGAGGCATTTTTAACATCATTTTAGATATGTTTTTTAATTTTGTTTTTGCACCTCATTCCGAGATATGACTGACAGGAAGAACTGTGCCTACATGCAACTTTGCTGGAAACTTATGAAATTTCACCCTGATCTCCAGCATAGCTGCGCAGTGGGTAGGTGGAATGATTGACATGAAAACTTAATTGCATGAGGTATACAATAAGTAGAATGCAGTGGGTATTTGGCCACACTTAGACACCATAATGGTTTAGAACATACCAAGCATACAAATAGACAGCAGAGAAGTGGGTTGTGTTGCAGGAATGCTCTGGCATGTCTTTACAGATGTGAAATTCTTTTTGTGAAAACTGGTCACTTTACTATTGAATTAAATAAACTAACTCTATCCAAAAAGACCAATTGCTGCCCTTTATCAAGAACTAGGACTGCCCACTTTCTCTGTACTGTAGGTAGTCACTATAAGTTAAAACTAATGGTTTGTGCATCTCAAGAGGAATAACTAAAAAATGCCCAATACCTTTGTGACATAAGCCTCCTAACCTGCTGTGTGTGTTTTTGATGTCAGTCTACCGTTGACTGTTCTGCAATGACTGCCTCTGCAGGAACCTTCAAAGTTAATCATGCTGCACCGCTGCTTTTACTTATCATGGGAACATACAAGATGTGCTAAGTAATTTACTAAACCTTCAAAACAGATGTAAGCAGTCAGCTTTGGGGCAAACTGCACTGATAACAGGCCCTGATGTTGATTTGCTCAGCAGGAGGTGAGTTGGTGTGTGTGTGTGTGTGTGTGTGTAAGTATATACACTAACTTGTTTTTACACTTTGTAGCCTGTGCACTGTGCATAATCTTGAGTGGAATAATGTTGGCTGAGGCCCAAACTACTACATAAATAGTACTTGGCGCCAGCCACCCTGTGTGGAGACAGCACTGCATATTGAAAACCTGATCATGTGTGAGCAGAAAAGGTATCTATACTGCTGTTTATCATAATGTGTTTAAGCTCTCTTTAACTGCAATAATATTTACACACAGGAATATCATCCAAATGTTTGTGAAAAAATGCACCTGAGGTGAAACATTTCCATCCAGTTCGATGGATGACCTATGAGACCTGTACAGTTACATTACAAGCATGGCAAAAGACCATCAGCACAGTGTGATGATTTCAGCTGCCTCTGTGGAAACTCCACAGGAATCTAGGACGGGATAACCACCCCCCCTGCTGTCCTCTCTCTTTATGTTGAATGCAGGGTGCTCATATTTTCTGTGTTTCCATTCTTGTTGTGAATTGAAGTAACAGGCTTAATTAATAATTTGCAGGCCTACAGCAGGTGCCAACGGGTCATTTATAAGCCCCATGTCAAACCTGTACAGCTAGGAAATTAAACATGTTAAAATAAAGCTTGTGAACATCCAAGCTTAGTGGAAAGTCTGTTTGAACGTTTTTAGCCTGCAAATGTCTCTTCACATTTAAACTCCTCACATTAAATTCTATCACTGCAGAGCCGGGGGCTTTACTCTATTTGGTGGTAAGACAAGCAGCTACATCCCTGTCCACTCAGTGGTGAATTGTCGGTGTTTAAGATCTACTTTTTGTTGTTTGAAGTTTTGAGAAGGGACATCTTGTATGGCTGTTATCACCACATTTAGGTTGATAAAGGTCTGATTTGGTCCACAGGCTGCCAGTTGAATAGGTCTGGCCCACAGAGGTCGTTGATTGTTGCGTCTTTACAGCTTTTTAACAATCACCTATTTTTGTTGTAGGTTCTTTCGCCTCATACAGTATCATCACATGGCTCTAGTTTCCCTTCTGTAATCTGTGACCAAACCGTTGCAACCAAAACCATGAGTACCCCGTCGGCTATGGCCTGTTGGTTATTTGGGAACAGAGGGCTTCTTTGTATAGCTCTAATCTCTTCCGCAGTGTGTTCAAAAAAAACAAAGGAAAGCATACTGAAAGAAACAAGTTGATAGTCATAAACAGCATCTGTAAACACGGACAGATGTGAAATAAAGCTTCAGATAGGCCCATATTTTCAACAGCATTTGCACACGTGTGCACAGACAACACACCCAAACACACCTTGTCGTTGAGCCTGGAGAAATCTGTGTATCTTCTAAAAACAACCCAGCTCTCATCTGGAGTCTTCTTGACCAGGACCTTAAATACCTGCAGCGAAGACAACAGACGAAATCTTAAACCTTAAACCTCTAAATAATAACTATATGTATGTTGAGCAAATGTTGCCATTAGACTTTTAATCTCTAGAATGCATCTTAGTGTATACTTAGCCTCAGTGAGCATGTTTATTCCCTTTGTAAAAGTGTTTTCATGTCACTATACCACAGGGAAACTGATAAATAGGTTAAAATGCTGCCGACCTGCATGTCAATATAGGGTAAATAATGTAGGATTTAAACTTTAATCAGAGCACTTAGCTGGAGACTTGTGCCACATATTCTACACAAGTTTCAAAAGGTTGTCATGGTGTCACATAATCTGATTTTCTGGCTTCATACCGTGAACTTGGCCCTCTCCTCCATGACTTCATATCCCAACACAGTAGGAGTAATAGGCCTTTCCTCGCCTTGCTGGCTCCCAACAGGGTCCGATATGGAGCGGGGGCAGCTGGAATACACTACAGAGGGTTCCAGAGGCCCGTTCACCCTTGCCTGTGTCACAGGGCTCTGGATGGGTGGTGGGGTTCTGCTCCGGCTGCCTCTGTCCATGCGAGATTGACGCTGGGAACTTAATCCTCCACATCTGCCTCCGTGGTCCTCCTCAGCCACCCTTGTGACAGAAGAAGAGGACGAGCTGCTGGAGACGCTGCCTAGCGATGAAGCTCGTTGTGGCCGTCTGAGCTTGCTGCTACCTCCTGACAATGTTCTGTCCATGGGCACAGGAACAGGCACAAAAGGTGATGCCATCTTCCTGAGCTGCTTGCACCCGTCCCGCCACTGCAGTAGTCAGCACAGATCTTCACACCTGCCTTACTTCAGAGGTGCTGTGTGATGATAAAAAGAAGGCGTAATGCACACCCCAAGAGACTGATGAAGTCACTCTGTACAGGAAAACACAAGAATAATCATGATTGAATGATCATTTTATTTACCATTTTAAAAAAAAGGCTTTAAGCTTGTCTGAGTAGACCGCAAAAAACGGGGATCTTCAAAATTCCCTTACTTTCAAACCAGTAGAGCAGAATTTATCAGGAAAACGCCTGAGAAGAGGGTAGCAGACCCTGACGGCGGATGAATTATTCACATGGGCCACATGTCATTCATAATTTATGGATTTGTGAATTGTGTGTCAAATTCATGAAGGAAAAAAGGCATTAAAGATCAGTAGATAGTTTGTGCGTCATATCATCTTGCCAACTGATGAGCTTGTCTCCACCGGTTCTAACGTAAATGTGAGCCGTCTCTTGCTGCTTTGGTTCAGTATAAATGCAGAGGTACCTGGATGGTGGTTTTCATGAATGACAAGCTCAAATCGATTTCTGTTCAGACTGAGAGATTGACAGCAAATGCGTTCACATTAATTCAGCAATAGTGGAGCCAGAGGTACAGAGTCAGCCCTGTACCTCTGTATGACTCCAAATGACATCCCTAAAACAACCCAGTAATACCTTTTATAAGGAGCACACAAAATTATATAATAGGAATCATTTCATGTTCATCCTGCTCACTCACTCTTATCTGACTCGTACAGCTATTTTAGGTGCGTTTGAGAAACATGACGAAAGTGCTGGGACAGGAGCCAACAAGACGCCTTCTGCTAAATATCCTCTGTACTTTCTAGTCTGTGTGTTTAAGTCAAGTGATCAATGCCGTGCCTAGCGTTTGGTTGGCAGTTAGCAAGTGACGTTAACGAACGAACTGCACTCACAACGTGTGGCAATGGATGCAGTGTTACCCTGCTTTCCATTCATGCACAGTTTGTTGCTACAATGGTTGTGAATTGAAAGTATACGTCAGGTAACATAGTAAACACTGTATAGGAAGTAACTACCAAGCACACCAGTTAGGAAAAACGTTATTCCAGAATCAATGCACCACACCAGTTAACCTTAGCAAGGTTAGTTACTATTGTTACTATTCACAACAGTGCAAACAAAGTAATCTAACTGGAAATTCATTTAAATAAAAGATGCTTATAATAATAGATTCGAGCCGAATCAAGTAGTAGTTCCTAATAGTTAGTTAAAGACCTTCTTCTATTTTATTTTAGGTATTTTGCCAAGAATATACCCGGAAATCGCTTAACCAACATGTTTTTGAACAGCGGTTGGCGTGTCCTATATTTCACTGAAAGACCATGGGATACAAGGCTATCATATTTCCTTCACGTTAGCTAGTAAGCTACGACGGGCAGCCTACGTGGACAAAGCTACCGTGACGCAGGATGACAAGGACTTTCACTTACCGTGGAACGCCAGTTATCGTTCCCTTTCAGAAAATATTTTTCTTATACACATAAAGGCCGATAGCTGATTGTCCTGTTGCTATTTATCCACTGCGCTGTCTCCTCCCTTGTCCTGTTCATGTTAGCTCGTTCCGCTTGAATTCAGACGACAACTGCAATGTCTCAAATTAACCAGGTGGGGGCGCTGTCACATTATGATATTGTATCTGCACTGTGAGTCAGCAAGCAGCAAAAAAAGTAGGGGTGGTGGTTGTCAGTACGTCCCATGGCTGGTCAGCAAATGCTCACACTGCATAAAATACAGTCTGTTAAACCTGAAAATGTTAATAACTGAGGTCTTTCCTGCTGATACCCAAGTCAAATACAAGGCATTGATGCATCTTTAGGTTGAAAAATGCAAACACCACAGCCACAAATTCTCTGCAATATTTTTTTGAAAGATGAGCACTTCATTTTTGAGACTTACAGTTTAATTAGCTGTGACTAAAAGCTAGAACCATTCCGTGCTACAGCAGTAACACAGCCTTGCAATGTGTACCTAGTGAGGAAAAATAGGTGTGGGAGTTGTCAAAATGATTGCTTCATTATTTTATTTACTTTATAGTTATTTTGTTTTATTGCCTGAATACACTGCAAACATGGCCACTTGCTTTGGATGAGTTCTGGCTTGTTCATTAAGGGTGACTTTGTTCCCAACCGTTGAGACATGTGACGCTGATAGTGCAACAGTTACCTTTCCGCCAGAAGTGATGTGGGAAACCTCTTATTATCTATAGGAGTGGGAGTAAAGGATTGCGCAGTGAAAGTTTTCCAACAGAATTTTACTTGTAAGTGAGTCAGACTATGTAGGCTTACACAATAGTGTAATCCTGCCCAAGAGCCACCACTAATGCTGAGGAAAACATCTGTGTACAAATGTGTGTGTACTTGAATACCTTTGTGTGTATGTGTGATTCAGTGATTCAGCAAGGGGCTTTAGAGTCTCTTGTAAAAAAAAAACCACACACACACACACACACACACACGCACGCACGCACACACACACACACACAGACAATGCCAACCTTAACAGTTATCCCAATGATACAAGGACCAACCGTTCACACCCCTAGGTCCTGTGCTTCACTGAGGCACAGCAGCCAGAGCAGGCGGGGGCGCAGATATCATCCATGGAGTCACCGATGCTGTCACAAATGCAGACGCGGATGCAGATGCAGATGCAGATGCAGCAGTCCAGCAGACTGCCACAGTATCTGCTCAAGGTGCTGAAAAAGCCAAAATCAAAGAAAATGATTAGGCTTGGTGGTTTCATCTGGTGATCTTAATTTCCTGCTCCTTTGCTTGCTAATTTCCAAAATCATGGATGTCATATTCCCAGGAATTTGGGAATATGAAGTGTGTGTAGCATGATGTGGCTAAACAAGAAGATTTATGCAGCAGATGAAATATTCATCATAATAGTGGGCAACTGTGTGTGTAAATCAAGTATAAAAATGGTGGTTTTGGTGTGTTTTTGCCTTTTTTCCATATGCTTTCACAAGGTGCTGGAAGTCTCATAACGAAAAATTAAACTTCTGAAAACAGACATCCGTCCATTCATCTTTTCTCCTTCACTTTATTCTATTCACAGTTGATGTGGGGTGCTTTTGATTCACAGACTCTTTTGAGGCACACCCTTTGGCACAAGTCATGTACCAAAACCATGACAAATGTAGGTGTGTCATTCACTGATGGGTGTGATCTCTTGACATTTTCTCAAGCTTCAGCTAAATTCACTTGAACTTGGGTGTGCCAGAGAATAAAATAACAAGAAACAAGTCTTCCTGACACAGAATCGCTTTGAACCGCTTGGTGTCGACCCCAAGAAGAAGAGCATCTGACAGTAAGTATTCCTTTTTGTCATTTGACTTTGATGATAGGATTGATGGCAAAAGATAACGGACACACTCTTTTCACCTGCTTTCCAAAGAAATGATGAGCATTGTGAATGATTTGTTTTGGAAGGGAAAAGAGTTGTCGGAGGACACTGCTAAGTTGCCCTATAAAACGCAAGTGAAGAACAGTATTCTAAAGGTTTGTACAAGCTACTTAAATTTTAAAGCTTAATATTTCATAGTTCACAAATTAAAACAAGAGACACAAGACGTGGGTTTCATTCTACTTCACTGAAACACTCAAATGGTCCTTGAGCATCCTTACAAAAAGTATAAGAATGCAGAAGGAAAACTCTCACTTCTGTTCTCACATTCACGCGTGGTTGAAAAAGAGTCTGATGCCTGATAGTTTTAACTTTTTTAAAGCTATATGTCTTACATAGTCAGGGAATCTTGTCCAAATGGGAGATAAAAGAGTATATAGTTTATAATGTGAGAAATGGGGCGGCACGGTGGTGCAGTGGTTAGCACTGTCGCCTCATAGCAAGAGGGTTCCAGGTTCGAATCCCGGTCTGGGCCCTTCTATGTGGAGTTTGCATGTTCTCCTTGTGCCTGCGTGGGTTTTCTCCGGGTACTCCGGCTTCCTCCCACAATACCAAAAACATGCTCATTAGGTTAATTGGCTACTCTAAATTGCCCCTAGGTGTGACTGTGAGAGTGTGTGGTTGTTTGTCTTTGTGTGTTGGCCCTGCGATTGACTGGCGACCAGTCCAGGGTGTACCCCGCCTCTTGCCCGTAGTCAGCTGGGATAGGCTCCAGCTCCCCCGCGACCCTGACGGATAAGCGGTATAGAAAATGGATGGATGGATGTGAGAAATGCTCTGTTATCTTTTCTTTGTATCAGGCAAAATGGCATCACCAACCCATCTGTCAAAGGCCAACACCTCCTTCTGTCTGGATTTATTTAAAAAGCTGAGCGATGAAGACAAGACCGGGAACATCTTCTTCTCCCCCTTTAGCATCTCTTCAGCCCTGGCTATGGTGATGTTAGGGGCGAGAGGCAACACAGCTGCACAGATGTCAGAGGTACAACACACGAACACACATATGCACAGTGTGAAACTGAAGTGTGCAAAGGTTACAGTTCTCATGTTAATGCACCCATTTGGATCAAAGTGTTTATGAAAGCACACACTCATATGTCCTTGCAAGTCATCTGGTTCATCACGATGATGGAATTTCGGCACCATATTATTTCAACAGCAGAAAAAGGGAAAGGCGTGGTTTCAGGTTTTTGTTGCAGAGTGAGGTGTGGCAGGATTAAATTCCTGCACTTGCGGTCATTAGTCATTCTGCCTCCCACCATCATTAAAAATGGTGGTAACCTGTTCTGTTCTGAATTATAGGAAGTGGAGAAAGCCACAATGGCAGCAATAAGGTTCTGTCCTGAGTGAGTCTCAGTGATGGAAAGTATTTAAGTATGTTTCAATTCAATTCAGTTTATTTGTATAGCGCCAATCCACAACAAAGGTTATCTCATTTTCCAATTAGAGCAGGTCTAGACCAAACGCTTTAATTAAATTGTACTATAGAGAACCCAACATTCCCCCTTGAGCAAGCACTTGGCGACAGTGGCGAGGAAAAAGTGCCTTTTAGAAGGCAGAAACCTCGGAGCAGACCCCGGCTCAAGATGGGTGGCCATCTGCCTTGACCGGTTGGGTTGAGAGAGAGAGAGAGAGAGAGAGAGAGAGAGCAGGAGAGAGGGATAAAGATAGACAGACAAGGAGGGTGGGGCGTGAGAAAAGAACCTCTTGTAAACACACACACACAATGCTAATCTTAACAGTGATCCCAATGATACAAGGACCAACCGTTTACACCCCCAGGTCCTGTGCTTCACTGAGGCACAGCAGCCAGAGCAGACGGGGGCGCAGACATCATCCATGGAGTCACCGATGCTGTCACAAATGCAGACGCGGACGCAGATGCGGATGCAGATACAGCAGTCCAGCAGACTGCCACAGTATCTGCTCAAGGTGCTGAAAAAGCCAAAATCAAAGCAAATGATTAATGATTAGGCTTGGTGGTTTCCTCTGGTGAGGAAATCGAACTATTTCACACTTGATTTCCCACTTCTTTGCTTGCTAATTTCCAAAACCTTGGATTTCATATTCCCAAGAATTTAGGAATATGAAGTGTGTGTAGCCTGAAGTGGCTGAACAAGAAGATTTATGCAGCAGATGGAATATTCATCATAATAGTGGGCAATTGCGTGTGTAAATCAAGTATAAAATTGCTTCCCTTTGGGTTATTTTCTATTGATTTTAATAATGTGACGGTTTTGGTTTTGGTGTGTTTTTGCCTTTTTTTCCATATTCTTCCACAAGGTGCTGGGAGTCTCAAAATGAAAAACTAAACTTCTGAAAACATCAGGACTGTGGGAGGTTTTGCCAGAGATCACACTAATTATATTAAATGTTGAAAAACAGTAACACCAAAATCATCTATTTTAGGTCATTATTGCTGGGCAGCATTCCATGCTAGCTCATTAGCATATAGAAACTGAGTAACATGACTGTAAGAGGAGGACAGAAGCATAATGCAAAAAACAAGCAAGCAAAAAAAAAAGTCACAAAAATGATATTTTTGTTCTGCATTATTGAGTATATGTTTATGAAATAACAATTTAAGTAGCTACAAGGATTCAGTGCTTGCTTTAACTATAACAAAACTACAGCATAGAGCACCAGGGTTAGTGATGATTTTGGTGTCTGTTCTCATCATTTCACAGGTAAGCTTATCGCAGTGCCAGTGATACATATTACCAGCGTAATACAAAGTTGTCCCTCATCTGTCACTGGCTCAGTGTGTCTTTGTAACACACAGGTCTTCTCTGGCTGTTTGCAGTGCCTGAACCCCCAGAGTGGTCAAGATGATGTCCACGCCAGCTTTGCCCAACTGCTGAGTGAGCTCAACAAGACAGATGCTCCCTATGCCCTCAGCCTTGCCAACAGGCTGTATGGGGAGCAGTCCTATCAGTTTGTTGAGGTGTGTGTGTGTGTGTGTGTGTAAGTGTGTGGATCTCAGTATGAGTTTATTAATTGGTAAGTGAGTGAAATGCTGTCTTGTAATTTAGTGGGTAAATGGCCTGAAACTTGTAAATGTGTCTTATTCTCAGTTACATTTACCTTTAAAAAATTGTATTTAAGATCAAAATCTAAACTACCATTTATCACCATTAATCCAAGTTGTGCTCTGCAGTTGCAGTAAGAAAAACATTGCTCTACCAGCTAACTCCAACTCTCAGACAATCTTACTGAATGAGCGCGTTCAGCTTTCCGCTTATGTTGCCTGTATTTCAAAATAAGAGAGCGCTGTTCTTCTATTGGTTAATCTGAGTGTTTAGTTGTGGTGTGGGTATTAAAATGTGCTATTTATGATTCCAGGAGTTCTTAGCGGAAACCAGAAAGAACTACAACGCTGAACTGGAGACTGTGGACTTCAAAACCAGCACAGAGGCAGCCAGGATCCACATCAATGGCTGGGTGGAGGAGAAGACGCAAGGTAGATCTCATATTAACATCCACCCCATTCATCTGTAGATTACATAGATTGGGAACCAAATCCGTGGCCTGTAGCAAAGCTTCTTGGATGAAAACATTGCTAGATCCATCCTGCTGATGACGATCATGGCTTTGCTCATTGCTGTTCACCAGGTAAAATCAAGGACTTGCTGGTCCGGGGCGTGTTAACTGACATGACCAGGCTGGTATTGGTCAATGCCATTTACTTCAAAGGCAACTGGCGCAAGAAGTTCGAGGAGGAATTTACTACTGATGCTCAGTTTAGAATAAACAAGGTAATATTGTACAGACAGCACTGGATGGAGAATCACTGAGGAGCAAAAGCAACATTCTGGGTTTTATGATATGATTTTGCATGGTAGTACACAGTTTACATGAAGTCTGTAATGCTGTAGCAGGCACGCTGATGGCAGACCATTACAAAGCTGTGTTGATTGAGCTTGATGGAAATTTACAGCTTAACAGTTATACTTGTCATTATGTTGAACAATGTCATTTAACATGCTGCTGCTTACAGTATTAGCCAAAAATGCACAAAAGTGCTTCTTCTCTTAACTTTTGTCTTTAGAATGACACTAAGCCAGTGAAGATGATGCGGCAGAAAAGTAAATTCAACTTCACCTTCATTCCTGAGGCAAGCTGTAAGGTAATGTTCCTGTTTGTCAACACTAAGCTTTTGTCTATATTTGTCAGTCATGTTGTTTGATATTTGAATATTTTGTGAATAGATTTCAATTGAATATGGTAGACAAAAAACAAGAGATCCCGTTTTGGTGATGATTGGAACTATCAGATCTTAAGATAATCTACATATCCACAATTACTAAATGAATAGAGGCCCAAGTAACTATTCATTTTTCAGGATGAAGAAGTCTGAATAACTTTAAATGAAATGAAGTTAAAAACAGAATGTTTCTGGATAGATCCTTGAAATGCCATATGATGGGGAGGACCTCAGCATGCTTATCTTCCTGCCCACTGCCATAGAGGACAACACCACAGGCTTGGAGAAGGTAGGACACACGTACATACATAATACATTAAATAAATGCACATTAATAAAGAGACAGACTAATAATTGAGATTGTATCCACATTAGCTGGAGAAGGAGCTGACCTATGAGAAATTCTTGGAGTGGACTCGTCCAGACCTGGTGGGTCCAGCTGTGGTTGAGGTGATGCTGCCTCGATTCAAGATGGAAGAGAAGTATGACTTGAATGATGTCCTGATCAGCATGGGGATGGTGGATGCCTTTGACATGACAATGAGTGACTTCTCTGGTGAGACAAATGGCTAGCATGATAAAAACATGACAGCAGTTATGCAAAAAAGAAGTAGTCTGCATTGCTATTATAAGTTTGTATGGAAAAGCAACAGACTTTCTCTCCTCTACTCACAGGCATGTCTCCTGCCAACGACCTGTTTCTGTCAAAAGTCGTCCACAAAGCTTTTGTGGAGGTCAATGAGGAGGGAACTGAGGCTGCTGGTGCCACTGGTGCCGTCGTTAATGAGCGCTATTCAATGATTTCTGACACCTTCACTGCAGACCACCCGTTCCTGTTCTTTATTCGACATAACGCCAGCGCAAGCATTCTCTTTGCCGGCCGATACTGCTCCCCTGAGTGAGCACCACCGTATGGCCTGCATGACATGGACAGGTTGTGAGAGAGTGGACCCCTGTGCACAGTCATGTAAAAGGGCCCCCATCCATGAGACCCACTCTGTAGTTGTTTTGTTTTTGTTATTATGTATGGTTGGCAAGTATTCTCTGACCACTTGGCCCCTGGGACCAGTAGGCCCATTCATCAGTAATCTGTAGATGCCTGTTTTTCCAGGCCTGCATTCATACAAGAGCAGGGTTTTACATGAAACAGAAACCATGGTGCTAGATTAAAATTTTGTTTGCAGCTCGGTTGAAACCTTTTGCTTCTTTTGCTTGTCTTTGCTTTGCTAAAGTGATCCTATCTTTATACATTCGCTATCAATTTCACTATTGGCAAAATAGCCATACATATTGTATTGCTTTCTCAATCATGTATGTCCACTGTCTGTATTCACTCCACTTTCTTCTCATGGGCACCGTGCCCACTCCCACACTCTTTATCATTGAGCCATGTCCTATCCACACTCACATTCCATCCATAATCTCATGTACTCATCGATTAAGTGTTGCAATTGTTACCCTACTTTTTTTCTTGTTTGTCTTTGCTCTCAATCCTACATTTGAATTTCAGACTTCCCAATAGTCGTATTAAAATTTGTTTTCCTGTAACTGGATATAAAATGGGCCATCCCAGTGTCTCACAATGGAGTTAAGACAGAAGAGTTTTATCTGTGGAGATTCTCAGTCATCCAGGTCATATTCACGCAAAGAGTTAAAGCAAGGCGTCTGGACAGTGTAGATAGGCTTGAAGACGTTTCACTGCTAATCCATCAGCTTCATCAGTTGATGAAGCCGCTGATGACGTTTATATTATGGTTTGACATCTGCCATTGAATGCAGACTGTTTCCTTTGCCTTAGTAAACAGAATAAACACTGTGGCATGAATTGGTGTGTGTCATATTGGTGTTTCATCTCCTAAATCCTTATTTTACGGACCTAACAGGCAGGTGATATATACCTGCAGATGGTCTTCCTCTTCCTTTGAGCTACAGCTCTGGCATTTCTTTGTTTCGCGCAACTGTAAAAAATATTAAAATGGTGGAATCTCATTCATAAAGCAAAGAAAAATTCATGATCCGATGAGACCTGGTCAGTTAAAGTTAAAACTGCATTAAATGATTTAGGACAGGGAATCCAAATAAACTCTCAGCTTAAAGCATAGCATAAGTAAAGCAACACTGGCTTAGTTAGAGACTATTTTTATGCTACCTAATGTGGACATTTAATGTGGAAAATTTTATCTCTGGTTTGATCCACCAGCTCTTATTACAGATACTCTATCTGGTTTTGAGTTCTTCATCTGTTTGTTCTCTTCAGAAAGACAAAATGCCAGTGAAGATGATGAAACAGAAAAATAACTTTCCTTTTGCCTTCATTCCTGAAGCCAACTTAGAGGTAATTCAGCATCTAATAAGCATAAAATTATTTTTATTTATTCAAACATATTGGAGGATTTGGATTTGTAATATTGAAAAATATACATGAACACATATGTTAGATAACATAACCTGCAATCCCACATAAAAATACAGGGAGCAATGATGTGCCCCTTTGGAAGGAATGTGCAGACTGTGAAATTTCGTTTGCGATGAAAATCCAAATGACAAATAAAGAAAGTCTAAGTCTAAGTCTTTACTTCTGTAGGGTTTTGAATGAAGGGTCTTTAATTCAAGCAGAGCACTTTTACTTTGTTGTATTGATACTTTTTCAGTAAGTAACTAATAATTCCACCACTGACTAAAAGCTTAGTTGCTAGTGATCAGCAACTAGCATTTTAATATTTAAAAAAAAAAAAACACCCTTTTTTTAAAATAAATAAATAAATAAATAAATAAAAATCACTGACTGTGATGTGACTGACACAATAGCAATTCAGTATTTACGTTAGCTCTTTCAAACCAGCATCCGGCACAGTCGGGCTCTCTGGAAACACAATAATTTTGCACCAGCAAATGAATGTATTTCATGGTTAAATAAACTGAAGAAGATTGTTATAATTAGGGTAAGCACTAGAAGGCACCTAAAGGGTAAAGTGATATTTACACTCAGTCTCCATTGGTCATCCAAACACCAAGGTAGCCTTCAATTTGATTATTGTGTACAATGTATAACATTGTAGTTATACACATGATGGTGTTACGTTGATCTACAAATATCTCTTTTTTCCTTTTTTGTGCGACAGGCATCAATGAGGCTCAAGACCTGGTACTGTCAAAAGCTGCCCACAAGGCTTTTGTGGAAGTGAATGAGGAGGAAACTGAAGCTGCTGCTACCACTTCTGTGTTTTGTGAGACACTCTGTTATAATCCCGGGGCTGATTTCAGGGCAGGCCACCTCTTCCTCTTCTTCATCCGACATAACACCACCATGAGCATTCTCTTTGCAGGCCGACTCTGCTTGCCTGAGTGAGCACAGGGTCTTTTAGAGTAGTTTGACTTAGCTGGTGAAGGGTTTCATTGGATGTATTTGCATTAAAGGTGTTAGGGCTGAGTCACTGATCTACAGTGTATGCGCAGCACCTCTGCATTGCTTTAGCTGGAGCAGATTTCCCATCCATCCCACCTGTTGCACCTAAATTCCCATCCTGTATTTTCAAAGCCACAATTTGTAGTGCTTATGTGGAACCCCAAATTCTTGTAAGTGATTATGATGTGTATTTTGGAAATATTCTTTGATTGAAATCAAGGGGGGGGGAATAACTGTATCCATTTTTTATCTCAGACAAGCACTCTGTTATCTGTTGAACTGTTACTCCTTCAAATCATAGTAAGTAAAACCATATGAAATGTAATTATTATATAATTATATGGATATGTTGTACATGGAGTATAATGAAAGAAGATTTTGTCAGCTAATGAAAAGTATTGTGGCAGTATGTATCCTAGTTCTGGTATAAACGAATAAAGGAGTGTGCTTTCAAAGCATCATATACCATTATTTTATTATTCCTTGTGTACATTTTGTGCTGAATTCTTACAGGTTTTATATTGTAGCCTCCTGACATTTCCTCATGGTGTAACAAGTAAGACCAGAAGGACAATAGAGGGAGCTGATGATTAATGCTTTGGGATTTGGAACTGTTTGGGGTAATGTGGAGTTGAGAAAAATAGGATTACGGCAAGACAGTGAACATTAGTCTTGGTCTCAACAGCTCAGGAACTGGTTCTACATCCACACTGATAAAGGAGCAGAGCCAATGAAATAGATTTGTGAGCTTTTTGTAGTCAGCCAGAGTGAGCATATATAACAAAACTACATAAATCCCTGTGCAACTTGCTGGCTTGCCCAGGGCAAACTGCAGGCTGGGCAAGTGCGAGTAAACATTAGTCCTGAAACCTGAAAGTACCAGTCTGCTGCAAATACAGCAGCAGTAGTTAGGAGGTGTAAGAAGATCTAGGAATGACGGCAAGCACAATTCACTATTTACACAACCTTGCAATGAAAAACAGATGGACAAGTGTTTCTGACTTGGCATATAGCATGAATTGTGGTATCACACAGCAACTTGCACAACTGTGGTGCTGCAAACAGCACTGGAATTTAGATGGAACCATGCTAATGCTTTCCTGCTGTTTTGTTTCTTGGCGTCCTTTCATTTTGCTTGGCTTCATGCAGTTATTTGATAGTTGCTCACCACAAATTCAGGCTGAAACCTGCCCTGTCCTTAGATAAAGCCCAAGTGTTAACTCCAGAGATACAGCATTACTTTCTTTTTCATACTCAAGAGTCATCAGCAGTTTTCTCTTCCTTAGCCATGTTACTTGATTCATAAAATACTGATGCTCTGGAGCCTACTGTTTATCAGTGAGGTGGGTGCCTTTCAAGGACATGGATGCCTGTGAAAAATATGGAGTGAAATTAAGTTGAATGAATATGATTTATGCAGACCAGACAAACGAGTTTTCTGACACTATCCTACTGACCTTCATTTCAACAAAATTCACCTGGGATCCGCTTTTACTAGTTGCTTCCCCTGTTGTTGTTATTGATCGATGAAAGGTGGGGGCAGGAGCTTTTGAAAACTTTTTGAAACTTCTGAAAAAAGTGCAATAAACTCAGCACGTTTCGGTCCTATGTCAGGTTTTTGTTATAACCTGGGCATAAAACACAGGCGGAAATTTTACCCTGGCGCCACTGAGAAAGGATTGCTGCACCTGATAATAAAACACAACTGAATTAGACTGGCACAGTTTGCTTTAGCATAGAGGCAGCATCATAAAACTAAAAATGATATATTTACAAATCAATTCGGTCTTTGGTCACTTTGACAATGAAAGAGCATTGCTTGAAGCCACAGCGCCAAACCCCATTTGTTAGCGCTGGCCTTAGAAAAAATAAAAGCGATTGACAGATGTTATCCATTCGGCTTCCGTAGAATGACATACGACATTGCGGAAGCTGCATCCATGGGCGTGTCAGCTTGGCAATAATAAAACTGATGCGTCCAGCAGAAGTTTTTCTGTGTCGGGAAGACTTTCGAGCACTTAAGGTCTGCAAGACAAGCGACTGTCAGTAAGTCATTCTGTTTGAGAAGGTGGGACCTGATTTATTTACTTTGTTGACAGTTGGTGTAACAGCAGTTCTTCGATCCAGGCTAAACGCACAGCAGTTCTTAAGTCATTTTTATCTGACAGTATGAACGGGACAGCATTGTTTATGCTACAGGTGAAAAGTCCAAAACGTTGAACCGTGTTCAGCTCATGCTCTGACGTTGTGTAACTGTAGGCTAGCTACTTGTATTTGTAAGTATATTGCAATATATAGTTATTCAATTTAGCACAATAAGTAGTTTCCTTGTTCAGTCCGAGAGCGATATTAGCCCTTTCAGCTGTTTTTCTACCACTTTACACTGAAAAAATGGAAATGTAATGAGAACTCACTGCTACCAGTTTACCTTAATATATTGTCTGCCAGGTATTTATACTCAGAGATAAAGAGTATAATTGGAAATTAGCTAACTTTTCAGTGGGAGTCTGGCCCAGTGAAAGGGTGAGATAATATAGATAAAAGTGTTATTTTAAATTGTAGTATAGTAATAATCATGCATATTAATAATGTTCTTCCCTCTTTGTAGACACAATGGCATCATCTACTCCTCTATCGAAGGCCAACACCTCCTTCTGTCTGGCTTTGTTCAACAAGCTGAGTGATGACGACAAGACCGGCAACATCTTCTTCTCCCCCTTTAGCATCTCTTCAGCCCTGGCTATGGTGATGCTGGGGTCCAGAGGCAACACAGCTGCACAGATGTCAGAGGTACAACACACCTCTTTTCTCCTTCTAAGTTAGCATTTTCAGCAGAAGGTATTATTGCTACGTCTGGTTTGTGGACCAAATAATCCAGATTTCCAGATTTTCACTATAAAATGCAACCCATTTAAACTGCCACACTCACTCACTCACTTCTGAAATCACTAAAAGTTAGCCCAGCACGTCTCTGTGCAACTTCGAGTGACTCTAAGGGTGGTGGGTGTAATCGGAGTAAAGTTCATGGTGAAGTATTGCAGGCCCCCATTCAGTATGAATCACCTGCCTTTCTTTCAGCATCAGCAAAGTGACAAAGATGTGTTCTGTTCAGTCTCTGACGTTTTATAGGTGGGGCCTCTTTGGTGTGTTACCATAGGAACACAATACATAACATGGAAGTGTAAAGGCAATAAAGATCTCAGTAAAGTAACCTGTACACTCAGTAGAGGTAGTTGAAATGTGGGTGGTTGTTCACATGGTGTAAAACAGAACATTTTTCTAAGTGATTGCGAAAGACTCACCCACACAAATAAATAAGACTGATGGGAAGTATGAGTATGTGGGAGACGCCGAACTCCACCCAAATCCAATTTTTTTTAGTAAACTTTTGAAATGGTAAAATACTGTTTTAGGCAATTCATTTATGACCGGGATAAGCACCACACAAAGCATTTGTTTGAAGAGCAAGGTCTGTCAGTAGAGATAAGGTTATTCACAGGTGCTGGCTGATTTGAAGTGGGAAGCTTGTTGAAGCTTGCTAATACACAGTGCAAAAAAATAGCAGATATTAAGAATGCTTGTGTATTTTGTCCATGTTGTGCCCTTCCCTTCTGTTTTCTAATGTGGTAGCAGTAGGGCTGTTCAAAGTTTGGAGCTGTCACACGACCTACATGTTATAACCTGACCTACATGTTATAAATTAATTGTGTGTCTTTTCTAAAGGCTGGGTTTGTTCCAGAAGGTGGTAAGTTATCACTGAAACATTTTTCAGCGAGTGGGGACTGCAGTTAAGCTGCCCCTGAGCTGTACTATAAAGAGCAATGCGAGGGGTGAAAGGTAACTTGCACAGCAAGGTAGACACACCCAACACCCACACCAGCAGTATTACAAAGACAAAAATCCAACTAATTTATGGTATTTCTCTGAGAAGTTGTTCTGATTATGTGGGTTAAACATACAGAGTGATCCTGCTTGTGTCAGAGTTTGGGTTGGTGTTTGTGAATGCCTGACTTGTGGGGAACAGAGTGATTGTGTGATTGTGCATGCGTGTAAAAGTGCAGAAGTGACAGTCACATAAGGCTGCTGTGAGGATTTTTTTCACAGCCGGTTACCAGAAAGTCCAGTTGCGTGAACTGGTTGTTTATAACTTGTTGATTAAGCAACCACTCTACAAATACCACAGTCAGTTGGTGAGAATAGAGAGGTGTGGGGCCAGCAGTGATATCATGTGAATGTGCAAGGACTTAACGGTGAACATTATGACCATCTAGGAATGTGCAACATATTTGCTGCTATACTAAGTAAGAACATGAGAATCTTGGGCTGGAAACCAGTAGAAATATGTTGGTAGGTTAAGGAAGACTT
The DNA here is from genome assembly GCF_020382885.2 of Scatophagus argus. NCBI lineage: Eukaryota > Metazoa > Chordata > Actinopteri > Scatophagidae > Scatophagus > Scatophagus argus. The sequence continues at coordinate 14,449,498 of NC_058510.1, read as the reverse complement.
TCAGTTAAGTTCTTTAAATTGTCTAAAGCAATGCTTCTCTGCGATATATTCATTTCTTTTAACTCTTTCCATCATTTATGCATTACATTTATCAAAATGTTTCAACTTGTCTCGCTCGCTCAGCCGCAGCATATACAGTAGCTTTCAGGTGTCACAGCCGGCTCAGTATGGGGATCTACATATATGTATTTTTAAATCTAAGATAAATGTATTTTTTGTCAAGTAAGTTGAACTGCTCTACAATATTTCCAAGGAATCACTGGTTTAAACAAAGTCAGTAAGAAGTGAAGTGAAGTGAAGAAGCTCTTGTGCCGACCTCTCTACGTTGTTCCAGTAGCTTAGGAGCAGGGTGTGGTGAGTCCTCTCTGACGACATCATCGGTTGTGGTTACTCTTAAGCGCCCCTACAACAACATGACAAAGAGTGAGAGCAGTGACTGAAGATGCTAATGCAATCACTCACCTATTTTCCAGTCGATACAATTTAACAAATGTATCCATCTTTTGATCCATCTTCCCAGCCTAATGCCTACAGAATTCCACTTCCTGTCAACACCCAGAGACGTGTGATTTCTGAGTTAACAGTGAACACTGCCAATTGCACCCCCTAGGTCCTCTGCTTCACTGAGGCAGAGAAGCCACGACATGCAGGAGCACAACAACAGATGCAGATGCAGCAGCAGGCCCAGTTCAGACTGCCACAGCATCTGCGGAAGGTGGTAACGAAGACAACAGTGCAGGAGTGATTAACTAACTGAGGGGCTTTTTACTAACGGGTTGATGTCATCTGGTGAGGGGATGCTTGGAGGCAAAGAGCCATTGGTTCCAGAGAGAAACTTATTTTCACTTTGCTCTGCTTGCTGATCTCCAGTCAGTTGCTTTTCTGAACTAAATATAAAAAAACTGCAATACAAGGGAGCAGTCTTAGTTATATGCTGTCTTCTGAAGATTTAAAATGTGTGTCTGACAGCTTGAAACCCGTTGTCATACATAATACACAGGAATGTGGTCCTGGCTTTTCTTAATTCTTTTTCTTTTTTCTCATTGTGCTTTTTATCTGTCCCAAGCTGTTGTTGGAAACCACAGTGTGATCAGACATAAATGTCAAATGCTTGGCTAAATGTTGTGACACATACACACACACACACACACACATGCTGTTTCCTTATTCCTCTGATAAGACTCTTTTTTAATACCATATTCTGCAAATGTCAGTATGACTGATGGAAGATGATGGTTTATGTCTTTCTGATGTCTTGGATGCACACAAGCCAAAACATTCTGGAATTTTTATAAAAAAAAATATTAAAAAGGATGGACTTTTTTTTTAACCATGTAAATAGCAACGTGGTGGAGGGATGGCGTGTGTCTTCATGTGAATGTTTCTTGACAGGGTGGTCAAGGCTTGGGCTGGCATTGCCGTGGGTTATTTACAGCTGGTGGTCTCTTGACTTTTTCCATGTTGTTTTTTCACATTTCCGTGTGTGTTGGGATGTTGTGCATTAACTGATATTTAAATGATTTCCCAGATACAGAACCTTCAACTTAAAGGAGTACACCAGTATTAAAAAATATATATCTAATTTCTCACCTTGCCTATTAAGTGATGAGAAATTCCAAGTCATCTTTTCTTTCTTTCTTGGACAATCTGCTATATAAATGTAGATTTACAACAAAATCATGTTTCCTGTTGGAAGTGTTTTAGTTTTGTGACTGCATACTGTGGTTAACCAAGGAAAGGAAAACTTTGCTTATTTTGTCATTAGTCTCATCACTTAATAAGCCAGATGATCACCAGGCCAGTCTACTATAGTGTTGACAAAAGACTGGTCTGTTTTCTGCTCAGGGCATCTTTATAACGGCTGTCTTCTTGGTCCACAGTGCCTGAAAACCAAAGATTTTGAGGATGATGTTCACGTCAGCTTTGCCAAACTGCTGAGCGAGCTCAACAAGGCAAATGCTCCGTACGCCCTCAACGTCGCCAACAGGCTGTACGGAGAACAGTCCTACCAGTTTGTTAAGGTGCGTGTTTTTTTTGTGTATCTCTTGTCATTAGTGGGTGTGATTTTGCTTACATATTGTTTCGCTGGAGAGGATGTGAGGCACCGATAGAAGCAGCACCTTTCTCACTGAAATGACTTTTGAGGTGAATCAAAGAGATTATTTGGGTGTTTGGGTAAATCAGAATCGCTGAATGTGTTGTTGATGGTTCCAGGATTTCTTAGTAAACACCAACAAGCACTACAACGCAGCGCTGGAGTCTGTGGACTTCATAAACAGCTCAGAGGCAGCACGGCTCAACATCAACAGCTGGGTAGAGAAACAGACCCAAGGTGATTTATACACACTAACATACCTGCAGATTTGTTAACAGACATGCTTGTCACCTTCATCCAATGCAGTTTTAACAAAGAATTGAAAAAAATGTTGAGATCACAGTCTTTGTGGATATTCAGACCGACAAACTCGCACATTGACCTGCAAACTAACACTGCTTTCATCCGATTTTCAGTGTGTAGTGTTAAGACAGAAAGCTTCTCTGATGACGTATGAATTACGCAGCAATCGCTTCTAACTAAAATATGATTTTACAGCGTTTTGTACTGGGGAAACATGGCCACTGAGCCTACCGTTTTTCAACATTTCACATGCTTCCGGTTGTGTGATATTGCTTCACATTATGTGTCAATTTTGTCTGGCAGGTAAAATTAAGGATGTGCTGGCGCAGGGTGTGGTGGACGACATGACCAGGCTGGTGTTGGTCAATGCTATCTACTTCAAAGGCAACTGGAACAAGCAGTTCAAGGAGAGCGCCACGCAAGATGCTCAGTTTAGAATCAATAAGGTAACTCGGCTCGTGGAAAACATACAGTGGGCTTACACGGATCGACAAGAGTAAATGTGTCGTTTTAAAACCGTAATGAAGGGAAGCTTGAAGTGTTTTGGACATGGAAACTTTTGCTATGCACATTACTCAAGACTAAGAGGAAACCTTTCGTAATGACTTTTAACATCTTAATCACGGGTTGCTATGTTGTAGTGAAAAGAAAATCATGATGCTGGCGGTGTATGAAAGCAGCTTTTTGCAGATCACTTGTTTCTAAAAAAAATGTTTGTTGCTTAAGTAAGCACAGTTTGATTCTGTACACACACCTATGTAGTAGCACCATGTGATGAAGTATCGCTTTGTTTGTTCTCACTGGTTTACAAATGGCCTGTCTGAGTTTGAGGTTTCCTGCCTCCTATGATGAACTGTGGTGATTATTTTCAGTGAGATCGGCAGGTCCAGCCATGCAGCTTTAGATATATTATGTAAGAGTAACTTAATACTCAGCTGAAAAGAAGTGTTTGGCACTCTCTGGTTTTCTTTTTTTGTCTCGGGGGAGGAAGCAACCAACAACACAGAATGAAAGCAGAGGCAGGCAGACAGAACTGCATAGTGAAAGCAGGGTTTATAGAGAACCAATCTTAACGCAGATGGTGTCATTATTCAATAGCTACTACAGTACGTAATCAACATTTACTTCATAATGATACGTTAAAGTAATAAACTTGTGTATTGTCAGTTTAACTTCACATATTTTTCTGTTTGCAGAATGACACCAAGCCAGTGAAGATGATGCAGCAGAAGACTAAGTTCCCTTTAACCTACATCCCTGAAGCCAACTGCCAGGTAATTAAGCACTTAAATAATCCATTGATACAGTATGTCAATCCAGGAAACTAAACAGGAACCAACTGAAAAATTTGTTAATTACTTTTGGTAATGTAGTTGAGCAAGACCTTGTGGTATGTGAACGTATCTGAATGTGATTCAAAGAATTGATTTACCTTAACCGTGATACTAACTACCTAACAAGGGTTTTGTTCATTGCATGTCAGCCAGTAAGCTGTTCTGATAATACACAGAAAGAGCCAAACAGTTGCCAGATTAGTATATATATGTATATTTGCTGTAATGTTTGAAAACATCTGTTCTGACAGATCCTAGAGATGCCTTACAAACAGAAGGAGCTGAGCATGCTCATCTTTCTACCCAATGAAATAGAGGACAGTACAACAGGTCTGGAGAAGGTAAGACACACACACACACACACACACCTGCACACATAAAGAAACCCACAAGATACAGATAAAGTGATAATTGATTTTGTGTCCACCCGCAGCTGGAGAAGGAGCTAACCTATGAGAACTTTGTAGAGTGGACTCGACCGGACATGATGGATGAAGTTGAGGTCCAGGTGGGGCTGCCGCGGTTCAAGATGGAGGAGAAGTATGACATGAAGAACGTCCTGATCAGCATGGGCATGGTGGATGCCTTCGACATGGCAATGAGTGACTTCTCTGGTAGGACATGTGTCTGAGACATATCAGATATATTCATTAAAAATTAAACAACAGGCACCTGAAACCTGAACTGTCTCCTGTCACTTCAGCCTTCTCCTTCCAAGTCATAAGGCCTTCATGAGTCCCACAGTGGGAAAATCTCAGATTCTGAAATCATGTCATGTTTTGAGACTAAATTCTTTCCTTCTTCTCTGCTCACAGGCATGTCTCCTGCCAACGACTTGGTACTGTCAAAAGTGGTCCACAAGGCTTTCGTGGAAGTCAACGAGGAGGGAACTGAGGCTGCCGCTGCCACTGCTGCTGTCATGATGCTGCGCTGTGCCTTGCGTCCAGCCACCTTCATCGCAGACCACCCCTTCCTCTTCTTCATCCGACATAACCCCTCCATGAGTGTCCTGTTTGCTGGCAGATACTGTTCTCCTGAGTAAGCCCTGCATCAACTGGAGCGGAGTTAAAATACATCTCTTATTAATGATAATATTAACTACTGGAAGAATGTTGAGAATCACCACTCTAGTTTCTTGAGTTGCTCTGACTCCCGTCCTACATTTTGAACACCAGAATGATGAGTAAAATCTATGCTGGTGATTTTTTTTTTTTTTTTAACTGTGGCTTGCATCGCCTCTTACATGAGTGACTTTGCGTTCATTCTCTGCCTTCCTGAACGTTAGGTTCTTGCACTGTTTATCTTTTGCACCTAAATGTCTGAAACGCACGTATGGCCCTATTTGCTGCACCCTTACACCCTACCCATGTTTATCTATACCATTAAAGTCTGGTTTATCTTATCTTACACTTTACACCCTTTGAAAGAATTTGCCTTTGTGTCTGTTATGCCTCATTTTTTTTCGACCTCCAGCTGTACGTTTATACCATGTGCCAGTGAGACAGCTGCAAGATTCTCTGCACTTTTCATCTTTTTATATATTCGGTTAACCAAAGAGAATGAAGTGGTGAAATCACATTGTCAGATAGGTATGTCCTTGGACATTATTAGAAATGTAATCAAGTGCAGTTACATGTAAATGTACCATCTTGCATATAAGAAAAATAGACTATAAAGAGCTTTCATGAAGCTTTGAATTAGTTATTTTTCTGCATGCTTGTGCTTTTACATTTGGAATAAATGTGTGTGGTTTGCAAATATTGTTAGTCACATTTTTGAAAAATTCATTCATTGAATTCATTTATTGAGATGTTTTCCAATCTGCTCAACTGTGATAAAATAGTTTACCTGCAGTTTGATTAAATATCATGAAAGTCGTCACTAGACTACATAAAGGGATCACTGCGAGGACTTCGGTGGAGTCGTACAGTAGGTGGTGCTAACCCATCTCTATATTGATTCCATGAGTACAGTCCAGGAAGAAGAAGAAGATAGTGTTAGGAAACGCACTTCCGGTTAGCTTCCTGGTTGTCATGTTTGAAGTCTAGTTATTAGTTAGTTATTCAGAAACGAGTCGCCTATTAACAACACAGACAGTGACATTACCAGAACTTTCTGTAAGCAAAAGACAAGTTGAAATGGGCACGAACAAACGAACAGTGTGGCTAACGACAAACTGACTTGGCTAATTTAGCTCGCACTTCTGGCTGATAATCTGGTTTTCCCTGCTTGGTTGGTAATGGAGAAGCTAATAACCAAGCTCACGGAGAAGCATGTCGTTTTCACGGCTTCCTTCGCTATACGGCTGGCTTTGGTCGCTTACGGAGACTACCAGGATAGAACTATGGTGGTGAAGTACACAGACATTGACTACCATGTGTTCACAGATGCTGCAAGATTCATTACTGAGGTAATAGCAGTTATTTAACTTCTCTGAGTGCAGTCAGGTAGTCAGATAAAGCTGACAGTATATCTGCTAATATAATCCTGGGTAAGCAATGGAAAACGTTTATAAACACTGCTATTTACTTCACTGCATATGTTTGTCAAAAATAGTTACGAGTTACCGTTCAGATTAAGTGAAAATAGTGAAAATGAGCTCCATCTCCACCAGCTACAACATTAAAGTATAGCTTTAGTGTATGCTAATTTATCAATAAAAATGACCCAATAATGACTACGTTTACCTTTGATATTTTAATTACACTTTGTTGCTAATACTTGTGTACCACATCATATGGACCTTCGCACAGGGGCAGTCTCCGTACAGCAGATCAACGTATCGCTACACCCCTCTCCTGGCCTGGATGCTCACCCCTAACGTCTATCTCAGCATGGCATTCGGCAAGATCCTTTTCATTGTGTGTGACGTGCTGTCAGGACTGCTCATATACAGAATCCTCCGTCTGAGAGGTCTGAGCTCTGAGGTATGTTTTCAGAGAGTTCATTGATAACAGCTGCCTGTAGCTGCAAATACTTATCCTATAAAACAAGAGTTTTGAGTCTGCTTGGAAATGCACAGTGCAGATAAAGTTGTATCGTTGGGGGGATTTATGCTCAGACTGCACGTCGTGTTTGTTCTCTGTGGCTCCTCAACCCACTGCCCATGGGAGTGTCCAGTCGAGGAAATGCGGAGTCAATCCTGGCAGCCCTGGTGCTGGGGACATTACTCTGTATGGAAGGTATATTTTAGCTCTATAAGATAGCATAGATATTACTAATTTTGTAATGTAATGTAGATATACAGCTCTTCTGCTTGCTTTTTTTCTTCTAGCCCGGCACCTGACACAGGCAGCCATACTCTATGGTCTGTCAGTACATATGAAAATCTACCCCATTACGTATGCTCTGCCCATCGCTCTGATCCTGCGCACACCAGAGGCCACATCAGCGGAGGACAACAAGAGGTGGAGGAGCTTCGTTGGGTTCATGGGAAGCTTCCTCAACCGAGAGCTGTTCCTCTTTGCAAGTGTGGCTGGAGGAGTCTTCTGTATGCTTACAGCACTCTTTTATTACATGTGAGATGAACAGAGGAATTACATATAGTGCAAATCATACATATCAAACTCGCGGGTCGCACTAACATTAAACTTTCATATTAAGGCGGGGGCCACAAACTATTGGTCAATTGCGGCCCGCAGGCCATGAGTTTGAGATCCCTGGTGCAAATGTTTCATTGTCTGTGATTTATGACTATAGCAGTAGTTACCCAACTACTCTTATGCATGGTTTTAAGTAGCATAATGTGACCAAATGTAACTTTGAAGATGATTTGCTTGTATTTGGGACATGGTGGTTATGGTCCATCAAATAAGTTAACCACTTTGTTTGACAGACTATTTGAGATATATTAAATGTCTGCTCCCCTGAATTGTTCTGATAAAAAAGATTGAAGTATTTTTGATTTGAAAAGTAATACCTTAGCTTGTAATAACTTTGAAAGGAAATGCTCAAATCACATGACTCCTCTCCTGTATTGACAGGTATGGCTGGGAGTTTCTTCACGAGACGTACTTGTACCATCTGACCAGAAGGGACATCAGGCACAACTTCTCTCCATACTTCTATATGCTCTACCTTACTGCAGGTATTCAGCCATTTAAAGCCTGTTATGGTGTGACGCCTCACTGCAGACTGACCTACAGAACAAAGACAAAGTTCTTGCACATGTGTAATACTTGCATGTGTCTGGTCAGCAATGATCATTTGCCTGTTTATTGAATCAGGGATTATGTGTTAATTCAGTGTTAACTGAAATAAAGTGATGTGGCTTTCTGGCTTTTTAAGTTCCTTTGCCCTTTGTTGGTTCAGACAGCAGATGGAGCCAGTGGCTTGGCCTGGCAGCATTCCTGCCACAGCTCATCCTGCTCCTGGTGGCATCGTGGGCCTTTCACTCCGACCTGGCCTTCTGCTGTTTCCTACACACCGCCATTTTTGTCTCTTTTAACAAAGTCTGCACTTCACAGGTACATAAAGCACCATCAACAGAGAGAGGTTCAGCAGTGTTATGCAGTCATTATTAGCCATCTTTCATCTCTCTTTCCCCTGTCAGTCATCTAAATTACTTTATGATTAAAATGAGCTTTAAAAAGAAAGGGGATGCTTGTTTTGTCAAACAGGATCCAATCAAGAAGAGATTTTGTGGTTTAGTGTTGCACAGCTGTAACTAAAAAATGAATTCCCATAACTTTTTTGTTTTTACCCTTTTACACTTACAGTTGCATGTGATGAGGTCATGTGTTACTTCTTCATGTTACTTATGAAGAAGGGATATATTCATTTCAATACTTAACCCCATCCAAATTTTGACTGTCAGCTCAGTGAACTGGCCTCCAGGAATCAGGAATTCATTTGTTACGTCATCAAACTCACCCTACAGCCGCAATCACTGTGAATATTAATATGGTGTACATTATCATGTTTATAGTAATAGCAGTGTTGCTTGTTATTTATTTTGTAGTACTTTCTGTGGTACCTGTGTCTTCTTCCTCTGGTCATCCCACGCCTGAGTCTGTCGCTAAAACAGGGAGTGGGATTGCTGCTCCTTTGGTTTGTTGGACAGGTACTTCATTTTATCACATTCTGAATTACAGTTAAATTAAAACAAATTAAATTTCAGATATGCACCTTGTTGACATAACATATCATAGCAAGATGTCATTGATTAGGCTGGCTTTAAAATGGTGGTGGTAGATGCAGTGATGCTTTCCAGACCCTGTTGAGTGGTGTCTGTAAGGGTATCAATTCTTATATTCACAACATTATAAGACAGAAGATTAAGTAAACTTATTTTTGCAGTGTTTTCAATTAAGTAACTAAAAGTGACCTTAGTATGAAGACTGTATTTAAATTTCTCTCCAATATCAGGGTATCTGGTTGGCTCCAGCCTACCTCCTGGAGTTTGAAGGCTACAACACCTTCCTGTTGATCTGGCTTGCTGGTTTGCTTTTCTTGATCATCAACTCCTTCATCTTAATTCAGATCGTCACCCATTACAGACCATCACAAACCACACAGAGACTGAAGGTTGACTGACATTCAGTAATTTTAACTGAAGATGATGAACTGTGGATGCGTGTTTAAAAAATAAAGTGTGTATTTTGTTATATTTCTGTCTCCTTAGTACTTAATTACATTCTCATGTAACCTAAATAATTTTAACACAAAGCAGATTCGTACATTGCCATTTTCTGTGACAAAGCCACATTTGGATAATCAGCTCCTCTGAGTCAAACCCATTGATTAAATGCTGTCCGCTGCAGGCCAAAACACTAAAATTCCCAATGACTCACTTCGGGCAAAAAATGTTCCTGCGCTGCTTTCTGCTCTGGGTTGAAACTTTGAAGTCTGTTCCACCTGTGACCACACCACACAGATGTTTTCCATTTGTCCATGTGCTGACAAGGGCAAAATACCTGCTGTAGATCGGAAATGGCACACAGTCCACCCACAGTTTTAGCAACCATGATGTTAAACAGCTCTGGACCAAAATATTTAATACACTCTTCAGGGTCTGGTTGGCATTGTCACATCTTGACGATGGGAAGCACGCTCTCAGGCCACAAGGAGAAATGGTCAGATGGTGTATAAGCATCATCCAGTCTGGCCTTCCTAATGAATTAGGAATGCGTTCTTGGTTTGAAGCAAAAACACTTAAATCTTATGGCCATTGCTCTTGCAGATCAGTCATATTTTAGTAATGGATCACTCAAGGTGCTGACACGTGGCAAATGTTGCTCTATTTATAATAATAAAAATAAAAGACAGGTCAATATTTTATCCAAGATGTTGAATGTTAGTTTGTTTATATGATAGTACAGCAATCAAATAAAGCCAAAATATTTGCACATAGAAGAGTTGAATAGTTTAAATAGCCTGGGGATTTTGACTTTCTGTTGTTGCCCACAGCAGTTTGTCAAAACTTTAACAAACACACAGACATGTTCAAGACACATCGCAGATTCTAGTGGTGAGTAAGAGGGAAGAAAATGTTGGTAATTGGGCAAAGGAATGCTTGTGGGATAGGGTGAGGTTGGATGAAATTGTTTTCTGTTTTTACACTTTTGTAATGCTGTTCCAGTGACAAAAACAATGAAAATGAACGAAAGGGCATTCCCGAGAATATCGATGGCATGTGAGTGAAGGACTGCTATGTTAGATATTATGTATTTGGTCACAGTGTGAAACTAAATAATACTGATTACTTAAAGTAGACTGTGATTACAGATCTGGATATCGTTTACTGTCCAGATCAAGAAAGTATACCCTTTATGAGGTGTACTTGCTTGATCTGGACTCTTCCTCAGCTGCATTGTGCAGCTGTGACCACAAGGTAGAAGCATTCACCAGCAAAAGACACAGCTTGAGTGTTTATCCTCATTTAACCCTCACAGATTAATCAGACTACTGGAGCTTGAATGCAACCCAATGCAAACAGGGCTGGCAGTGGCTCTGTAATCTCACTCGACTCTCTTTCTAATCTCACATGAAAAGTATTAGAGCTTTTGCTTTAGTCCTGTAGGTTCTAAGCGTCTTTGCTGGCCCTTCCCCCTTGATTGTGGGAGTGGATGATAATAACAAGTATGTCTGTGTGCATGTACTCCCATGCAAAAGGCTTGAGATAGATACTAGTTAAGGTTGAATAAGTGGCATTCAGAGACATTCTTGTAAAGCCCTTGTGTGTCCCTGAGAGTGGAAGAACTTGTTTACTTGTGTGTTGTGTTATGTGTGTGTATGTGTGCATGAGTCATGGTCAGCTGCTGCCTACATATCTAGTTTATGAATCACCAGATTGGACTCGGTAACCTTTTAACTGGCTAGTCGCCCCTGGGCAAATACATAAGCCATTTCATTTTAACACTGCATCCCACTGTAAACCACATTCAGCAGTTTATTTTTAAGTCTCAGATACTAAAAAATAGCTGTGAATGTTGTTTCTGCTTCATCTCCTTCTTTTGTTCTAATGTTTTAGAACACTTATTCCCAACCAGGGATGCTTGTACCCCAGGAAATGCTAAGAGGTATTTAGAAAGACTGTAGAGTAGCTCAGTTTATTCAATATATTATAATTTTTTAAAAAAAATTTATTTATATATTTATTATTATATATTTTATTATTTTTATAATACTTAATAACAACATTTTATTCAGATGAGAATATTCAATATCCACATAGCTTAAGTCTACTGTAACACTTGAACATGTAGTAAATGAGTGCTTGGCACATAATAGCCAGCTAATAGTAAAATAGTAAATACTAATCAGCCGAACTAGCTAATTCGCAAACGTTTAACTAACTGTTAGAACAAATAGCTAAAAATAATGGCTAAAGGTTTGAAAGGTCCCAAAATTACTAAAAACATTGACAGTTCTGTTGTATTAAGGAATTGTAACAACCCACTTTTATATAATGAATAGTGTTAAATAAAGTCATTTAAAATGAACATTTAGAACACGAAGGGTGGTTTGAAGGAGTCCTTGGGTACATCTGAAAAAAAGGTTGGAAACCTTATAGAGGCACAGCTAAAGACACCATGTAATAAGACAAGGTGATGTGTATTGTTCATTAGCTAATTGTAGTCAGAAGGCAAGAACTGGCAAGGTTGTAGGGGTTATGGCTGGGGGATTGCGTGACTGTCTTCCATATGCTTAGTAGGGTGTGTGTATATGTGCATGATAATGTGCTTGCATATGTGTTTGTGCATGTGTGTTGCTGACATACCCTCAAGGAACCTCATCGTTGTCACCGAGGGATATGGGGAGAAGAGCTGTGGGCATTGTTGTGTCTTTGTATGCGTTGGTGCATCTGCTTATGTGAGTGTGTATTAGTGTGTGTGAGAAAGACACAGAGTGGGTGTGACCAATTAGGGCAAATGGTGTGCGGAGCAGCAAAGAGTGGGGTATGAACGGTCACGCAACCTTGCATGGTATAGGATTATTGGTCTTGGTTTGCACGCGCACACACACACACACACACACACACACACACACACTGTTTCCCCCTCTCAGATACAGCTGTCAACAAGCATCAAACACTTTGCTTACAGTACAGTTGCCCAAAGCGGTCATTCCTCTGTCTCTCTCTTGGTGATGTGCTCTTTCCATTGTTTTCACCACATTCCCCAGCTAACTTCTCTTTTCTCACCTCCAGGTTTTATCCCTCCACCTCTCTCGGTCTCTTTCTTTGTCATTCTCACCCTTTCCCCTCCCTGTACAGGACAAGTGTCGTACAGATGGCGTGATCGAAGGCTGCGTGCATGCTGATGAATATTAAACATTTAAAGTCCCCCCATTCCCCATTGTCACATCATCAGTCATGAAACTACAGAGAGACAAAAGCAAAGTACTCCTTTGGGTAAATTTGAGGGATACTACACACTGTTTCACAGAAGTTATTAGTTCCACACTTACAAAGAAAACCGTGTCCGTATGTAACAGAAATGCAGTACATATGTGATTCATCTTATACAGCTTGGTTTCTGTAAGGCCACAGAAAAGCACTACTCTACACTTCTGCTCTGTTCAGGCTCTAACAATACACTTCGCTCTGTGTATATTCCATTATATTATTTAATAATCAGTGTCTGCACTTTGAGTCCAATTAGCAAAACAGAGAACAACAGTTACTTGACAGAAAACATAAGTTCAGGGCCAGAGCTATTAAACTCCACATGCGTTATTCATGGATTATTAGGATGAATCACAATGAGTTATGAACATCATTTAGCTTTCACTATCATCCCTGCACTTTGTTTTTCTGCTCCTCACCACCTGCCAAGTAATGAATCACATTAGTTTTCTGGCACTTACACCTAACCTGTCACAATCAGCCCTGTAGTGCTGTAGCAGACTGCATTAAAGGCAAATCCTTAGGAACTTCCCCTTTACCAGATGAAATACGTGTTAACTTAATCACTGTTCAATCAAAGGAACAAATAACTGAATGCAGAATCTCAGAACTGTAACTGGAGGAGGAAGTGAGATCTTATTTTGATGGTGCATGTTTAAATCCAGGAGGAAGAGAACACTTCTTCTGTTCAACTGTCTGAGTACACATGGGTATACAAAAGGTTATTGCTCACACACATATGGCCATTGTATGCTGTATAGTGTAATCAACAATATATTGTTTACCAGAGGAATCAGCAAGGTTTATAGGAAGTGTTGTGAAGTAGGAAGTAAAAGCTAGAAATGTTACTTTTGAGGATACCTATGTACAGTTCAACATAATGACATATTATAGACTAACATGGACGAGCATGTGAACGATTAATGTGGTTTTCAGTGCAGGATAATGTGAACCTTCAGCCATTTTATTAAATCTATAGCTGTTAGAAATATGGTACATCAAATTAACATTTTTGGGTATTTTTATTTTTCAGATTTTATCAGATGCTACTTGAATGTTGGTCCTAGAACCTGTATTTTTAATGACTGAATGGATATTATTTATACACTAAATTTAAAGATGTCATAACATTATTTCTTCTAATTTCATTTGTGGTCTGTTCGCAGACATAAGATGCAGCTATGTGGTCCTTACTTTATATACTGTACACTACACATGCAAATACACACTCACAATCACCTCAATAAGTTAAATCCCAGCACTAACTGATCCTCATGTATCCTGTGATTCCCTGTAAGCTATACTTTGACTGTGATGAAACAAACACAAGCTTCTGAGAGAGATTAAAGGGAGGAATTATTGCTGTGGATTCAGTAGGAGAGGCTTGTTCCTTCAGATCAGAGTGAACCAGCGAGGGACCACCGCAGCTAACGGTCATATGAGATCAAAAGGAGTACAATTATGCTAAATCTGAATCCTGGTTCTGTTTGGCTCTGTTCTTGATCACCAAAGTTCTCTAAAGTTCTCTCATCTCAAGCATTCACTGACAGCAGGAAGCTGGTGAGCTGAAAAGTTTTCAAGCAAGAGTCACAAGCTCCACTAGAACTTAGTTCAGATGTGTCTATAGAGGTCAGAGGTCAGGATTACATGGTATTAAACAAGAAATGCGGAAGCCAAACATGGTGGGCCAAGACCACCTCAGTAAGTGAATCATTCCAGAACATGCACCAGAACTGCTACATCCCTGATTCAGTTCTAACCTTTGTTGCATTCTCATACTCGATTCACTATCAACTGATCCTAGAAAAATAGTCTTAAATAATCAAAAACCAAAAACAAAACAAAACATGGTGGTCCATTTAAGCAACACATGAAAAACAAGTTTCTCTCACTTTCAGTCATGCCTATAAAATACAAATACCATGCGGCTTTATATGGCCAAGCGCTCACACAATTGAAGGATGAAAATAATATCTTCATATTACTCTTTGTATCTTTTAAATATAAGCTTAATCTAATAGCTTGAATTGTGATAAATCAAAGAGAAATTGTTGAATGGGAGTGACCCTCAGGGATTTGGGGTTTTAGATTAACAGTTTCTTTTGTATTAAAGCTAAAAAGAATTTCCCAGTTCCATGATGACATATGATCTGTGGTTTTGAATGTGGCCAATATGCCAAATAGTTCTGCGCAACAGAACTCTGCTCTCACAGTAGCTATTCCTGCGGTCTAAATTCAATTATCTTTCTTATTTTAATGCACAGTTTCCATGTCCTAGTATTGTAGTTATTAGGTGCCCGGCAATTGGCACACTGCATGTGCTCTATTCCTAAATCTATATTTTGTGTCCTGTTATCTGGAACCACATGACTGTATAAGTTTTTTGTGATCTAATTTGCAAATAGCAAAAAAACAAAAAAAAAGCAAGCCAGATCACATGGTGATGAGCAGCTAGACTGAAAATGGAAGACATTTGTACTTTACATTGAAGCTGTCTGAATTGATCTGTTAATTAAGAACTTTATGCAGCCAACAAGAGACCAAATTTCATTAGTAAATAAATAATTTTTACATCTGTGTATAAAAGGATCTTAATGGACTTTGAGTTTGGTCACAGAACCACTATGAATTACAGTGATGGTGGGTCATCATTTACTAATCTGTAGACCTACTTCTCTTTGTCACATTGTAAACTTTTTACTGATCTTTTGGATAATGAAAAAGAAAACAGTGCCTTGTCATGTAATGTAAACTGTGTGATTTTTACAATGCACCACTGTTTAGAGAGAGAAACTTTGGATAAGGGAGACAATGAATGTTGAGTGACTACCTGATGTGCAAAGTGAGTACAGTTTTACCCAGTAAGATGGAGGTCCAGTCCCACCGAGGACCAGGATTTAGCCACAGCTTTAAGGTTACATCTCTTTCTCTTCTTGTCCCCTGCCTCTTTTCCTGCCCACTACCTCACTGTGGATGCCAACATTCCCCTGGCTCTAGCTCCTGTCCCAGACGGTGGTGAGAGACGGGCGTTAAATTTCCCAGATCGTGTGAAGGAGCTGTCATGCCAACTTTACAGCGCATTAATCATACAGGCAATGTGGCTAGAGATACCCTGTATCCTGTTCTGCTGAGTATTTATTATTAATAGACACACAAATCCGAAGGCTGAAAACACATTTGGTATACGTGAAAAATTCAGAAGCTGCTAAAGAGACAAGGATGTTAACCGAACAATAGAATTTGGCCATTTTTCATTTTTTGAACCTTTACGAGAGCAGGAAACCAACAGGGTGACCGTGATGGACGTCATTTCACATTATTTGGTGTGAGCTCTTTTGAAAGTGACACTGCCGTATGGAATGCATTTTTTTTGTGCCATGACTACGTCCTCGCAAAGCCTCACACTACATTATTTGCTATTTGCTTTCAGTCATTTACAGCTAATTTTTAAATGATTCATGGAGATGCTTGTCACTTACAGTTGGTCGTCCAGTTTTCTGGACTATCGCAAAAAAAAAAAACATCCACCACAATCAGATTACAGACAACTGTGACATGATCATATTTTGCCTTATTTATTATCTGCCTAACAACAAAAGAACAACACATCACCCAGATTTTCCTTAGAAAGAAAAGTCTTTTAATAGATAAGTCCCATTTGCAAAAACATGTAGAAACATTTGAAGACACTGCATATGTACACTGTGTTCGCTACCTTGCAGCTACCTCCTCCATGAGACAAGTATGACAGTCTTTTTAACAATTATCAAAAGGATAGCAAGAAAAAAAGCCATATTTATTTACCTTAGAGAAACAGAAAAGCCTTCAAAACTGTAGTTTTTAAATTATGCACTTTTGTCTCTTACAATAAATACGAATCATCAAACATTTATTGAAATGAACACACACTAAGAGAGAAAGACAAATTCAAAACAGTGACACCATGTACAGTTGTGCGTGTTGACTCAAAAACTTGTTTGAACTTCAACTGAACTACTCCCAGTAGTGCAATTTAGAAACTACCACAGTAGCTTCACAGAACTGAGACTCTGACATTGAATCAATTTGGTGCTTTTAATTAATTTGTGCAAAAATACTGATTGTGAAGAGAACATCTGATGTTTTCGGACTAAAAAGACAACATGAGAAGTGTATATTCATTTCAAAGGAAATGTGCCTTATCGGCAGTGAGACCGAAATGCTGATCTTGCCATAAACACTTATCCACACTGTACAACATTAGCTTCGAAATAATATGACATAAATTATATTATTTGTATGTTCAACAGAAGTTTCATGTCTTAAATTATGAAATTATTGTGCGCATTAAGAGGAATTAACATGGAATCCTGAAACACCTAACTTCTTTTCCTTCAATTCCAAATGAACACGTCTACTTTGTTCAAACACACCTTCAACTGAAAATTAATACTTAACTTTAGTGGTGCACACCAACTTTCTGAGGACTAAGTTTGCCGTCTGCAATTTTAAAGGTCAGCTCTAGTCAGATCTGAGTTGGGTTATTGCCACTATTTTTTTAAGTCAATTTAATCCCAGTAACTACAAGCTCTGACAGTTTTAGAACCAACAACTTTACCATCAACATCCTTAGACTTTTTCATGCGCACCCTTAATTTCATTTTTCTTTTTGTCCCTTCCACAGGGAGATCAGAGACAAGGAGCAGAGATGGAGCGGCGTCCGAAGAACTTTAGTGCCTTACTAAAGGATGCTTCAGCAGGACACATGGTTGAACCACAGGTTTGTGGTTAAGGGTTTGTTTGCTTCTTACTATGCCCCTCTCATGTCATTACATTATGACTATACTCAGGCTGTTTGTAGTTTAATAAACAAATGTAGTGAATATGCACTAAGCTTTGGCCATATCAATCTTTTTACATGTTTTGATCCATTAACTACAAATTGCTTTTCATTTTTAAAAGAAACTGTCCTTGATGGTGTGTTCAAGGATGCTCTGACAAAAGCATTGCATTGAATTTCATTTTATAAGAATATCACTTACAGAGGACAAACACTGAGTAAACAGAGACGTTGTGAAAAAAATGTATGTGAATTTGGTTGTGCAGCTGCTTGGTATTAGATGTCCTTGAATGTGTACATCTGTGATGAGTGTTTTCAAAGCAGAACCTGGCTGCAAACCTATTGGTAGATTTTAATCAAATTTTTTGTTCCGCAAGTTTTCTGCAAGTTTGAAGTCCCTGCAAGTTAATTTCACTTTTCTCAAATGCATAGAAAACAGTAGTTTCCAATAATACATCATTGGAGGCAGCCATGAAAACGGTGTTCCATTTATAACAAACACCATCGAGGCAGATTAACCTTTAAATTGCTATCACTGATTCCTAAGTGTGCTCTCATTATCAGCCATCTCCCTTGTTGAGCCCAGTAGTAGGTATTGTTAAATTATCTCCTGTTTACAAAATTTAGAAAAGGTACTTTTTTACAGCAAAATCTTTGTTCTTCCCACAAAAGCCAGGTGTATACAACACATAAAACAAAATGAAATTGTGTTTCTAGACATAATTTGCCTCATAGTCACTAAATCCAAAAGTGCTTGGAACCAACTACAAATCGTATTCCTTAGAAACTAAATCATCTATCCATAAACTGGATTAAAAGTATTATGTTTGATTGTCACAACTCTAACACTAGAACCTGAGCCTTGTTTGCGACCTCTTCGTCAAATAGAAGAAGTAATTTAAATGTGGACATCCTGGGAATCTTCATACTCAAAGACTGTCCTTTTGTAATGCTGGTGTATGTGGTGCAAAATATATACTTTAACGCACACTGAGTGTGTGTGTGTCTGTGTGTGTGTGTATGTGTGTGCACGTGTGTGTGACAAAGTTGAGAGGGAGCACGGACATAAGTATTTATCTGCTGATATGTTTGCACCAATCAATTTTTACGGCATATAGATGTAGGGACTGGACTTGTGGGGCCCTGTGCTCATCACACATGGCATAACGTTCCTTTGACCAGCCATCATGGACTGGCTTATATCATGACTGCTTTCAGACCACGGCGGAGAGTCTATGGGCTCCCGCTTGATCGAGTGGATCAAGCCATGACCTTTGAACTCATAAGCGCCATGCTTGTTGTAGTCCGGGTGCATGTAGGCCTTGTGAGGGTCTTGTGGGTAGACATGTGAGTCCATGAGGTTGATAGATTGGTTGCTGCATAGAGAGTCTGTGTGGGAGAGTCTCTGAGGACTAAACTGATTGTTGTCGTTGTTATTGCCCAAGTCTTTGTCACATTTTAACAGACGTCCAGTTGGGTTGCTGCTGTTGTTGACTGCATAGTTCTGGTAATTGCCGTTGTTGTACGACGGGCTGATTCCTGCTTTCCCTCTCTGACAGGGTGAGTACTGCGGATCATAGTAATCTGCCTCTGATTTGAGATGGAGGCCTGAGGTCTGTGCATATACCCCGTTAACATAGCGACGGTCAATCGTCTCTGGGTCACGACAAGCCCAGGGTCGCCCATAGGCATCGCAGCCATTCTCAGAGTCTGAGTCGTGCTCTACCTTGATGGGTGGCATCTCAGGCATCAGATGGCCATCGTAGCATTCTCCGTAGCCATTCTCATTCTTCACCAGGTCCACGCAGTAGGCATCAGGATCTGTGGGAATCTGAACGTTCCCATAGAGCTTAGAGACAAACACCTCACCACCCCTGCCACTGTGGCAGCTTGGCGAAAGGCGATATGGCTTTGCGTACTGGCCAGCCTTGTTTAAACGATTAGAAGGGATGTAGCCTACACCTTGCCCTGCCCTGAGGGGACCTGAGTTTGGCCGCAGAGGCCAGCCACCACCCAGGCCTGGACTGACACCTTTATGGGGAGCCATGGATGACTTGCAGTAATTGAGGGGCTCTTCCTGGTTGTAGTAACCATCAGGGCGGTACTTGAGGTTGTCTTTGGAGAGCGGAGTCCAGGGAGTGTGGTGACCTCTTTGGGTAGCACCAGGAGAAGGACAGGAGAGAAGGAGAGGGTCTGCAATGTCACCCATTCCTCCACTGTAGGAGTGCCTCCGGAGGTGTTCCCCACGCTTACTGTGAGGGAGAAGGGTGGCATGAAAAGTGGGTGGGGAGGAGATGGGGATCAGAAGAAAGAAGAATGAGATCATTAATTAAGAAACAAGGAGACAAATCAATCAGTGTATCTCGTGATAAATTTCTGTTGTCCTTGAGAACATTCAAAAAGTAGTGGTCTCTCATGTCCACGAATGGAATTTTTCGATCGATGAATGACTCAAAGCACAAATATCTGGTTTGGTTCAGTTAAGTTCATGAGTGAATCATTCCAAAAGTGACTCATCTTTTCCAGAATTTGTCTCATCTGAAAATTGAGAACAGAGTCAACATCCAGGACCCAAAAATCAATGACAGGCAACACTCGCGCTTATAGGCAGTAGAATGCTCTATATCATCATTTCCTCTTAACACACTGCAGTGTGTGTTTCAAACTTGACAGTGTGACAATGCTGTCTTTTTAAATTGCATGTTTTGATTTCCTGATTTTTGATGATTGAGTTTGTTCATGTTCATGATTGTTAACATCAGGATCGACCAATGGAAAATAGTCAGTGGTTAAGATCTAATATCACAATGCAAAGCAGAACATATGTTGATTAATATGTAGGTAAAAGCTTTCAGTAAGGCTAACACCAGGCTCAAGATTATTAAACACAACATTAGACTTTACCTATTTGCACACTAACACATTACACACTAGACTAAACACACATTCACTCATCTAAAAATAACATAAATTTAGTCCAGTTTCATGAACTGGACTGAGTTAAGTTCAGTAGCTTCTTCTCACTGAAATGCATGCCTTTGTATCTATTCAACAGTCACATATGCAAACACACATATTTTCAGTTATAATGCAAAGATATACCTCATTTTATCTAAACTGCACTACTTTTCCTTCAGATGAAGCACCATGTTTATTGCACATGGCAGTGTTCTCATACTGAAGACACAGCCCACAATCTATAAGCTTCATGGCCTCCTAATGCAACCAGCCAACATGCTGTCCATTTATAACTAGTTGGCATTTTTCTAAAGAAAACTAACATCATCCATGTTGTCCTGGATGATGCTGAGAGGGAATGAACAGCAGAGGGGGTGGGAGGGCTCTGCTCCCTGATTACAACTCGGCTCTTGGCCTCTCAGCCTCCCAACATAGTTAATGATGCATGAAGCACAGAAGGCCTTATCCAAGCTGAGACATGTATTTGCTCCTAATTGGCCACAGGTAAGCCGTCCAGCTCTCGTTTGGTTTGGTGTCAGAGCCTATTGGGTGAGGAAAAGGCTTTTGTTTGTGTTGGTAACTGGGTTTCAGGGTAAATGTGTGTGTTGATAATGCTGTTGCTGGTATCTCTAGAAAAAACAAAACAAAACAAACAAACAAAAGACGCATGAGGACTGATGCTCATGTAATGTTCACTCACTGTTTTTGTACCCCTGTCTGATGGATGTTAGCTGAGGCAGTCATTAAGTATGTTTGTACATAAAGTGTACTAAACCTGACTTGTGAGGTCATCTCTAGGATGACTGTTGACAATGTGCATCATAACTTCAAGCTTTAATAAAAGTTGATGCAGTGGCTGTGGGCTTTCAAGGTTTGAAGCTTTGACCTTTATGTCGAGCTCCCCCATCAGGCAAATCATTGTAATCTCCAGCAGCCATAACAAGGTGCCAAAATGGATCAAAACCTTGAGTTTGGACCAATGGTGTCTCAGACATCAAGTCTGTGTTAAAAAGCTTGACCTTTAATTAAAATATAACACCCCCGTTAAAACTAATTAAAATCAGTTGATTTACACTAGGACACAGTGTGAATATACTGTACATCATCCCTCCAGCTTTAGCTAAAGTTGCAAGGATGTTGCCCATGGATGACGTATCACTCCCTCTTACCCATGCTCCAGTGCAGAAATAATCCCTCCTCCTCCTCCTCCCTTGTTCTTTCCCCGCATTAACATGTTCTTCATTTTCATGTCAGTAATGGAGGGCAGTAGAAGGGGTACACCTATGCAGAACAGAGCCAGCTGGGGAGGCATCAGAGCTCCAGAGGCAGACTTCTTTTTCTGACCGTGGAGAAACTTCAGCCGACCCTGGAACTGCATAGTCTGGGAGGGAGGAGAAGAAGAACTGGTTTAATAGTTTATCCTGGTCTACTGGTCTATATATCCTCTTAAAAAAAGCTTTCGATGCTTGTCCACTCATTGATTAAGACAGAGCAGAATTAGCATTTGCATACAAGTACTTCCAGTATATGTCATTGTTATCTTGAATTTCTGTTGTGCAGCCATTGTCAGTGCAACAAGACTGGACTTGGTGAGAGCGAACTCCACTGACCCTGATGAAATGGTCCAAAACCATATTCTTGTTGCTCTGTCATCAGAGCCTCTTGCTTTTCCACTGCTGTTCTCCAAGCCTCTTTAGTCACAGTCACGAGGGATGAACCAGGCTTCTATTCTGCTACTGTGTCCAGGCACCCAATTACCTCATAATGTATTCCTATACAGCTATAAATAACTGTACATACTATAATTAAAAATATAGCTGTACCAAAGGGGTCATAATACTTTTTATATAATTGGGTCTTCTCCCAGAAAGTGGTCAATATTTACCCCATGCTTAATTTTCACTGCATACTGTTTATGTTTTGCATAAACTTTAATGAATTGAAAATTTAAGTTAGTGTTTGGTTTAGCTGGAAGATTCATTCAGGCCACTCACCAAGAATCCAGAGGTACTGTCCAAGAGGCATCGGACTCGGGCAATGAAACATCTGTTGAGAAAGCAGGAGAGCTCAGGAGGTATTCCCCCGGCCTCAGGAGAATGGAACAGGCTGCTCACGACAAAATCGTCGCCTGAGATGTAATAGAGAAAGATGGAGGAGAAGAAAAATGATTCAGTTTGAACTTTATGTAGCAAATATTTTCCAAAATGGCAGTGACATTTAGAAAAGTGGATCTATTCTTACAGGACAACTGAGGGCACAAAATGAAGTTAACACTGGTTAGTAAATGATGATATAATGGATGTACTGATGATGGGTGTACTATAAACTGTAAACAGCAGAACTTCCTAACTTCCTAACCAAGGGAACTGGTTTTAGCTACCCACCAGTCCCTGCTGCTAGCTGGTTGTCCTGATGTACCGACGTCCCCTGGTGCTGTGGAGGACACATGGCCCAGTGGAGCTGACGTCTGAACTCCTGACGGTCATCGATGTGGATGTAGTCAAACACATTCTGGTGCATCACGTCAGTCTGTGAGGAAAAACGAAAAAGTGAATTTTGTTTAGTTTGTCGAGGAAAACACATGTATGTAGTCCTGTCAGTCCGCTGGAGACATTTCTGGTTTTATACTCATCATGTCATCTATTGAAAGTCTTAAGAAACATGACGTTGAGTGTTCACAGCACCGTTTGCTGACCGCCTTTGAACCACTGCGTTTTGAGGCAATGAGTGCAGGTGGTAGCTGCAGTTTGTATGGGAGATTCCTGTTGTTACTGCTCAGATAGACTCAGTTTGCCTCAGGATTCCCTGTAAGTGTGCTTACTTCCCTCATCATACACACACATAAGGACCATACTATATACACACAGTCAATGGCAGTCACAGCAGCATACATGCACACTTGTATGTCTGCACATATACACACGCAGGAGCATTTAACCAGTACAGTAACAGTCTACGGGCAGCTGTAGGGCCAGTGAGGGCAGCTGTGTTTGTCAAACATCGCGTGACATGAGCTCCCGAACAGCAGTCCAGCCCAGCTTACCCTCCCTGTCCACACACACACACACACACACACAGTGAGTCGGGTTCCAGCCCACTCTCGTCATGCCTCTCTTTTCCAGCAATAGCTTTGCTTTCTGTCATTCCATGACAGATTCCTCACTAAAATGTTCAACCTTCTCCTCTTCCCGCTCTCCCTCCTCCCTGCACTCTCTCCATAATTTCCACACTGGTGGCACGCGAGGGTTTTTGATCGCTTGCCTCTAAAAACACAATCTGTTCCCACCGTCTTCGGCGGGCGCTTCGTCCTGTGGTTTGGTTCCCTAACGGCAGTAAGGCAGACAGACGGATCGAGTGACTATTGTTTATGTTTCTCGTAAAAAACACAGAGAGGAAAAGAAGAGGGGACAAAAATGGAGAATAAGTGATATTTTCGCTGACCTTCAAAGGCTACTGCTCCAGTAACAAATGGGATCAAAGGCCAGTGGAGGTTTTCTGCTCTTCTCCAAGGCTTTCTTGTGGTGCTACTTAGTGAAGCATTCTCTTTTCTTTTTTTCCTGTGGTATATTAAGTATAAGTGTCCTTCTGACTACAATTGTGGGCTCAAAATTATGTGACATGTTGTCAAAGCTTTAGAGACAAACTTTGTGACTTAAAAACAACCAATACCTCTTTGCGAGGACTGAACATGTGGGAAAGGCTGGGAGAGTGTTTTGAACATTCTCTGAAATAGACTGTGATATGATGATTTGTGAGTACTTGCTTAATGCTAAACATATCAACATTTTGCAACATGTTCATTTCTTCCTAAATGATCATATATGGAAATATACGATGCTCCGTATTGAAAACTGACCAAATAACATTAGATGTGCGTATACACATGTACACATGTACATGCGCTTCCCACAGTTTTAATTTCCTGTCTCTGCCTCTACTGGTCCCCATGCCACCCTGTACACACACTGTGGCAGAATCTTTCAGACCACTTTGGTTTTCATGTCGATTTCATGGCACAGGGTTACTGTTCCTGTCTGGTTGTAAGCCAAGTGGGAGCGCTGTAGGGGAAGAATTTTTACCCCAAAGTGTGTGTGTGTGTGTGTGTGTGTGAGTGTGAGTGTGTAAGCAGACATGAGAGCAAACGAGGGACTTTAACAGTGAAAAGCACTTTATTCATGGTTTTGAAGGAGTGAGATGATTTCAGCATCACAGGACAGGCAAGCCCTGTGTTGATATCATCCATAATTGATGGCTGGGTGGGTATAGCCAATTGAGAGGAGGGGAGCTAAACCTTTGGTGACTTATCAGTGACCGCGTGCACACACACACACACATACACACAAACACACACACACACATACACCCACAGAGTGTATCTCAGGGTGAAACGGAGGTCTTCACCTTCCTGTGGCCTCTTAGCTGTGACTTAGTGTTTTTCTCTCAGTCTCAGTCTCAGTCTCTCTCAGTTATCGGGCAGCATGAAGGCAGACTCATGAGCCATAAGATGGAAAGTAAAATAAGTAAAAAGGGATGGATGGAACAGAGCAGAAAGGATCAACTGAACTTGCTGAATAATGACTCTGACACTTGTTAAACGACAACCTTTAGAAGAGCTATGTAAGAGACTAGCACAGTGAAATTATTATCTTACCTGAAAAAGGGATATTAGTAGGTGCTGAACATCTTCAATATGATGAAAACTGTTATTTTTTATTTTGTACTTGAGCCAAATTATTAAAGGAACAGGGATCAACATTTGGAGTAATAGCATTATTTGCTTTCTTGCACAGTTAGATCAGAAGACTGATACCACTCTAACGAAAGAAACAAAATGGCAAAAATATTTGAAATACCTTGAAATATTTATTCAACATTATTCCTCTGTGGCGAGTACTGCCTGAGCGAGACAAGGCTCAGTAAAGAGGAAGAGAAGAAACTTTTTGCGAGAAATGTCGTACAGTGTTCAGTATTATGTTACTTACAGTGTGGTACACCAAAAATATCTGAAACATTCAGCTCACCTGATGAAATCCCAGGTAGTCCACAATGGTTGAGGAGGCATAAAAGACCATCCCATCGCTGCTCACCACCAATGCAAAGCCTGTCAGAGACTGCGCACACACACATAGAAATAAACAATGACTCAGAGCAGCTCATGCAGCAAATAAACTCAAGTGTAAATACATAATTGACAAACGCAAACAACTGCATTCAGTCGGTGGCATCTTTGCAAAGATAACTTTGGATGGCATGATGGCTTCCAGCAGAAAAACAGTGCAACAACGTCAAATTGTTTCATTTGTGATGTAACCGTTCTTACTGTATAATCATTCTGTTAAGCTTGAGACAAAATGCAGTCAGAATTTGACTGTAGCCAAACTTTTTATAGCACAATGTTCAATTTATGTCATTTTGTAATTCTCAGAAAAGCAAATAACAGTAAAAATGGAACAAAAGATAGAATAATACAAGACTGAGGAAGGAATGAAAGACAGATGGTTATGGAACTGAGAGGGCCAAATAAAACTTATTGATTTGTGATGCTTCTGAAAGACTTTTAAAAGAATATTTTCTAGTGGAATTTAGACTCATGGTATACTTAAGACAGTTAACTTGAGGATGACTTAGATACCAATTTGCTGGCTTTTAAACTTATGTATTTCATAAGTTGTGAACTTTGATAATCAAGTCTGTTTGAATGGTCACATGTTTTTGATTTGTGATATCAAACACACTGATTAAAAGCAGAGAAACTCCAGCCACAAAAACAGTCCCATTTCCACATTCCCTCTTCACCCGTGCGCACGAGGGGGAATAATGTGTTTGGCCGACACAGCTTACAGAGACAGTGTTGATTAAAAAGAAAATTTAAATAAATACATAACTGGCTTCAGTCAAACGAGGAGGGAAGGACAGATGGAGAAGGAAGCGAGTGTGAGAGGAAAAAAGAAAACACAGGAAGGAGACTATGAGGAGGAAGAGAGGGCTTCTAGCATGTGTGCGTGCGTGCATGTGTGTGTGTGTGCGTGCGCACAGCTGTGATAGCGTGACAACTGCAAGGCTACTTGACTTGCGTGACTGCTGCTGCCAGAGTCTGTCACCTCTATTTTGCTGCGAGACTATACAGGTCTTCCCTGGTGTGTGTGTTTGTGTGTGTGTGTGTGTGTGTGTGTGTACATGTGCATGTATTTGTGTGGTATATATCCCTGTGGCCTTTCAATACACACTCAATCTCACTTTTCCTCTGTGTCTCCCTCTTTCACTTTGTCCTGACAGTGATCTGATTGCCTTAGCGAGCAGTGAAACGCTCCACTCACTGCACATGCTCCGTCTAAACCACATAATGCATACCTGTCTTTGAATAGAGCAATTTGTCCTGTAACCCAGAGGTATCTGAGTCATGCTGTGACAAAGCAACACTGTGGCAGAAACAAATGTAGACTACTACTTGACAATATGTGAAAACATATAGAGGTATGCAGAGATGGGAAGATGACTCAGGTTCTTGGCGGTGAAGATGGAGATAATGTTTGACAAGGTCAACTGGCACGTGTTCATGGCATCCAGGGGGATACTAACCCCCATAGACTCATACACACAGCCTTCTCCAGTGAGAACTCAAAAAGAAACGATGCTACCACTTCACTTCCACTTCAGTGAGAAATAACACATAACGCAAAACTATATAAATATATGAACCTGACTCAGGAAGATTTAGCCACCAAATGTCTGCGTGTGCCTGTCGCCAGAATGGTCGTCTTTTAGACTACTCTGAAACCTTTGAAATGAAGATAGGGTAACGTGGAATCAACATAGCTTAGTATAGTTTCCAATATACTTAACATGTTGGTCACATGGGGCTGAACAAACATCTGGTAACAGCATGCTGGGGCCAAACCTATTATATTTATGAGAACAGTGCATTTTGTCCAAATCCAACACAGCAAAATATGAAAATGTCTAGTTTTTAGACCAAGAATTTGATTATCTGGGATCTTAACTGTATCAAAACCATGTGTCCAAGGAGAGATAAGGTGTTTAGGTCATGTAACTTCCAAAGCCATTGATTGTCCAATTCAGATATCTCATCTAATTCATTAGATGGGCTTGTCTTCATCAAACATTTGAAATATATAGCTCCTTTCATACAAAGCTTTTAGAAATGACTCAGTGATCTGGGATTAGGAGAACCTGTCCAAACAATGGACGTGAAAACGACTTGAATATACTTGAATGTTATGTTGCCTTTAGGACGTCCTACAAGGCCACAGAAAGGCCAACATTTACATGCTGGGTTCGTTTTGGTTTATTTAGCCAGTTCACCTTTCCTCATTCCACTTCCAAGTCATTGAAATGCCACATTAAATTTCTGCGACCCATTTTCATTTTAAAGGACTTTGACATTTTTATTCTTCTGGAACAAATAGGCCTTGGACTATGAAAAGAGACCTGAAAGAGTGTGTAAAGGTAAAAACAGTATATTTTGTAGGTTGACTGCTGTAATTGGCATACTAAAATGGAACACTTGGCAAATATATTATAGATGAATACAGTGCATTTACTTTTCACATGTCCAAATCCCATTATGGGAACACCCATCATTTATGTTGGAATAGGACAACCCAGTTACAATTCATTTCACAGATAGGGAGCTGGAAAGAACAACCAGCAAAATGCCTTTACAATGATAATAATAACATTCTATTTTTTTTCTGAAAACAAAACAAAAAAAACCAAGAAAGAACAAGTAAAAGACCTGTATATGAAGACAGAAACACCCTGATGTTGGCTGCACACTGTGCATGTTGTTTTTGTATGTTTTCTCCATTCACATTTCTCTCAATTCCTTGCATACTAAAGCCTTTAGGTAGTGGAAACAGGCACCTGCTGCTGGCCTGCTCCACCACATATCTGCAACTATTACGCCCCAGGCTCCCATAACCGCCCCTGGGAGACTAAAAGCTTTGACTTACAAATCTTAAGAGGTGCTTTGCACGCAGAGCCCAAAATAAAATGTTGGTTCACTGGATTTGGAAGCAGGGGAAGGGAGGAGAAGAGGTTGGAGTTGGAGGTGGTGGTGGTGGTGGTGGTGGTGCAGCCTAGTCTCATTGTTTCTAAAGGATTTCTTTGGGTTTCCCTCTGTCTAGCTGTCAGTGTGAAATGAAAGCAGTGATGATGAGGTCATGACAAACATGGGGCCCTTCTGCCACCACGTCCTACTCACACATGCTGAATTATGTTTGGAAAGATGTTGGATATCAGCCAATGAATGAAGCCACAGCCACACATATGAAACACATTAGAGCACAGGATCAGAAGCTTCTTTTAATTGTCATTTAAGTTTTGAGCTGTGCTAGCGCTGCAGCTCTCTGGATGTCAGTGACCATCTTTTGTTTCACCCTGCTTAACATCATCATGTTATCACTAATAAGTTTCCCTTCAAATGTGCAGCACACGAACTGGCAAAATAAAGTCTGAATTAATGTTGGTTCATCAAGATAAACACTTAAACAACTTAAAAATTTGATGGAGCTAGTTATCCAAGTTGCTATTAAACCATTGCAGAAGATAGCACAAGACAAAGAGCACTAGTCAAACCTTAAATGTAAATGATGAAAAACCTGATGGAAATATTGCATATATATTTGTTTAATGGATTTATTTGTGCGTCCTCAACTGTCCTGATCTGTTTTTAGTCAGCAGGCCTGCACCCACTCAGTCAATTGTACAAACTTTTGCAATATTTGCACTTTTTTTTTTTTACACATTTTTGTTTAGATTTATTTAGATGTAAAATCTTTTATATCCTTGGCTTTTTTATGTTTTTTGTACCAGGGGTCACCAAATTTTGAAACAACATACAGAAACTTAATGGTGGTCCACAGGCTAAAAGGAAGAACCTATTCCATCATATTGTATTATTAAAATGCAATTAATGCAATTAATTACATTAGTCAAACACTTGTGTACACACACACACACACACACAACCACACACACACTGTTTCCTCTCTTGGGTTCCCATCACCATAACAACTATTACACAGTTTGCTATGAGGCCCCGGTGCAGGTTGAGTCACGCAACGAGAGGCGGCACATTGCTACGGTCAATCTGTCCTTTTGTTTACCACCTAACACGTTAACAGAAGCATCAGTGGATCAGCTTGGCTCTGTATGCGTTTATGTGCATGTGCAGTTATTAGGTGATGAATGTCATAATTTGTTGTTTGACAGATAGCCATGAGGATATTGAGTGTGTAGCAATGATCTGATGCTCTCACCATTCCCATGTAGCGCTGCTGATTATGTCTCTGATTATGACACATCCTAAAAAGTATGTAAAGTATGCTCAAATAAATCATGTACAGTGCATGTGTATTGGTCATAGCCAAGTTAACTGTCCTGACGTCATGTCAAAATAACAAGAAATTACTTGTCAAAGGCTGAATAATTTGCGCTCCTGATTAATCTGCGGTTAAAATCTGATTAAAGGTCCTCACTCAGGAGACCAAAAAAATCTATTTGCTTTGATTACTGTTGACAGGCTTGGTGTGCTCTTCTCACTCTCTTCTGCTCACTTTCACACACGACCACATGCATTCAGACAGAGACGCACTCATACACACACACACACACACGACTGGCTATTCAAGCCGCCAGCGTGTGTGAGTCCCCACCTCCTTCATCAGCTCTGACACTCCCATCTCACCCTTATGTCACGCAACACCATGGCTCTACAAAGGAGGTCAGGGCAAAGGGCGAAGGGCACACACACACAAAACCTCCTTCACAGTTCACACTCAGTCACTCATGCAGAAATGGTTCCTGACTGACGTGTATGCAAACTGGTGAGCATGTGTGCAAACTTAGTGAAAGTACGGCCAAAAAGGAAATGATATGACCATAGCATAGCAAAAAATTATATTATTAAACCGGCTTTAGGACAGTATTTGCACGCACGCAGTACTGTCTGTTCAAGTGTTCAAAACACAGCAATATTCCACAAGATGCAAACAACAAACACAATCCATGTGTTTTCCTACCTCCAGGAGGAGGCTGCTTTCATTGATGATGGTGCCCAATGGAAGGCTTTCTTTCCTGGGTTCAGGGTTAGAGGGTGCTGGGCTGTTGATGTGCTTCCTGGAGGTCTTATCGTGGTTGGCTGTAAAACATGAAAAGGAAAAAGTAAATAATTGCAACTTGACAGTTCAAGGAGGTAAAAGAAAAAAGATAACAAAAATGCTTGGTCTGTGGTTACAAGTGTGTGTGAAAACAAAAAGAGCAACCACATGGAAAATAAAGAAGAAGAAAAGTCAAGTCAATTAAAGAAAATTTAAAGAAAAGTCTTTGACTTTTTTGACTTTATACAAGAAGGAACATGTGTTGATATATATTGAGTTCAAGGTCTGGAAAATAAAATCAAGCACACCTTACATAGGCCAAGTTCTTGACTTTATTATATTGCAGTGCTGCACACTCAGAATACAGAGCATATATTAAGAGTTGTGTCAACACAGGAAATGTTGAGAATGATAACAACAATGATTCTCCAAAGCGTTCTTAACGATTCTCCCACAACCTCTGCGATATGACAGTGAGAGAGTTGGCCCGGCACTCAGACATGTGGTGGACACATTAACTGTATCGGCCTCCTTTTGCACTGCACTAACACCAGGTATTAGTCTGAGCGGTGGGCCTGTCTAATAAGACAAAACAGTGGAGGATTTCATGACTTTACAGGATTCGTCTCACACGATATGGCCACATGCACATGCAAAGCTCATTTGTGCGAGCGGGTAAAGGTAGGAGTCAACCTTCACTGCATTTAGGAGTTTTAAATACTATTTATATTAAACATGGGACATAACCTGCAGATATAGAGAAATGCAGCAAGAGTCTGTAATGTTCTCAACCCATAAAGTTCTGAAATCTTCATCCTGAAGTGTCCTGACCCAACCAGCAATGCTGTTCTCTTGCTGAGACTGAAAGATGTTGCCAATGGATTTCAAAGAGTCTTTAACTGCCCCGAGCTAAATGATATTTAATTAACTTTAATTTTGCTAAAGATGTAAAAATATTTCAAAAAAGTCACACTCTATCGACCACTATATGTACACCATGTCGATTGTTTATATATGCAATTAGCCTATACGAGAGTGGCGTGCAGAACTGTCACATGTGCATTGGTGACGTGTGCGTTGCGTGTTGGAGGCATGTTTGCGTGTTTCTCTTATGGGTGTGCTGTCAGGGGGCATGTGGCTCACTCCAAGAGATCAGCCCTACACGCCGTCACTCATTGTAGCAGGCACAGATTAGTCACGCAACGCACGCACACACACATCAAAGCCTCATAATGAAAAACTAATATATGTATGTATCTTCTAATGCTTCATATAGTCCCCACCCCCATCAAATAACCCCATTACAGCTACCATCCCCCCCAACCTTCTACCAGCTCCTGTCTTCTGTCCACCCCCCCCAACCCTTCTTCAACCCTCCTTCTCCTCCTCATCTCTCCACCTTTTCTTTGTTCAACTTGGCATCGCAGGCGATCGACAACCGATTTCGTGATGCTGGAAGAGTTTCCCCTCTCTTAATTCCACTCCGAAGCATGCAAAGTTAATGCAACCGCTTTTTTTTTTTTTTTTATCCATATGTTTTGTCTGGATTACATTTAATCATTTATTCCTCCAGTTGCAACACCAGGTTTACTCAAGTTTTAAGTGAAAATAAAACCTGTAATGTGCGCCTCTGCTGCTCAAAATCTAGTTGATGACTGCACTGACAGGCAACTTCGTAAACTCATAAATGCCAGTAATAATGTTAAGTATTTTGTCATCACCTCCGCTAGACGCAAGCACATACAAACAAACAGACTCAGACAGACACACAAAACCATTCTCTTCAATCACCGCAAAATCATCCAACCAGTGGAAAGTAATGCAGAGGGAAGTGGATCTAATAAGCCTCTTTATTTTCCTCCTTCAACGCCTCATGTATTTTTGTTTTCTCTCTTACGGCAGCTTTTGGAGAGGATGCAGCTTCAGGAAAGACAAACATATGTGATGATTAATTATCGGCACCGGCACTTCCTCTGCCAACAATACAGGCTTTATTCATCATCGCTCATGTCTTCGGTTTTGCTTTTCTTTGCCTCTATTTTCTCCCTCTCTGGTGTAAAAAAGAAAACATAGTAGGTAATGGTGAGGCATTTATGTGCTCTGTATGAGGACGATGTGACATGGAGAGGGATGTAAATGCTGCCAAAGGGTGAGGCCGAAAGCGTCCAGGTACTTTAGTCGACCAAGTCTGTCTTTCTGTTTCCACTTAGAACACAGAATATGAGGA
Organism: Scatophagus argus; assembly: GCF_020382885.2. Classification (NCBI taxonomy): domain Eukaryota; kingdom Metazoa; phylum Chordata; class Actinopteri; family Scatophagidae; genus Scatophagus; species Scatophagus argus. The sequence continues at coordinate 14,416,793 of NC_058510.1, read as the reverse complement.
CCACCCCGATATTAAAGTACAGGTTAAGGCTGTCACAGTGTCAGACTTTCATTGCACAATTAACCAGTGTGGTTAATGTGGGTGTTATTATCGCAGTAGCTGTAGAAAAAAACGATCAATCAAATTCATCTGTAACTTTGTTCATTGTGTGTTTTGTCTCTTTTTTTGGCAAGTGAGCTGCACTTAAAACACAAGCGTAGGGAGCTGGAGAGACAGTAACTTAATGAATACTGAAAAGGCAACAAGTTGCACTGATCAAAAATCCACAAGGCTTCACATCTACACCAGATTATTTACATGACAATATTATATGTGTATTATTAACACAATATCAATGTTTCATTTTTAAGACTCCATTTGCACAACTCTGCGACACCTTGGATGAGCGGCTGTGGAGCCTTTAATGATATCACATGAGTCCGATTTGTTGAAATGAAAAGATAATTTGATATTACTGGGGAATACGACAGAAAGAGATAGAACAAGTGAGGAAGGATTAGTAATGACAAGATTAAACTGAAGTGCTTCTAGTGTTCCTGTAAGCGTGAAAAAAGCAGCTGCAATTGTCCCACTTGTGTAAAACTTTGACTGCTGCTTGTTGTCAGAGACTAGAAAAGAGCGCATGAGAAATCATATGTGAATATCAATCAGGTATTAATTTCGACAACCTCTAGGGGGTGGGGTGAGTGTTGTCTTGCAGCACATGAGTGTGTACATCACACTCTGAGTGTGTTTGTCTGCTTTCAACTCTCTCTCTCTCCCTTCTAAAGCCACTTCCTTCCACCGTACCAAGCAGAGCTAAAAAAGAGAAATATGAAGAAAAAACAGAGAAGAGAAAGAGGAAAGGAGGAGACATGTCTCAGTGAGCTCATAGTGTCAATGACATGCTTTTATTCTGGTGATAATGGAGATAAAACACAATACTATACTATGTCATAGTTTAATAATACTTACTGGTTCTATTTTTCAGCAATTGGGCGTAATTTTACTTATCTATCTATCTATCATATCTGTGTGACACTAAAAACGGCATTCATGTGATCTATCTGTGTTCAGGCTCTCTGTCACCATGATTTCAGCAGCGTGGGTGCCATCTCTTGGCAGCTGATCCTCCCGCCGCTGTGTGTTTTGCGTTGTAAAGAGCTCCGGACCTGAACATGCGAATGCTGTGCAGCACAGCAGTCCCTCCCCTCCCACAAGGCTTGCGTGAGTAGAGAAAAGTGTGTGTGTGTGCATATGTGTGTGTTGAGGTTGGGTTGGCTTACAGCCACTTCCTTTGCCTATTCCCGCCCCCTTCCCTTGGTGCTCTTCTTCTCTGTCTCTCTCGCTCTCTCTCCACAGGCACAGGAAATCTACAGCCGAGAGAGCTACACCAACAGATAGAGAGAGAGGGAGAGAGGGAGAGAGAGAGACACACTGGCTGATCAAGGGCTGGTTGTCACGCGAGCGAGCCGTCTGTCAATCTCCCCCCCCTTCCTCCTGACAGGGTGCTGGCAGCCAGCCAAGGCCTTGCGTGCAAGCCGGCGAGCCACATTAGCCCATAAAGAATTTCATAATAGCAACAGCTGTTAAATATTGATGACTGCTGGCAAGCGCTCAATGGTGCTCTGCGAAAAGGTTAAGCCTGCACTGTAATGGAAGCTAATACTTCATTATGCCACAGATCAAATGTCCGGATCTCGGCCTGCCCAAATCCAGCCCCTTACAATTTCAACTTTTTCTTTTTTTATGTGTGTTATGTGGCAAAGAGTTTGGACATTTTCATAACTTTCTGAAGACAAATGGGCATTTTTTTTCCACTTGTGCAACTCTATCTCAGTTGTTGGATATGCACAATATGCATTAAACTACAGTGATTTGATTTTCAGTCATCCTTCATACCACTATTAACAATGGATTGAGGTCTATAATCTTTCCGATATTGCTTTGTGTCCAGTCCGACATATAAGACTATATCTGAAGGGATCGACTGCTAGGATTTAGAGCAATTCCCTTTGTCTGCCAACAAAAAAACATCTACAAAAAGTACTTTACATGGAGGCAGGGCAGGAATCAGAAATATTCATCTTTCAGAGGAGATTATAATATGAGTGAGTGATCTTTTTTGTGGGGCGTGTGCATGGGGAGCTGCTGGGGGAAGTCTATCTCTGAAGAAGGGGGGGGGGGGCGATTCCTGAATAGAGCATAAACAAAGGCCTTGGTTGTGCTCCTAGATACTGCAGTGAAGGGGAAGTGATACTATGACAAAGCAAATGGGATCACACAGATTGGAGATCGGGATGTAAACTCAATTGTTTCCACTTCCCTGTTTTGGTTGGCAAGCAGACACACCAGTCACTATGTTGTACAGGAGTAATAATAATACATCTCGTCACATGAGCCCTTGGGCATAACAGACTCGTATTGAAACTACTCTAACTGCTCTACAGCGTGTATTCTGCTACTGTATGTGGCTTGACTGCATGGTGCTTCATAACACTGACAGCAAGTATTCTCCACATATACACGCTACAGACTATTACAGCAATCATAATACGAAAGTCAACTAGTTGTTTTATAAATAGAGAACGTGACTGATTGTGGCGCATATGTTTTATGTGAGTATGATGCTCGTTTGTGGAGAAAATGGTTTTCTGATGAACAAATTGAAAGAGCGACGCACATGCTCGGCCTGCTAAAAGTCTCCTAAACACTCCTAAATTTGGCTTGTCAAGCCTTGAGAGAATAAACCACAACATAAGGCCAACGTGGTGCAATATTTATACAGACAATTAGAAAAACTAACGGGATGTAAATGGATGGAAGCCCATGGAGAATGTGCTTCAGTGTGAAATGATGCTCTGCGCTTACACACACAGACACACACACACTCAGGCTGCATTCAGACATGCGTTGCGTGAGATGAGTCAGTTATGCAGGAAAGCTTCTAATTTGACTGTACCCAAATGAATGCAACAGTGTATTTTCTAATTGAAGACAACAAGATGTGCCAGTTCTCCTGTCGTTGCCGGGGACCTGACGCGTTCCACCAGCCAGTCGACCCTCGGCCCCACAGTCTGCCCAGTGGAGGTGAACTCAGGATACAAACTACCTTGTGAGTCACATGTATATATCGCAGCAGTAATTCTGCCTGGAGGCTGAGTGATGACAGCATGTATACACAGTGAAATTTGTATGTACAGTTCGCCATTGCAGAAAAGTGGAAGTACATTTTGTTCGTATTAGGAAAGTCCATTGTTAGGCTTATTCCACTCTCTTCAGCTTGCCTCCTTTGCCTCTGTATTTATCTCAAACTTCCTCTGATAGGCTCATTCAAGAAGTTACATAATTCAGACAACTTTTGTAGGAAAATTGAGCCGAGAATACACTTTCTACAATACCACGCTTTTAGATTGCTGTTGTTTGGTAAGCAATATTTTCAGGTCAGCCAACAGTACAGGAAATACTGATGAAGCAATAAATTTCTCATGCCAAATAAGAAAAGGGAATGCAATGTTCACTTCTGAGATATGTTGCAGTACTGTAAAAAACAAATCAGCTTCTTCATGCACATATGTGTGGTTCTCTATAAATAGTTTTTCCTTGGATTCCTGTTTTGTTGAGGTTGGCTGTGGCTTGTTGCCTTCTCAGGGAGTTGGTGGTTAATAAAAGCTGCATTCAGGGACCCCACCTGCCCACAATAAAGCACAAGCATTCTATTTCTGTACTCACACAATCTCTACTTTCACAAGAAGATTCAAAAGCTCGAAATAAACGTACAGCGCCTTCTCTTAAACTGTAAAGTTTATGTGCACACATTGCTTGTTGCTGTAAAGACCATCTCGCCAATTTTGACTTTAATGAGAGATAAATTTGAAATGAAAACCTGTTGTGCTTTCTAAACAAACAAGGAACTTGGAAACAGATGTGCCATGAGGGGTGGGTTTAATGTTTTAAATTAAATATGATTGGAGTTGCGGAGGGGAAAAGTGGGAGAAGAGGAGTGAAAGATGAATATGTAATAAATTATTTTTTGGTTGTGTTGCAGGCCTTGGTCTAAAAAGACTCAAGTAAATCTGCTTCATGAAAATCTTGACTCAGTGTACGGAATAAACAAAAGTGCTTAATATATGCCTTTGACTCTCCTCCTTATTCATTCTGAAAAAGGAAATACTTAGGCCAGACAGCTCAGGGAATAATTATCAGCTTTCTACCCCTGTACTTTAGTCTCACCGCATTCCTGCATGAGAGGGAAGAAGGGCGAGAGAAAGACGGAGAGGAGAGCAGAGGTTACAGTCTGCAGTACGACATGCACCTCCACTTAGAAAAATGATGTCTCCTTGAGTTGCGTGCCAGCTAGTGTCGCTAACATTATTGAAAATAACAGGGAGAGAGAAGCACAACAAGCCTTAGATTATCCCTCTCGTATTCTCCTCCCTGTCTGCCAGTCAAAAGCAATCTGTTTCGTGGTCACCACAAACAGACCATTCAACAGGTTTTCTGGAAAAGAACCACACCTTTCATGAAAAGTTGATTTTATCAGTTTGTCGTTATTGTTGTTGTTGTTGTTTTAAATCCATATAGCCTCTACATAACAAGAAGGTAATCTGTTAAAAAGATTATGGAGCCGTTTCGGCCCATTGAGGCAAATAATAATGGGCAGATGGTCCCTCAGGCTGAATCCATATGGGAGGGAAACTACACTAATGCTGCTGTAGCACGCAATACCAAGCAAATGCTAACCGCTGAGACGGGGTGGAAAGAGTATTTTACGATTTCAACAAGTTGTGTTCATTTACTGGGCTTTTACTCAAGAAGGCATCATTTTAGTGGCTGACAAAATGTACTAATGACTAGTACTGAGTTCAGGGGAAGGGCATGCAGTTCTACCCATGAAACACTGGTGGAAAAAATGCAGCACAGAAGTACTTTTACAGTACATTCCTGAAATTTTGCTGGGGCAAAACATCAGTGTCCTGTAACAACCAAACATCAAACATCTCCAAAACATCAACTTTTCATGAGCCAAGAAAACTTGCTTTGTGACAAGATATTTTAGCTAATTCAGTAGGGTTTTTAATAGTTTATTTAGGCTGCGAATAGGAGAAGACATAACCCTTCAAGTAAAAAAATGTGTTAACACATATGACAGAGTATGTTCCTTGTAGAATTTACAAGAAAAAAAAAACACTAATCACATATGTACACACAGAAAGGCTCACCAATGTGTAATTAAATGGGTGTGAGGTGGTTAATGTGTCCCAGGTTGAGGGGGATCAAGTGATAGCCATGAAGCCGATCATGCTTTATGCATGAAAGCCATTAGCTTGTCAGTCAAGAGACACTATCAGAGGTGTTATGTGTCCGCGTTGTCTCTGTGGGTGTACCTGTGTGACAATCTGTGAAGCAGGTAATCTAGAGCAACAGCATGATGTAGCATCTCTATCAGCTTGCAGCCACAGTTCAGTTTATTGTTGTCAGCCCACCACACCCCCCTTCAATAACCTTTTTCATCAAGTCCAACTCCATCCAATTATAATTCATATTTTTAAATTTCAGCAAACAAATAACGCAATAATTGAACAGAGTTCTAGCCATGTTTTCCTTTTTAAATTTAAAGAAATCTTTCAGTACTGTGCATGAAAGAGGCAGACCCTGTTTGTAGTGCAAGCCCTGATTTGATTTTTACTTAGCATCACCTGTCAGCTTCGCTTTAACATGAGCAACTCGTCTCCTGCCTTTCTCACGGACAATATCACACAACAATTTGGCCTCTGACTGAGCTAATTCATTAAGTGACACGCTAACCCAACAGTAATCTGATTATCTTTCTCCTAACACCTTGCCCCTGTGATGCAGGGTATTAGGCTGAGGCAGCAGCAAACACTGGACGCTCACAGAAACATCCTCAGGGCATCTCAGCTGCTTTCACATCAAAACCTCAAACAGGATGTTGCCACTTCTGCAAGAATTTAGAAAACGAGCACAAACAATGTTGTGAAAGTGAGGACAGATTTACAACTTCGCACATCAAAAATGTCCGTCTTAATAAGTGTTTGAGTTCAATATTGTGCTTTCATATATATATATAATACCAGAAAAATTATCAAATAATTAACTGTAAGATTCCCAGTTAGGCACAATGTTTTACATGGAAGTGTTTCCAGAATGCTCAATTAATGGCATATTTTTAAACTAAAATTCACCTGTAATATTTTTGCTCTTTTGGAACACCTGAAAAAGGAAATTGACTAACTATAATGTAGCTTTGAGTAGAGATTTTTAGTGGTATTTCTGTTCTACCTTGACAGCATCAACACTTGAATGAAACATCACATAAATATAACGAGCATTAATGGTCAAAAGTATTGAATGCTGAGACAAAGTATGAGCATTTTAATCCAACAACGATAGTATCAGTACCTTTCCAAATACCCTGCTATCTGCTCTAGATGTGAGCTGAGGAGGACAGGTGAAATAAGTGAGGTGAGTATAATGAGATATCCTTCTCCAGGTCTGGACGTGCCGTGACTGTCCACTTCACATTCTCCCATCTGTGCCCCTCGCATGTCATGGTAACACTCTAATCCAAGCCTGTTTATACCAACAATGTTTGCTCCGATCACTTCATTTGGCTCAGGGAGGGAGGACATATACCACCCGTGCTATCACCCAGCAGGCGATATATGTGTGTGTGTGTGTGTGTGTGTGTTTGTGTGTGAGTGAGTGAAGGATATAGGGGGGCGGAGGGCTTGATGGGGAGCGATGGTGGGATCACGTAAGCTTGCTAAAAGAGGCAAAGTCAGGGGAGAGTCACGCATGGTCGGGCTTTGCTGTAGATGCCACTCTGTCGCCACTCTACTTCCTGGCATCTGGTGTTAGCGTGATGCTACGAGTGTATATATATGTATGTGTGTGTTGTATTTAATTCCCAACCAACTGAAGAGATTTTCAGAGTGTAAACAAACACCGACTTGTCTGCCCTCTCCAAACAGGCTGTCACTCTGAATAGGAAGACTATTTTTCTCACTGTACATGCAAAGCTGCCAACTGCAGCACACTCAACCATGTTGGCTTGTGCTGGACTTGTGTGGTGCAAAGAAAATCACAGATGAAAATAACAAGACAAACCTTTTTTTTTTTTTTTAAGGGGGCAGGTTTTCTATAAGAGCTCTAACTCCACTCATGAAAACAGTTCTGGGGGGTCTGTAGGAGTTTTGTCAGTCTGAGAAGATAACCCTGATGATGTCGTAGTGATGTCACCCAGGTTATGAAACCGACACCTGTGAGCGGATGTGGAGTGGGCATTTAAGGAGGGTCGAACAAAAGGATGAATTTAATTGCATTCTTGGGAGCAAATGTCAGGATATCTCGACCTTTGCTGGACCAATTTGTGGCCATTTGTCTTCATTCATTTATTATATATTAATTTATCTCCTTTGAATGACCCAACTCTATGTAAGTGCAGCACCAAATCACTGGAGTACCCCTTCAATCTAAATTAGCAGTTATTTGACCGTGTGAGGCCTGCAAAAGTGGCACCAGCAGTAGCCACTAAAAGAAAATAGTGCTGCAGCCTTTTAGCTGCTCTAAGTCTACAGATAGACCACTCCGGTGTTACTGTACAGATAGCAAAAGTTAGGGCTAAACGAAATGACTTAAAGCTTAAGATGTAGGAAAGTGTTGGCAAAAACTTAACTACACTAAAAGAAAAACGCTCCTGTGCGTGCATGTGTGAGTGTGTGGTTTCATGAGTCGTTATTTCGGGGTAGCTCAGTCTGTGTTTTTTTGCTTTGAAAGTATGACACAGTAAATGTTGTGTGTGTTTTTCATCCTGTGATGAAATCATCACCATGCGGTTCAATCTCCTCATCCTGCTGAAAGGAGACTCTCACGGAAGCAAAGTCGGAAGCAGTGGTCAGTGAGCGAGTGTGTTCAGATCAGGGAAAAAGAGGGATTGTTTTGGACAGTTAGGCAGAGTACAGCAGGGCACAAGAGGGTCAACAGACAGTATTGAGTGTCTCTGTCCACCGAACCAAAAAGCTTCACACAAACAGACACAAATGCTGAACTGTATGTTTCACTGCCTTGATCTTCCTTTGCAGCTTCCAGTCTAAAATCCATTTTGACCTGAAACCTGGACCTGGAACCTGGACCTGGAACCTGGACCTGGAACCTGGGGCTACCAATAATTTGTCCAACTAGACATTATCTTTGTTTTTGGACATTTCTGATGGATAGAAGTGTTTTTTTCTGAAACCAGTTCATGTTAAGCTTCTGAAACAGCATTTAGACTATTATAGCAAAATAAAACTTTCATATTTGTGTTCCTATTTCTATTAAATAGCACGTAAAAAAAAAATATTCCCTGGCTGGAATAAAACCTTGGATACTGAGGTTAAAAGGCATGCATTTTAGCCAAATTAGTACAAACAGTTAAGGTTTGGGAACTTCCCAGTCGACAGCTGAGATAAAACCAAGCTATAGATTGCTTTAATGTTAAATTGTGGCATTCTTACACTTTGTAGAAATCTGCCCATGATGAAGAGCAACTCTGCAGTTCTGGGGCGAGGAATAAATGTGGAAAAAGTTTCACAGCGAATATCGCAGACTAATTTGATTTATGTAAATAGTAGGTAATATCCAGTCATTATATAATTTGATTTGTTACACTGAAAAAAGTGATTCTGAGCATTTGTAAACGTAACATAAATGAAATCTGTGAAATTAACAATAAAAATCGTAGTTTGTATCTTTACATGAAAATGTATCGTTTGAAATTAATATGCATTTGTTCAAAATACAAAATATTGTGTGTTTTTTAATTTACAAGCGTTTTTTAGTTATCCCAGTCGATCTTCTCAAGTACAAACACTCAACAAACAATAAACTTGTTTCATTTACTTCGTGCCGTAATCCCGCCAACCGACATGCATTCTGGGTACCTCCTGCATGAAAACAGCGCCACATTTCCAGAGGCTGAGCGTATGGTTGAGTCGACTAACCTTTAAGGTAAGAATAAAGTTTGCCAAGTAGCTAGTTAGATTAGATATTACTGTCTTTTCAGTTTTCATAATGTGTTATGTGTTTTTTCCCCCGTGCTTTGGCTCAGAACGCCAGTCAACAGGACCGCCAGAAATTAGCCGGCGCCAGCAGGGACGCCACTTTCTATTTTTCAAAGTGTTGCAGAATTAAAAAGTAAACTTGCGCAAAAAGCGACTTGCAATTATTAATGTATGAAAAGGAGAATTGTTATTTTGTTGAAGCAGTGGGCAGAAGTTATAAAAAGTAATGAGGAAACACTGCTGTCATCATCACTCAGTTTCATGAAGATTGTAACCGAGGCCGGCTCTACGCAGGGGCAAGAGGGGGCAACGCTCCCTCAAATAAATGTCTTGCCCCCTCAAATCAAAATTTTAGAAGTTGAAAAAACAGCATTTTAATATCTTCACAAAATTAATATATTACAAGTTGACAAAATATCTACAATAGCGGAAAAATCCGCCGAAAAATGGACGCGATACAATATCAGATTCCTCTCGTCTCTCTGTCCCTCCGCTGTGTATTTTCAGGTTTCAGCACGGCCACGGACTTGCTGCGTTCACTTACACTCGGAATATGACGTTTCTCGTTTCCTCTCTCCCTTAAGTAGCTGATGTACTTCCTTAGAAGTATTTTAAATGCTCGAAAAACATCCAAACAAACATCAACTTACTGTGGTCATGTTTTCCGAGGTTGCGCAGTGAAACACATTAACCTCGGAAGTCGGAATTTCCGACCCAGATCTTTCCAAGTTCCGAGTGTGTTTTGTTTTAAATGTGTGTTTTTATGTAACTTCTGTTTAGAGCTGGGCAATTAAGTGAAAATATATCGAAACCGACATTTAGACTCTCTAACCAACGTAATCTTACTCTTGGGGTTTAAAAAAAAAACGCAAGTCATGTGACTAGTCTGCGTTCACTCAAAGCGAAGCCATGAGCGAAGCTGACGCTGCTGACATGGAAGAGAGGAGTTCAAACACCAGCTTGTACCCAAAAAGCGAGCTAGTGTTTCTTAGTAAGAACCCAGAGTAAATACTAGTGCATAGAGTGACGACTGCTGAGATGAAGATTACATGTAACAGTGATCATGGATCAGAACAAAAAGTAATAAAGATTAAACCTTCATTAATCGTAATCGAGTAAAAAGCTTAAATTAATTGTGATATTGATGTTAAGTATATTAAATATACAGTGTGCTTCAGAAAAGATGTGAACCATGCAAGAAACAGAAATCTGCAAAGAGATAAAATGAACATTAGATAAATGATATATGTAGAAGATGTAAAATAAAGCAAATCTGTTAAGTTGAGTTACAAGTTTTCATGCATTTTAGTTTGGATGTTTATTATAGTGTAGTTTTGGTTAATTGCCATAGTCAGTAACAAACTATGACTTATCTTTACCAGCTGTCTCTACAACTACACTGGATGAAGGTATCCTTGACTCTACAACTACAGATTAAGGTTTGTATATACAAACACTTGGTTAATTGTAGTATCGAATGTGGGGCAAAAATTAGATTCACTGTTCACTCATGGGCCTAACAAAAAAGTTGGTTATATATATGTGTGTATATATATATGTGTGTGTAATTCACCCTTATCTAGAACAGCGTGATGTATTAGAACTTGATCGTTTTATTGTATTTGCAACATGTGTGTATTAATTCTACTTTATGTTTATTATTGAGTTCATAGTGGTAGTGTACTGGAGTGAATTAGATTGAGCAGAGATCCTTGTACTTTTCATCAATCCATTAACATTAATATTTGAGGGGGACAAAATATTAACACTTTTCAACATATGTAGTGCAGTGTATACACTTATGTGCAATTTGTGCAAAAAACTCCCTCCATGATTGTGCTGTGTGTTGTTGGGATCTGTGTAATTGAAAAGGTTCTATACACTTTTATATAAAAATCACACAGTTTCATTAAGATGAGGTCAAAGATGTGGAAGAAGAAGTGATCTGCAGTGGAGAAAGAACTGCAAATTATACAATAGCAACAAATGACTTCTGGTGTTGACTTATTAGTCAAATATTTCTTTGATTTGTTTACATTTAGCATGTAAACAGTGGATATTGATTGTCGTCTTTTTTTTGTTAAACTTTTGTGGAAGGACGAACAAGCAGATGGAGACGGAAACGTTGCTAAACTGAAGCCGAGTGCCTGACTGAAACCTAGCATCACACTGAATCCTGCAGTTGTGTCCCATCCTAACCCCCTCCAGAGAAACCACCCAATGTGCTCCTCTGGTCTGGACGTACTTGGATTTAGCATCTGACTTTTACTCTTTATGGGATGGATTTGCAAGATCTGTACCTTTGTTGCGCCTGAAACAAAGGCACTTTTGAGGCACTACAGGTTAAGGCACAACCACAGCAAATTTCTTCCCTGTTTGTATGCTGATTGCCCCTGCTCCTTCAAAACCTGGAATACCCTCAAATCACATTTGTCAAGGAAACATTCAACTAATACGTCAACACCAGAAATAATTTCTTTCAACTGTGAACTTTGCAGTTCTTGTTTCTCCACTGAGAAGGATTACTTCCAACATCTTGGAGTTCATCTCAAGAAAAATGAAACTGTGCACTGTGTCTTTAAAGAGTGTGATTTCTACACAAATGTGTATGGAACCTTTGCATCACATCGATCCAGAAAACACACCATACATTCTTCGAGTGATTTTCGGCCACAAATTGTACATAAGTATGTAGCTCAGACAAATATCACAGATATTGCTGAAGCACATTGTTCTGAGGCATGTGAGCGTTCAGGAACATATGACTGTATAGGAGAGTATGAAACGGAAGAATTGAAAGGGGAAGAAATTGAACTGAACTTAGGCCACCTTTTATTAAAATTGGAGAGCATTTATAATGTGCCAAGCAAGTGCATTTCTGAACTAGTGGCAGAGCTCCACTTTACATCCTCCTCAGTGTCAGGTCCTGACATAAGAAATATTGTAAACTTATCTTTAAGGAAACATGACTGTGTACTTGATGACCTAGTTATCTCCGATTTAGTCAAACAGTTGAGTGAGTCAAACCCAATTAGCACAGCTTTAAGAGCTGATGGTCCTCTTGCCACATCTTACAAAAGAAAGGAGTTTTATAAGAAGACTTTTAATGTGGTTGAGCCAGTTGAATACATTCTGGACAAGAAGGAAGGTAAAACATTCCAGTATGTTCCCATCCTTCAGTCATTGTCACAGATATTGAGCCTGAAAGACATACAGGAGAAAGCTTTCAATTCTTCATACACTACTCACGAGGGTAGATACGAGTCATTTCATGATGGAACACATTTTAAAGAAAATGCACTTCTATCCACTGAAAGCATAACCATTTCTCTCCTTCTCTACATTGATGATTTTGAGGTTTGCAATCCCCTGGGAACATCTCGAAAAAAACACAAGATTACTGCAGTGTATTGGGTATTGGCAAATGTTCCACCACAGTTTCGCGCTACACTGAAGTCAATTTATTTAGCTCTGCTTTGCAAGGCTGTGGATGTAAAGAAGTATGGTTATGAGGCAGTACTTCAGCCACTGTTAAAAGACCTTGTCCAGCTGGAAGAGGAAGGACTCTTTATTCCTGTCTTTGGAAGGAAAATCAAGGGCACAATAGTTAGTGTAATAGCTGATAATTTAGGTGCCCATTCAATTTGTGGATTTTTGGAAAGCTTTTCTGGATCGCATGTCTGCAGGTTTTGTTTGGGGCAGCTCTCTGAGTTTCAGGAAAAAGAAGTGAGAACTGGATCCTTCCAAGCCAGAACAAAACAAGAACATTCGCTTCATCTGCAAGCAGCTTTGGAAAGTCCCACTCTCACTCACTGCTTTGGTGTGAAAAGGCAGTGTGCCTTAACTGATAAATTGAAATATTTTCATGTTTTGTCAGGGTATCCACCAGATCTGCTACACGACCTGTTTGAGGGAATAGTACCCCTGGAGTTGGCTTTGTGCCTTAATGTTCTGATCAAGAAAAAATACTTTACGTTCATTCAACTCAATGACTTAATCAGACAGTTCCCCTACAAGTGGACTGACAAAGCTGACAGCCCGCAGCCTGTACCACTGAATTTTGCCAGCCGGAAGAGCATAGGTGGAAATGCTCATGAAAATTGGAGCATCTTGCGTTTGCTCCCTCTTATCATTGGTTTCAAAGTGCCACAAAGTGAACCAGCATGGCATCTTTTAATGGATCTGAAAGACATTGTGGAGCTAGTGGTTTCTCCATTTCACACAGATGACACAATAAGATACTTGGACACCAAGATATCAGAACACAGGCATAGATACTTGCAAGTTTTCCTTGAGGAAAAACTTCGGCCAAAGCACCATTTCCTGGAGCATTATCCTCAACTGATTAAAGCATTTGGACCCCTTGTAGCTCTGTGGACGATGCGATTTGAAGCGAAACATAGCTTTTTTAAGCGAGTTGTTCGACATACCAGCTGTTTTCGCAACATTTTACTGTCTCTTGCTCTCAAGCATCAGTTGATGCTGGCTTACCATCTGCATGGCACAGACGTACTCAAACCTGCCCTCAGTGTCTCAAATCTGTCCACAGTGCCTTTAGATGTACTCAAAGAAAACTTACAGGAAGCAGTGCAAAAAAAGTTTCCAGGTGTGGTCCAGTGTGTTCAGGTGGCCAATACAGTGACTTGCTATGGCACCACTTACTCAGTGGGAATGATCTTGCCATATGGATCCACCGGAGGGCTTCCAGATTTTGTTGAACTAAGTGTAATCCTCATTGTGCAAGGCCATCTTGCATTTGCTGTCAAATGTCTACATTCATGGTACAGTGAGCACCTTAGGTCTTTCGAATTGGAATCCACAAGACATGTGACAGTCCTCGACCTACAGGAATTTACAGATTCCTACCCTCTTGCAGCATACACTGTTGAGCAAAAGCGATTTGTCACCTTGAAGCATCACATTCCTCTGCAAGATTAGGTAGTAAATACAGTATATATTGACATGTTTAAAATTGTTCTTGATTCCTCAATACCATCAGTGTTTAAAATGATTTTCACAATTTTCCCTATATCATAATTTCATTTCACTTGTGGTCAGATTGATCTGTGCATGCGTCACACTGTCATTGGTGTATATGAGATGAAACTGAAGAAATTACAGCATTTACACAATTGGTAATTTTAATGAGAGAATACAAAACAATAGGCAAAATTGAAAAGAATAGAAAAAAAATGTTAAAGTAATATTAAATATTAATATGTAAGTATTATTGTTGAACTCTAAATACTTTATGTGTATTTACCTTTACTCGCATTGGAATACTACTTCTATTGCATACACTGATTATCCACAACATTAAAATCACCTGCCTCAGGGGTTGTTTTAGTGTTTAATGTAATGATTTATTTACCTGAGAATGCCTCTTATGTGTTTTAATACTGCTCTCTTTTAAAAAAAAAAAAGTTTTTAAGTTATCTCTTTGTAATAAGATGTAAATTCATTGTTTGCATGCCTAAATTCAAAATACCTTTTTGTCTTTTTTTCCTACTACAGAATCAACATGTCTGTCAGACTTCGAGTCATACTGCAGGAAGAAATTCGCAAGCTTACCTTGCCCTCAGGAATCCCTCAGACTGTGGGGGAATTGAAGAATATTTTACAAGAGACATTTGCAATTGAACAAGATTTTAGTATTCAGTTTCAGGACCAAGATTTCGATGGTCAGTTTTTTAGTCTCCTTGAAGCTAAGGACATAAAGGACAAAGACACTATCAAGGTGGTTCTTATTGAACCAGTGATCACACTAACATTTGAGGATTGTTTGAATGCTAAAGGACTCCAAGAGAGCACCGACTGCAGTCGTGCAGAGTCATCGGAAGATACCTGTTCCACAGCATCCACCATAATTCTGTCTTCTCCAGAGAGCACCTCCTCCCTTCGCTCTGAGTCCTGGCCAGCTCAGTTTGAGATACCTACCTTCTCCTTTGACACTGAACTCATTTTGCAAGCTGCAAATGAAGCTTACAGAAAGGACGGAACCTTACTCAACAATCCTGCAGTAAAATCCAACATTCTTGACAAATTAGCAGATAGCATCTTTGTCTACACTGCCTATCCTTCACAAGCACAAAGGGAGCAGGTTGCTGAGGCCCTTGTTGCAAAGCACCCATCTTTGAGAGACCCAGTATCGTTCAATGGTTTATATAGTTGGCACAACAGCTTGAAGTATAAGCTTGGCAATTACAGAGCAAAGGTGAGGCACCTTGGACTACCAGAGCTAAAAGTAAACTCTCGAAAGAAAAAATTGGCTGCAGACTCCAGCACTCCGGGTAGACACTTGAAAAAGGCGAAGAAATCTGAGGTAAACTACCTCCCACCTCACCCTCAAGGTGAAACTGATGCAACACTTGAGAAGGAGCGAGTGGAGATTATCTATGAGTACAAGAAAAAAGACAATAACAAACTCATAAATGAAAAGATGGCAAAAACCTTCTCACTGCGTCGAAATGATGTAATCCTCAACAAACCACCTGTGATTGACTTCAAAGCTCGATGGCCTGCCTTGTTTGAGTTTTCCCAGGTATAATGAACATTTTAATCATGTCTTCTCATTTTAATCTGTTTCTCTTGCCCATGTGCGTCTGTAATTCTTTTCTCTCTGTATCTCATTATGTTTCTACATATCCATGTTTGTCTCTTGGTCTCTCTCAGATTGAGGAGGAATTCCGCAGGATCACACTGAAGCCACTTCAGTCCACATTCCTGGGCAAGTTGGACCAATACACACCCAAGCTGTTGAGCCTGTACAGGAGGAAGGGTGGAGCCGTTGGGAAGAAACTTGATGAGACCCTTGACATGCTGAATGAGGCATGTATTTACAACAGTGTAGTAGTAGTTAGTTTTAAGAAGTTGTCTTCTGACATCTGTAATCTCATATTTTATATTAATCTCATATTTCTCATGTTAATGAGTAATCTCATTTCATATTTTTGTAGGACAGCAACATTGAGTCCCGAAGAGAAGTTGTGATCAGAGGTCTCATTCTCTACCTTGGTGAAAACACTGGAGAGTTAATCAAGGACTTCCGGGTAAAGAAAATATAACTCTTGATTCAAAGCCCTGTCAGTATGAGATACGTTTGTGCAAAAATAGCTGTTTGCTGATAATTTGACAAGATTTTTTTAGTATTTTTAGTTATGCATCCTTAACATTACTATACAATAAATAAATTTTATTCTCTCTGGTGTATTTCACAGGTTTTCGATGACGACGATGCTGCAGCTGTCCAAGAAGCCATTACTACATTTGTCCTCGGCATCTTTGTGGTCAGCAAAGCCAGGGATGGTCTCCCCAAGCAAGCTGGAATAGCCATCGAGGGAGCAGAAGTCCTTTTTGGTATCCCAGATGTGGCACATGCTTGCACCTATCTGATGGGCCTTATCTATGCCTTGGAACTAAGGTACCCTAATAAACTGAAATACACATTTGAGGTCTTTCAGAAGATCTTTTTGGAGCTGGAGGATGCAAACAAAAAAATGTCCTCCAAAGTCCATGATCTCAAAGTCTGTTTGCATGCTTAAAAGCCATACAGATGGTGTTAAAAGTATAGGATTTGAGTGAACTCACTCTTGTCAAGTTTGACAGTTCGTTTTACACTGCACATTCTGAGGTTCTCACAATGCACTCTCTCAGGTTACACTACTTGTTTTTTTTATTCTGTGATGCTGGAAAATATTTAATTTGATTGAATATTATGATGCTGGTGCATGCTTAATTTTGTTATGTATTATGAATTCTATCTGTTCTCTGCACTTTAAATGGCACACATAATGGATGTAGCTGTTTTGACATCTGGGATTTCATTTAGTTATAGTGTTCTGATCTCTGAGAAAGATTGTCAGTGGGGTTCTGATAGTATGTCTGGAGTTCATAGAGTTCAGTTCTTATTGTCAAATAAATTTGTTTATTTGAGCTAAACGACTTCCAAGTCTTGTTTTGGGTTAAGACGCATAATTATACCGAAGATTGTTTGACTCATGTGGGTCTTGTTCATAGTATACAGTGTGATAAATCGATTTGTAGTTTGGTCCATACTATGTAAGAAAATGGTGAAAAATTAATCACTGTTTCCCAAAGCCCAAGACGCAAACTTATATATCTTGATTCTTGATGTCTTGTCCTAATCAACAGTCCACAATTTAAAACATTCACATCAGACAGGATTTTTCTTCCTAAAAAAAATGACTAAAAAAAATAATCAAAATTGTTGACGATTAATTTAGTTGTTAGCAACTAATTGATTAATCAACTAATCGTTCCAGCTCCTGGCTATTTATCTGTATGGTCAACACTTAGGTCCACGGCAACATATCTTGACATGTGATAAGAGGATTGTCATTTCCAACAGATAGACACGTACTTAACTTTTTAAGTAGACCAAGCATGATACAAAATATTGTGCCTGATCTACTTACAAAAGGTAAGGCAACTTTTTGCATCAGATTATTATGTAGATAATGCAAGGCTAGTCTTTGTACAGGCTACTTACTTTCTGGAATGTAAGAAATGGTTTTTGGAAGTAAAGTCTACTTCATTTTGCAAGTAAAGTCAACTTAGTTTAATTATATAGATTTTACTTATAAAATTAAGTTCACTCATTTGCAAAACTAAGTTGATGTTACTTGAAAAATTAAGTTGACTTTACTTGATAAGTCAATATTGACTTTACTTGCAAAACTCATTTCTTACACACAAGAAAGTAAGTAACCTATACAAAGACTAGCCTTGCTTTATCTACATAAAAATCTGATGCAAAAAGTTGCCTTACCTTTTTTAAGTAGATCAAGCCCAATATTTTTATCAGTGTAGGATTTATGTTACTTAAAAAGACAGCTGCTTACAAAAATCCTGGATGACATGTAAGATGAGATCATGTGCATCTGATATTTGTTTTCAAGCTGGAGATAGAAATGTAATCAAACAGAAACGCATGCATGTATCTGTCAAAGAATTTAAACAACAACAATGGTTAAGTCCTGACGTGACTTCTGGAAAGTCTGTGCTACAAAAACATTCAGTTTAACAACAGAGAGAAATTCTTTTGAGGCCAAAGCTACTAGCACAACTCTCATACAGTAAATGCTGTTTGTTGAATGTTGAGAGCTAATGCGCAACACGCTTCTCAAACTACCCTTGCAATTATCACCTTCCCACTAATGAACCTCCCATTACACTATGTGTCAGTAAACCACTGTTAGGGCTCAGCAGCATATAAACTTCCACTTCGGCTCTTTGGTGTCGCCCTACAGCCCAAACCTGTGGGCAACACGGCTGGACTCCGGCCCATTTCTGCCTCTCTGCAACTCTGGCTGTTTCCACGCTGTTCCTCAAACTGAAGGGTTACTGTGCATCTAAGAAATTCTCTTCAACCTCAATCCAGGTGCCTTGCAATGAAAAGCCTGTTTTCCTTTGCCTCTCATATGGTAAAATTTTGGAGTATAAGATATGTTTAACAGTTCAACTTCAAGATTTCTCTCACATACTCATACGCATATATTTCTCTCTAATGTATAATCTAATAATGTGATGTCTACTTATGAACATCTGTTTCTCTCTTATCTTTTCTATTCTCCGATATTGCAATGCCCAACTTCCTCAAAAAAATCAACTAATTTTCAGCACAGATCAATCAGTTCAATCATCACTAAGTGTAGCGTTAAGTGAGATGGCAGTTTTTATGAGGCTGCTTAAGCCTTGTGGTTTCAAACCCAGACACAGAAAGTGAAGTAGCTGCTCTGTTCTTTTAGAGCTCCAAAGTCAACTTCAAGTATCATGGCTCGGTTTAACCAAATGTTTAACTCAACCTGCATCTTCATACATCACTGTGAGAAACCTTAAAATAAAAGAAAGATTTAAAATGAGTTGAAAATAGGGAATATTTTTTTGCTTTCATAAACACAGCATGGAATTTCCAGGCAGCGAAATCGCAACTGAGACACCTCAAACCAAACATGTCTGAGGTACAGAGTGAAGAACATGTGTTTTCAAAGGAGTTTATCTGGAGCTGCACTGTTCTGTACGGTACATCACTATGTAGACCCGTCCTACTGCTTGCAGCTGAAGTCTGATTTATGAGCAGGACCACAGAAATTCCTCTGCAATAGCTTCAGGATGTCTGTGGAATAAGAGGAATATCTTTGATTTTGGAAAGTATTAGCAGCTCAAAACACTGCAGAGTTACTGTCACCAACTCACGCGAGGTAATGCATCCTCTGTATTGCATAAGGGTATTGTAAATTGTTGCGTGTTTTCTGCTCTTCAACTCATCGGGTCTGTTGTGAAATCTGCTGGGATGACTTTCCACCATCGTCAGCTGAATAGACAATCAACAGCATTTGGCTGATATCGTGATTTACTAATACAGAAATAGAGTTTTAGTGTGTTAATGCTGTTTCATATGCTACCCTGACAAAAACTAACACCCAGTCAAACACCTGCAGAATGTAATGTGTATGAATTCAAATTTTCATTATAGAAATTGAAAAACAGAAATTTTGGGGGGCGGGGGGGGGCATTCTCCAGGGGTTTGTGCAAGGACTGTAGAGGGGCTGAACAGACAAAACAGAGTACATTTTTAATTAAACAATGTATAAATTTTTAGTTGCGAAAACTGTTCAAAACGCAGAGATGTCTGAACAGGTGGCTATAAGTAATGGATAAATGGTTAAAATTAAACTTATCGAGCAAAAAGTTCAGATAGTTAGGAAAATGCATAAACAGTGTAAATGGATGGAAGTTTTGTGAAATAGCTAAAAGAACTGGAATGTAGCAACATCCACATCCATTGACAGTGTTAAAAACAAAAGAGCTCATAACCAATTCTGATGAGCATATTTAGACGGGAGGTGTCATTGAGCTCATTTGGCAGGACCTCCGATGTAGGACTTTAAGGAGGGCGGAGTGAGTATGGAGACAATGTGTCATACTCTGAAAACCACGCCTTCTGCAGGGGAAAACAGCCAGCACTATAACACACAACCAACCAACCAACACATAACAAAATGTCTCTTTCTATCTTTTGTCTTGTGTTATGAAGCAGATGTTACTTTTTGGTTTCCACCAGCAGTTTATTCTGATAATAACAGATTCATATAAGGAACACCATTAGCCAACACCATTGCAGTAAGCTCCAAAAGTTGCTAAACACATAACAAAGGATTTAGCTAACTGTTGGTTAGCAAACACCACAAGCTGGCCACCATCAGGTCTACAATGAACCGTCGCATAAGCATTTGATACTGAATTTGAAAGCCCTCTTTAACGTACCACTTGCAGAAATAACACTTATACCCACAGAAACACACATATTAAATTATTTTAGCAGAGCTTATTGCAAATCATTGTACTTGCTGCACACATATCAGCATACTGAGTGTCAGGATCCCTCAGCCTGTATCTTGAAACTTGGTTCAGGGTTCTTGATACTGCTGATAGTGCAACTCAATACACAGCAGCTTTAAGACATTGTCTGTTGTTTGCTAGCAGACAGAAGTGACAAAATACAAAGTCAGTGGAGTGCAATGTATTTTTTTTCCAGTAGTGGGGATTAATTGAGCTTGTTTGGAGATTCCACAAAGATGAATGGATGGTTGTGGATGCGGAGAACAGGTCCATTGCAAACAGGTATGGAAAGGGTCTAGAAATTTGTGCTGTGCTTGTGGACAGGGCTACATCAACTAAAAAAAAAGGGATCCACTGTCCTAGTCAGCTAAAGGAAATATGTGTATTTTTATTGCCCTTCTCACTGAGAAACACTGGAAAATCACTGAGCACAGAGGATGCAGAAGAGTTACAGCACTGAAACAGTTCAACAAATTGTCACACATCATTCCAGACCCTAATCCATTTACAGTTAAGAATGCACGCGCACATCCACCCAAACTCGCCTATTAACACAATGCAAGCATGGGCACATTTACAGTTTATTCACTTAGGGAAGTGGTGCCTTGCTGACAGATACTTCAACAGAACATGCAGCTGCTGCAGGGTTTGGACTGTCCATTTCGGAGCCAGTCTCTCGTTACACACACTCTGCACACACACACACAAAATAAACACACCGAATACCCACATCCTCCTCAACCAACAACAGTAAGGCAACTGTTTCTCATGTGACAGAAGGGGGTGGGCTGTTGAGCTGAGGGAGTGGCAGGGAATAGCGTGCGAAGACCTAATACAATGTTTCAACCCCAGATGGGTCACATCAGTAGCCCGCAATCAACAAATTTGGTCCTGCCAAGTTTACACGCTTTACATGTCAAAAGGGACGGCACAGGGAAAAGACAGAAACCTGTTTCTCCCCGCCTCTGCATGCTTCTTTTTATCGCCTGCCACAGCTTATAACTATTAATTACTGAGAAGAGAAGAGAAGAGAAGAGAAGAGAAGAGAAGAGAAGAGAAGGATGCTATGGACAACAGGGGGAGAGTGGAACCCAGTAGGATGAATGCAGAAAAAACAGCTGGCAACTGACAGGGCATTTCATGGAAATTTAGTCAGAACAGGTTAAATGAAATAAATACTAGGGGTCACGGGATACCCTCAAGCTTTGTCCTCTCCTTCCAATCCACATTTTAGTACAGCGAGAAGATCTCAGAAAACAGCTCTGCGGTCAGCCGATCCATTTTCTCACTGACATCAGTGATTACTACCAGCACCGCAGAGCCATTTGGGGCTAGCAAAACACCTTTGTCTCTGTCCAAAGTGGTTAGGATGAGCCAAGAGGACACCTGGTGTGTAACTTTAGACAGAAGGCTTCCTAATGCATTCACAGTAGGGATGTTTAAATAAGGCAGATGATATCAGTGTCTCCGGAGAAATAAAACTCGAGATAACAAAAGTTTTAGCATCCTGTGCCAAATTATCAGTGACCAATCACACACATGCATGCTTGCACTTGCACAAACACACACAGGGATAGACATAGCAATGTATAAGAGATCTCTCTCTCACACACACACATACACAACACACACACACACACACACACACACACAGAGCTCTATCATTCTCTTCCCATAGCAGTGTGTGGTCTTGTCATTCAGGCTTTGTTTCCACTGTGGCCTCTCATCTTTAAATAGCCTGCTATAATCTGTCCATTCAAGCACAGACACATCTAGTTTCAGACCAAATTTGATGCTGCACTATGCAGTTTGAAATCCACCGTTCAGGGCAGACTGGAAGATCTGAGCCCAAATAAGCTTCAGGGTTGTGTGCACAACGATGGAGGCTTAACAAAAGTGGAAAAGGAGCTCACTCCTGGAAAGTAATTCATATGTTTTAGTGTAGAAGCTAAATTTCCCAAAAGATTTACTGTAGTTTATCACAGAATGATACAGGAAACATGCCTGGCAGCTCTCAGCTTTGTGCTTCTCTGCACAGAACAAAATTATTTCAATTGATGATAATTGTTACTGATGATAATGATTTGACAGTAATCTGTTGGGGCTAAAAATCACGATGAGCTTGTTTATGGAAGAACACCTGAATTTGAAATTATGGTGTTGCAATTCAAGCATCAATTCCCAAAGTACTGACTAACAAAGAAGGAGTACAGAGGGGAAAAAAAGACAGGAATCTTTTTTGTGCAATAAAAAAATATATAGAAAGAAAGGAAAAAGATAAAAAGATGTCAGGGTGGGAACTGTCATAAACTGAACAGTGAATGAGATTCAAAGTCTTTTTCCCACCGGACAATAAAACATGAAAAAGTATGTGTTAGAAGGAAGGAGAAATCCTCTGTGGCTCCACTGTACTGTGCAGGAGAGTCAGATAGAGCTCCAGATGTTTCTCAAACATGCTTCAAGTTTCATTGTGATGCTTAGTGGGTCTTAGTGAAGTAGACCCAGGTTCTGTATTAAACCCAATCCAGCCTGGCTCATGTTCACACAGAGACAGATGGTTAGCATATGAGAGACAGATAGCAACAATTTTGATCTTAATTGCACAACTAATTGTACACACCACCCACTAAATTACTTGGTAGTTTTGATTTATTAAATAGCTACTACCAAGATGAAGAACATTGCTGCACTGCACCACCATCACTGTCTAGACTAATCCATAATGCTTTGGGCAACTTTGGAGTCTTTGAGTCCTCATTACTGCATATTTAAAAGCAATAATTACATGTTTTAGTGCTGTCTGTGTAAGCTTTTCAACTTAACTGCAGTTATTTATAGGTTATCTATAGGTATGAAACCTCATAAGAAGAAAATCTTATTTGCAGTATGACTGTGGTGTTTAGATACCTGTGCATTTAAGGAAAAACAGTTCCAGCAAATGCAAAGGGTATTGTAACACCTCTCTCATTTCAACACTTCCTCAATGTGAAAGTCATCGTCTGACATCATCTCTCTTTTCCCGTCTCTCCCTCTCCTCTTCCCCTTACTCGGCGGTCACAGTTTCTCCCTGTCTAAACATTTAGTCTCATTATGCCACAAAAGAGAAATTCACCTCTGATCACCGGGGTGAATCACTGAAGCACGGGAGAGGTTGTGACAGCAAAGGGACAGGAGTAAACAAAGAAAGACAATGTCATTAGACCTCGTTTGTTCCATTTCTTGGTGGGGGGAGATGTTACCTAATTGCTGTTTCTAATAAATAGTGAGTGTGTTTTATGTGTTTTATTGTGAATACAGACTTAGAAATGCTGGATTTAAAAATAAAAATCTAATTTTGCTTCCTCCACCACTTATATTATCTCACATGTAAATGTATCTCACACAAAGACAGAAGCTACGTTTGCTAATAATGATGAAGAGTTTAGAAAAAGCACTTTATACATCAGGACATTGGGAAATATGCCCAAAATTAAAAAGAATAATGACTTGAACAAAGCCAATAAATAAGAAGAAGCTAATTTAATTTAATTTACTTTAATTTCATTTCTTTCTCCTATATGTCAAATATTTGCTTAAAAGAACCTGACAGTTGGGTGGAAACAGTCCTATATGACTGCAAATATGACACTCAGTTGTTTAGGTGTCATATTTGCCTTCACTTATGCCATATTTTCTTGACTCAAAGCCAGACATGTTGGTTAATTTGCCACCAGCTGGAAACAGTTATGCCTCTGGCGTCTTTCATAAAGTGTGTGTTTTTTTTTAACTCTATTTAAATCACAAAAATCTTTAATCTGGCACATCATCACACAGAGTCATTATCTTCATCGTTTTCATGAGGAACAAATAAAAGACAAAGGTAAGGAGGAACAGAGCAGGGGGAAAACGTGCTCGATCCAGGTGCAGATGATTTATGCGTAACGACCATCTTTGTGTGTGATCTTATGTGATCAGTGTCAGGTATGACAGCTCTGTGTCCTAAAGGCATTTGGGGACATGTATGCTGCACGAGTGTTGCTTTAACTCAGTGGTTTGTGTGTGAGTGTGTGCGCAAATGAGTGCTATCTTTATGAATGATTCCACCTGATCAGTGTTAACTATGTAAGCTCTATATTCTAAAGGTGTGCGTGTTCTTATGTGTGTGTGTGTGTGTGTGTGTGTGTGTGTAGGAGGGAGAGAGCTGGGATTCCCTAAAGCATGTTCAGTAAAACCTCAACCGGCACGGATTCCCAGGCATCGCGTGCAGCAGGGTGGGACTCCCGAGTTAAACCACACCCCCGTGCGCACACACACACACACACACACACTCACTCACACATACAGTAGACAACAGCTCATAACAGAGGACAGTGTAACGGCTAGGTGCGGGGCTTAAACTGGTGTCGTGGGAGGGTTAATGGATTTCAACCATTTATTCACCTGTCATCCCCATTAAATCCATAGCTGGTTCTTCCGTGACCAAATGAGACCTCTTATCTCTATAACAGTCCTCATCTGGTTAACCTCAGCCCCGCTTTCTCTCTACTGTGTGTGTCAGTGGAAACGCATATCCCCTGTGTGCTCGCAGCACCACTCATGGAAACACAGAATGATACTTATCTCATGTAAATATGAAAGCAACAATCCGGTATATATCTGCCTTCGCAAAGAATGTCAACATGTTTGTGATTTTGTCACGGCTGTAACACCTTAAGACAAATGCGGTTTTGAAGTTAAAGAGCCGGTTTGGCTGATGAGTCTCACATGTCTTGGAGGTTTTGGTTGCAGTGTGGGTGGTCAGTCCACAACAGATCACAGCACTGACAAGGAAAACCAGTTAACTGTTTGTGTGTGTGTTGTAGTGGTGGCTGTGTGTTCGAAGAAGGGTGGAAGGGTGAGAGTGCAGCCTATTATGGTTCACTGTACCAAAACATGTCATTGCTGAGAAATGGTTGGTTCTCCACCTCCAAACTATTTTCAGTGAAAGGCTTTTCTTTTTGATCAGGGTATTGTACTGTAAGAATGCAGGATAAAGTTGGATTGTTATAATACCTGAAGCTGGTTTTTCAGTTTAGAGGGTATTAAAATCCCAGTTAAGAATAATTTTTTTTTTTTGGTAGCGATGGCCCTGTGCAGCTATATGGGTGGATTACTTGGCATCAATCCCTATAAGCTCAACGTTCACTGAGCCAGAGGAGCGATCAGCAACTTGTCATGCTTCTCGGGCCACTGACGATATTTTTTTCCACCCCTACACAGAAGAACTCAACATATACCAAATTAGACAAATGCACTGCTCGCAGGGCCGTCATTGGTCTTCACTTCAGGTTGTTAATCTCACCAAACATGGCAGCTGTTCTGGAAACAAGCCTTTAAATGTCAACATATTCCTTCTGTCATGTCTGAAATGCTGTGCTTCAGCGTTTTATTTTGGGATGGGTTGGTATGATGCCAGCCCTCTGGGAAACATTACGCCTGATCTCTGGTTTATAACACCTGAACAAGGCCTTTCCAACAGCTACATGGCATTTTTATTGATGCTGATTCAGTCCTGATGTCATCTGTCATCAGCTGTTAATGTACTTATTGAAACAGCTTGTCAGTTAATCATGTGAAAACCTCTAGAATAAAAGCCCTTTGGTTGGAAGTAGGACTGCTGATCAGCAAAATTCTGGTGACTCGATCCATATCATAATAAAGGGGTTATCATTGTGGATTAAAAATTGCTATGTAGCTGTCAAAGTTTTAAAAACAACAAAAAATGAACCACTACCATGAATCTTTGCATGTAAGCTATTAATTAAAAACTGATACAGTGTTTTTTAGATTCTGTACGGTATCACAAAACATAATTTCACTCACTCAGGTGTGTTGATATTTTCTTTCACTGCTCGCTGTAAGGCTACAAACCAGAGAGCTGCACACTTGCGACCTGACATTTGGTGCTCTTAGTGAATAACACAACTCCACAACCTGGACACGCTCCCTTATCTGCTGAACTCCTCAGTAACAGGCAGGGGAGATAAGAAGGTTCAACAGGACTGTCTCTGGACACATTTACCACCCGATGAAGACAGTTTCGCTCTGCACTTTGTGGCCAAACCAGACCTTCTCAGAATTCTTTAGTTTATCAGTTTGACTGATTAGTTAAACAGTTAGTGTCTGGAAATTAACACTATTAAGGAAAAATAAATGATGTCACTCAAAGCATGCAGTCTGCCTCATATTACTGTGTGCATACAAGTGTACAGTGCATGTGTGTTAATGTCTGCCCATGTGTGCAGCACTGATGTGTAAACCTGACGTCGTTGCAGCATGTGATGCACACCACCTGTGCAAACAGCACTACAAAGACTTCGCTGTTTTCATGGAATGGCCCTTTAATTAGCCTTTAATTGGGCCACAGCTCCCACAGTAAGACACCACCAGACAGCTGTGGAACAAACAGGAGCAGAGACAGAAGATTAACTGTATGAATGGCAGGAAAACAACTTCTTTCCTACATCAGCCAGTCAGTATTAAGTCATTTTCAGTGGTGTGATCAGCAGTAATGGACGATCTTTTAATAAAAGAGATATTAACATGAAGATAAATAAACTGACGCTGTTAGGTAAGGTGGCTATTGGTGCGTGCACACACACACACACACACACACACACACCTCTATACCCCAAAATACTTCATGATTTACAAACCGCATCTGAGAAGTTATGCAATGTTCAAACATGTGGCCAGTATTGAAAACAAACCATGGCACGCAACAGCAGCGAGCGAGGTCATTTTATACACTGGAGAGTCTTACTGCTCCGCTCTCCCTACTCTCACCCTCTCTCTCTCTCTCTCTCTCTCTCTCCCCCTCTCTCATTCCCAGAGGAACGCTTGTGCAGCTCACGGGGAAAGTGGTCAGACATTATTAGCTCAGCAACATGCCACTGAGTTTTTCCTGACATAAGCTGAGACCTTAAATAGACCTAACAGTGCAGCAAGGACACGCAATGTCTTCTACTTGAAGAGCCATTGATGAAAATAGGAGTGAGCCATAAGCAATTTGGAATGAATGAGAAAAGGGAAGAGAAGATGACAATGTAACACAAGTCAACAGCGCCAATCCTGATGATGAGGTGATGATCCAGGAGAAGTGAACTGAAGCATGAGCTTAATGGTTGATGAGAAACATGTGACTGACTCTTTGAGGTACGGTATGTGAAATTTGAATGTAATCACTACCATGCTGGAGTGGCAGGAAGCCAGACAGAGGGTTGTCTTGCCGACTCCATAACCACTCTAATACATCTCACCCTCAATAACCAGTGGTATTTCACACTGACAACACTTTCTCTCTTTGTCCCAGATCATTAAACATGCATAAATCTCCAAAACAGGCTAACTGTGGCATTGTTGATCAATACGAAGCCAAAATTCTGCCCATTCATGCACTAAACACTGTTTAAAAGCCACTTTGTGTGAGGGTGGGCAACCTGACACAAAGAGAAGTTTATAGTTAAAATGCATTTTTATGACTTGATTATACTAATCTTGGGAATCCACTATTATTATGCAATTCATATTTTTATTACATCTCGAATTTTTCAACTGAAACACCCAGAAGGTAACCTGAAGAAATTAGTTTTTGGTTCTAATTAGAAACATTGTAGAATTAGTAAAAAAAGGGTTGAAATAGAGTTTATCCAACTTTTTCGGCCTTATATAAATGTTTATCGACCTAGGTTGTATGTTATTGAATCACAATGGAAATGCTATAAAATTCTATAAAGTACAGTGAGAGACTGAAACAAACATGAACATATGCTACACATGTTGGAAGAGATCCAAAGAAGTAAGAGAAAGAAATCTGAAAGTCCTCCACTTGTTTTCCATATCCTGTCCTTTGTTTTTGGCAGATTCAAGCTGGATTTAAAGGGAAATTTAAGAACTTATTCAGCAGGTGATCTGACAAACTTTAGTTTTTTTTTAAAATACAAGTCAGGACTAATAAAATCATTAAAAGCATCATATATGGATCCATTGTTCTGTGTGTGTGTGTATTGCACGTGTGTGCATATGTAGACAGCATCCTGTGGAGAAGCAGAGGGAAACAGCCTTTGTGTTGGTGTGTGTTGACACGTCCTTCCTACCTCCTGCCTCCCCAACACTCCAACTGAAACGGACGTACAACAATAGAAAGCGCTGTCTTCCTTAGAATCCTGTTGAAGGTCTGTGCTTTGCAATACCGCTGAATCTGTTTCACTGTATCAAAACACAATGCAAACACTTTTGGGTAACCCTAAGCAACCGGATGAAATTAACACATTTGGAGCATGGCAAGTGGTGCCAATGAATTTTTGATTTACACCACATTGCTTTACAACATCCAGTCTGTGAGGCCGCAGCACAGAAATGATTTTACTCTGGAACCAAATTCATGTCATGTGAATGTCATATGTATTGTCCTCTACAGTCCAGGGAGAGAATCTACAAAATACCCAACTTTACGAACAGGTCTGGTCACCAGATCCACTCAGTGTCATGCAGGGCATATAACACAAGAATCCTCTTTGGAAAAGAGGATTGGGTATCAAACATTTTCTAGCAAACCCCATGACAAGAGAAAAATGCCCCTACATACATATGGAACGACACACCATTAAATTCACATTCATCCACATTCCAACTGGATGCAACAGCTGTGTGAAGAATGAATTGTTACGTGTAGTACTAGCATGAGGGATGGAGAGATGGAAGCGAAGATACACATATGGAGGGTTTGGCACGAGTTGCTAGTAATGTATTGCTTCCACAGGATGCCCTGCACGCTCAAAACAACCCATAATTGGCCTTGATCACGCTCAGCCATTGAAACGTACAGTAAAAGTGACAGGCAGCGAAGAGAAGGGGGGAGGGAAGGGAGGGAGAGATGCTAAGGCATTGTGACAGAGTGATTTTGCAGAAGAGGATGAACTGTAAATATTGACCCTGGAGAAGAGGGCAATATTTGTGTGCAGCCTGTACCAGCAGGGAGACGATATCACACACTCACACACACACACACACACAGTTCAAGCTCTTCACTGGTCTGGAAAATGAAGTAGCTATGAATCTTACTGAGACGAGATAAACATCATGGTTTTGGAATCGCCACAGTGGTCTAGTTTAGATTTTAAAATTCTCCTAAAATGTTACCGTATGAACCCTTCAACCACACACACATATCACTTTATATTCGCTGCCATGAAGTCTGATGGAAAAGAAGCAATCCGGTATTTGTCTTCAGTGTCCTTGTTAATCCTTGTGGAGTAAAACTTTTTACCTTCTTCCATTTATCTTCAAGCTTATTTCTTGTTTATTTGGTGTCCTTATTGCTTTTGTTATCAGTTTGTTTTTGTACTTTGTCAGTAGGACATCATCATGTGCTGGAAGGGTCTGAGGGACAGCTTCATTAGACCTTTGTCATGTAGCTATGTGTGAAATGTCTGCGGTGGAAACCATGACAGGCCTGTAACTTTCTCTTCCTCTTTAAGTTTTCAGTATCTATGAACTGGCAGATTGTCTTTTTCCTCATCATATACACAGTCCACAGAAGTAAATAATTTATAAACTCTACTTCTGGATAAATGAGTGAAGAGTTATTATGAAGATTTATCACTCTCCAGAAGCTCACCTCCAAAACTCCCAAACTCCACAGCCTCCAATCAGATGGCTTCTTGACCCTTTGCACCCCATGACTTATCCTCATGTCAGATCAGGCCTTCATCTCGGCTATCCTTCAGCTCTGGAATGCACTTCCACACCATCTACGAACACTATGAAGACCTTCTTGCTTAAGAAGCACTTTCTGCTATTCACACTGGCCCTTTCTTCTTAGTCCTGTTGTGCCGTTACATGCGTTTATAATTGTAGCTGTGTGTTACGTACTGTGCACTTTGCTTTTGTGATTATCATTAACAATACGTTAGCGGCAAGTGCTACCTTTAAAGCAATGAGCTATTGTTACTTTTTCATTTGCCAACACACTCACAGCTGCCAAGGATTTAACAAGCAATAAGCTACTTTTCACATAGTCTCACCTCATTATACAGCACTGTTTGCTGAGAAGGAGTGAAATTCTGGGCATATCCATGTTTTTACTGATGTGAAAATATATTAAATCATCAGTTTGTTTATATCCAGAATTGAAAAAACAAATCCCTAGTTTCATATTGTAGTCAGGCTGCTTTGTCTGTCACCAATTTAATTTTCACTGACATGAGAGCATATTATAGCACGCCAATAACATGTGGCTACAATTAGAGATATTTACAGTGCAAATCAGATATTGCTGCCGCTTCTTTTTCGCACTCAACAAAATAGTCACAATCGGTAGTGAAGCAACGTGCAATCTGTGTAATGGAATATACGTTTTTCACACCGGCCAGCTTTGTTTCTATATTTACACTTTCCCTGGTGTTACACTTGTACGTGGAGCCTCAGAGTGCGGGACAGAGCTTAAAAGTGTGTATCTTATGGCAAAAGCGTGAGAGTTTGCAACCCGGTTCATAACAAAGATCACAATTGTCATGACACAGACTCGTTCACCCCTTCTTCTCTCTTCTCTCTCTGCCCTTGTCCTGGTGTGCCCTCCCCCTCTCCCTCCCTCCATCATACGGCTGTCCCTGTTGAGCGACCCATGCATGGATACAATGTGCTCCTCTGTGCACTTTGAGGGCTAGCATTACTGTTCACACGCAATCTGCACCGAACACCGAAATGTTTCTCTGTCTTTCATTTTTTTCCCCTGTTCCATCTCTTATCCCTTCTTCATTATTCTTACCCTTTTTTTAAAGACAGAGCTGGGTGGGTGGGTGGGGCCGGTGGGGTAGTGGAGGGTGCGGGTGGGGGGGTGGAGGGTGCGGGTGGGGGGGTGGCTCCAGTAATATTTAAACTTTTCCATGGACAAGTTGTAGAGTAGATTCCTATTTTTCCTTAAGGATTACTGAATTGCCTTCATGTATGGCGCTTGTAATTACAGTCATCCTGTAATTATTATTTTCTTGAAGGTACTGAATGTCACTAACGTTTTTGCTCATTTGTCCTGAAAGCTTGGTTCACAAAATATGCAGTATGCGCAGTGACAAAGAAAAGTAAGAGCTTACATCTTTCTTTGATTACACAGTACAGGTTTACAGCCTCTCTTGCTCACCAAAAACAATGAGCACAAACAGTCACTGGTCTCACCACAATCACATTATGGAAACTAACCTGATGTTCCTCTTCTAATTATTTCAAATGCACCAGAAACATAAAACACATTACGCCAGCTCTGTATTTAGGAAAAGTTGAATCTTTAATGAACTTTATGCAGCTTTAATCACCATTACTGTATACTAACAATTTACAACAAAACAAAAAGTACGTTCATTTATAGAAAAACGTTGAAACTGGGTTTCCTGAATGGCTAGTAAGTTAGAGGAGGAAATATATCATGCAATGCCAGTTTTCCAACGTAACCAAACCAACAATTTCAACTTTAAAATTTGCTCTTAACTAATTTAATTCAAGTGTTAAGTTTTTCATACTAAGAAGAAATTTAATATATGTCATTGAACAGTACACTCCAAGTCCTTCCTATCTCCCGTCTCTCTCTCTCTCCAATTGTTTCCATGTGGTCGGCCTCAGGAATCTCTCCTGCATATTCAGAGCATGCCACTGGCCCAGTAGGAATATGATACCTGACGTTCTTTCTCCATCTCTCCCCTGTTTTCTGCTCGGAGTTTCAGTGAGGAAAATATTTCCGTCCTGTCTCTTTTCGTGTCTGTTCTGTCCTGACACACTATCTGTTACCCTGTGTGATCTGGCCTTCAGTGTTGTTCCGTCACGCCTTTGTTAAAATGCTCCATATAGACTACAGAGAAACTGTCTGTACAGTATGGAGTAAATCCAAAGGTATTCATGTGACAGCATGTGCATATGCATCAAATACTTTAAGGCATATGTGTGTGGCAGCTTTCTAGTGTCATTCAGTGATAGTGTAGCGTAGGAGACGAATGAACTCATTTCTGCCAGGTTGCTCTCTCTCTCTCTCTCTCTCTCTCTCTCTCTCTCTCCTCCACCCCCCCCTCGCCCTGATGTTTGCTCCCTCCATTTCTGTTTCATTCACTCACTCTCTCTCTCACTCTCTCTCAGCTCGCTTCGACAGATCGTTTTCATAACCACTTTTCTGAGGTCACAGCCTCGTCTGCAGTAGTCACGCAACCTCCTCGCCTGCTCAGTCAGCTTTACATGTACGCACTCACAGTATATGCACACACACACACTACTACAGCAATACTACACTACACTACACTACACAAAAAGCCTGTCTTAAAGAGACAGCGTGCGGCGCTCCCCCCAGCAGCCACAACATGCTACGGACTCCGCTTTTAAAGGGTCAGCATGTCTATTTTTGGCTCTCTGTGCACAAAGCATTCCTCCACTGTCGGCAACACACATGCAACCTGTGGCTGCACATTTGAAATGCAACACAGGCCAGAACTCATTTTCAGACTAATCACTTTTGAAAAATGTATATTTGCTGTAGGATGCTGAGGTTAATTTGAATTAATTACAGTGGTGTTCTGGTTAGATTCTGCTTCAGGAAAACCATGTCTCTATGTGGTTGGTTCATACTTAGGAAGTAATTGCTTTGCCTTTACCTCATAAACCACATTTAACTTAATGATGCCACTTAGGTGAGAGTCAACTCCAAAGCAATGCAAGCAAAGATCAATAAAGGGAGAGCCAAATGGTTTCTCTTTATGATATCTGAAGGTCTTTATAGATGTGGGACTTTGCTTCTCTCTCTCTCTCTCTGTGTGTGTGTGTGTGTGTGTGTGTGTGTGTGTGCGTGTGTGTGTGATGGGGTGCTGGCCATGTGGAGCCTGGTGATTTCTCTCAGCATCCAGAAGACAGAGCTTCACGTTGTCCTGTCCTCTTACTTCTGTCTCATTGCCTCTCCCGACACCTCTCTATCCTCTCATCACCTTTCTACCACCACAATGGCCCAAGGAGGAACATAAAGTAACTAGGAATGACAGGGAACCAGAGGAAAAGACAGCGGGCAGAGAGAAACTGAGTGCCAGTGGCTTGAACAGGTTTAGCAAGAGGGGGAAACAATGGGATCATTCACAGTGCTGGCCTTCTGAAATATTTGCAAATTCCTACGAAGGAACAGTCTGTTGGAAGTCTCTTATATATGAAGGATCAGTCAGAGACCTGATAAAGTGACAATGATGTTGAAAAGATATGCAAAAAGAAAACCCACATCCTCTCATCCTTTTTTGTACCTTCAACGTATTTCTGGTTTCAGTTGAATAGATACTCATTAAGATGAGTCATTAGGTTGTGTTTTCTGTGTTCAGTTTCATTTTTCTCCAGCTCAGTCAAGCAGTAAAAGCTATGTCTTTATCTCAGCTGTATTTACTATCTTTCATTACATCGGGGCTTCCTGTCATTTGCAGCCTGCCTTACTCATCACTGGAACATATGTTGGGTGATTAGCGGGATACAAATGTGCAGTCGTAGACTTTAGAATATATTATTCTTCTGCTAATTATCTGTTAGGACCCGCCCTCCTCAGTTATTGCTGCTAAGCCTGTTGAGCCTTCTGTTCTCACTTGGCACAAGCAATTAACAATGAAAAATTCAGTCATGTTAAAAACAATGGGTAATTGATTCAGACAGAAGTAGACAAAGGAGACTTTGTATCCAGTGACCATCCAATTTTGCCTGCTGAAGTGACATTTTATCAGCTGTGCAGCTGGCAAGCTAATTAAGATAAAGGCAGCTTCATGAGTTTGTAATGTTTCCAGACTAGTTTTCTAACAATATATAAATTTCAACATATATATACTAGATTTCAAAATATATATATTTCAATATACAAATTTCTTTATTGTTTGTTTTTACAAACAGGGTGTTTTGTGAATGTAATGCTATCTTGAGTTTAACCTGCCCAAACATAGGCAGGACAGAGCTACAAACAAGAGCCAGTACACTTAGCACCCAGGTTCAGATCCCATACAGTTCCATATAATGAGGACATGCTGCATAGTAGGTTAGGTGTGCATGTCGTTTTTTATTTTGTTTTGTTTTGTTTCTGTTTTTTTGTTTTAATCTGTTCCCACAAATAATGTAGAATAATCGGAAAATCCTTGAAAGTAATGCCAGGGAAAGTTATTATTATAGGAGCTGGACATGCTAATTGGCTAAGCAGTGTTCATTTGTTGCATATGAACATATGCCAAAACAGTGTAAATGCATGCATGTACTGTACTGTAAGTATGAACACACACAGACCTTGTTGTTTTCAAATATCATTACCTGCGCTCTAGTTGTATAATGAAAGTTGACATTTTGACACTTACTCTACACAAAGTGGACAATAATTCTTTACAAGCTGGAAGGAGATTTTCCAGCTCATCAAATCTCAGTTTGTGTTTTTTGTCATGACATCACCAGCAGGGGAGGGGAGGCCACAAAATAGCCTCAATAAGGCCTGGAAATTGACTGAGAATTTGGCCAGGAGAGGTTGCATGAGAAGGAGAAGGACTTGAAGTAGCAGGGAGGTGAGGCTTGCCAAGAGAAAGGGCTCAGGCCTGAAGGTTTTTGGCAGGTGTTTTGACTCTGCTATCCATCCAGCTGCTGACTGAAAACATGGGAGGTGTTACAAGAGAATCTATTAGCTGTTCAGACAGGCTGTAATCTCTGTAATCTTTTGTTTTCTTGCTAATTTCTAGACCCCTGCAAATGTTGAAAAACACTTGTCTAACTAGATAAACAGAGTCGAGCATATGCAATCTTTCAACAAAACAACCAAGAACATTTTTCTGGAAAATCTGAATCATACTCAATGGTCTACCACAACAACATCAGCCTCATCAGTGATCATATGGGTCTCCCAGTGAGGTCAAGTCTGAGAGTTTTCTACATGAATTGACCCATCTGACATTTTAACGAAGATGCCAGTCCAAGAATGGATGAATGGAGAAATGGTATCGTGATGGCCCAATAAATTATGCAATAGGGTTTCTCGCGTTCAATTCCTGCCTTTTGCAACCCCCACCTACCTTCATACATCATCGCACTGTGTTGAAATCATTCATGGTATTAACTCATAGCGTGACATGTTGCCCTCATTGCAAGAGTCTACTTGCTTAGTAGCTGCTATGCTTATTTACAAAGGCATTTAATGAAATGTCATTGCTCCTCTTTCATGGTGAAAGTCGTGGTTGAGGGAAAGCAAGAGTGGGAGCAGGATGACAACGGTAAGGGAAGGGAAAAAACAAAAGCAGCCTCAGTCACTAAGATAAAAAAAAACAACAATGAAAAGTGAGAGAGAGAGAGAGAGAGAGAGAGAGAGAGAGTGGGTGGCAGTAAGGTTGAAGTTGTCCAGGCCTTCAGGCTAAGAGGTGGTGGCACCACAAGAGAGGAAGGATTAAAAGGAAGGTTAACAAGCTCAGAGATGGCAAAACAAATTCCAAAAAGTATGCAGCTGCCTTGACATCTGAACACAATGACAAAGTAATTGATTGAGAAAAAACAAACATGTATTATCAAAGAAGAGCCCAAATAATCAAGAAGGAAATAAAATAAACTATGGGTAAAGTTTGGATTTATTATAGGAACATTGTAATTGGTAACATAGCTGATTTATGTCAGGTTAATTCGAAAGACATTAGTTAAGCATTCTTGTGTTTAAACTTTATTTTACCAGGTTTCCCAATAAAGGAGACTGCCCCGCTGAGTTAGGGACTGCATTTTTTTGTAGTTCTCTCTTGTTTTCCATAAAAAGCCACAGATAACTCTTTTGTTTGAGCCAGATGACAGTCAAAAGATTCAAATATGAACAGATGGTATGGATGATCTGTTAGCTTTAAAAGAGATCTACCCGCACATCAGCTCAAGCGAGGGGCATTGACAGGACAATCGGTATTTGTTGCTTCTGTGTGTGTGTGTGCCTGAGAGAGTGTATTTATAAAACTATCACCACATTATCATGCCTGAGACATGTGAGCGGGTGCGGCATCTTCATCCTTAACTCGTTTAGGACATATTGAGGTCATTTTCCCCGGGTTTACACAACATTGCGTGAGAAGGGAAGGGTATCCGGTGGATCCAATTGCCCTCTGTGAGGGCGGCAGTGCCTCCATGAATGTGGCCTTTGAGTGGCGAGAGGCCAGTAGACATGCAGACAGCCTGTACTTACTGTATCTGGGAAATAGGCCTGATGCGACTTCAAACAGCCACAATGATGTTATTATGGTCCCGTCCCCCCTCCTCCCCAAGTCGCTCTCTCTCTGTCTCTCTTTCCTTTCTGAGAACTTTTTGCTCATGAGTCACAAAGAAGGAGTCTCCAGCGATCTGTTGTTTACCCTCACATTACTCATGGCAGGACTTGGACGAATCAATTTCAGTTTAAAAGAGATGTTTTTCGTTATCACCCCCTCTAAGGGAGACTGAAGTTGAATTATCCGAAAGCAACAATTATCTCCATTTACCCTGTTGAAAAATGAAGCTTTGGAAGTGCGTCCGCAACATTTATTTTATTGAGAAGAAAAGATGGCAAAAACAATGGACAATAGAGAGCAACTGTGGGTTTTTTGAGGAGTGAAAACAAGAAATTATCCTTGTATTTAAAGGTAAAGAGGATAGTTTTGTAAAGTGTAATGGAAATGCAGAAGGTCAAAAAAAAGTCAAAAATAAACCAACATGGTGATAAGCAATGGACTATTATTACTGTGGAGGGACAAACTAACTTTACTCTTAACCTTGGGGACACAAGCATTTAAACTTTCTCATTTTGAACTGGGTTATC
Source organism: Scatophagus argus (assembly GCF_020382885.2). Lineage (NCBI taxonomy): Eukaryota > Metazoa > Chordata > Actinopteri > Scatophagidae > Scatophagus > Scatophagus argus. The sequence continues at coordinate 14,379,581 of NC_058510.1, read as the reverse complement.
CACATCTTTAAGCCAAGATTTGTTGTTTTCCCTTAGAAAATCAAACGAAACCTCCCCGAGAACATTTGACAGGCAGTAATACGCAAGAGGTAACAGAGTTCATCATCCCCAGCAAAGCCAAAGTTTTTACAGTGTGGTGGTGCAGCACAGTAAAAATACATGAGAAAACAGCTTGTTTGAACTTATATCAGACAGATATCGAAGTCCTGGTTTCACAAAATGATGCAGGTGGCAGCCACGGACGACGAGTGGATGTGGCTCAGTTTTGATTTTGGTGCTATATTTACACAGGCTTTCAACATCGGTGCAGACTGTCACATCAACAACTTTTCAGTGTCAGGATGTTTGCTGGGCCAGGCTAACTCTTGACAGTGAGAAACTGGGTTAGACTTCAGAATGACAATATCATCACATTTAATTTGTCGCATAATCCTGGGATTTTTTTGAACAACACTTTCTTTGTCTAAGGAGTTTTAGTTTATGCAAAGAGAATAGGAGGTTACATTTTTCCTGTCCCACATTAACACTGTCAAACTATTTCAAAACACGTGAAAGTGCATTTAGAACATGAATAATCTCATTCCATACGGTGATTTTTGCTTAATTTCAGGAAATGAAAGAAAGGAAAAGAAAAGATTTATACAAACCAGTGGCATGCTAAATGACTTTGCTAAATCTTGTTTTGGATTTTGTGGTAAGTTGCAGTTTAAGAGCTTAAGATGTGAAAGCTTTACATTCTGGGCTGTACAGCTGATATATAAACATGGTGAGACTCCACTCAGCTCCTTTAATCTCTCTGTTCTCAAGCTAATTGTTATCCCACACTCTGAAAAGGCCTTTGCTGTGATAATGTGCACACACAGCTGGGGTAAGCTTTGAGGTCCATTATAGGTCGAGAAATGCTGGTTTGGTGATCAAATATGACTGAAAAATTATGGGAGTGGTGCATAAAAAATAAACATAGGTGGGAGCCACTTTCAGCTCTATATTTGACAGATGACACCGTATGAAAGCGAGGATTAGACTGTCAGTGCCCTGACTGGATAAATGTGAGCGTGCATGAGTATGTGTGTGTGTGTGTGTGTGTGTGTGTGTGTATGCATATTTAAAACATTTGCAATTTGCTGATGAAAACAAACCCTGGCACATTAGCATGGAGAATTTCCCAGCTCCGCACGCAAACTTAGAGCAGGGGAGGGCCCCGATGTGTGCATGAGCGCCTGTGTGTGTTGCTTTGGGTGAAGCCGGCAGCTGTTTAAATTCAGTCTAACAGTGCTCTCTCTGCAACATGCCAATTTAAACACAATCCTGAGGGACAGAAACAGAGTCAGACTTTTCTCTACCACCTCTTTCTGTCATTTTCTCTCTTTCTCTACTTTTCTTTCTCTCTCCGTGCTCCTCCTCCCTTTGCCTATTGTTGCAAATATCCGCTATGAGTTGACTTTAAATCTGAATCCGACAAACACCATAATATCTATCCCTCTAGCCTGTGTTGTACACAGAGCTGACTTATCTCGCTACATTAGCCACAATGAGCTCCTGTACCTGATGAGATGATCTGACTTGATCCCTTTGCTCTCTGTCATGTACCATATTTAAGAGGTTGGGCCATTGTGCCTGATGAATAAGTCATTAGATCAGCGCAGAGCTCGTCCCTGAAAGGTCCAGAGGGCTGGCGCCTGTGGCTCTGTTTTTAATAAGGTCACAAACACAAAGGAACCTCCGTGACACACAACAGACCTGCCATAATAGATTTAAACTCTTGGACATGTAATTGAAATGCTTAAAAATATTTGAAAATCTGACACACTTTGTTGAAGTTGGAGTTGAAATGACATTTGATGTAAATACTGAAAGTACTAAAAGTTGAAGTTCTGAAAAAAGTGTGTTTCATGACAACCGAATTATAATGTGCAAACTGAAAGACGATGTCGGTTGAAGTGTAAGCACTGAAAGCAAATCTAAGGTTTAAAAGTGTCAGCAATGAAAGGAGCTAAAATGTCAGTATGGCCACACCAGTTTAAAAGAACAGCCTTTAAAAGAGTGCGTGTGTGAGAGAGATTCAATTAGGGCTGCAGCAGGCAAGAGATTTTCATTTTATTTGATCAAATTAGGTTACCTCTGGAGTAATAACCACAATGACTACAAAAGACTACAGTGCATTAAGTGTGCCTATTTTAGAAACAGTACTCCTATATTTGCTTTTAATAAAAGGAACGTGACAGTAGATTAGTATAAAGCTTGGTAATGGAATAGTTATCACATTTCCCGTTTCCAAGATGTGCAATTTCACCACAAGTGCTCTCAACCCATGGAGAGACAAAACAGCCACAACTCATCTCAGGAAAGGACTGCAAACATCACTTTTAAAAATAGCATTCTCTCCTCTATTATTCACTCACTACCTCTTTTACTCATATTTCTTCCTTTCTTATTTTGTGGTTGAAACTACAGTTTGAGCCACTGAGAAAGCCTCAGAGTTTTTACAGTGAACTCCCCCAACGGGCCTGGTGCTGGTGATGTTAGTGAAATTCTCCAGTGGGGGCCAGTGATCCAGCAGCAAACACTCGCACACACACGCACACTCACACACAGACACACACACACTCACACATAGACACGCACACACACACACACACACACACACACAAACACACACAAATGCACACATACACGTCGCAAATAAATCCCAGTGAGCATTAGGGCCCCATTGCGGCTCTGTTTACTGTTGAACACTTAAGATATACCTTCCTTTTTTCTGGCTAACAAATAACGCCTGGGGGGCTGAAAGGCTGAGCCATGCATAAGTCACGCAACTGCCTCCCTCTCTCTCTTTCTCTTTCTCTTTCTTTCTCACTCCTTCTCTCTGTCAATCCACACACACACACACACACACACACACATGCACACTTTCACCATCCTGACTCACTTGATACCTGGCTGCCTGGGTGAGACATTTGTCCCTGCAGAGCTGTTCCACTTCAACGAAATGCCTGGACAATGTCAAGTCAGAGACCATCCTGCTGCTGTTAACTGATGTTTGGTTCCACTTTGTCTTTCTTTGCCGTGCCCAAGTAAAAGTGTATGCATGTGTGTTAAGGAAGGATCATCTTTACCGACTCTTCCTCTTGCTGTACCCTCTGCTTGAGTCTCTCTCCATCCTAAAAATATTTTGTCAGGCTCGCTCATTCGATAATAATCACCGGCAGAGAGCAGGGGTTCACTCAGAGTTCAGACTGCTCTGGGTGCTCGCAGTGCAGCACAGTCCTGCCAACCAATAAATAAATCTTGTCATTTAAAGACCCTCTTGCATCGCATTCTCTATAGTCCTCTTTAATTAGTATGGCCCTGTCTCACTGAAATACATGTTTTAACAATATATTTTGCATCTGTATCAGTTAAATTTCTATGGTGAAATTTCAACATGCTCCGACTGAGATTGAAAAAAAAGGAACTTCCCCCCCAGAGCTTCTCCAAATAACCCTAACTTTATATGACATGATCTGAGGAACTATTTTTACTCGGATGAGTTACATGTTCATGTTTTCCCATATCAAATTCTGATGAAAGAGGACCTCATCTGGCGGACGGTAGTTAGCGTATTGAGCTGTATCGGGTCAGATGCCACCTTTGGTTAGTGATCTTTCCAACCACATGGAAACATATCGATTTACATTAGGAAACAACAGCAGGGACTGAGCCTAACCACTGTTGCACACTGAAGCATGCTTCAATTAAGATAAATGGAGGTGACAGACAAAGCAAATGGTCTGATGTACAGTACGCCAAGGCAGCCAGCATGCAGACACAACCTGATGACATGTAGTACACGAGTCATGATGCCACGCGAGTAGCCATCTTCGGAAAACAAACACAATTGTGATTTTTATCAGTAATGTCATTTATAAAAGCATCAGCTGCTTTGCAGTGATTCCAAAACTTGACAAAGAATGTATGCGTCCAAAAAACATAATTTGTTAAGAATCATGATGCATTCAGATGAGGCTACAAACTATGTGTCATGAACAGAAAAGGATATGCCTGACAACAGAGTGAAGAGACAAACCTACATAATGTTGATGTAGTTATTTTCAATTTAGGCATCACTTTCTTTCAATGTCTCCCAATACTTTGCTGGGTAATGGTTTGAGATGTTGGTTCGCATTGTGTCAGAGCAGCGTCACAGAGTCCATTCATCATCCGCTGTGAACACCCTCTCCGTTCGCTCAGTTTGGCCATCAACAGATCGCATTACTGACACCAGGGAGCTTTTTATGCGGGTGGCCATGTTAAATTGCTTGCATTGTAGCTAATAGGCCTTGGGTGTTCATTTAGACAAAAAACTGATGGTCATTTGTGCCAGGATGACAGCCAAAATTTTGTACGGGGGAGGGGGGCGTTGAACCTTTGTCACGTCATCGATCAGTTCTTTGTGTTTTGTCTGTAAGGCGTGTAAACAGGACAACAGATGGACACAGACAAGCTTGACAATAAAAAAGCCTGATAGTTGGATCTTACTACTGATTTGGTTAATTCTAATGTACAATGCAAAAATGAAACCAAGCCCATGCTTAGGTTTATTCATCTGCATTCCAGTATTGTTGAAAAATGGATTCTGTTTTCTTAAATTCAGTGATCCCACAATAAACAGTGGCAAAACTTTTACTATACTCGGGAAGCTGTTTCTGTGCTAAAATGCCCGCATGTCACAACAAATAAAAAAAATGACTGTTCCAAGGCTTAATGAGTTATCAAATGGGCTTTCAACATGTGGCTTTGGGCAGTACTGAATCTGCAAGCCATATTGCATGTTTGCATGGAGATCAACAGAGTCTATTTGTTTGTTGTGTGGGGGGATAGATATAAATTGGCAATGTGAAATTAGTTAATCTAAGCCAAAAGGCGTGTAGCTGCTAGAGTAGCGTGCCTATAAAAATAGCAGAGCTACACTGCAAACCAATGCCAGAACAAATGTTTGCTGTCAGAAATATTTCTGCCAATAACATTACCATACCAGCATTACCATTACAGTTTGCACACCCTGTGAATTTAAAATATGCTTGACTTCAGAGTAGAGTAGTAGGTTTTTAATCAAATACCATGATATTACAAACTTTGTAAAACAACAGCAGGGATTTGTCAGAGTGTTTGTATGATTAGTGCTTCCATAATATAATCATCAATTTAAACTCCAGGGGCTTCAGTGCGCTTGTTGCTTCTGTTCTTGTCCCTCTGTGGGCTCAGGCAGAGCAGAGCGCTAGGCGGTAGCTGTGGCAGTAATTACACAAGACAGCTTCCAACAATAGTGTTGGGCCAACAAAGGCTTCTGCTCCCCCTGCATGAGTCCTGCCTGTCTATTCACACTCACTCAAACTCAAACACACACTCTACCCGTCTGTTCACACACACACACACACACACACTCGCAGAGAAACACACCTCCCATTGCTGCGTTGCCGCCACTAGCTGTTACAGTTAGCGTCTAACAGGGCCCCCCTCGGCACTGATTTGAGTAATTCACTTATGGCCTTTTGTGATCCCAGGGGGCTCTGTTGGCCCCCCAGGCCAAAAGAGTCCAACTCCACTCAAGCGAGTTCAGTGTCTGTGGCACGAGAGGCCAGGCAGAGACAAAGCCAGTGTCATGCCTTTGATTCAAGCAACTAATGAGTTAGTTGTGAGGATCCTAAATGCATAAGGCGGCTTCTCTATTCATGGTTATCGACACATACAAGGGATTAGCATGGCTGGCCTGTCGCAGTAGTTAACAACTATTGTGTGGCTGATTGCTGTAGTGGGGGCAAACATACAAGCAAGAGGGTGAGAGAGTGAGCCGACATGCAACTAATGTGCAATTTAGCATGGAACCATTTGGCGGGTAACAACTAAATCTTAGTCACAACAATGCAAACATAACAGAAATTTAATTGCACAGATACAAGCAACTAGAATCAGTGTAATTTTTTTACAGCATGTGTGGACAATGCAGTAAAAATGGTTTCATGCTACCTGAAAGAGCTGTTATCCCATCTTAAATAATTTTATTAGTGTGACCTTGACAAAGATCTAAATGGTGTTTCAAAGGTCATAAAGAATGACGAAAAATTATGACTTTTTTTCGCCCATTTTAGTGTTGTTATTTTTTATATTAATGTTGGGTTATTTGCTATTTTAAGCAGTGATTTTGACCCAGTGCTCAAATTTTTTTAAAAATGACACAAACACTGGGTCAAAACAACCCGTCTTCTTGGGTTTGATTGGTCAGTTCTCTAAGATGGTCAATTTTTGATCAAATTTTTCTGTAAATAAAAAACTAATAATATCATTAAAAGTATCCACGTAAATGTAGTGTCTAAGCCTATTCCTGTTTAACCCAATTCAAAATAAATGAATGGGGGTTTTGCATGCCAAAATAAAGGGGAGGGATGATAAGACCCTGAGCACTGGCATTAGGTTAGTCATAACAATGAGAACACATTAACATTTACACTGGAAATGTATTAAGCAGCCATACATCTACTTTTGTATATAGAACTTGTAGCACAGACATCGCATGTGGAGGAAAGAGGAAGGAAAAAAGCCTGAGCACTGGCATTTAGCCTGATCACGCACTCTTCATGAAGCACATGGAGATGAGAGGTGATTTTCTTTCACAGAGGTCAGTGAAACAAACAGAAGGGCAGAACCCCATAGGGAGGAAGAAAAGAGGAGGAGGAGGAAGGGGGGGGGAAAGAAATGTTTATCATGCTTAAAGAAAAAGAAAAAGAAAAAAAGGAGATGAAAGACAAATGTTCAATAAAAGAAATCGAATGAGGTGGGCGAGAATCTGTACCCCAATTTGAAGATAATTATGGCAAATAAGAGTGAATTTTCTCTGCTTTAGCAGCACACATGCACACACAGATTGGGATGTTGTGATCCATTATCTCCCTGGATGCTCTTAATCAATACACAACATCATATAAGGGTTTAGCGATGTCTATTGGTAAGAGACGCTACATGCAATGATGTCATCAATCATCAAAAGAAATCATGGCAAGAGTGCTGGTTACTTGAAACAAAAGTTCAAACTGCCACTTCTGTTCGCTTGCAGAACAATATGTCATTCACAGCGCCACCTTTTTGTACTTGTAATGTAATTGTCTTGTAATGTAATGGCCCAAGGTGAAGTGGAGATGTCGTGCCTCCAACACCAGACTAGCGCTGGCCTTTCTGCTTGTATGTCTTCAGGCTTGTTGTGACATAAGAGATTTAACTGATATGATGGACTGATGGATTGAAGTCCTTGCATCCTTTGGGCTTTGATGCGTTGTGTGCCACAGGACTAAAATGTGCAATCGCACGGCGCAAGTAAGCCATCAAGAAATCAGCATGTAAGCACTGATTCACAGCTCATCAAGTTGATACTAATTACCCAAGAAGTTTAACTGATTCCTAGTGATTCCTATCTCCTAGTGCCTCTAACACAGCGATTGAGTCAAACAACAGCGCTGAAAGAAAAGGTCAAAGGGTTTCACCTTCAGTGAGTTTGAGTGTTCACTTCAAAAAAGGTATGAACAGATGTTACAAATGGGTAAACCCACCAACCATGCGGGGATAGGCCTCAGGCCAACATAACACTGAGTAGGTATACATATTGTCAGTGGGTAAAGAAGAACGAAAAGAACAATTTCCCATTTTGGGAAATAAATGTATTTGGTTTGTTGTTGAGTTACATAAGAAGACTGATACCAGACAGTTAGCTTAGCATAGCTTAGTTTAGCTTGGCTTAGTTTAGCTATTTCCAAAGGTAGCAAAATCCACTGACTAGCACCTAAAAATTGAATAGTAAATTCATATTTGTACATAGATGAACAGCAACAAAAAATGTATTTCTGAAAATGTCAAATTATTGCTCTGTGGTGCAAACAAAAGATAACTGAACCATGAGTTTAGGATAAGACTGTGCAGAGATCTGTTCTGGAACTAAAAATTGCAAGACTTATTAATGTGCACAAGTGCAAGTTGCAGTGAATGATTCACTGGAAATTGCGAGAGTGAGGACATTTCATTTGAAAAACTAAAAACAACAGTGAAATGACCGTATCTTGACCTTTCTGTTGCTAAACCTTTTCACTTCATTTATAGTCCATGCAGCTTGCTGATTTGTCTTGGCCTCTGCCCTACCATCTTGTCTGCCTTTGGCTTGCAGGGTATAGGGAAGGAAAAAGTATGGGGTCACTGAGAGTTTAGTAAACACAAAGTCTGTCTATAATGTGACCTGATACACATTTTCACCCCTGAGCAAAGACTCCATTGAGAAACTGCTATCTTGCTGCAGCACTTCCTCTCTCTGGGAAATTAAATGGTCCACATTTGTACTGACTCGATTCGATACAGAGTTAACATGAGAAGCATTAACCCAAACAGTTGGGGAGAGGGAGTTTTCATCTTTGTAATTCTCTTAAAATTTACAGATGACAGAATCAGGATCTAAACTGATTGTTTTGCCTTGTTCCCTCCTTCCTCTATTGCATGGTTACAAAACCGTCTCCTGTCTGCTGGCTGACGTCACGAGTGCCGTATGCCTGGCGTGAGTCTGAGGGCTCTGTGGCCTCCCTCTTCCTCTTTTATTATAGCTCACCCAGCATTTAGAAAGAGACAACACGTAAAGTGAAACTGGCTGGCAGATCGGAGATTAACAACACAGATGCATAGCGTAAATCTAAAAACTGATGGCTGCTGTATGGCATCAGCATGTCAACTTCTCAAACTTGGCATAGACAGGTACAGTTGCACTCGAGTCTCTCATCACATTTGTGTGCGTCTCTGTGTGTGTGTTCCCATACGCTGTCAACACCCTAACTGGACTGACAGCTATGAGGAAAGGTGGGGCTGAAGGCTTCCAGACATAAACACTTATAAATACACCTTGCTGCGATGTGGATAGATTTACACCGCAGACATTTATATTTGGGCATGAGATTTGTTTTGGTGGTAATGTTAAGAGTTATGATAAACTGCAAGAATTCATTATTGTCAGAGCAGATGATTTACTGAAAGCGAAGTAGTTCTAGTCATGTGGTTTCCAGGAGGTCATTGTCTCATTGAGGGAAGTGTACCAGTTTATTTTGTGATATAATAAATAAAACAATAAATAAATTATGCAGGAGGGAGTACAAATGAGGGAAAAACGGAGGCTGTTCCTGTTGAATAGATTGTGTTGATGGGGGTTCATGCATTAATTTGAGGTCTTAAATAATACCACTGAAATCTGATGTTGGTGACAGTGTTTCCCCAGAGTCACAGGCAACAAAAAACACCCTCTTTAAGGAATCCTTATTCCTGTCATTTGAAGGTTCACAAAAGCATATCCCTGTGAGTCAATACTGAGGGTGAAGGAGCAGGAGTGCTGGAAGAGATGAAGGATCCATTCCTTATATGTCATCCTGCAAATGATGATGAGGACAGATAGAGGCAGATGCAGGCAGAGGGAAACAGATACTGATGAGCGCTAATGTTGCTTTTTTATCCAAGGGTGTGATGGGGAATCTGATGGCAGTTTCACGAGGGTCAAGACCTGTCAAAATAAGTCTCTATCGCACCTCAAAGACACAGATGCACACACCCCCACAAGCTTACATGCTTCATAATGAACTTTTCTCAAAGAATTCTTCTTCGCAGACAGTGAGAGGGAAAGAAACTATGACAAAGAAATATGCAATACCAACCAAAGATGTGACCACATTGCACACAAACAAAACACAGATAATCAGTGCTAACATTGTTTTAGATTTACTGAGACACATATCATGCCAGCAGCTAATATTAATGCATTAGCATGAATTACATCAACTGATATCAGGCTTGTGGCAGTGCAGTACACTAGCCTCACAAACAGAAAGATGGTCTGTCCTTTATTATGTGGTTTCCGAGAGCCTCTGCCTTAAACCTCCATCTGATTCACATCACAAGCTCTGCTGCCTTCTGCTCGTGTTAGAGACAGTTTCAGTTCATATTACGAACACAGGATGAGGGAGACAAGAGGCAAAAAGAAAAAATAGGTGATTGAGTAGAATATCTGACATGACATGTGCCCTAAGTGTCATATTTTTTTGATTCACATTCTGAATCAAAGTAATGACTGCATCAGCTGCTTTAGATATCATGATTGCTTTTATGTCACTGAAATACTAGACAACTCCCATCTTTATCTCAGCAAAAGTCCAAATTAATTAAAAAGAGACTATTTTCTTTAATTACCAGATCCTCCCGAAAGTATGGCCATAACTTGCCTGATTACATTTTTGAAAACAGAGTTTCCGATAATGAGATAAAAACACACATCGCACATAACAGACTCCAAAAAACACACCGGAGGAGAATTAAAGGCAATCGAGGCAGAAAGACAAAGGAGGAGGGATAGCTAATCCTTAGGGTAAATATTTAACAAGCTTAGCAATTACAGTGAAGCCAGAGACCTAATATGGAAGAGAAAGGAATTACACCCTGCTGACTGTCAACTCACACGCACATATGCGTTCACATGGACCTACTCGCTTGAGGAACTGCCTAAAAATGCTGAAAATGTAGAAACTGAAAAATAGAAATGAAAAGAAAAACATGGGACAAAGGGTTGCTCATAGCCTGTAGGCTACAAACTGATGATTTGGATTTTTGTATTGTCATTATTTTTTAAGGGGAGGTTTCCCCTCTGGACTTGTGGCCCATTTTCACAGACTGGGTTTGCTTTACCTGCACCATGACACACTTAAATGTGACCTTTTCTGTAGTGTCCTCTCAACTGGAGACAATTGTGGAAGCAGAACCACAATACACCTTTGACGGAAAATAAAAGTATTAGACTCTGTGTGTCCAGTATTAAGTCTTTAGTCTCCAGGTTTATGTTAAAGGATTTGACCAGTGGGGATGGCCATTTCATAATAACTCTTCATTTATAGTTAACTTGCAAGAGTATTAAACCATAAAATAGTGGAAACTTTGTGATCCTTGTGAGCAAGATATTCTTCTTTTGGATACACTTGTGAGGCTCCAAGTTTTTATCAATTGGTGTCAATTCCATCATTGTTTTTTTTTAGGGGGGTGTAAACTAGGGAGTCATCCCTGTAAACATCACAACTGAATGGTGTGTGGAATGCGATGAATAAGGGGATCTGATGAAAGAGAATCTCTGTCTGATGTCAGTTTTTATTTACATGTACATACAGGCAGGCATGCAGCCACACTGAGCTTCGGGGTATATTTGCATACTGTGCATATGTACACAATGTTCACTGTGCTCCACCCTTAAACAGTCACGCAACACAGACAACAGGTAGAATCTCAGTGTGCTTTCAAAGCCACCTGCTACACTTCCTACTTCTTATTTCTGAACCTAAACCTTGTCACGAACTGTACGTGAGAATCCCATCACTGTCTAATAATATAGTGTAATGGATTATGTTTTGAAATGATTTAACAAATGATACTTTACAACCTGTGGCCAAATCCAGCAAACACTTAAACTAACTGAACTGGTCATGATTCATAATCAACTTCACACAGTCCCCCCGTGGACAAAAAGGAGAACTGCAGCAGTGTGAGTGGAAACATCTTCATTCTTCCTCTCTAAAGCAGTTTATAACTGCAAAGGAAACTTACGGTTGCATTTTTTTGTGGTTTCATAGCATGTTGTCAGTGAATGACTCACTGTCGTTTCGAGCCACAGGAAGGACGCCGATATGTACTGGGTACTCATCTCAGATTTATCTGGAACAGCTCTGGTCACACTAAATGTTTAAATATGAGTGGAAAAACTGCAACTGTTAGAGGCAAATATGCTGACCAAAGAGAGGGAAGGCATGTATACAGAGCCAAAAACTCTCCACTCTGATTAATCTCATTACTATAGCATCAAAAACACAGCTAAGCTGCTCACTACTACCACTGATAACAAGGTATCCAGCAGATGAGGAGCAAACAGCAGCTCTGTCATTAATTTGTGCTCAAACAGTCCAGAATAGAACATCCTAAACTTTGGAAGCTCCGCACAGAAAGCTATTAGCACTGTCAGAGAATACACAAGCAATATCACCAGTCACTTTCAACACACCTTTCAACACTCTCAGCTGTTTCACACACATGACTGAACTGTCTCCATTTTCCACAGGGGAGGGAGGTCCATTTACAGCTTGGCACTGACACTCCCCCTCAGCACATCACTCTTCATTGAGGAAGAGGTTGCTGTCTTTATCTCTGCGTGATCCCTTATCCGGGAAAGGCACCTTTAATAAGTCCGATTAGCACTTGTGCTGCAACTTTGCGTGATGGCTAAGCTAAATGAGCATTCAGGGTAAAACAAGTAAATGTGTGTGTGTAAAGTTGCATGACTCTGGCCAACAGGATGCCAGCTGTTTGGTGCCATTCCAAACTAAACCAGCAGATGATGGAGATTAAGGGTACTGCAAGGATCAGAGGAAAAGAAGGTGAAAGAGAGGAGCCACATGTGTGGAAGAGGAGATGGCTGCAAAACTTTGAGCTGGTCAAATCCCATCTTCTCCAAGAAAATATCTGCCATCTTCATCTTTCATCTTTCTTTCAGCCCACAGGACTAGGAAGGCAGTGAGATGTCTCTACTGATTCATCTCCACTGCCCTCCCGCTCCCTTCCTTTTCCTTCTAACTACAAGCATTTTCCCAGACAAGACACAGAGAAGATGCTAATTCCATTTTAGCCTCGAAGTTGATAAGGCGGCCACCAAAGCCGCGGTCAACTCCATAGCGGCCCATAAATATTTGAATTGGATTGTAGAGCAACGCGAGGAGAGGAAGGGAGGCGTTCAGTGGATGTTGGCAGGGTGGGAAAACAAAAATGGCCCTCAATATATCTTTTAATTACATGAGACTACAAAACACAAAGAAATGCTAATGATTTGGGGTGGGTGAACTGATAAACAATGCCCGCTTTACATCTACACTGAGCTGTTTATTCTTTCTCATGAGGTCTATAGAAAAAGTTAATGGTTTTTTTCCACTTTACTGTAACTTAAAAGGAATGTATAATCATGTCTTATTTTTTACCGAAATTGTATTTGAGATGGTTAAGGTGTACCACTGACGCCCTGCCGACAAATAATAGAAAGAGTGCAGAGGCAATACAAATAAAATCCTTTTATATCCTAATACCAATTCCTATACTGTACGTAATCTATTTATGCATAAGAAAATCTGTTTGTTTTTGACCATCAAACGCACCAGTCTGAGTCACTGACACCTAACAACATCATTCACCACAAAGGTTTGACTAACATGAGCAGGATAAATTCATGTTCCATTTGTACTGAAACCAGGATATTACACTTCTGGGGCTATTAGTACTACAAATACACATTACTGTTTCTAAAATGGATAAAACTCTTTTGCATATTTAAACTTACTTTGCAAACTTAAAATCAGTTTACATTTACTACAGGCTTTCCATAGCCAAACAGCATATGAATGGGTCAGTTTTATGATAAATATATATCAGAGGTGGACAACATTGATCTACATGCCTGTTTACAGCAGCACATGGCCCATTCTCATTCCCATATACTGGTCAAACCCATATCCACTCAGCAACTCCCCATGAACTCAAAGACAAACACATGCACACATAAACCAGATACCCCAGGCTCTCTTCCTGCCACTGCAAATGTCGACCTTTACCTTGGAAGAAACTCTTGACACGGAGGTAGGACACTGCAAGGCGCAGCACTGACAGCTTGTCTAGTTTGGAGATGACATCCGGGGGGAACGGCAGGAGGCTGGCCAGCCGGTCCAGCTCTGCATTCAGCCTGTCTCTGTGCCGCTTGGACGGGTTGGTTTTCTCATTGGCAGAGGACGGCTTCCTGATGTCGAGACGGACAGAGCGGAGAGAGATAGACAGTGTTGAACGGGCATCAGGACGAGTGTGTGTGTGTGTGGACAGAATTCATGCATTCAGCTGCAAAATAATAATCATTTTAGCTTAATGGCCTCAACTAAATAATTTATTTCTCACTCACTGCAAACATACTTGACTACCTCAGCAGGCAGAAAGTGACAGCAGCACACACAAAAGGATTAACTTGTTTAGCTTCATTTGTTGGAGCCATGCTACTGTTAATGGCAACATTAGTTTAAAACTCTTTCACACATTATGACACGGGCTGATAAAGCTTACATGGTCAGCTTGCCGAGCCCTGATGGTCTTGGTCTAAAAGATAATAATTATCAGTCAAATAAATTTGCTAAAAACTGTGAAAACTAGAGCACAAAACTATCAGAGGAAGCGTTAAACTTATTTTTCAAAAATAATGACCTGCCCATTGACATTAATATCATACAGACTACAGGAGGTTTTGTCTGACTCTGGTTAAATATGGCAAGTGAGCCATGTGACCAAATAAACCACAGTCTGCACAATTCCCTCCCTCTTTAAACTGTATTTCCTTTTGACTCAGCCTTCCCCAATAAACCAAGCACCGCAATGATTTGTGTTTTCTCTGTGACAAGTCTCTTTATTTGTCAGTTAGATCTGTTTCTTCACAACAAGACAAAACAAGTGCGTTAAGAGTTTCGTCATATCCCGGCACAATATCTTTCCACAATGACATAAATCCTGTATTGTAGGTTTACATAAAAGTATCTGTACTTACTAAAATCCTCTGCGACTGCTCCATTTCTCTTTACTATTCTTGACATTAAAGGTATTGGACATATTGCACTATCCTCTTCAGCGGCGCAGAGAATGTGAGGCACTCCTCAGGCACAGCGTTATTGGTGTATTTTAGTAAGGTGTACCGCCGCTTCACCAGATGAACTTAACATGATACGCATATCAGCTCTACTTTCCATAGCTTAGAGTTTCTCTTCGTCTCCGCACACACACACACACACACACACACACACACACACACACACGGCGTACTTTTACGTAAAAGCTTTGACTCTGTTTTATTCTGAAATGATGATCACATATCCTCAAGGCTCGATCAGATGGTCCAGCCAAACTTTCGCTGACTTCACTTGCAAGTTCAAAAATATTTATGAGGAATCAACAGCACCAAATCAACATTGTTTTAATGTCAAACAAAGGAACGCCATTGGATAAGTAGATATGAAATTATTATTCAAAAATCCTAAGATCTACTAGAGTTTGAAAAGCAAATGACTGCCCAGCGCTCATACAGTATCAGTTTGATGTGGCAAAGATTTCCTTTCAGCTCAGCAGCAAAAGTGGGGAAAAACATGAAAACTTTATAAATGCCTCAGGCCTTGTTAAATTACCACTTCCCTCTTCAAATCTTATATAACCTACGATTCACTATTCATGACATCAGCTGACAAAATCGTCCACAGACAGTGGTCCTCTACTGTGGAAACTATGGACACCTAAAACACCGTCAACAAAACACACACTTTGACTCCTGTGCCTGTGGCTAAAGAAATGTGCATTAATCGTTAAAAAAAAATAAAATAAAAACTTTACTCTGCTGTCAATAATACTAATACAAATATACTCAAATACTTGGTTTACCAATTAAGTAAATTCACACAACTATTAGCACTTTAAATATAATTAATATTATATATAAAACAACTACTGTTCAAGATCACCACTGTTAATTATTTGATTATAACATGTCAATCTGAGCCCAATGTCTACTAAAACTGGAAGACAGGACTGAAAGGAACTTATACCCGTTATTTTCACACCTTCATGTAGCTGCTGCTCAGTAACTTCCTGTGATTCATTATCATTTAACTCCACTTTAATGTACCAAATCATAACGGTGAGAGTGAAGTTTCCCCTGCTTATCAGCTAGGCCTACGAAGTGTGCCACCATTTGTCAACAAGCACTGATTTAACGTATTCAGCGGCGCTCCTTAACTGTTTCTGGATGGGCTTCCTCCTCTTTCTGCCCGCGTACATGCAGTCTCCCGGAGGGATCATGATCTTGCGCTCCGTGGAGGTAACAGGTGCGCTGCGGGTGACACAGAGAGCACATTAACTTCAATGTGGCTGGAGAGACTTCACACATGTAACACGGTGAGCATTAAAAACATGTTCACATGGTGTCATTAAAAGGCATTTCTTTATAGGTGAAATTTGCAAGAGCATAAATCCCTGCATCCCTGACATTAAAGTAAAATAACTGTAATTATGACAACGTTAAAATCTAAGCACAATAGTACGTGAATAAGTCAGGTATTAAGATGTATGGAATATAAAAGTAGCCAGTAGTTACAAAATTATGTAACGCGTGTAACTTATCTAATCAATATTTTTGAAAAGTACAGAAAAGCACACAATATAACCCGAACGCCTGAAAATAAAGAGACTATAAAATGACAATATTATCAAATTCACACCAAAAAGTAAAAATGAAGCACTAACCCAGAATATCGGTGTATATCAGTTAATTCCAGTATAATGTTGTCTGTTGAGTCACATTCACTGTAAGTGCAGAGAAGAGATGCGTCTCCCTGGTTGCACCGTCTCGGTAATGCCAAAGGATAAATCCCAGGGAAATAAAACAAACCGGAGAGGTCCTGTATGAGTTCCGAGCTGATGTTTTCATCAGCTTTGCACTGCTCGGGGCAGATGTTGGCTGATGCTTTATACCCAATTGAGTCGCCTTCACTTCCTCGCGTTTCAGGTGGCGGATTCCTCTGAATGACATGTCGAGCTCTTCGCACGCAACTCTCTGCCTCACAAACAGAGCGTGAGCGCACACACACACACAAACACACACACACGCTAGACTTAGCTTATGCTGCTTTCAGGTACTGTGTGTTTATGGGAATTACGATTTTTACATTGTTTTATACAGCTTCGTGTATAGCTATGTATGACAATTACTGTTATGTATAGTCTAATAATAAAACTACATGATATTTACTCTCTTACCGTGATTACCGCTCATTTTGGAATACTTTATGAGCACTAGGTAACATTCAACTACGTGTCTACAAGCATTTTCTCTTTATTCCGTGGCTAGCCTACATCTCCTGTTTGGTTTACCAAAATAATTATAAAACAACTAACAATAGCATAATATATTAGTGTGTTATCTGTGTTAAATTGTGTGTATTTTTGACGTGAATAATTGTAAATGCGTGATTAGTTTGTATATTTACGAGGAGTCCATGAAAGTAGCAGCCCAAACCGACCCCGGCTTGCAGCCTCGAGCTGCACACACACATTTTCTGAGCAGCGCGAGGGGAGGGATCACACGCGAAGGGCAGCGGAGACACAAATCTCCAGATTCACACCGAGGCTACCCGCGGTCGACGGCACTCGCGGACCGGAGGGGTTTCAGCACAGCGGTCCGTTAAAGATAAATGCATGTTTTACAACGAAACCTGCTGTACTTGAACATAACGCTACTTTGGACGGGACTGGGCTTCTTGTGTCGAATAATGAATTCAATGGATGTGGCGGAATCGACTTGACTCTCTGGGATAGATTTTGCAACTGCGTCAAGAACCGCACAAATGACAGGTTTACGCCGGAAATAATATAATTATGCCTTCAAAGCAAAAGCATTAACATGTCACGGGCCGGCATTAAAACATGCCAAATGCATTTGGGTCCATCTGTAGAGTCTCTGGAATAAAATGTGACACCAGTCAGAGTATGACGGAAATCATCGAAGTTGTAGTCCTGTAATCCTTTTCTTGGAGTAGGCTAATGTGTAACTTTGAATATTGAAAGGCTAGCGATATGCTGAAGTTTGTCTTGCCTATACAGCACAGTGTTTCACTTTATTAGTACAGAACTGAAACCGTGTAGGCTGCGTATGCAGTCCCACCAGCTAAATCTTCGCCTTCGCCTATTTTCAATGTTATAACCGGAAGTGTTGCGTTACAATCTGGTTGATTTTACTGCGTCGGTTACTTCGATTACATTTCCCATAAAATACTGTGCACATAACTACACTAAATTCTCTGAAAGAAAAAAAAAATCAGGAGATATGGCTTCCAGTCTGTAGAAAAGAGGGGCGTCTTGTATGTGTCCTGAAAATGGTTGTGAATTTACACAGTCAGGGAGAAACCAAAGGAAGAAGAAATATTTCATTCTTTCATCGGTTAAATCAGTTTTTAGCAACGTTAATTTACCAAGTACACACATTAACAATCTGACCGTCGAGTGCTACACGATAGGACGCTCTGGCGCAGTAACGCTGCTTCAAATGTGACGCACTTACTCAGGATGCTGTTTGTTTTTCACCTACATCACTTTTTTTTTAGTTTAAATGTTTGTAAAAGTCTCATATATGTTGCAAGGCTGCCTCGTACTGACGGTGGGCAAGCAGAAAGTTTTCGTGTATTAACACTACATAGACAAATACAATTCCTGCAAAATGCTATGCCCGAGTTTTTGTGTGATCTTTGGATAAATGCAACGATGCAGCTGCAAATGCATGCAAAGAATAAATTGAGCAGGAACCAATACAGTCTGCTGTGGTATCAGCTTGTGTTACGCCTCCCACGGTCCTTTCACTATGTTCAGACTTGATTCACAGTAACGATGCATTGTTTTGTAACTACAGAAAGCAAATCGGGTATTTAATATATGTTTTAAAATACTGGCTGATGACATGCGTTTTTGTGTACTTTTAGTTTTTAAAGGGAGTTAATTTTATTGCATTGTGGCTTGTAAAAACTTGACTTAATAAAATTCCTCAATGCCACTGTAATATGTTGTGTTTTGTCATTGAAACAGCAGCATAATATAGGAAAAGTCTGACACAAATGCAGTTTGTATGGCAGTCTACTGTACTGCCCCCTAGTGTATAAACATATACACTGCAGACAAGTATGCACACATTGCTTATTGTGTATTTATGTCTAATAAATCATGCAAGCTTATGGTTGAGATACACTTTTCTTCTTTAAAAAAAGATGACATAGTAGAAGAGATTCCCCACAGTGTTGTTGTGCCACACGTGATCACACATACAACTACAGAGATAAGACCCTTTAATGGTGGTAGTGGTGGGGCGGATTGTTCGTGCGTTTCTTCTTTCTCTGAATTAGTTGCTTGGTGTCACAGCAAAATGAATAAACATTAACTGACCAAAATAAAGGCAAATATATTGTGGCTGTTCTAGCATCTCTTTGGAACAGAGAAAACAGAAAAGAGAAATAAATGGAAACAATAACATAAAATATTCATATTACTAACAATAACTTCCATAAGTTTTTGAATTCAGTTCTAACCGTATCTCAAATTGCAGTTTTTGTTTGTATACATGAACAACTGCAAAACCTGTTCAAAAATTGCTTAATCAAAAACAGCATATATCTGTAAAATCTTTATATATAAACATATCAAGACAGTCAATAGTCATATGGTCATGATGTGGTGCTGAGATGTGGATCCACTTAAGGTTCGAGTCCACCAGTGAGATTATTTCCAAATATCGTGACATTGTATTAAGGTATCCATCAGAGCTTATGTTTTATTTATTGTGACAGGCGGAGCTGGAGATGTGACAAGGTCCTACAGTCCTGTTAACACTGTCGGTGGCTGCCATTAAAGCTACAGGGAGCTTTGGTATCACTGCAAATCCACTGGCAACACAATCCAAGCTGCCTTCCAGATTAGCCCAGGTTTAAAGCTCCACTAACACTGCTGTAGGAGTCCTTTGCACGCAACCTTGTGTATGTGTGTGAGAGAGAGAGAGAGCGAGTGCATGTCTGTGTCCGCTGTGCGTGGTTTACGCATGCTCACAGCATGCGTGTGTATGCGGGGTAATACACATTTCAGAATAATGACCACAAAGGGAAACAGGACTTCCTGAAAGCCGTCTGCCAGGTGCATTAGTGCAGCTTTCATTGATTAAGATGTCTGTGTCAGCATCATCGTGGGACTTCAGGAGTCGTGCAGAGCTGTGACATGACAGGTCGGATTCTAATGGACATTCATAATTGATGGGATGGTCAATATGGGAAAGACAGCTTAAAATCTAATGAACACATAGTGTAACTAACAATCTTGGCATAGGGTTGTTTGACTGAGTTTTGTCTATTTGTAACAATGAGTGAGGTCAACCTCAACCTCAGTCACAGGTGACCTTGAACTCGGATAGCTGGAGGAGAGTTCATGGCCTGACAAGCCGTGTGGCAAAGTAGGAATGGTGCTGTCAGGAATGGTGGAGTGCAATAGAGTATAATCCATGTTGTTACTGCACAAGAGTTCAGACAGGATGGATGCTCAGGAAATGCCGGGCAGAAATACACGCACACACACACACACTTTATTCACTTGCACAAATGCTTGAACAAAGAATCACATACTGACCCTGACGTGTTTAATACCACATTTGAACGGATTGTTGTTGTTATTCTGTTGTTTTTCGTTTGGTGTGTGTGTGTGTGGGGAGGGGGGGTTGACAATGACCTTGAAAGGCGCAAAGGGAAATAACCTTCAGTCCACAAAATCTAAGTCTACTGCAAAGCTTAAAAATGTTTGAGTTACTAACTGCATCTCAGGAAGCATGTCAGATGTCAATATTTCTCACAAATGATCCACAGTTACTCAACTGTCATATTCTGAGCTTCAGAGTACAACACAGAACAGGGCATTGCAAAGCAATGAAAAGCATTAGAAGTGAAATCTGACACATTATTGTGTGTACTCTCCTGGAAGTAAATTTTTAGAATAATAATGCACAGACTATATTTCACTTTATGATAGTGTGATTCCTCTCTGGTACAGCTGTACTTATGGCCTAAATGGAGGAAGATGAAGCTTATTCCACATCAGCCTCATCTTCCTCTGTTTAGACCATAAGTACAGTCAAAAAAAATACGAGATGTCCTAGACATAAAATTTTGCTTCAAGCAGCCAATTGGCTGATTTTGTCTCACTACAACATACAAGGCCGTGCAATTTCAGTAGTTTTGAGCCTCAAATAAATATCTTGCTGGTTACACATAATAAGGCGACTTCACCCAGTGGAGCTGAATGCCGAAATAATACCCCTCAAACTCGTGCTTTGCTGTCACGTTTCTGTCAGTCCTTGTATTGAGAGCTGTGTCAATCAGTTTAAGAGGGAAAATTGTGTTTTGCGACTGTATGAGGGAAAATCTTTTGTTGACATTTGGATTTGGGAAAGGTCATTTTATGGTCAGAACAAGGATCAGATAGAGGTTGTCATCCTCCAGCGCTTTGCTCAATCTGTCTGTAATCTGCTGCATCCCATGTCTGTGGCTCTGAGTGAGTGTGAAGTGCACAGACACAGAAGGGGACAGAGGGGACAGTAAAAGGGCCACAGCGTTGTGCAACACCCAGCACTAACTAAATCCTGGAAGTGATATGATTCACTTTAGCAAGGATGAATTTTGACAGTGGAATGCTAATGTGAGATCAGGCAGTGATTCTTTGTTTGGGCACAGTTTGCACAAACAACATACGAAGCTAGGATCGTTGTGGATGCTGTTTATTGGGTATACTGTAATCAACAACTGCTTAAAATGTTTACAGTGCAACTGCTGACAGGTCTCCAGTGAGAAGGAGGGCAAGAGGAGTAAAAGGAATCAGCACAGAAATATGACAGCTCCAATGGGCTCAGGCCTGCAATCCCTGCTCCCCACTAAATCACACACACACACACCTACACGCGCGCACACACACACACACACACACACACGGTTGTAAAGCCATTGCCCTGGGTGATGTACATCTGAAAACCGCACTGGCTTGTACAGCCAGAGGCCAATGGCCACAATGTGAATTTCCCAGTAATGGCACCCAAGCTTTCAGAGAAGAAAGCTGGGAAAATCTCCCTGGGAAAATCCTCCATATCTGGCAGCTTCGGCAAAATGTGTCACCGCTGGCAGACAGCGTGTCATTCACTTTGCATTTCACCCCAATCCCAAATATATGCACACATACCTGACATAGCACGCCATAATTTGTTATGTTTACTACCTAAATGCAAAAAATCTTGTACTTTGTTTAACAGGTAAAATAGACTGGGGGAGAGTTCACTGTTTCCAAGGAAAATCAATCATGGGAACCAATTTCCTGACTGTAGAGGAGTGATTTATTGCACTACAGCTTGCACTAGAACAATGCCACTTGTTCCAGTACTTTTAAAAACAGATGAAATTGCTTTAAACTTGGCAGATTTTTTTAATGTCCTTAAGGTGATTTAGCAGCACATTTTCATTTGTAAATTTAGTGATATCATTTGAACATTTGACAGCAGAAGACGATATGATACATTTTCTTATGATTACTGTACTGTTTCTATTATGCCGATTCCTTCTGGGAATCTTCATCTTTTACTCAGACAGACTCAGGTTCCTTCGGGCAGCCACAGACAGGAGACCACTTTGAGCCGAGCAGGCAGACATCTTGGCTAAGGCTGTCTGGGTCTTACCACTAACACAGGGAGTTAAAAATACACTCAGTTCCAAAGACATTAACTCATTCAAAGACAATGTTCTTAGTCACAATCTATATCACTGATTTTGCGACCTCTGGGCAGCCATGATCCACTGTGTCTACTACATGCCCACTGTGTTGACAGTTACAAACAATATTATTAAATGTTATTCAATCCAATCAAAACCGTATGTGAGTGAAACTGATAGGGAGGAAATTGAATGAGTCACTCCATTTGCTGCCCACATGCCACAGCGACATTAATATATTCCAAATGCATCTCTCTCATGTGACTGTACATCTGAGCACTCAATCTGCCACAGCCCTGGAGAGAAAAGCTTTCCTACACTGAGTGATGCTTTTCATTAAACTCTACGGGAACCCTGTCGCCTGCCTGTCGGGCCAGTCTATATCCAGGTCATCAATTATGATTTCAACAACGCCAGTGTGTTGCTATTTGGTCATGTTTGGGGATGGTCCTTGTTTTTGAACTTTGGCGAAAGCGGTTTGAAGAACTCATCATTTTAGACTTCTTTCAGATGATCTTGCTCACATGGTGATGACAGCTTCAAATAGCTACATGGACAGTGGCGTATATGCTAAACATATGTTTCCTTAATATCCCCCCTCCACTCAAAAATGTGTTTTGCTTCTTGTTACTTCACTTGGACGTTTGGCTGTGTAGAATTGTGCAGGATGACATGTGTTTGTGCAGTTTGACACTGAAAGGCTAATTTAATATTCACCTGAGGAAGAAGGAAAGTTTGTCTACACTCAGCTTAAATCTCAGTTTAACACGTGTACGTACCTGCAGGATTTTGTGACATCGTAGTGTTCAGGAGCCCATCACAGTCCAGTATGTAAGTGTGATGTGGAAACTTGAAACCTCCAATGCAGGGACACTGAGAATGGATTTTGCAGTGAAGGAGGAGACATTTTGTTTCTTGCAGCATTTCTAACTGAATTTAATTCAGACAGTGGTATAATGTAGGGTAAATGCAGGTATGGTGTATGCCTACTTATTTTTCAGCCACAATTGCCTATATGCATCTTTTGTCACAGCTTGGTGAAGACATGAGTACAGTGACAGAGATCCTGTCTTTTTGCCTACAACTTATGTCAACCACAATGAGCACTTTCCTATAGCGGGACCTTGTAAACTGTGTTAATAACGTGTGTCAGAGCTCAAGTTTCACGACTACAGGTGGCGATTACATAATGCATCACAGCAAATCCTAGAACACAGTGTTACTGTAGCATGAGTAGAGAAAAGTCAACAAGACCATCTATAGTATGTATCTGTGGACTCACTTTGATGCAACAAGTAGCTGACCCATCACATCACAGAACAGGTTCTGTGCAGCACCTTACAGCTGACAAAGTGACACTGATGAGTCATTACATCAATAGAAGGTCACTGCCATCTTGTGGAAAGAATCTGGTTTCACATTAGATTTGTTTATGTGTATAGTTTTTACACAAGCAACGCTGGACCTGAAACCTGGTTTCCAACTATTAAACCTGACCACCACTGTGTATAGTTTGTATTAACATCTTTTCATTTTGCAGATTTTAATTTTGGAAACTGCTTTATTTATGTTTCATAGTCCAGATATTTGAAAACCTTTTTGAAAGCACAGCATTTCAAAGCCCTGACGCAGTACATGAATAAACAAGATGTCATATCGGTTGTCATCTCATATTTAACTGACCCATCTGAGCACTTCCACAGTCCATCCTTTGAATTTGAGACATGAATTTGAAGTACCTGATATTAAGGGATGATACAGAATTCCTTCTGTCTGCTCGAGGACTGACTGTGTAACGGTGGAACCAGAGGAAAAAACATAGAAGAGACTTAGTGGAAACTATTGCTCAAGGCACCTCTTTCAAACAAAATTTATACTGCTCATAAAAGCTCCCAAATGTTTTAGCCAATGTTTTCTCATCTCATGTCCAATATGATCTTAAAAGGTTAAAAAAAAAACCCATATAGATATTGCATCATCATAATGTTTATTTATTCATGACAGCACAGTCTTGACTAAAAATTTACACAGTGGCCCATAAACCAAAGACATAAACACATGAGTAAAAGCAGTCCAAGAGACTGGATGACCGAAAGGAAGCTTGGCGAATGTCCCTTTCTCTTTCCATTTGCTTTCCTCATCAGTGCAGCTTTTATTTAAAGTCTCAGTCACAGTTTTACTGGCTAATACCTGTTTTCATTTTATTTTATTGTTATACTCTCTGTCTTCTTTTTTCTCCTGACTTAACTTGCCACTTTTCTAACACAAAGGCTCCATCTCTCACATTTGATCAGATAAAAGAAAAATCTTTCTCTTGGCTAACGTTCAGTCTCCCGCTGCTGTGTTTTTAACCTTCTTGTCTTTCAGAATTCCCTACGCAACCCGAGTGTTGCATTAACCGTATCACTTATGGCAAAACATATAATTTGTCATCACTTGCTTGGTAAAAAAAGCAGCAGGGCACTGAACTTAGCCAGCCTTGTCACGCCTCCCCTGCTTTAGGATCCTTAAGAGAAATTCTTTAAGGCAGTCTAGTCCTGGACAGTCCAATAAGGGCAGTTTATCAGGGTATGGTTTGTCGTTTAGCGGTGTCCTCTCGCGTTAATACTTAACTGTTGGCAGTCTGGGACACTGGCTTCCAGAAGACTTGAGATTACCCGCATTCTACTCTTATCTAAGTACCTTTGGTGGCCTTCCCAGTGGGCATCATGGCAGTTGGGTTATCTTTTGTTAGAGGAACGAACCTGGTGTCTCATCCAACTCGTTGGTGCTGATCAAGAAAGACGAAGGGAGAGAAAAATCAGGTAGAGACACAGATTATTAAGTTGTCTCAGAGTGTACGGAGGCTCCAATTTCTCCAGCTGATTCAATGGTTTTAACGTCTGACACTCACAGCGAGCTTCACCTGCTTGTCTTGGGTTACTGGCACTGCTGCCAAAAGAAGACTGGAAGTTGTGGATGGTCTCTTGAAGGATCTGCCTTTCTCGGCCCTGATGACAGCCAACAACGATCATTACAAAGACGATGGTACACCTTCACACATCACGTCCCTCACTTTGTTCCTTTTTGCAATTTGCATTCTTGTACCTCACAATGTTAACAGTCTACTGTGACATTAATGTTGCGTTATACTGTGGAAAACTGGAAAAGGAAAAAAAAACTATGATGTATAACTATATATTAACTATATGCTATTATAGTTAGATATATAATATATAACTATAACAGCAGAAATCCCTGGAAATACACCACCATAAAATATTTCAACCAAAAGCACCTTTCCAGCATTGAGCTCTGATATGGCAGCCAAGATCTGTTGTCTGGGTCCATCTGTTTTAATGCCCAGCTCCTTCAGGTCTCCATCTGTTAGAGTCAGGAACGCCTCCATGTCCACCTAGAGGGACAGTGAAGACAAACACTGATGAAAACAATGTATGAAACTTGTGCAACAAATCCAACATGTACAATTTTCTATGGTTTCTAAAATTTAGCAGGACTGCAAAGTCCACACAGTATTTTCAGACACTGCAGTTCAGCCTCAGCTCATGGATCAAACCATACTGGAACAAAGGAAAAAGACAGAGTACCTCCTGTTCCTCAAATATGGGCTGGTATTTCTCAAGGGACAGTTTTTTCAATATACTAGACAGCTCATCTGAAAAAGACAAAAACAACATATAGTTTGATGTAATGAAAAGAGATAAAACTCATGTCTTTACACAACAGATTTAGCTTGCATGGTTGAACTTCATTATAATTAATTTAAAAAACTAGGTGTGAAACAAAAACATTTTACTACTACAACTGAAACAATACTGTGTATTTACAAAACTAACTAGCATAAAATTATTGGTGTGCATGACTGAGATGTCATTAGTATGATGAGAAACAGCTTTTCATCAAACTGATAAAAACTGAACATTTTTAAACAATAAAAATTAAACCAAAATAACCAAGTGATCTATGGAAGCTGAAATTAAAGTGAATTAAAGACAAAAATTATAAACAAAATAAACAGAGAAAGATGTGTGTTAATTATTTTAAGTCAGGGCACTGGGCTCAGCTGCTTCAAAAGTTACATCTCAGTATTTCCTCTTTTGACCACGGATACAAATTTGGATAAGAAGGGATACTTAGGACTATTTTTTAATGGCTTCCACATATGATTTTAATAATCAGAAAACTAACACAAAGTAGCAATTCAGAGTAGCAAATGACTCTTCCTGCTCAGTAAATCTGGAATTAATACTTTTGACCTGGCAGAAAACGGTGGCATGCAAAACAATCATTTATTCAACAGGGCTTCACCTTCATCAGTTATGGTGCCACTGCTGGAGCCACCACTGCTCTTGGAGCGAGGATGGGAAGAGGCCGAGGACAGAGAGTCCCCTGGCCCAGTAGGAGGCTTAGGGGTTGGGGAAGGAGACGGAGTCAGAGTGGGCGATGTGCTCTTGGAGGTGGAGGAATTCCCAGACTGAGGTCTCTTCTTCAGCTCCATCTTCTGCAATGGAACAAGTGTAGTCAGTATTGCATGTTCAATGACATGATAGGAGGCACTTTGTTAACTTGACAGAAAGGAGACCCAGACCCTTCTCGAGTGGATGTCAGAAGAAACCAGGCTGGGATGGGAGTGGATGTCAGGAAGGCTTATGTCGGGCAGCGGCAGGCCGGGGCCTGAGGATGGCACTGAGGGTTGGCTCTGCGTCTGGCTGTGCTGTTTCTCCGGAGTGTGGGCCTTCACGTCCATTAGGCCTGCCGCTCGCTTCCTTTGGGCTGCTATCTGGGAGAGAACGCTGTCTGCACTGCCACCTGGTGGAAGAAAGAAGTTAGAGGATGTAATGTGGCTCCCACTATGTCAGGCTAAGGTCCTCTTTGTCTGTGTTAGTGAAAACCTGAACGGTTGTGGGAGTCCCTGTTGATCCCTGCCACGCCATTGGAGCCTCCTGAGGAGTGGGGGGAGTGGTAGTGACCAGAGTTTGAAGGAGACGAGGAGGATGGCCCCTTGGGAATGCTGGGAAACTTAATGGACCTGCTAACCACACGACTGATAGACGTCTGACATATAAAGGAGAGAAGGAGAAGATAGCAAAAGAAACATGAATGATACAAACGCACAGAGGCTGACGGTCATTATCAGCCCTGCCTCTGAACCCAAACATTTTCTCTCCCCCGCATCCACACACGCTCACAATATCTGAGTTTCCACTGCTGTTCAGCTTCCTCTGGGGTGGCATGGGCAGACGGGGCGCTTCGGTCTTTCCCTCCCTGAGGAGACGCGAACGGTCCGAATTCCACGGCTCAAAGTTGGACGGAGGCAGGAAGGGAGGGATCACTGCTTTTAGCTTGTCGTTGGGCAGCCGGGTAGAGGGCGCACCATTTCTCAGCTAGAAGACATCAAATACTTAGTATAGTAGAAATAGTATAATTACAACAGCACTACTAATAATAACCATATAGTTCACTCGTAGAGCACTTACCGGAACTGTTACAAAGTGTAAACTCTAGACCTTTGAGGACATTTAAGTTCTATTTACATAAAAGACTGATGAAACATCCAAACCAACTGCAAAAAAACAATCACAAACTTTCTGACATCTTACAAGACAATTCATTCTAATCACAGCACTGCCTGAGCTTGAAGAAAAGTACACTCCTGGAATGGAACACTCCTACCATAGTAGTCATAAGTAAGTCCTCCTTTTCTGAGGATGCCCTGCAAAGACCTGAAAATGGAACAAAACACATCTTATAACATTCAACATCTTTCTGAATTCAAAAATCACCATGTACATATGCAAACCACAATTAAACAGAATGTGATATTTTTTATTGCGTCTCACCAGCATCTTTGCTCTTGACGGCCCAGGCAGCGCTGATGTCATTCCCTCCCACGGCAGGACTTGGTGCCAGCGTCCCATTAGACACAGCAGCAGGCTTCCTATTCACCTTCATTGTGGCATCCAGTGACGCTTCAGCATCGTCTGAGAATGGAGCCAGGCGGTTGGACGAAAGGCCGTGCCTCAAGGTGTGGGTCAACTTGAGCCGTCGGAACCGATTTGACATTCGACTCCACCAGGACTGAAAGGAAGTGGAGTCAAAAATGCAATAGTCATACAGATGGCTGATTTATTTTCCCTTTAAGATAGATAAAATGTGCTGTTTTAAATGCATTTTTTAAATAATATAATACTAGACTTTACTTCTCGCCTACCTTAAGGCCTCCCTTGTCATCAGGTGGCACAGGAACATTGCTGAGAGACTGTCGGCTTTTGGAGCGAGTCATTAAGGCTCTGCCAGGGAGCTTCGACTTCTCCTTGTGTACTTGCATACACACTGATGCTAAGAGGCGCACCAGCTCAGTGTCTGAGAAGATACAAAGTAGAAAATAAGTAAGGATGCCTATTTGTTGATGTCCAAAGGTTATGACTTCATTCAAATATGCCCTGTAGCTGTCATCTTTGATTAATCTATCATTGTGCTAGCAGACATCTTTCCTAATATTAATAACATCATGACCTAAGTTAAGATAATTTATTACAGTGAGTGACTGTAAAGGAAAAATATGACATGGCAAAGCTAGCTTTCTCTCTAAAACTCTGTACTGATAAATTTAAAGTATTTTAAATACTAAAAATGGTTATCAGATTTGTTGCACATTAATTTCCAGGCCATCAAATGACAACTTCTAAATCATTAAAGGCCAGACAAGTTTCAATACATTAAGTTTTTATCTTTATTTTTAATTATGCTTCCAAACTATTGTTGGTTAATGTTATAAACCCTCCATCCTCAGCTAAAGTCTTAACATGCCTCCTTAAGTTAGGATGAGTACATATAAATGACAAGTGATGAATACTTAACTTTATTAGTCCTGCTATTTATCACAGGATATTGGAAAGATATTGTTTGTTCAGACTGAGCAAAGTGAGAGGGTACCTGGGTCATTCAGCAGCATGACCAAATCAAAGGCTGTGTATCCATTCTTGGCTCGAAGGTTGACATCAGCCCCTTGACTCAACAGGTACTTGACAATGTCTTTATTCCTGGAAGGAGGAGGGACAGACAGAAAGCAAAAGTAAGAGCATGAAAGGACTGATAATAATGTCAGCATACACCGTATCTGTATGTACAACATTACATCTTCATTTGATTTAATTTGACCTGATTTGTTCTGATTTGATTTGAAGAGCCACTCCAAAAACAAGTTTACCATAGTAAACCAGCAGCTCCGTCTTACCCATGATAGGTGGCCTGCATTAAAGCAGTCCACCCATGGACGCCATCTTGTTTGTCTATGTCGGCATTCTTCTCTACCATCAGCTGCACCACTTCCAACTGACCACTGACTGCAGCCATCATGAGCGGTGATGCTCCCTCCTGATTGGATGAATTCACCTGACTGGGATCCTCCTCCAGGATCTCTTTGACTAGCTGAGCATTTCCTGAGTCAGCATACACATAAATCTCCTATTTATCTTAGAAACAAAACTTGATTTATAGATTTGCTACATCTTCAAGTGTTCAGTTTGACTCACCCAGCTTGAGGGCACTGAACACATCAGGTCTTCTTCTCTCATCATCTGTAAAGAAAAGAACAAGGCTGACGTGCGTTCTTACACTCTGAAACAACAGTCCTACTTGGCCTGACTCCATGTAACTCAGGATCACTTGTTAGTGTAGTGAGGTTACATAAATAAAGAGGAAAGAAAGAAGGAGCAGGTCAAAGCAGAGGTCTCTAAAATACATTAAACACATTCTGTTGTAACTGGGACACTTAATACTGTCCAGTAGTTTTCAGCCAGTTTTCAGTTGCCTGAGAGGAAAAAAAACCCCACTGAAAACCACTTGCTGCTGCTCCTTAAGCTCAGTGCTTTAAAAGAGCACTAATGAACACTAATAACTGAAAGAGACTCACATGGGAGCATCAATATTTTTATTACTTAAGATTTTCTTGCATTTGGACTGTGGTGGCTAGATGGCACAAGAACAACATTTACAGATTGTAAATTACTCTTACTGAAGTAAGAAAATTACCCTGAAAATGTAACACAAAAGTGAGATTTTGAAATGTGACTGAGATCCCCATCGGAACGTACTCTATTGTCTCATTTTCTTGCCCCAGTCAGAGCCTTTTAAAAATGCTGCAAATGACCAGATGAAGGACTGAGCTTAAAGCAGAACTGCTGGCGTGAAGAGCTATTAAACATCAAAGAGGCTGAGAGCTACCACTGTTGGTTTCACTCTCACATCAGTGTTAATTACAGAGCAAAATGGCTGTATTCTCGCTGTGGCAACCCAAGACACAGACAGAGAGGTTGTCGTTACTGCCCACAAGGTAGAGAGAGGTCAGCACACCTTGTTAAACAATACAAAGACAGACAAAAACATGTTCTTTGCCAGAATAAAACTCAAAAACCAACAAACTCTCAGACCAAATTGGAGTTTACATCCAGACTGATAAAGAGCTTCATCACATAGTGTAACCACAATCACCTGAAGCTCAACATCAAAACCAACAAGCTCACCATGGATTACAATGCTTCAAATATGAATGTTGATCCAAAGGAGGTACAAATTCTAAAACATGGATGCTGTTATTTAACATGAAAGCACAGTACAGCTACACACTCAGCATGGATTCAAGGTGCACATCCAAGATTAGTGTCACCAATTATCTGTTTAAATGCGCTCACAATCTGCCCTTCTGTTCCTCAGTTATGGTGTTGAATAATGGACAGGAAACATCGATGTCACTATGAACCTGACCTTTGACCTTAAAAGATATTACTTCATCACTTTATCCAGTTAGACATTTGTATAAAATTTTGTCATAAAAGCATATGAATTCTTGAGTTATGGCTTTAAAGGTGTTTCGCAGGGGCACAGTGACCTTTGATCACCAAAATTTAATCAGCTCATCCTTGACTCCAAGTGGGTTTTTGTGCCAAATCTGAAGAAATTCCTGGAAGATGTTCATGAGATGTCATGTTCACAAGAATGGAATGGACGGACACAATGCCTCAGGCCACAGCTTCACTGCCATAAAAACTAACATTGCCATAGAAACAGATTTTGTAACAATTTGTTCCTCTTTCATTATTTATTATATATATATATAGTGCATTACACCACACAGTGTAACAATACATCTCTTTGTTGCCCATTTTTTTCATTCTGAATTATTACACTTACATTATACACCTTGTACAAACCGAAATATGTATTTAAAACAAGGGAGGAAGCCTTACCTGTCTGAGGTCGGACAGTGGTGATGGAGTCCAGATAGGCCTTGATGTCCCTCTGTTTAAGCTGCATGGCTAGTTCAAAGGCCGTCTTGGACAGGACATTGACTCGGTCTGGGTCAGCTCCACGCTCCACCAGCTGCTGACCCACAGCCACCTTCAAAAGCAAATTCACAAGCCAAGATGGAAGTGAATTTTAAGTGGCACAAGCTATAAAATTCCACACCAAAATGACACCCACAATACCCAAAATGTATGACCCATCCATCTACTTTATCTCTCCAAACATCCATCTATCTATTGACCCCACCTTTCCACTGAGGGTGGCTACCATCAAGGGTCCCCAGCCAGTGGTCTTCTGGGAAAAGTTCACATCAGAACCCCACTCTAGCAGGAGGCGCACTGCAGCCTCATGGCCATGCTGAGATGCCACCATCAGGGCTGTGATGTCCATGAATTCTCTGCCTCCACCGCCTCCTCCTGGACAGCCTTCACCACCTCCAAAACCAGCCGTGCTGTGGGAAAAAGGAACAGAGACACATCTGTTTTCCATACGAGGATAAAGGACAGTTGTAAACTCAAAATGTTATTCAAAGAATACCTAAAGGGTTGTGTTTAAGTCTAAGAGTAAGCTCAAAAACAAAATCAGCTGAAAAACAACACTAACCTGCAGCTGTTGTTGTTGTTGCCGTTTGAGACTGCCTCCGCAGCAACAGCTAGGTGATCATAGTCATCGACGTAGGCCCCGCTCTCCAGGAGTAGCTTGACCACATGAGTGTGTCCCCCACGGGCTGCCATAGTCAGGACACTCGCACCAAGTCTGTTTCGTCCGTTAATTTCTGCTCCGTTCTCCAACAAGATGTGGGCAACTGTCAGGTGACCAAACCTGGATGGAGAACAAGCCACAAAGAATGACAAAGAGTGGGACCTTGGTATTTATTTTTCCCAGGTTCTATACAGTTCATCAAACATGTTGCAGATGCATTAATTTACCCCTCTCTGAATCACCACCCAAATAAGTCATGTCACACTTTATTAACGCCATGTAGAAATTCATACTACACTTCATACCTAAAGATTTAATCACAGGCTTTCCCCTCTTTACTGCATAGCATGCTGCTTGGAAACTAACTTTTACATTAAGCACTATAAAAAAGACTTTAATTATGTTCAAGATCAATAAATAATAATCAATATTAATATAGACTTTATTAACCTAACGGAAAAACATCCCCTACAAATATAACATTTAGTAATACAATGCCTACTGACAATAAATGACTGGTAAAAAATAAAAACAAAAAAGTAAGCAAGTAGTTTTGTGTGTGTGTTCTATTAGACGGAACAGAAAAGTGTCTTCTGCAAAATTAATTAGTCATCACCACATAGTGACCTATCAAAATAGCACGTTTTTTTAACGGAGTTTGGTGTGTGGAATGAGCGACTGGCCCGCAGCCCCACCTAGCAGCCTGCATCAGCGGGGTCCAGCCGTAGTTGTTGCGGCTGTCCACCGAGGCTCCCTTTCGTAACAAGAACCGGACCAGGTTCTCATGACCGCTGGCCGACGCAAACTGCAGGGCGGTGTTCCCCTCCTCGTCCGTACAGTCCACCGGTACCAACGACAACATGTCCGCGGCGTTGCACTCCGACCCAGCTTCTGACCGCAGCCTGCTCTGCCGCCCGGACTCTTTCGGGGCACCGGGTTCCAGGATACCCCGAGCGGTTTCATAGTCCCCCTCGTCGCAGGCACGAAAAAGCAACAGCGAATTTGCGGGGACACCGAAATTCATCTCCGCATTTAAAAGTGTTACTCCGTCTCCATTCAAATCCAGTTAGTTTCAACGACGGTACCGGACAACTTTTCCTCTGTCACTCGGCGGCGGCCTGTGTTTGGAAATCATGACGCACAGTGAAATAAAGTTTAATCAACAAGTTAATGACTGCTTTTACAACATTTAAATCAAACAAGCATCTATTTTATCATGAAAAACCCTTTAGAGTTATCTTAACGGCTTTCGACAAAACTTTCTGGCAACCAGCCGGCACTACCCCGGTTCCGTTACTTGTTTAGGACAGGAATCTGAGCAGCAGTCAATTCATCTGCGACGTAACACACGACTTCCGCTTTCATTATTCAAAAGAAAAGCCTAAGTATCTCATGCCCATGCAATGGATTTGCTCGAGCTCTTCAGTTAGATAGGGTTTATTGGATGAGGGGAGAGCTTACTACTTTTAGATTTTCCCAGCTGGTACCTTTAAAACTAATGTAACAATTGCCAAGCAAAGTATTCATCCAACGTTCTGATGTGAAATTCTTAAATATGACAGCCCTGCATGCCATTCTTGTGTCCTCACATGACTGTCCAAAATCTTTCATTCCGAAATGAAATAAGTATTCACAATCTTGATTCTCAGAGGTAGAGCTGTTCTTACAAAAGTCAGTAATGTTATAGTCACAATATGCATTCGTTTATCATCAATATGACATTTGTGAAGGTTTTATCTACCTTGATTTATATATAAGATTGATAAAATAATAGAAAAAGTGACTGTAGCACAAGTACTTGCATGGTTTTGAGTATGCCTTGGTATACATACATTATTATATATGTTCAATCAATATGTTCAGCCAATGGATTGGCTGTCATAAGTGTACTCAGAATAAAGAGTGCTCTCCCTCGTCAAGCAATCACAGATGAGAACAACAACTCCGTACTTTAAACTGTCATAATGTGGTTGTGAGTCCAGATTTTAAGGGTGAGTATCATTGTTTTGCATACAGGTATCAATTTTCCAGCAAAGGTCAAGACTGACATGTTTTTAATTTGGAAATTTATATCAGATGTATGAGTATGTTATTGTGTGTAACCTGACTACAGACTGTGACGCGGACTAGCCTATGTTGCTGAGTGTTGTGCGTGCACATTACTGCTATCCGGTGGTCACAAACATGAATTACATATCTTCCATATACATCATCAAACCTGATACTAATGTATCGAGAATGACATGTTAATGTACATTTTTTGCCCTTCCCCATCTATGTAAAAGAAGGTGATTAAAAATAGAAATATTTTTCTTTTTTTGTCTGGTGTCATTTATTGACTTAATGGCTTTGTAAGTCCGACCACAACTTCTTTTAGTGGCTGTAATGCGGGTTGTTATGAAGTGTATTTATGCTGATATCAGCCATTTAGCAGTTTAGTAGTTAAATAACAGTTAATTGCACTTATATCCATAACACATAGTTACTGCTACAACTTCATCTCACCACCTATTGGTGGGCGTAACAACTCTGATAAGGTTAACGCGTGATGTCCTCCAATGGTCACAGTCAGAACACATAACTCCGCACGAAATCCAATAGTCGGTTGTAGACACTAGATGTCGCTGTTGATTTTCGGTTAGTCTAAAACACCAAAGAAGAAGTATTAGAAACCCGGATGAATAGTACAAAACCGTGAAACAGGCCTCTTCTCGTTCTCTTCGTGAAAAGCTAACCACGTTGGTGGCTGCTGTTCCTGGCTCACCGCTGTTCGCTTGAATTTTTTTTTCCGAATAAGTCGGTCAGGAATATTCATAATGGTATGTGCTGTTTTAGTCTAACTGTTACTATTTTGTAGCATATCTTTCTGGTGGTCTTGTAATTACATAGGTTAACTAAACTTCGAAATTCTTCGGCGCGTTTTGGCTAATGTCGTTAGCTTGCGTCTCTTGAAGTAATGTGAGATGTCCCGCCACAAATCGTTAATAAATTGATATGTTTAATAAGGATGCGCGTATCGACAAAGCAAAAGGCGTCATTCGAGACGACATATTTCTCGAGTCTGTAAAACTTCATAATTCGAGGTGCTTCTGCGGATGCCACCAGCATTTGTTGGAGTTTAAGCTTTAAAGACGTAGCTAGACTCTCGCATCCATCTTTTTAATTAAGAATTTTGTCAAAGAAAGGAATCTGGGATGGGATAAAATTTGCTTGCGGGCTCATAAAGTAAGATAATGTAACACGTATATCTTTTGAGCATCAGAACACAGACGTCCAACATAAACTTACGTTAGGTGTCTTATACGTCATTTAAATGCTACTTTTGACAAGTCGGGTGGAGATGTTGACGTGTGGACCGAGCCACAGATCAACCCAGTTAGCTTTAACCTCACAAACCCTACAGATGTACGGTCAATTTCAATAGAAGAGGTTCCACGCGTTAGTTAACTGTTGCTGCGTTTAGGGGCCCACGTAAATTTCAAGCTTGTTAGAAGTCGTAAACTTTTAGAAGGAATAATTACATTTTTATCTCGAACTGTCAAATCTAAACACACGCCAATGATGGATATTATAAATTACCACAGTGCCAGTAAAGTTACCTTTCTGTCGGGGGTTAAAAAGAGAAAAAACAACAACATTGTTATTGTGAAATACAGGCAAGAAATATTCTGCTGTAGTATATCATCCCTATGTTTTCCCAATGTTACCTAAAATTTTTTAAATATTGGTGATAGGTCCAGTGTTTTAACTCTTGTTTCCACACATGCAGGCTTTTAAGGACACTGGTAAGGCACCTGTTGAGACTGAGGTGGCCATTCACCGCATCCGCATCACCCTCACCAGCCGCAACGTCAAATCTCTGGAGAAGGGTAAATAAGCTCACACTGGTTGTTGATGAGAGCTGGACATACACCTGAGCTATGAGGATAAAATTTACACCGGATAAACTCTGACGACTGTATACGCTATTCTGAGCCATGGCTTTTAAAAGTACTATGATGTGATTGTCAGCTGTTTGTGTTCTTTAAAGTTATGTGTTTTTGTAACCCCATAGTCTGCGCTGACCTTATCCGTGGGGCTAAGGAGAAGAACCTGAAGGTGAAGGGACCAGTCCGCATGCCAACCAAGGTACTGAAGGATGTGGGCTTGATAAATATATTTTATATATTTTCTGGATTTGCTCTTGTACATTACATTGTTGGTAAATTTGGGCAGAAATTGAACTTTTCATACAGTAGTTAAACTTAATTCAACAAATTTGATTGGTTTAAAAAAAAAAAAAAAAAGATGGCATCCCAGAACATGTTTTCAGTTATTTCAAATAAGTGGCTCTGAAGGTCCAGCTACATTATATATTCATTCAGGATATGCACTTGATTTGTACACTGGAAAGGTTATGCTGACCATACCTTAACAGGAATTATTTACTGCACAAGAACACAAATTTGGTGTGAATGTGTACCTGCCACTGGTTTAGATGAGGTACTGTGGATTCTTTATTTGGTAAAGTTAAAAAAATAATAATTTTTGTAATCCTCCAGACTCTGCGCATCACCACCAGAAAAACACCTTGTGGTGAAGGATCCAAAACCTGGGATCGCTTCCAGATGAGGATCCACAAGCGTCTGATTGATCTGCACAGTCCATCTGAGATCGTCAAGCAGATCACCTCCATCAGCATCGAACCAGGTGTTGAGGTTGAAGTCACCATTGCAGATGCATAAATGATGCAGTTGACTCAATAAAGAAATGAATGAAGAATCTGATGTGTTGTTGTCTGAAATGTACCGTCAACCAGAAACCTTCATAATTTGTTAAGTTTCGCTGAACTAGTAAGAAGTTGAGGAAGTGTTACTGGAGGCCTTGGTCCAATGCAGCTTAACTTTTTGAAATGTTGCACAGTGGGGTCCAAACATCTAAATCTGACTCGGTGTTAACCAGTTCTGTTGAAAACAAATCCCTGGACGACATTTAGAGACAGCACAGTTCACCCAGGATATGGAAAGATGCTGTGCACATCAGACTTGTTCCACAGTCAGTCCAGGTTAAGTAGCTGCTCAGATGCTAATGACACTTTTCATTCATTGGTGTGAGAAGCTCTTGCTTGGCACTGTTTTAATATGAATGTACAGTGCTGTTTCTGGACAGATGATGCAGGTGGTGTATACAGTTCTCATGTGCAGTCTTTTAATTACAGTTCAAAGTACAAAAGTAAGATCAAACTCCCTATCGAAAAAATGTTATTTCTTACTCATACATTGCAAAATCCAGTTCTTTTTCTCTCCCTTAAGTCTGATCAGTTTTCCACCATTTTGAATTTTTAGCGAAAGCTTTGTTTTCCATACTGAGGTAGAATTAAATCTGGATGGACATCGTAATACAGTGGCAGGAATAGTGGCTCTCAACTCTAGTCAGAAGATTTTTCAAAACCTTTTTACATGTTTAACATATTGTCGGTGGTAACTGAAGAGGAACAGACACATCTTGGGATGTTTTAGTCTCACTCCTACCCTTACCCAGAAATAATGAATGAATTTAAAGGCGTGATGTAACTTACTGAGGGCCACAAATGAGGATAATAGCAAATGGTTAAAACATAATGTAACAGTAGCACAAATGAATTATACTCAGGATGTTCACTCAATCACTCAATCTCAATCACTTCAAAGGTTTCTTAATATTATCCACCATGAGTTACTGATCATGTGAGACTTTATAAGGCTGTAGCAGCCGAACGTCATGGATGTGAAATTAAACAAGTTTGAGTTTGTTATCTTTTCAAAAGACAAAACTGGTGATTTTGGCTTTTGTCGAATCAACCTGAAAATGATGGGGAACAAATATCCACTGGAATTATGTGACTGATGAAAAACAATAAGTGTGATTTGGGTATTTATATGAAAAATTTAACCTGTCTCCTGCCTTAAAAGTCTTTGGCTTAAACAGCAGAAAGAAATCTTTCATCTCTCATAACTACTGAATGGATAATGATTTGATATTTCTTGGTTCCAGCTTCCGAAAGCTGGTTGGTTGTCCCGGGTGATTTGCTTGACTTCACATGTGCTTTCAGTTAGAGCTGATTACAAGCTCCTCCTTGATTTTCAGTGCCAAAGAATCAGCAGAGCTAAATTAAGGTGAAATAAGTTATTTTTAAAGTTTTGTATGAATTGTTTTCCATAGGATTGGGGGCAGTTAAATTTACGTGTGTGTATAGTGAATTTGCGTGTGAATTAATAGACATTTTGGAGACCCCTTGCATCAAGATGAATACAGCTACTGATCTGAACAGTGAAGAAAGCGACCACATGCAGCCTGTTGACATGGAACTGACTTGTAATGTTCCTCCCGTGGACTCTTCATCCCTGCAGGTGATGGGTCCCTCAAAAGGACTGAATTTAAAACCCAAACCTCAGCTTGTTGTACTGAGGTTTATTCTGTAGTCTGATTCCTGTCTTCTTTGTTTGCAGAATGAAATGCCAGGTGGTGGCGAGCAGCAGACCATGAGAGTTTA
Organism: Scatophagus argus; assembly: GCF_020382885.2. NCBI lineage: Eukaryota > Metazoa > Chordata > Actinopteri > Scatophagidae > Scatophagus > Scatophagus argus. Next base: position 14,340,635 of record NC_058510.1, on the reverse strand, counting down.
CCTCCGAGTCAGGCCCTTCTCTAAAGAGGAACTTTGGGACAATGAGGATGAGGTACAGTATAGCCTCAGATATAAAAGTCTATTTTTCATTACAGTAACTAAAAGTCATGGCGATGAATGTGCAGTAGAGGAATGCATGAGAACATGTTGAATATTACTCTGTAGCCCACTTTGTTATGTAAGTGTTGCAGTTAATCTACATTATGTCCCCAGTTTTCACCAATGTAAGGTACTGTATGAATAATTATTTAGCGTCATTAATGTTGATGCTGTCCCTAAATATAGACAATAAAGCTCAACTCTTTTGCCTACATTTAGGGACCCTGCATCCCACAATGTAGCTCTTTAACTTGCCTCCACTGTTTTGGCTTGATTGACTGTGCAAGCTCTTTTTTTCTTTTTCTTTTCAGGATTGTGTAGTGATTGAAAACACACAGACGGTGACACTGAACGCACCAAAGGGTTCTGCCACCATGAAGAGCAGTGAGAAGGGCATCGGCATGTCACTCCACAAATTCTCCTTCTCTCAGGTCTGCAGCATTTAGAACTGTAGTACTGTTCAGTAAGCTGTGGGAACATGTACCAGAGGTCCTCACACACAAACATACTGGATGAACTTTGTGCCATATTAGACATGCATCCATTTCCTGCTTACCACCTCTCTGCTGACTTTTAGATTTTTGGACCGGAGACAACACAATCTGAGCTGTTTGAGGATACTGTCAAAAGCCAAATGTATGATTTCTTGGATGGGAAGAATGCACTGATATTCAGCTATGGTGTAACCAATGCTGGGAAAACCTACACCATCCAAGGTGAAGATGGAAACACAGCAACATTTCTGAAGCTCTTCAGCCAGTCTAAGTATGCTGTGAAATGTGTTTAGGCACTCCAAAAGAGCCGGGAATACTTCCTCGAGTGGTGGGCGCCACCTTTCGCCACATCGGACCTCACCAGTATGAGGGGATGGACCTGAAACCCTACCTCAGGAATGATGCCCAATGTCTGGATCCTGACCAAGTCAAGCAGGAGAGAAATGCAAAAGCTGCCATTTTTGCTTCAGTCAAAGAAGTGAGAGAAATTTTGTATCCAACTTTTCCGTTTCCACAGACTAAAAAATCTTGAATTTCTTGAATAAAACACTGCTGCCATAATGTCTCCTCTCAGCAGGCAACACCTTAACATGCGTATCTCCTTTCTCCCATTTAGGAGTGTGATCCACTCAGAGTCAGTGGTGGTTCAGAGTCTTTGTCAGGTTCCAACGCCGCTCTCTCATCCTCTTTGTCCTGCGATCAGACAGGTAGCCCTCACTAATTCTCCGCTATGATCATGGATCATCTTAGAAACAGTTCGAGCTCTTCTCAGTGTGAACTTTCTCAGGCAAGTGGAGAAAATGTCTGAACAGTAAGCAGCACAAGGTGTCACTGCAGGATTTCAGGCAACATGAATAATGGAAAATGTCATGATGTGTGATAGCAGTTATTCTCGGATGTTTTTCACTTGTTGGGTATTGTTGCCGTTTCTTTAGTGTTGGCAAGCAACCCAACAGAAGCAGGCAGCAGCCGGTTTGCCTTATGGGTGGCGTTCTTTGAAATCTACAACGAGTGCGTCTATGATCTGCTTCAACCTTCCCTGTGCTCGAAGTCAAAGAAACGAGCGGCTCTTCGAGTATGTGACGACGGTGCTGGAAATGCTTACGTTAAAGGTGAGAGTACGTCTTAATTGTGTGTTCTGAAGTTGTAAGAAACATATCAGTAACAGTCTTTATGTAGCTTATAGCTTTAAAGTTAATCAGTGTGTGTTTTGATTTTATTTTACCCCCCCACACACACACACACAGACCTCAGGTGGATTAACATCCACACTATGGGCGAAGCCTGCAAACTACTACAGTACGGAAACAAAAACAGAAGTGCTGCAGCCACAAAGATGAACCAGTCATCCAGCAGAAGGCAAACTCATTTCAAACTTCATTTCATCACATCTTCACTTGGTTTCGTTTTCTGATTTCAAAGCTCACACCAGCTTTCCTTACAGCCACAGCATATTTACCATGAAGTTACTGAAGATTGATGGCAGCTCAGTTAAGAGGATCTCAGAGTAAGTATCTCATATGTATGTAATATTGGGTTTTTTTGTTTTGTTGTGTTTTTGACTGAATTAATATAGTTACAGTTGTCAATACGTCATCAGCCTCTAAATGTTAACTGTTAAGGTAGTGCCAGACTTCCAATAAACAAAAGTGCTAAAATACATCGATTTATTACAACCGTTACATTAACAGCTGACCAAGAAAGCAGGTAGTTTAAACAGTTAAGAATTTAAAAAGCGGATAGCAAATAAAATAGTCTGTTTGAAATGTGAGAAATCAACATATGACTGTGAGAAAGCTTTACTGCTCAGGAATCATTAAGCCAACTTGAATGTCATTTGGTCTTAATTTGGCAGCACAGATTACTACTCCGAATGTTCCAGCACCATGAAAGGAGATCTAATAGAAAAAAAATAACCCTCATTAATCACTTTGTGCTTGTCAGGTTTTCCCTGTGTGACCTGGCTGGCTCAGAACGATGCAACAAAACCAAGACGTTTGGAGAGAGGCTGAAGGAGGCAGCCAACATAAACAACTCCCTGCTCATTCTGGGGAAGTGCATCACTGCCCTTCGCAACAATCAGACTGATCGGTACAGTTGGTGATAAATGTGTCAGACAGTGCAGTACATGTTTTGATATGTACGTTTCTGCATCGCTAAAAGCCTTTGACCCGTGCTTGGGTCTTGTCAAAGTCCTCGTTTTCCTTTGTGTTTATCAGAATGAAGAGCAGCTACATCCCTTTCAGAGAGAGTAAGCTCACCAAGCTCTTCCAGGCTTTTTTCTGTGGCAAAGGAAGAGCATCAATGATTGTCAACATTAACCAGTGTGCTTCCACCTATGACGAGACCCTCCATGTGATGAAATTTTCTGCTGTTGCCAAACAGGTAGGTCTTAACATACGATGATGTGAGAGAAGAACGGTATGAAGAGCTGAATCAGAAAAAAATCCATAATGTAGCACACTGGCTAAGCCGCTGATCTAACCTGTGCTGTCTGCAGGTGGTGCAGGTGATCCCAGACAAACGTCTCGAATCCTTGGCCCCTTGTTTGGTTGGCCGAGATAGAAAACCTCTGGTGAGGAATGGGGTGATTGACAGCCAGGCCCTGGAGAGCTACCTGTCCGAGGAGGAGCTACTTGACGAGGAAGACGAGGCGGACATGTCTTTGCTGCCACAGAGTGTACGACTGCATGTCACATTCAAACATTGTTTCATAAAGGCACTGGAGATGCAGTACAGATGTTGTCAGATACTGACAGTTTGTGCAGCCATTCATCGTCCCTCAAAGATGAATCCTGATTTAGTGATCCCCTGACTTCTCAAGTGCCACCATGAGGTTCTCAGTTTAGCCTGTAGTGAAACATCTCAGCAACCGCTGGAATGATTGCCACCACATTCATGGTGCCCAAGGGATAAATCCTCAGAACTTTGGACATCCCCTGATTCTCCTGTAGAGCCACCATGACATTCATATTTGATTTTGGGTGGAGTAAGCATGCTTACAGCATCCTGCATTTATCCAATGATATTTAAATAACAGATGGTATTTTTACTACTTGACAGTTGGGAAACCTTCACTCATTTTGAGATCTCTACTAAATGCCTTGCTCTTACTCTCCTAGGAACTTGTGAATATGATTGAGAGCCTGCGAACAAAACTCCTCGCTGAGCGCAGAAGAAACCTGGTGCAGGAAATGGAGATCCGCAAGGAAATGGGAGACGCAATGTTACAGCAGCTAATGGAGAGTGAGGAACTCCGCAGGTTGGTTATTTTTTGTATTATTATTATTATTTATTATTGGAAAGAAGAAGTTAGTGATGCAGATCTCTGCATTTGTTCAGCGCATCCATACTGAATGCCTACACCTTTCATATATTAGAGATAATGTTGGGGATGAACTAATCGGTGAATAAACTTTGCTTTAAATGTTTAGTCGACAGATAGAGGGGCTGAAGGAGAGCTACCAAGAAAAGCTGGAGAACACTTTTGAGATGTACAAGGATGCTATCAAAGAGCATGCCTACCAATGTGCTATGAACAACCTGGAAGATGACTATGTACCTCTTGATGAGTTCATTGCCGAACAGGAGAAAGTGGAGGTATGTCATTTGATCAGCTGTTAACACATAAAAAGCAAACGTTTTTATAGGTTTTAATTAATTAAGTTAATTAATCTCTATCCCTGGGTTCATTGCAAATATAATGCCCTTAACCCCTTTAACTTTGCACATCATCAGTTGGGCTTTACGGTAATCTGTTCATGTCCCATGTTATGCCACGTAACCAAACAGAGAATTCTCTTATTTTATCTATTAACTGACTGTGTAGGCCCTCAAACGTAAAGTGTCAGAGTTGGAGACACTAACATCCAGTAGCAGAAGAGGAGAGTGTGCAGCTTCAATGGATCAGTCGTGCCAGACTCAACCATTCAAAGGGACAGAAGCAGCAGGTTAGCACAGTGCCTGTTCAAAGACATAGTCCACATCCTCTGGGATGACTATAGACTTTAAACTTGGTTTAAATCTGTCATAATATGAATTTGTATGTGGTCCTGTTGGTTTCCTTTCTCTGAGCTCACCGAAGTATGTTCCCGACAGCTTCTTACAACGGCAGTAAACTTCACTCGGCTCATTTCGTCCCCACAGCAGATGATCGATGCAATCGGCTTTACAAAGAAAAATGTGCCATAGAGAGAATGTGTGAGGATAAACAGCAGGTAACAAAGGACAGACCTGAAGTGATGCACCTTAACTAAATGATGACACAGTTTGACATTTTAATGTTCGGTTCAGCTGATTTTGTCCCTGGAGAAAAGGCTGATGGATCTTAGTGAAACGCTTCAGAAGGTCAGAGATGGCTTTCTGGAGAAGTCATCTGATCTGGAGGCTCTGCAGAGGAAAGCTGCTGATCAGGTGAGACAATAGAAAGTAGGAATATTACAAATTTGAGCTGAGGTTTGCTGCAGCATGATGGAAATTGTTGTATGCTGGTTAACTTTTTATTTTTTTTCCTTCAAGGCAAAATCTATGGAGGACATCCTACAGCGGAACATTGAGAAGGACAGGGAGATTACCTCACTAAAGACAGAACTTGCCAAGCTCTCTCAAAAGTCTCCTGTGCAGCCTAAAAGCAAGCGAGGGCTGCTTGCCAACATCAGGGAGGCGGTGACTTCACCGCGGAAGGGTACGACTGCTCGAACGCTCAGGAAAACCGTGAAGACAACTCACCACTGAGAAGCATCCAGACAAAAGGAGAGATCTTCCTTTTGGTTTTCTAAAAACTTAGGGCAAATGTCAGACAGAGTGTGTTTGCTATTTGGTATTTTTAATGTTTTTGTGTGTGTGTGTGTGTGTGTGTGTTTTAATAAAAATAATTACTCAAACTTTTAGACATTAAGTAATTTATCTTTGACATTATCAGTTCCTCTCATGTTTCTAAGCATCATTAGTACAATGTCATTTCATGGTCACAGCACATACATGTATGGTTATAGATAGATAGATAGATACTTTATTGCTCCTGAGGAAAATTCAAGGTTTTGTTTCTTTTATTGTGCTTTTTCCACATAGAGACCTTGTTATACATTCTTGTACGCTGCTATAGATGATGTCACACCAGGGAATTGAATCTTGGAACAAGCTGAGCTTTGTATGAACCTGGTAAAATGAGGCCATCCATTATGTGGAGCCTGAGGGGAAAGTAAACCACAATAGACCCCAATATAACATGAAAACACAACTTAACTGCTTTAAGTGCATCACTATTTAATTTGCGTGTAAGTGTATTTTTACATTCGATCAGTAAAATCTCTTAATTCTTAACCAATGCAATATAAGAAACAAGAATATTCCCGCCGTGCCAATAAAATGTTAAATATTGTCCCTTACAGATGAGTGGATGAGGTGTGCGTGAGGTAACGGCGCAGCCTCCTCTCAGTTAGTGAAAGGACCTTTGTGGCAGAGACAGCCAGCTGCTCTTCTATCTCTCTGGTCTCAGTGGTAGTTAATGAGATTAGCTGTTCGTCTCAGCCTGCGTCAGTCCAAAGGGGTCAATCACAGGATTAGCACCTTGCTTAAGAGTTACATCAGTTTATTACACTTTTTTTCCTCATTACTTTGACTTTCCCACCTCTGGCTCTTTGTGGGCCATTTTTCAGCCTCCACAGCATGTTTGGTACACATAATTGCGGTTTAGTCATTGGAGTGGAATATTGCAATGCATCATGCGACTTTGGGACTGAGTCTGTCTCAACCCTCAGACACTGAATGAGGCATCATCCAGGGGAAGAAGAGGACCACGGACGGGCAGAGAAGTGACGGGTCGCTGGGCCAAAATCTTGCCTGCTGTGGCAGAGTCTGAGACTCTGGACAAGACATCCTCATGCCACTTGTCAATAACAAAGTGGGTGATGATTGCACAATCGGCACAGACAAAGCTTTGGCTGAGGGGAAGGCTCTGGTGGATTCTTTGATAAGGGTAAGCTGCTGTGGGCTTTAACCATTTTTATTTCAAATGCTGCGGCATCATAGTGTTACATTTGTGGTTTCAGTCTGATTTTACAAAAGAATAAGCAGGCCAGCTAATACATCCCTGAAAACTTAATGTCAGAATTCACTCAGGAGTGTGACTATTTTTACCCAGCAATCTTCTTCTGTATTTTGCATGCAAATTGTTGGGACTTATGAAATAGCTGACAAAAGTGGCAGTTCAACATTATAAGCAAGTGGGAAAATGTGTTTAAAAGTCAAATATGTTTGCATCGACTTCTACCATATTCATCATATTCCTTTTTTTTTAACCTGTAATGTTAATATGTCACACAATAAGCATACTCATCTAAGCATCCCCCCACCCCACCCCACCCACCCACCCACCCCATGGCTAAAAAAGCACTTTCACTGAAAAGATTTTCTTGGTCCACTGCATCTTTAGATAATGCCATGGGCTATTGGCATGTATTTTCTTGTTTTAAATCTAATATTTTTTCTGCAGTACATTTATGTGATGGAATATTTTTTTTCACAGTGATAAAGTATTTGGTCATCTAAAATAATATTTCCCTCCTTACTAGATTGCTTTATATTTGCTTCTTATGCCGTTAATGTTTTGCTGTCTGAACCATAGTGATAATGACAATACCACTAATGTATTGTCATTATCAATTCCTCAGAGAAATACAAGCATCCTGGCCGTGGTTTCAAGTGAGGGTCAAACATGAGAATACATGAAAGAAAATAATTCAAATTACTTCTATTTAGTGTATCATTGTGTAGTGTAACATGAGATATGATGCAGGTTACATAAAATGCAATTAGTTATACACTCTGGCTTGGAGTGAGCACTAATGTCAAAATTTAAGACATGTACAAACACTGTATCAGAAAATAAATAAATAAATGTCAGTTAATACCTGCAGTAGCACATCCAAAAAAATAACACAGCATGTTCATGGATATCATGGTTGCGTTCCCTCCTCATACCTACCCAACACTCTGAGTGCACAAGGTTGCTTTGGCTTATCTAGAAATAGATCAATGATAATGAGATTATTTATAATATTTTTTTCATTGAAACCACACCTGATAATCCTCCAGGGGTAAACTCACGACTGATAATAAAACACTATGCTAACATATGATGTAGACCATAAAACTGGAGCTGTGTCTTTTTACACATTTCACAATTAATGTTTCAAGCAGCTTTAGACAACACAGTGTGGATATTTACAATCACCTATTTGTAAAACAAATGTTAATGTCTTAATTGAAGAACTGACTTTGTCTGGTTAATATTAGCTTAAAGACAGATTTGAAACCTAAGGTATCAGTGTGATGACGAGTGGACAGTTCTTCCGAAGGAGTATATTTAAGAAATGATTAGTCATCTGCTGTATACTTGATCAGGTGAAGGTCACAGCAAGAGCATGAGATCAAACAACCTGTTTCAGCTTTTGAGTTACAGAAGAAAGGAACTGATTCTTCCTCTAAATCCTGTGGATCAGACGGTATTCAGGCCTGAGTGGCTGAAGTGAAATAGGCTAAGGCTTTCATATGAATTAGCACAATGAGATTGTTATTTCTTCATCCTCTTACAGGTGGTGGCATGTTACCGCCACTTGGCCTCGTGTGTTGGTGGTTGCACGGACAGCTTGCAGCTGCGAGATGAGCTGCGACAAACTCGAGAAAAGGCCCAAAAGTTGGCCATGACCATCTGTCACCATCTGACCTCACATCTCCGAGACAAGAGCCTGCCCGAGGAGCGGCGAAAGGAGATGGAGCTCCTCTGGGTGTCCTTCTCCTCCAGCCTAGAGCTCCTCCATGTTGACATGTGCAAAGTTTTCAACATGGGTGACACCTTCTCTCTGGTCAACACTGATACACTGGTGCAAACTGGCCTACAAGGTAAATTACAGCCCTGAAAATGCGAAATATAAAAATGCACATTTCTTCACTTGTGAAAATGACCAGTTCACATGACGTCAAATTCTCCTCATATGTTAAATTTAAGTTCACATGAGACATTTTTGTAAGGGTTGACACAACAAGTATTGAAGTTATAATCTGCAAAATGACTGCACTACTCTGTGGTCTTTTCAGAGATTATATCCACATGAACAGGACTTGTCTTGATGTCTTTCCTTGATTCACTGAAATCCCAAAAAATGATAAAAACGGAGGCGGCACGGTGGTGCTGTGGTTAGCACTGTCGCCTCATAGCAAGAGGGTTCCAGGTTTGAATCCCGGTCTGGACCCTTCTATGTGGAGTTTGCATGTTCTGCGTGGGTTTTCTCCGGGTACTCCGGCTTCCTCCCACAATCCCAAAAACATGCACATTAGGTTAATTGGCTACTCTACATTGCCCCTAGGTGTGAGTGTGAGAGTGTGTGGTCTTTGTGTGTTGACCCTGCGATTGACTGGCGACCAGTCCAGGGTGTACCCTGCTTCCCGTAGTCAGCTGGGATAGGCTCCAGCTCCCCCACGACCCTGACGGATAAGCGGTATAGAAAATGGATGGATGGATGATAAAATGGACTTTCATGTGAAAATGTGAAAGTGCCAAATGTGACTTTAACATGCGTAGAAAATATCAGATGTGTTGAAGCTGAAGTGAAGGCTGACAGTGGTGGCTCTGTTCAGACGAGGATGTGCTTTGTGAAGCTGCTGCCTCTCTGCACTCTCTCTGCTCTCTGGCTTTCAAAGAACAATGCTGAGTAGCCAAAGGCGGTGCTCAACATCGTGTCTTTGTTTGTGCACGTGTCATGTGCCGTTTCTACTACCACCCATCTGGGTCGTGCTGTCAGTAACTGTGCTTTCTTTACAGTATTTAGCAACAAGCAATTTTTGAAACCTATTTAAAAGATTTTTTTTTAAAAAATCTGAGAACAACTAGTATCAGTAACACATAGAAAATCTTTTATGTGAAAAGCTGTTAAAAATGTTTTATATATTTATTTGATTCCATATGGATGTGTATGATTTTTAAATCATCGTAATTATGCAAATGAAATACCAATGTTGCAGATTTTGTGGTTGCTTTTTGAGCTTTTTTTTCCCCCCTAAAAGAGCCTCAGATTTTGTCAAAAGATGATGATACACTCAGCTGCTAACTCATTAGGTTCATCTAAAAAGGCTAAATAACTGGGACACCTCCCACTTCAGCAGCATTACAAACCACATCTTCCCAAATGAAGTTGAATCAACTTTCAACAACAGTTTCAATAAAAACTGAGCTTTGTAACTTTGATGAAGGGGGGGGGGTTACTACAGAACGGTTGTATTGGACTCCAGTAATTGTTTTTCGATGCTCTGTGTGTTTCCCAGCACTACACGTCTTTGATTTTATTAATACTCAGTAAAGAAATACTTATATTACATATATATATGTATATCATATCATAATTGTGTATATATTTGTCTGTGTATCATATGAAAGCAGTAAGTAAATAAATAAACTGAGTCCTCCGATGATACAGAAAGGAATGTTTCTATAAAGCTTTTCCTTACAACTGAAATCGCTTTTATATAAAAAGTTTTCTCCAAATGATCATATTTAATTTTGATAATTCAGGAGGAGGCAGTGAGGTAGCAGCTCGGGCACTCAGTCTGCCAGACCTGAACCAAACTCAGAGCCCGACCCTCCCTGCTGGCCTGGAGGAGGAGGAGCGCAGCACCTTGGAGAAGGAGATCAGCCAAGTGGACCACATGATCGAAGACATGGAGATGAAAGTCAACGTGTTGCGCTGGATGGTGGAGCCCCACGGGCCACAGTACGCAGACCCGCTCAGCAGCACAGACAGCGCCTCCCTGGCTCTGCTGTCTGTTGATGAGGAGCAGCCAGGACAGCAGACTCTCTGCCAGCGCAATCAAATCTTTGTGCTCTTATTGCTGTTTGCTGTTGTTTTGGTGGCCGGAACTTTATCTGTCTGTGTTGTCTTATTTTCATGAGCAAAACCTTAACACACTCAACTTATTGTTTCTGTAAAACTTCAGCAAAACTCAGTAACACTGTAAATAAATTAAAAAAAAAAATACTTAAAGTACAGTAAGTTTCTCTTTACTTAAGTTTTTCAAAAAAGGTAACATCTAGTAACAGCAGATAAATTATCTACTGCATGAGCTCATTTGTATCTTAATAAATCTGGATGTAAACCAGTTTGCCACTTTCTTGCAGTGAATCCAAAGCTGCCATATTCTTTGAAATATCTTTGTTTAACAAAGTGAAATAAAACACATGGTTGCCAGTTAGAACTGAAAAGAACATAGGACAGGCAGCTGATTTTACTTATCCAACTGTAAAAAGGAATAGCGTATATTTCCCCTTGGTTGTATACATTCTCCTGACTAATTTGTGATATATGAAAGGAGCAATCTCTGATTTAAAAAATTCTCTCATTTTATTCTTTGTTGCCATGGAGAAGACATAGGTGTTGATGCTTTGTAGTTGACATACCGTAATAAGCGACATCTTCACTTCCAATGAATGAATTGTTGTTGTGTATATAATCTGTGCTGTAGAGAACTGATGGTGTATACTTATGCATTATAAAAGCGTGAACTTTGAGAAGGCACTCTGTTGTTTTCCATTCATGTTTATTTATTAACGCCTTGGTAAAGCACTAAATGATCATATGCAAAGCAACATAAAATGTACACAATCCCAATAGAAATTGTACAAGTTGTGGGACACTCTATAACTCTGGCTCGACCTTATTATGCCTTGAAAGTAAACCACTAATACAGGCAGCGTTGCCCTCCCTTCCACCCTAACCCAATAACACAGAAATCTTAGCACAGTCGTGACGCTGACTTAACTTGTTTGCTGATAACATGATAACAGATAAATAATATAACAAATTACTTATGTGATCATGAACTTATTCTAGTTTTGTTATGCCAAGGAAAACCAATCTGATGGGAAGGAGGAAATATACACTGTCACATGCAATTAGACACATGACTGAAGGATGATGTTACTGTTCTTTTATTGTAAGGCTACACAAATATAACATAACACATTCAAAAGTTACAGTTTAAACCACTACAGTTACAATGCCACAAAAATAAATAAATAAATAAAAGTTTGAGATGCATTGTACAACAGTCATCCAACCTAAAACTGACTTTATTTAGTGATTATGAGGTTCAGTAATTTTAGATTTGAGAAGACTGAGGCACAAGTTGTTATCGCACAAATGCAATATTTTTAGACTAATTTGCTGCTGATGTATTTGACTACAAATTTTGCTTGCTTTTGTCCATCAAGCATTTAAGAACAAATTACAGAATTCCAAAAGCTATACCTCTCTATTTGTAATATTCAAAAACTCCCTCAGATATTTCAGATATTACAGGTAATACATGTGACATAAGGTATTTTTTTCTTTGCTCACCCATCCTCAGTAAATAAATGGTTGCCCTGTGTTGTGTGGTGAGTTAGAACTATTATTCCACCATAGGACCCGTTATGTACGCAAAGTGTTTTATTTGTTTTATCTGGCAAGAGTTTGATGTGTGCCAGCCTTGACAAACAAGACATTCACAAGGCAGCATTGGTGATACAAGTGAGCTTTAATTTGAAATGCGTAACCGGAAGTGTTTTCCGTGTGAAAGTCTGCCCCTCATTAGGTCTAACTTGATGTTTGGGCGGTTGGGACGGAAAGACAAGTTTCCATGTAGCCTCATTCACTTTCTCAGTATTTCCTCAGACGGAAGTACAGGTGCCAAGTGGAGCACACGCCTTAACAATGGTGCTTAAACAGTGTCATTCGCGTTTCAATGGTTTTCGAGTCAACCACACGGAAAAGTGGTACGACCTTTCTCATAATCAAGACACCAACTTTGCCCCAGCTCAGCCCTCGTCTAGCTCGGCAGCATCACCGGGTGTACAGTGCGTCATCACTCCGGCTTTTGGCGGCTGGGAAAAGCCGCTATGGGGAAGGAGACGAACTCCGGGACTGAAGGTTATGCATCTCTCTGCAGTGACACACATTTCCGGAAGAGGTAACCACACTAAAGTCTCTCAACAAGTAACATAAATATAGTATCCAGCTTACTTGAGAAACATGAAATGCAGTGACGCGGTATTAAAGTAACACAAAGTAAAGGTCAGTTTTCCCTGAAAAGACAGCTACCCGCACTTCCAGCTTTACTCTATAGACTACGTATAGGACAGTGTCAACGGCTGCTAGTCCTGTCACACATCACGGCACCTGTTGGGTCTCTTTTTGAAAGTGAAAATAGAAGTCCTCCTCAGACTTGAACGCTGTTTTGATTTAGGGCTCACTCCCAGGGATACACTAAATGCATCAGGGGGAACTGATTGTTGAATGCAGTGGTTGCTGTTGGCAAACAGTCCTGTCAGTCACTTCGGCGCTGGGTGTTTCTAAAGCCATTCCCTGCTGCCAGATCTGCAGTGTTTCCAATAGAAACCTTTGCCCACATCCCACACTGTATTGACATAACAGCTTCCCATTTTTCCAGTTGTGTCACCACCACACAGTGTTATTGTTGTGTTTTTAAATGTGAGTGTTTCATCAGGTTAACAGCCTGTATTTTTAAACTGTTTTTGTCATGATTTTGTCATCATTTTGAAATGGGTTCAACTCACTCCTGCGCACACACTCATCCTGAGCTTCGTTCTATTGGTAAAGTGATCAGCTCCCCAGATACGTTATTAAGACAAGGTAAAGCCTTATTGATCACGCTGGCATTCAGTTTGTTGCAGCAGCTACAGAAGAGGCACAGGATGTAGAGCAGAACCAAAAGGATGTAGTAATATAACAGCTGTGTATTCACACAGACATCAGTTCTTTTGCATAAAAGTAAATTGATGTCTTTTGATCTTGTAACCTGTAATTGCCTGGTCTGTGGCTGAAAACATTCCACAGTGTCTTCTTTTCTTTCAGTTACCAAAGAGAAATACAGGCTATATATGTGTCTGTAGTTAATTATTAATATGATGCACCATAAATTAAAAATGTAGCTAAATAAATGTATCATCAGTGGATGAATGCAATATGTAGCTACAGTTTGTAGAGAGATGTAATAAAATGAGAGCAGGAATGTATAAAGATCATGCTAACATTTTTCACATGTTCAACTCGCTAAGAAAATGCCATTTATACAGAAAAGCATGTAGCGTTACAGCATTCAGGGACATAAAGTGTATATTCTGACGAAGAAAGAAAGGGAAAAGTATCTGAGGTAACATTTAATGTCTTGATTATCACTCTCATCTTCTTATCACTGATTTCAGAGCTGAGTACCTCCATCAGAAACTTCCAGTACGATTTGAAAGCATTCGAACCAAAGTCTGAAGGCGGGAAGCGTTTTTTTGACACGCACGCGGTGGTCCGACTCTTTGAAGAAAACGGTTTGGTGTCTTTTGTCGTTTAAAAAACATCCCAGTACCGCTTCGCTTTGTTAGTAAGAAGCGAGAAGTGAATTTTGTCCTCATCGGTATTTTCCATCAACAGGCTTCACTACTCAGCAGGCTGAGGTGTTGGTGAAGATACTGTTGAGGATGACAAACTCTAACATGGACGTCATCTACAATGACATGGTAACCAAAGTGCAGCAGGTGAGACTGCAGGATTGTTTACTGTACAGTATGTTCCCTGCATGTCGCTCTGAAGCTGCGCCTCTAATGCTTGACGGGTGACCGAGCCAGGATCAGCTTGTTCATCCTCACTTACTAAACATGTCAACGCATGTGAACGCTTTAAAATAAAACGAGCATGAGATGAATTACACCACGTCTCTCCTCGTCACGTGAGGGAAAAGGGATATCAGTCATGTTAAAGACTGAGTGTATAATGTAGGCAGAAGAGATTAATAAGATCAATCAAGATTTCTAAAATATTTTTTCCTCATGTTTAAATTTCCAACTTTTATATTAGCAAAAAACAAATACGCCACCGATCTCAGTGACAGCTGCGTACGACCAAAAACTCTTTGTTCCTCGAGGCGTTTTTGGGTCCAGGTGAGTAGTTTGCAGTTTTTCTTTTTAACTTTTGTATCGGCTGTGTGATTTTTGACAGGAGATCATGTTGCAGCGTGTCATGTCTCAAATTGCGTCTGTAAAGAAGGACATGATCATCCTCGAGAAGAGCGAGTTCTCTACTTTACTGGCAGAGAACGAGGTGAGTGACAACAGGAAGTTAGTTTTGACTCCACATTTGTGCTTGGCTGTTGTGTTGAGCTTTGTAGTCCCTGAGTTCACGTCCAGGTTGTTGTGCTTTTGATTCATATCACTGAAGGTTTTCAATATCTTAACATTCACTCCCAGAAACTCAAAATCCAGTTACTGCAGCTCAAAGTCCAGCTGTGTGTAAGTGATCATTCAGATGTGTTTTTTTTTACTGGATGTACTCATTTTGAATCATTTCAATATGTTTCTGTGTTAGTCGTCGTGTTTTTCTGAACCGGTGGTTTTGATGTGACCTTCTGTTGCAGGATGTCATGAATAAAGTGCGCTCAGACACAATTTTAGACATGAATTTGGAGAAAAGTCGTGTAAAAGAATTGGTAAGTGTTTGAGGAAATTAAATTAACATTTGTAGATCTGCAAACTGCCCTTTTAATTTTGTCTTTTTTTTTTTAGTCTTAGGTATGCTAAATTACAAATAACTTTATCGTTGAAACATAATGTTTATAAATTCTAACTTTCATGGTTTGACCCCCCTCTAACACACACACCAATACTGTATCTCACTGAATTCTGTATCAGTATCTCCTCCGTATGTGAACATGAGCTAAAGGAATAGCCAGTCTTGATCATAGATAGATCAGTGATCAGTTTGAAATGTTCTGTCTTATGGACGGGCAGGACAGGGAGACACAGTCTAAGTAAAGGCTTTCTTCCATTGGTAAACTCTGGGCTGCACAACATGCCCTGTGAACGTCCATCCGTCCATCCATTTTCTATACTGCTTATCCGTCAGGGTGGCGGGTCATGTGAACGTGATGAAGACAAATAAAAGTTGGTTTGTCATTTTCAGAAAGCAGAGCATGAGAAGATGCTTCTGGAGACGCGAACTGAAATTATGGAGATGGTTAGTATTTGCGCAGTACATCCACAGTACATGTTTTCTTATGATAGTCTACATAATGTACAAGCAGTGGACAGACGGTGGTACAGTGGACAGGGTCAGGTGTGGACATGACAGGTGTTGCTTTAGATCAGTGTGACAGCCTATACAGCATAATGTCAAGTACAAATAGAAGCACTACTAGAAAAAGTACCAGTAGTAAAGTTGTAATAATGGCTGTAATTAAAAAACTGTTTGGCTTGTTCTCAGTCTATAAGTCTATTGCACTGTCTGTTATTGATATCTGACAGGTCTTTGGTGGGACTTATCTTTAACGCGCCTTTGTTTTGTTTGTTTTTTTTCACAGACTGCAGAGCAAGATCGTCATTTAACTCAGGTTAACATGAAAATAGACACCGAAGTGGCTGGTTTGAAAACCATGTTAGAGTCTCATAAGCTGGATACCATAAAATACCTTGCAGGTAGGACATGTAGAATCAGCATTCATTGCCGTGAGAAGTCCAATCATTACATCGTTTGTTCTGAGTCTTTATTACAGGAGCTGGTGCAGTTTGAAAATGAAAGCCTCAGTCATTTAAAACGTATATATTAAAGTGTTCAATTTGACAGCCTAAACTTAAACTTAAATTCTCAGCTTAAATTCTGTGACTTACTGAACCCAGTAGATTAATGCTTGTTTTATTTTTCTCTCTTTTAGGTTCAGTGTTCACCTGTCTCACTGTGATCCTGGGTTTCTATCGTATTTGGATGTGAGCAAGACTATGACTTTGATTTTCACATAACCCCTGGTAACACTTGAACTTTCAATGAACCATGTTAATCTAACAAATCTCTTTCACATCGGAAAGTTTGCATTTGTTAGTGTAATCTTATTCCATCAGATGCAAAGAATTTATTAAGTGGAGTTGTTGTTTATTGCTGCTGGAAACATGGTCGATAACTATACTCATTAAAAGTCAAATTTTAGATGGGAATTTATGGCCCATTAAAGAAACTCTCTGTTTAAAAATGTTTTTTATCCAGATAAAGCTGTTTGAAACTTAGACTTTTTAAAAATGTGTTTATCTTGTATATGTGTGTAACAAGCTGCAGATACTCGAGAGAAGATCAAGAGAATGAGCGGGTCGGTGTGAAGCCAACGTGACTAATTAACTGATGTTATTCGAATAAAATATATTGTCAACCAGTGTGAACTTTGTGCCAACAAATGAAGTATCTCTTTCTGTTGATGGCTCTGTGTAATAATCCTTTATGTATGTGTATCGCAACTCAGTGAGCTGGAAGTGTGTTTGCTACTTACTATATGTACTACTAAAATACAGTACTGAAAAATCACCTTGTTCAGATGTGAATTTTTATGGTCAGGTCTCTTGGGAAGAACAGCAGGAAAGTTATATTGTGACATTATTAGATTTTTAAAAGTAATTTAGCTGGGGGGTTTTTTCTTTTCTTTTACCTGCATTATAGTTCATTTTACACTCCAGTCCAGTTGGTGGCGCCATAAACCTTAAAGATAGTTTGCCAAAACCGAATAAGCACAACAGGAGAAGAAGCATTTCCTGTAGCGTAACTACCTCAGTGTATACACGTGTGTAGGTGTCAAAAAAGCGTTTATCCGTTAGCAGCTATTCACATGACACTGAATTGTAAGTTCACTTGAATGTCGTAATGCAAGTACAAAACGTAACAAGTTTGAAATGATAGTTTGTAATGACTTAAACAGACGTAAGACCTGATAGCGGCTAAGCTAGCAGATGGAATCTCTGTAGAGTCACTCAAGGGTTGGCTAGCTGTACATTTGACAGGATGCGTGTCGTTATCTTGTAAGAAGCTACCATAACTTTGACCTGACATTGTAGTCAAGTGGTTGGCTACATTGAAACACTTCATTCAGCCATTCCTAAATGTAACAGTAACTACACTGGATGTTAGCTCAGTTGGACTTAATTTTCGCCGGAAGAATAACATCTATTATTATGGTTGCTTAATAGTAACTGGCTGACCTGTTTGTTTTATTTTTGCAGGGTCTGTCTATCTTTTCTTTCGCAATAATGGCTGATGCATTCAGCAGCAGCTCGGAAACGGTTATCCAGCGTGTGATAGGCGTGACAGTGAAGACAAGCACCCCTCTGGAAAAACTTGAAGTGTTATATCAAATTAAGAAGACCTGCAGCTTCATCAGTGAGCGTCACTTTAAAAAGGTGAATACATCCTTTTTTCCTTTTGGCATGTTTGTCACATTTCGGCCCACGGGAAAGCATAAATGGACAATCCTTTCTTCAAGCTAATCATATGTAGGGACGCCAGATGCACTTGTGAGAAACGTGTTGATGTGCTCACAGGTTGCTCTGCAGTTTCCTGATGACCTGCTGGTGGATTCAGTTGCAGTGGCAGAGGAGATCGAGAGAAACTGTGATGCCAAGCTGTTCATTTTAGGAGATACTTCTTATGGCAGGTAATACACCACGTTTAACTTTTAAGTTCTTAGATTACTGATTTATTAATGTATCTGACCAGACACATTTTGCAGCCATTTAATGCTTTATGTGTTATTTCCAATTTTTATATGAATTTAGAGTAGCTTTTGTAGGAATCTTATCTGGTAAGCTTTAGGCACTTTTTTATTTTTGTATTGATTTATTTACATTCATCAGTATGATAATGTGGGTATGCACATTGTTATGTCTTCAAACCTATTATGAAACAAGCTGTCTGGCTTAGATTTAGTTTAGCTTTGTATAGCTTTAACGGACAGCCAGTTTGTTGTAACTTTTGTATCCATTCATCATTTTTGTGGAATTCTCTTGAGCAGCTGCTGTGTGGATGAGGTAGCTGCAGAACATGTTGGAGCTGACTGCATTATCCACTATGGCAGTGCTTGCCTCAGCCCATCTAAAAGACTGCCCTTGATGTACGTCTTTGAGAGAAAACCACTGGACCTTGAGAAGTGCACATCTGCCTTCAGAGAACTCTACCCTGACACACAGAGTCACATCATAATCCTCTATGATGTCAACTATGCTCACGCAATAAGTAAGCATTTCTTCATCTGAAGTATGAAAGAGATTAGACCATTACTGATATATATTTAAGCCATTATGTTGGTATATATTGGTATATTGTTAATGATTTCCTGATAGTGACGATAAGCATCATGTTGGTTTTTTGTTTTAGATGATCTTCAGACGATCCTCTCGCCAGAGTATCCACACCTTGTCATGTCAGAACTCGTTGTCGAAGGGGAGCAGTGTCACATTCATGGCTGGATTAAAAGACGAAAGGAGGAAGCCTGTCCGTCAGATCGAGACAACAACCAGGATATTTGTCAGTTTGGAAGACAGTTCACCTTGAAAAGTGGTTTAAGCATAACGGATTACAGTATGTTCTACATAGGCCAAGAGGGAGCGACCCTTCGAAACTTTATGATGACTTGGAATCGCTCCTCATTTTGTTCTTTTGACCCCGTATCAATGTTGGGGAGGACTGAGTCAGTAAGTATTAACCGTGCACTGATGAAGCGATATTACGCTATAGAAAGAGCCAAAGATGCCAATGTGGTGGGCATCCTGGTTGGCACACTCGGGGTTGCTGACTACCTTGCAGTAATCCAGCAGTTGAAGGAGACCATCCGCAGAGCTGGCAAGAGGAGTTATATGTTTGCCATGGGGAAACTGAATGTACCCAAACTAGCAAACTTTCTTGAAATTGACATTTTTGTCCTAATTGCATGTCCTGAGAACTCACTGCTGGACTCGGGTGAGTTCTATAAACCTGTAGTAACACCATTTGAGATGGAGGTGGCCTGCAACAAGAAGAGGGAGTGGTCAGAGGAATATGTCACAGACTTTCGACATCTCCTGCCAGGTTAGTGTGGGATTTATTCACGTTGGTTATTAAGGGACTGTATGCAGTTACATTTCAGCACATTGATGTGATTTACATTTCAGCAGAAATGTAATTTCAGAATTAATCAAAAATAAGGTTCAAAGGTAAAGTGGCAAATTTTGACATTTCAGAAGCTGGAACCAGCAAATGGTTGATATTCTTGCTTGAAAAATGATTAAAATGATGAATCGATTATCAAAACAGTTCTCTTAATCGACTAATAGATTAATCAACTGATTTGCAGTTAATAAGAGCAATAATCAGTTTGAAGAAACACCAACCTAATACATGTGAATCTTTATAGTATTATAACCATGCTAACATTTACCTAAAATGATAAATGTATTCATAAATAAACATTACAGGTGGTTGGGTCAAAGATTGTCAAAGATTAGGAAGGTTCCGCTCGATTTCCACTAACATATGCATGGCTGCCACAGAAAAATTACACTGTTTTAAATTCTTTATGTTTTTCTTCATGTAGTTATTAATGATAAAAGGATCTGTACTAACTTGGTCCTAGATTTGGAGATGATAGTGAGGAGAGTGTTACATTGTTCTAAGTCAAGGGAATATTCCAAAGAAAAGACTAAACATGTAAAGATTCAACTCCACTCTCCGCCTGTATAATTTGCAAACAGTCCATAATAGTACTATATTGTTAATAGGCAAAACATGTTGAACCTATTTTATTTATTGTCTCACCAGTATCTGGCTACATCATTATTATTTTTTTTTTCATCTTTTCTGTCTCAAACTTGGACCAGGTGGATGTAGTTATGTGCCACTGCCTGACCAGGAGGATGAGGACGAGGACACTGACGTGTCCTTAATCACAGGAGCTCTGCGAAGCCACAATCTGTTGATCAGTGAGCCAGTAGAGTCCTCATGTGGCTCCTCTGTGGTCCTCAGGAACCAGACGCTGACTGTAGCCAACACTAACTCAGCTGGTATGTTGAATAGAAGACGCTGCTTGCTTTAATTTCCATACAGAGGTTTATTGTAGAACCTCAGACACATACAGTAATTGTTACACAGTCTGGTAAAAACGAATAAACCACACCAACACATGCTTTCTCTTTTTAGCATCTTTCCTGGCAGAACGAAGCTGGCGTGGCTTAGAGCAGAAGTTGGGAGAGACACCTGTGGTCAAGGCAGGAAAGGGCAGGAAAGGCATCGCTATTGCTTATGAAGAGGAAGGAACAGCTTCACAATAATTTACCAGCAATTCACAAAAAACTCCCAACAGAATATTTCATCATATCTGCCTGCAATTACAGGTATTTTATCTCTTGTAATTGCTTGAAACTGTAAGTAGTAATAAATATCACTAGTTTTACACATTACTCCTTGAATCTTTACAGACTTTACAATTCCTCACACTGGTCCAAATGTATTGTCAACATGTTAATAAAGGGGGTTTAAAGATTACGTGTTTAGTAATGATTAATCAGAGTTAATTGAATATAAAACAGGGTGTACCTTGAACATGTTTTTGCCCTTAATGGCTTTTGTGTCTTTTCTTCTGTTTACATGTATTTATTTAAATTACTGGTCACTGACAGGGACTTCTTCCACAAAGGATGCAGGAAATATGCCAGTGTTCCCATTCAATTGCCCCTCCAGCCAGTCCTGGTTAACTAAAGAAAACAAAGAAAACATAAATTAAGAATCACATTTCTTGGATATATCATAGTATTTTAATAATTCAGGTTGTAGTTAAAAGAATGAGTCTCACTTCTAGAGAGGAGTATGATTGTATCCCCCTGATTAAAACTGAGATCTTCTGGATTTGATGACTCATAGGAATGAAGTGCCACCAAGTGAATCTCGTCATGTGGCTTTCCATCCATTTCCGTTTTTACTTTGGTTTGCTAAAAACACAGAACGCACACAGATAATCATGTTCTGCACAGTTACTTTGAGTATCATTGAAATCATCTTGTCTGCTGTGTGGTGGTGTGCTGTAGTTGCATTCGATTGCAGGACCACCGTGATTGAGGATCAAACACGGATGACTGTAGCATCCAAGCATTTGTCTCTGCACATTTAAAGGCAGAAAATCAATCGGTGTGCACCAGTCCTCTTTTATCAGCCTGATTCAGCTGCATATTGTAATACGTGAATACCATTGATCAGGAAGTGCTCACATCAAGACTACAGAATGAAGTTTATTTTATGAGGCCAGCATGCACAGCGGTTTATCACCATTTACTTACCTCGGTAGTGTGACACCACAATGTGATGCGCTTTCCACTGGCACATCTCCAAACACTTTCAATCTCTGTGTTGGCATTGATTACACTTTGTCCTGTTGCCTCGGAGGTTAAACTGAATCGAACAAAAGGATCAAGGAATTTTGTAGTCGTTCAGTATCACAGTAGACCAATTCAGTTGGACTTTTTTTAAATGTTCACTGTACCTCAGGGTGATTGCAGTAGAGGGGAGTTTCAGTTTCCTACTGATTTTCTCAGTCAGCGTGGCATAAGGAGACCCATTTGGTACCAAGACAGCAACGTTGAATGTGAATCGGACTTTGACAATACATGAATTGTCAGGCCGTGCATCCTGACATCAGTGAAAGGACATGTCAGTGGAATTTAGTCATCACAGAAATCAAAAGAAAATCCACCCTAAAACACTTAAATACTTAACATGTTGGCACATTTTGTGGTTCAGAGGTGTATCGTATTCATGGGGAGGACTGAACAAATCAAGCATGTAACTCTGCATACCTGACGTTGTGCATCTCCATTGCTCTTATCACGAGGAGTAAGACCTTAAATACATATATTAAAAAAGGTTTAGTTATAGGAGTCAAGTTGAATTTGCAAATACTCTTTGGTGTCACAGCACATCTCAAGTGACTGTGTCAGATAAGTTTACCTTGTTTCCTTTCAGGTCTGGTTGGTGGTTTTCGATTTGGAGGCTTCGATATTCCCTGCCCATGGTTAATACATCCAACCAATTCCATGTAGTAACGAAGACATTGCAATGCATTAGAAACGTTGAGTACCATGTTTCATTCAGCATTATTTTAAAAACCCATAAAGTATACTTAATAAGGTCAGTTCTTTACCTCGTTCTGTTTAGAAGCCAAGGAGATCTCCAAACGTTCCAGGTAGTTGTAAGGAACAAGTCCCCTCTATGATTGATATGATAATGATCAGTTCTCTCAGTTGACAGTACCATGAATTCACTTACTGTGACATGAATAATCAGTTCTTAACATATTTCATGAATAATAACCCACTCTTTCATTGAAGATCACAGATGCCCAGTTGTCAGCACCTCTCTGCAGTACAAACACAATGTTGCCTGGCACTACAGCCAGCTCATCATTGGTCTCGGGAACAAATTCAAACAGGACAGTGTGTGGTTCTCCTTCTAAAGCTCTGTGAAAACGGGAGACATGCACATGACATGAAGAGACACTAGCACAAAGGTTTGGGTTGTTACTGCTCTTCTTTGTTTGCACTGAAACACTGACATTTTCCTCTTATGAAAGCATAACATTTCAGTGATTTTGCTTGATGTTTTTTTCCCATATTTTAAGAACTGTTTTTTCCTGTTTACATGTCCTCCATGTACACTGGGAAAACATTGGTAATTTGCAAGCAATAATTTTGTGACAGTATAACTAAAACTAAAAAACTAAAACTAAATATAACGTGTGTGTAGAGAGATTCTAGTTTCTACAAATTGAAACTGGGTGTTTTACCTTAGGACCTCAGGTTCTTTTGGACAGGTTGGACCACTTTCTACCTGTCAGATGTAAACAGATACACAAAGCATCCAGTCAGTAGTGCTGGGAAGGATATGAACTTGATTGTGACATGTTTCAGCATCACAGTAATTACATTAAGAGCTCTTGATGATGTGCCAGGGCAGATTAATGCTTATATATAGCAGCGTGTAAAACATCAATGTTTTTCTGTGTCATTGTCACCAACATATGTTGATTGTGAATAATTTAGAGCCCATGGAGTTTTTAAAATCTTCCATATATTTTTGATGTAATGTAACCCAAGCTAATTATGACACTCAATTTTTTTCCCCATCCAAATGTATAATATTTTCCCTGTCAAAGAAGAGCCTACATGTCACCTGTGGCTGTAATGGGGCAAATCCAGAGAAGTCATCCTGAGGAACGACAGATGCAACAACCTGAAGGTAACAGAGGTAAAGTGTAAGTTGTGTATGCACAGTAGTTCTAACATTTTCTCCAAACTCATCTCAAATGTATTAGGAACTGACAAAACAAAAGAATGAAGCATTACCTTCGCTTTTCCCAGGTAGTCCTTTTTCTCCAGCTCAGCAACATAGTGCTTATTGGGCTTAAATAGCATATTTGAGGGGAACTCGACTAGTTTGAAGAGTTTCTGTTTCTGTTGGTGAAATAGCAAGGGGTATTATGATGTTTGTTAAACGTTTATGACATGACGGTAAATTCTATCAACTGCAAATACTGTTGCTAATAAACAGTATCATTTTGAGCTATAGCCTACCAGTGTGAACAAGAATTTATCATACCATACGCTTGACCCTTCACTGATTAGACTGACATTTATGCATATTTCTTAGCGGGCTACTTGTTAGTCGATGTGAAGGAGAGATCATGTTTCTCGTTTACTAATGGGTGACGACACGTTAACTGACCAGGGTGGATTGCAGAGCTTTGTCGATGATATTGAGCTTGGTCTCTGTCTTGTAGTCAAGCGCCTTCACAAGGTTTTCCTGAGCTTTTCCCCAGTTTCCCAGCTGAGCCTCAGTCAGGGCCATATTGTGGAGCACCTGTGGCAGCAAAATTAGATGCTTGTCACTATTTGAATCCCTCAAGCAGACCACAGAATTGAGAATTATGCCCGAGCTTCTGTTGTTAGGAGTCAAATATGTTAGATTTTACAGCTCCAAATGAAAACTGACAGAAAACTGTGGTAGAAGACAGTATATAAAAGAATTGCCGATTATTTGTAAATGATACAGTTATGAAGCTGAACAAGAACTTATAAATATGTTTGAAGGCTTTTAAATACTTACCTCACATGCATATAACTTGTATCTGAGACCCAGTGCTTTGTAATCTATCAGCTGGTTGCCTCTCAGTGCTTTGTAGGCATGCTGGAAATCAGCTAAACTCTCCTCATACCTTTGAATATAAAAAATCTAGTTAATTACTTTTGCTTTAAATAAACCACAAAAATGGTAATAAATGAGAGTAGTGATTAGGACTGAAATTTTATGAAAATAGACACACAGTGTGTTAAGTATATAGAATATCCCTCGGGATCAATAAAGTATCTATCTATCTAGAATGTTTAAATCACAATGTTAAATGTGAAAAATTAGTGTGGCCATTTTGTTGAGATGATTGCCGTCTTGCCTCTTCTTCCTGTAAAATGTGATTCCTCTTTGAAAGAAGGCAACAGCCAAATGTTCATCCTTGCGTATGCTGCAATCGAATGCCTAAGAAAGATTAGAAAAGATGTTAACTTCCTCTAGAACAAAAGAGAACTGCTAAAATCTACTTCTTCTTTCTCGGTGACTTGCACTTTCAGAATGCAAATATAACAGCATTTCAGCTTTATCACCTACATCTAAATAAGATTTTACTTTTTCATGTGCAATATTACAAATATGCCATAGATATTTCTGTGTAATGCTTTAGTTTGCAGGTCAGACATACCTTTTCAGCAGCATCCAGATCTTGGTTAAGGAGGTGGAGACAGCCGATATCAAAACAAATTTTGGAGTTTGGTTCCTGGATAGACAAAAAAATCCGTAGTGCTTCTGACAAATCCTGCCTATCAACGCAAGTGACTGCTTCGTCCCACTGTCGTAGAGTCTCCAGAAAAGACATGGTGACAGGTCAGGTCAACACTGAACTAGAGACCAAATTAAGGAAGCTCTGCTGATTTGTACTAGGGAAACCAGGAAGTGTGATGACAGTGCAATTGCTGGTACAGTTGCAGCTGCACTGTTACCAGGCTTTGAGGTCAAACGGTTGTCGCCCTTACCCACCAAAACCACCATGTGATTCATTCACATAGTTTCACATTTCCCTTTCTGCCTTTGAAAGTAACAGGTGGAGTAAAGCACCTGGAGGAAAGCACCATATCAAGAATGATGAGTCTCTGCCTTTCAGTGGAGTGCAGAGGTTTGATGAAGTGCTGACGAGATAAGCAACAGGAAACTCGTGTTGTTGTTGTTGTTGTTTTAAATCATGATTTACAAGCCTCATATCTGAGGTACCAAGTTTTATTTTGGAACGTCTTTTTTCTAATTTGCTTAACAGATCTACAGCTTCCGCTAAATATTTTGAAAACACATCGTCTGTGAACAGCCGATGAACCATTCCCAAATACCATGCATTCTAGCACATAGTTTCTTAATTTATATTTACATAAAACAATTTAGTAATTTCACGAAAAAGTATATATTTTTCGTGTTGTTCAACCGTGTCCATACCACCTCGTGTATCCAAAAGTAAACAATGCTCTTATTTTTAGAGGAGAAAATACGTATTTCCGTTATTCATCTGGTTAACTGTTGACCCGTTGCCTTGATGCAGCCGTCGCTAGCTAAACAAACATGGCTCTGTTACAATATCAGACTACAGACATTAACGATACGTAGGCCTGTGCGACGATTAATAAGTAAAATGCTAAACGTAAAGCTGTAGATGGAGAGCGGATGTATTATTGTGTTGGTTAGCTAAGTGTAGCCTTTTGTGGCCGTGTTTACACATTGCTAGCTCTCCAGTTGGCTAATGTCAGCTAGCAAAATGGACCTTGGAACAATGTTGTACAACAATTTAAAAGATGTTACATGGAGCACGACGTCTTTACCATTAGATCAGCTTGTCAGTGCTTACAGGTTGCCTCAAATTGTCAAGCTTGATAACGGTTAGTAACTTTCCCTCATTACTAGGTTTTCTTTGCTGTAGTTGCTAAATTGCTAGTTAGCAGCTAAGGTAAAAATCCAAGCCGTATTTGTGTAGTACACGTTTTTGAAATGTTCTAATCATGAAAGTTGCATCTCTATCGTTAAGCCCTTAGAGTCTGTTGTCATAATTTCATCAAATAGCGCTTAGACCACTTGGACAGTGTTATTTTACATATGTCCTGTAACCTCTCTGCTGTCACTCTTCAACTATGTAAGTGAAGGCATTTACTTAGTTGTGACTAAAACAGTTATTAAAATTATTGTCTGTAAGACCAATAGTATTTCGATGTTCGGGAAACTTAAAAGGCATCGGGAGACTTAATGAGTCCACACAGTGACTACTTCAGATGCGTTCATGGTATTGTAAAGAGCACATGTACTGCTTAATGCTCTTTTTAAAAAGAAAGGTCAGAGATACATGTCACAACTGTAGTGGAATGAAGTAAGTTTATTGTTAAAGCTGGAAAATTATCTTTGGCATCAACATGGGTCCAATTAAAGATGCATTTCAGCTCAGCAGTAAATTAAGCTGAACCAAGAACAAAACTATAGGTTATGTGAATCTCTCTCTAGAGCATATATTTTGCTTTACAGCGGTGCAATAACAAGCATGTTTATTAAAAAATACACTTACAAACGACACTTACGAAATTAGCAATAGTTGATTTTAGTTCTCTGTCTTATCGCTTTAATAATCCTGCTGTGCACAGTTGTGCTGGTGTGTTTTTACATGGCGGTGCTGGCTTTTTATAGAGATATGGATTAGGGTATTAGTCATTTTCTGTGGAGAATAGTGACTTGAGTGTGCTGAGTAACCCTATGCCTTGAGTGGAACAACCTTTGAAGCTCAAGTGGTATTAAAAGGAAACAATATTCATATTGAAGATGCATACTTTATTGTCCAGAATAATCATGCAGAATATGTCTGAACCATGAATACCATGTTATGTATTAATTTCAATGTGGTTATGATTCATATTGTAGACACCTGCAAAGGCATATTGATGTAGTACATCAGGAGTTTTTTCTGATATTTGATATTTCTGTTTATCGCACCTTGCGGTATTTCCTGAATTGCAAGGTATAATTTGGGTTCTGCTTGTTGTTTTTATCTCTGCAGGTCAGTTGGTTGAAGGGCTCAGAGACAATGACTACCTCTTGATTCATTCCTGCAGACAGTGGACAACTATAACTGCTCACAGTCTGGAGGAGGGACACTATGTCATTGGGCCCAAAATAGAGATCCCGGTGCACTATGAAGGTGAGCTACATCTGCATGGGTGCTTGTTCCTTTTAAATTTGTCATGGTCTTGTGATAATGTATCTTTGTATGTTATCAAAACCAAAAAAGTCAGGTGCTTCAACAGACAGTATGAAGTGGGGCCTCCTTGACTGACGATTTGAAATTTTCATGTCTGTGCTTCAGCACTTAGAAATACAAAAGACCTTTTGAGAGGACTCCTTTGTATCATTGTTGAAAGATCATAGAAGTAATGCATTAGTCTTATCTAAAATCTATTTTTGTTGATCCTTGCACTGATAAATACCAGTCATTTTTTCCTATTTTAGGTCAATTTAAGCTCCTGGAGCAGGACAGAGACGTCAAGGAGCCTGTGCAGTACTTCAACAGTGTAGAGGAGGTGGCCAAAGCATTCCCTGAGAGGGTGTATGTCATGGAAGAGATCACATTCAACGTTAAGGTACATCTATTGAAAGGATTGTTATGATTGGTTCTGGTTTCTGTAAGGTTAATTTAATTGAAGACTGCAAATCCTGCTGTTAATATAGCATATTAAAGTAATTTTAGATTGTTTTTAATAATCATATCTTCAGAAATATCACATCCACAAAGTATATTTAAGACTTTTCATTCAAAATCTTTGTTGTTGCAGTGTGTTTTTATTTTGAACTTCCTCAGGTTATTTTTATGTATAAGAAAACATCTTGACTTGCATATACCTATGACAGAATCTACACAGAAAGCAATTGTTAATGCATTAACCTAATGTTTACTGATTGGGTTCTTACTATATCAAAACACAAGATGGAAATGCTCTCCTTAATATCCTCAGTACTTAGGTCATATTCATGTTTTCACAGATGGCATCAGGGGAATGCAATGACGACACTGAAGTTTACAACATTACACTAAGCACTGGTGATGAACTGACATTAATGGGCCAGGCTGAGATCCTGTATGCAAAGACCTTTAAAGAAAAATCAAGACTCAACACCATTTTTAAGAAGATTGGGAAGCTAAACTCTATCAGTAAGATCGGTCGAGGCAAGATGCCTTGCTTGATCTGCATGAACCATCGCACCAATGAGAGCATCAGCCTGCCTTTTCAGTGTAAAGGAAGGTTCAGCACCTGTAGTCCAATGGAGCTTCAGATGCAGGACGGTGAGCACACCATCAGGAACATTGTTGAGAAAACCCGTCTCCCGGTCAATGTCACCGTACCCAATAGTCCACCCCGCAACCAGCATGACCTGCACCTCATCCGTGAGGGTCATCGCTACAAACTGGTCAACATTCAGACGAAAACAGTGGTTGTGTGCTGCATTCTGCGAAGCAACAAAATTATCCCCATCCATTTTCCTTTTCACCAGGCCATGCCTAGCTTTATTATTCCAGAAGAATTGCTGCAAGGAGAGTTGTGGCTAGATACTATGGTACATCGCTGGTTCTCTTTCTGTCAGGAGCAGTTTGACATAGATGACTATTCCCGTGCCGTCCGCGATGTGAGGACAGACTGGAACGACGATGGTAAGAGCCCTAAGAAAAGTAGTGGGAATGGTAGTTGCTGCGGAAACAGTGAAGGCAGCAGCACTTCCAATGGGTGTCCTAACCACATGCAGATTCCCAGCTCTTTGACCTACGCCCGAGATGAACTCACCCAGTCCTTCCACCGACTATCTGTGTGTGTGTATGGCAGCAATCTACATGGTAACAGTGAAGTCAATTTGCAGGGCTGTATGACACTATGTGGAGACTGGGCCCTTCTGCCCTCTGACAACATTCCTTCAGACTCAGGAGAAAATGAACACTTCTTCCCCGAGTTTCTGGATAGCACAAGCCAACAGCAATCCCTCAACAAGTCAGACGTTCCCTATGAGGAGCTGTGGTTGGATCATTTGAGAGGTCAGATCCCGAAACCTTGTGCAAGTGAGGGCATTCGAGGCATCAACAACGGCTGCGGTACAACAGCAGCCATGTCGTACCCAATCGCTTGTCCTCTTGGTGCTGTAACCTGTTCAGATGTGCCTCTTACTCCACCACCGGTCCCACCCAAGTCTGAAGCTGTAAGTATAATCTGTTATACTTAAAGTTGTAATCCTTAAAATTTCAGGCTTGGTTGATGTGACAACACCCGAGGTTACTCTGGTAACGGCAAGTAGAGTTTAATACTGTGGTAAACATTCCTTCAGTAGCTTCATTGTCAGAAAAACACCAGGGGCATCTGGTGTGTCCATTTACAGTGCAACCAAACAGTCTGGCATTGTTTTAATGAACTTATTCAGTAACAACCACAATACTGATTTCATACCACACACAGTGCCCACACAACTGCAGGGCGCAGTGCAGTTGGTTACCTGGCTGAGGAGTCGAAGTTGTACAATTTTGTGTTCCACTACTTTGCAAAAATTAAAAATGATCTGCAGCGGCAGAACTTGCATGCTATAAGTGGTAACAAAGAAGGATTATAACTTTAAACTGTGTCTAACACCTTCAGAATTACAGAAAAAAAGCAAATATGTTGGTTTATCTTTCAGTTTCATTGCCAGTGATTTTCCTTTCTAGGTGAAGGAAGAGTGCCGTCTTTTGAATGCCCCACCAATTCCCCCACGAAGTTTGAAACAGATGCCATCAGTGCCCATCCTGTCTAAGCCACGGCAGCAAGAGACCCGGTCTCCCAGTCCGACCCTGTCCTATTATTCTTCTGGTCTCCACAACATGTAAGAACTGGAACCAGTCCATAGCACACATTTGACATCGATTAGACCTCGTTAAAATGTCAAAGAAAAACCTACATTTGCTTTGACAAATGTGAGGCTGCATAAACAGACTATTTAGTTTTAAATTTCAGCTTTAAAGTCTAAGTTATGTCGATGACTCATAGACCGTTGTGTATGTGAATATTTAACCCATAGAGTCTTTAATTACACATTTTAGCATGCAAGTGAGGCATCGGCAAATTGAGTTTTCTCCTGAACCCACTTTCAAGTTTTTGTTGAAAATGTTAAATATATGAATCGTATGGTGAGGTCCATACCACAAGCTAATCTCATATTTTTCCACCAGCAGTGGAGCGTGTGAGCAAGAAGCAGCCGACGCAGCCGATCAAGGGGTGTGTTACCCCTGTAACTGGGGTAAATCCAACAGCACTGAGCCAAATGCGATGTTGCCCAGTGGTAGCCTGCCATTAGACGGGATGTCATCCAGGTTATCTTGGCCAAATAACTTCAGCGGAGGAGAATCTCACGGCACAGATGATTTTTTGCCAGCCAGCTGTCGAAGCTACTACAGTTACCCCAGAAAGAGATCCCCGAGCACCCCCAAAACCTGTACGTCCAGCCTTGTTGACTTTGATGACCGAGAACACGCACACTGCAGTAAAGACTTCAGGTTGCAAAAAACTTCTCTGAATCAGTTTTGCACCAAGTCTTCAAGTTACAACTCGGAAATGTACAGAGACAAGCCAATAGAAGAATCTAACACTAAGCAGAGCCTCTCTTGCCCCATCTTACCACCGAGAACATCAAAATCAAATGCTATAAAGACGTGCGCAGATGTTGTGTCAGGATCAGTCTGTGACAGTGAGCACGAGTCTTCAAATTGCTCACTTAATCAGCCTGATCAGGGCACAAAAGAGATGTATTCCATCCTTCCAAATTCATTAACCCCTAATTGTCCATCCTTTTCTCCCACGGCACATTGGCAGCCCCCGTCCAGTCTGGCAGGTCTGTCTATTGAAGAAGTGTCCAAATCTCTAAGGTTTATTGGCCTGCCGGATGACATTGTTTCTCTTTTTGTATCTGAGAAGATTGATGGAAATTTACTCCTGCAGCTCACTGAGGAGATTCTGTCTGAGGACTTCAAGCTAAGCAAACTGCAGGTGAAGAAACTCATGCAGTTTATAAATGGGTGGAGACCCAAGATTTAACTAACAGTATGACACTAAACCTTGTCATAAAACGGAAAGTCATGCCTTCAATATATATACTATGCACACCAAGCCACAAAGATTATTCTTTTTGTATAATATGAATTTATTTCCTTGTTACTATATTGTGGGTAAGATACGGTTGGGTAATATCACCCAGGCCACTTAAAGTCTGTGACTGCTATTTACTAACTGAATGGACTCATTTCGCACTTTCTTGCTGACATTTACATGTCAGCTACTTAGTACCGTTAGACCCAAAGCCTACTAGTGTTCATGTCGTCACACAAATCCTGATTGACACCAACAAATTTAAAGGAAAACATTGATGTGACAGAGAGACATAATTAACAGATCTGCTGGATGAGGACTTTGTGTGATTTTTGTTCTTAAAGGGGGATGTCAAAACTTTACCCTAACCCTACCCTATTTCTAGGATTTTTAAAATAGCACAAGAACCTGAGCTTGGGCTATAATATGTGTTTCTTATTTACCACATGAAAAAGATTTGATTTTATAGTGGATACATGGCAAAAAATATGATACTTTAATTTTTTTAATTATGCCAACATTGCATCCCAAGCATGCAGTCATACCGTTAAGTACTTAGAGAAATCTGATGTGCACACTGTTTTTAGTTTTTTGTATGGGATTCATTCCTACACTACAAGTCAGGGGTAGAGATAGAGAACGTTGCTCATTTCTTAACATGAATCAAAACTGTCGGTTTTAATTCACTACTGTTGAATGAAGTCATGACCCTCCCCACTGCTAACAGGTATTAAGATATACTTGTGTTCTTTAAAAAAAAAAAAAAAAAAAAAAATCTACCCCTTGAAGCTCTTCCCTCCTTCACCTTTTGGCAAGATGTCAGTGATGTAAATCTGATCTTTGTGCTTGTGGTATCATACTGATATGCAGTTCCTTAGCAAAAGAAGAGGCAACTAAAAACAACTAAATAAGACTGACTGATGTCTAACAAAATGTTGTCCTTACTTTAAGACCGACATGGGGGTAACCAACACAGTTAATGAACCATGATGTTCTATATAAAATACAAATTATGCATCACGCACTTTGGTAGGTTTCAGCCTAATTAAATGCATTTGAGGTCATTAAATATAAACCTGTAAAAGAAGATTGTTTATGTAGAAAGTGAATGCACTACATGCTTTTTGAACACTAAAATGGTACTTCTCCTTTGTTCTAATTGTACGTATTGTAAGTGTCCTCTAATGCAAGTAACAAGTAAAAGATTTTTCTGCGCCTTAAC
The DNA here is from genome assembly GCF_020382885.2 of Scatophagus argus. NCBI lineage: Eukaryota > Metazoa > Chordata > Actinopteri > Scatophagidae > Scatophagus > Scatophagus argus. The sequence continues at coordinate 14,307,724 of NC_058510.1, read as the reverse complement.
CCAGAGACCTTAAAATATATAACATTTTGTTTTGACTTAATATTTTTTTATTTGGTCAGCCTCTTGTCTCTCTGCCATGAACGTCTCTACAGGAAGATCAGGAAAGGTGAAGGTGTGTATTTCCGTAGACACTGAGACGCATGTAAGGTAAGATTGAAAATGAAACATTGGTTTGTACTGGTACCAAACTTTTTTTTCTATACCTAAATTCCGAAGTATTTATGCAGCTATTTAACTCATGTAACATGATGTGAAAATATGCAGAATAGTAATTGTCAGACTGTTTGTATGGCTGATGTTTGAAAGCGTCTCAGCAACAGCCTTTTACAACCCTGTATGATGGCCAACAGCTGTTGTTTTCTCCTGACATGTTTTTTTGCAGTGGGGTGTTACATATTTTACTTGATATTTTTATTGTAAGTGTAAATTTAATGTAATTTTTAAAAAGAAAATTATTACTAATGTTGAAGATATTTTTTATTAAGAAGAAAAGCTCGTGCTCATGTTTTGTTTTGTTTTGTTTTTTTAAATTCTGTGCAAGTTGGGTTCTACTTGGGTTAAATCCTTGCATTAAACTAATAGCCATGAAGAAAAAACAAACCCTGTAGGCCTCAGTCAAACTACATATACAGAGACCAAAAAATAACATTAGTAAGGCACTTGTCTAGATATCTTTCCAGGTTTTCTTGCAACTTTGTCACTGCATCTACATTTTTTTTTATGGGTAATGGCATGTGTCCCCTGACACGGCGGTTAATGTCCTATGCAATAGCCATGGCACTGCAAAGAGATCAAGGGAACAACTAAACAATGTCAGCAAAAGGCTGTGGAGTATTAGGTGTTTTGAAATTGAAACAGTGTTAACATCAGGGGACTGAAACTAGTAAATGCCAAAGAAATTCTTCCAAGTCAATAATAATTCTGAGAATTTAACTGTGAACACACCACAACGGCTGACTCAGTCCCACCAATACACCACCATCAAGTACTTAATACTAAAGTATATTTTATCTTGATAAAGCCTGTCAACTCTGGACCGGGACCTACATGAATTATTGTCATTTTTGTGCATAAAAGATAGAAGTGACTGTGACACTGGGTTTGATAACATTTAGTAATGGCCAGCCTCTCTGAAATGATGAGTTATGGACGGTTATCTTTCAAGTCTTGTTTTCTTATTTTTAATTGTGTAATCTATTAAAAATTGAATAATTCATGTTCGTGTGTGTGTTTTAGCAGTTCAGTATTATTCATATGAAATTGCAGGTTAGGTAAAGATTGCATGTTTGTCAGTTGCACAACAATATGACCAAACCTAGCTGATGAAACAGATTTGTACTTTTAAGCAACTTGGTATGGGTGATGAAAACTATTAGTTGTTGGGGTGCTAGTTAAAGTCAGTCTAGATTAAATTTGTATAATAAAATGCTAGTATATAATCATAAATTATACAAGAATAGCTAATAAATAATTTTTCATTGTAGGAATAAACACAGGTAAGTGATGGACACTGACATTAAGGGGCTGTAATTTAACAGAATCAGTACTGTGCTGCAGTCAGACTTGCTGCTACATTCAGTTGATTAATTTGTTAGTCAATCAGCAGATAATCTGCAAATATTTTGGTAGGTGATTCATCATCTTTCCACATTTCAAGTAGAAAAAAGTCATTTGATGATTCCATCTTCGCGGAGTTGACGATCTGTTGCTTTTCTTTGACCTGACATTATAGTAAATTGAACATGTCTGAGTTTTGGAGTCTTAGTTGGGCAAAACAACACTCCTATCTCTTTGAGCACTAAGAAACTGTGGTGGGCGTGTCTCGCCATTTTATGGTGTTTTACAGACCAAACAGTTAATTGAGATAATAATGGAGTCATTGATTGAAAATTAGATACACCCCAACTAGGTTTACTATCATCTATAGATTAGTTGATTTAATACAATCAATAACTCGCAAAAACTCCTCAGCAGAACATGGCCAGCTGTCTGAAGTATGTCAGGAAGTGGTTCTTCAGTTCTGCTTTTGTGAAGACTTGCAACTGCTCTTTCTCGCCTTGCATCAAGCAGGTTAACATCTCACAGTTCAAAAAAGTAACAGCAGTTCTGCTTTTAATGACAGAGAAAGAGCCTTTTAAATTCTGTGAAGAGTTTCTCAAAAGATAGGAAAATGCTTTGAAAGGTCAAACTGACCTGCACACAGAGGAGATCATAAAACATAGAATCAACATAGAATACAATTATTATAGAAAAATAAGAAGACAACATGGTAATAAGCAGTAAACTAGTGGATAGATTTCCTTGCTAATGTAACCTTCAGATTATCTACCCTGTGTCCTGTGGGCTCTGTCTGACCATCACTTTGGTTCACAGTGTCCTCAAAAGAAATGAAGACTCCCGAAAGATGTCACAAGTCATAGTTGCACATAATACAATCGCCCCCCCTCCCACTTTACAAATAGGAGGGTAAAAGGCATACAGTTTGGACTTAACAGTGAGAACTCGAAGGTTTAAAATCCTGTGACAAACACCTTGTAATTATTCACTTGTTGATGTAGGGTCTTTGCTTTCTTTCAGTCTCTTCTATCAGTGTATGTGACCCAGTGAAATATAATCGCACATGGAAAGACGTGATGTGACAGGGTCAATTCCTAATGTTTCTGCTAAAGATCAGTTGTGTATGAGACCTGTGCTCATATGGTCTGTAATGGAGCAGCTGGATGGTTAAAATGTCATTGTGCTTTCTCTGAAGACATCAGCTAAACGTGTATCGTCTCTTTGTGCAGTCTTCGCATTTAAAAAAAAATTGTAAAAAGTGGTAAACTCTCAAATTCACCTCAATCTGTCTTCTTTATATTAGGGTGAAGGCAGAAATCTTTGAAGAAGAAATCCTTAAAGGTGGGCAAAAACAATTAGCAGTGAAAATCAATTAGATTTCCAGTTACCAATCATTAGTTAATTATTAGTTATTTAAGCAAGAAGTGCTTCATGTTGAGTCACTGCAAAGTTTTCAATCATATGATTAACACTTAGCGATTACTTATTATGTACACTTACATTGTGGAGATGTGTTGTCTCATGTGTCCTGACTTTAAGTACAGTAAGTTCAGTTGTACAGCATGTGCTTTCAAGGCCTTGAGTTCAGTCACAACATCTCATTATTTGAAGGTGAAGGTACATTCTGTACAAGACCAAACTGCACTGAGTCATGACCATAACTGCGTGAGTCCTCATAATCAGTTGAATCACTGAAGATAACAGGAGAACTTTGTCCAAAGACACACATGAAATTTGAAAACTGTGCTGTTATACAACAGTGTTTACCTTTAATCATCATTAGCCTTTTGTGCAGCCATAATACAACACAAAACTTGACCTTCTCAGTTAATATATGTTGATTATCATCAACTATGATAATCTACATTTATTTATTTCTGTATTTCTGTGTCTGTGTGTCAGTGACGTAGGTGGTAGTAACCTCACTGTAATGCAGGGTTGGTCAGCTTGTCACACCAGGCAGCTTAGCTTTCTACACAACTGTGAGACCAAAGTAACAGAGCTGAAAGATCAGGCCACGTCTTGTGTATTAATGTTAAGGACATAGTGATGAATAAATACTTTTAGGACAGACAGAGACATAGTTAGACAAACAGTACAAAGCATTATTTTGTGTACACTGGAGACAAAGCAAGTGTGAGACCACCTGTTTTATCACAGTTTTGTGGAGTGCAGATTTTGATACACACCAAAACAAAGGTTGGAATCTTTTCTGACAAATTCTCTCTGAGAGCATGAAAGCTGCACAATCGGAAGGTAAAGCTGAAACTAAATGATGCCAAATCAAACAGCTCTGTAACACACACAAAGTTAAACTACGAACTAAAGCTAGCCTACAACCTAACAACTGTCTGCAGTTGCTCACAATACAATGAAATAAGTCAGTCACAACATTAAATCCATGTAATCTGCTAACTCTCAACAGTCTTAGTTCATCTTTAATGTCATGTTGTGTCATAAAGTCCTAACATTTGGGCTTGATGTGAAATGATGTGAACTGTCCTTTAATATCACAAATGCACAACTATTTTGACTTGATCATCATCCAGACTCATGTGCCTTATGTTTTCCTTTGCTTGACTTTCCATTCAGCTTCTCCACTTCAGCCAGGACAAGATAATAACCAACCTGAGGAACTGTCCTCTGAGCACCGCAAGCATGGACTCTGTGATGGAGTCCATTCCGAACCTGCTCCGTAACCTCATCACAGGCTCCAAGGACTTCCCTCTCTTCAGTTCAGAGGATCCTTCTGCACACCTCAGATGGTCACAAAAGGTCCACATGGAGCAGGAGGAGAGCCAGAACACCACACTGTCTCCTGATGGAAGAACCATGAGGTATGATGCCCACTCCACTCCAGTTCTCCCTGAGAGGACAGAGCTGGGAGTCCTGAAGGCAGACCACAGAAACTGTGTGCAATGCGTGTAGATTAATGGCAGGACTGTGGCCGGAGTTATCTGTATAAGGTAAATCAGCATTTGTTTTATCATCAAAATTCCTTTCCCGATATACAACATTTCAGCTTGCCTCACTGTTAACATTATTAACTGTCATTCTCCTTATCTATTGTTTGTCTTTAAGAGAGGAGAATGGGTGAGACTGAAGTAGGAGCATGCATGGTGAACTCTGGCCTTTCAAAAGGTAAATGTTTTATGTTATTATTCCTCTGCTGGGGTGGCATGGCGGTGCAGTGGTTAGCATTGTTGGCACTGTCACCTCACAGCAAGAGTTCAAATCCCAGTCTGGGCCCTTCTGTGTGGGTTTTCTCTGGGTACTCCTCCCACTAGGTTTATTGGCCACTCTATACTCTACATTGCCCTTAGGTGTGAGCGTGTGTGACTGTGTGCCAGCCCTGTGTGTCAGCCCTGTGATTGACTGACAGCCAGTTCAGGGTGTACCCTGCTTCTCGCCCTGTTGTCAGCTGGGATGGCTCCAGCCCCCTTATTTCTCCTTCTTGTGGTTGTTATTAACTGTTGTCTCTTAGCAGCATGCACTGCAAACCATTACCTTTAAAAAAGAAGTCAAAATGAAATAAAAGAAGATAGGGCACACTATGGACTGTCAACCATCTTATTTTAAAAGATAAATATGAATTTATTGTCATTTGTTAAAATTTCTTTTTTGCCTTTGCTGAACTTTGCTGAGCTTTTGCTGGCATTATTTTCACATAGCTATTATTTGTCTTATTGAGAGGGAAGAGGAAATGAACTGAGGTGGGAAAAAAAGAGCAGACAAGAGATGAGATATCATGCACAGTGGATCCTCTCCCTTCAAAAGATAAATTCACGTGCTGTTTTCATCATATTGCCACCTGCCAATATGACCTCAGTTGAGGTTATTAAGTGTATCTCCTCCTTGTCTGTTATTTGTCTTTTAGAGAGAGGATTTGAGTTGAGTTTTTCACTCTCATCCATACCTCTTTATTAACTGGTGTTTCCATGTATCTGTTACTTGTTTTTTTAGAGAGATGAGAGGAGATGAGAGCAGAAAAGACAAGAGGAGACAGCATGCACTGCAAAGTCTCTCATTTCAAAAAGATTGGTATGCATTTATTGTATATTATATTTCTGTTCTATTGGCAAAGTTTTGAACTGTTATTCTCTCTTACCTGCCCTTGTTGTCACCCCTCTTACCCTTCTATTCAATGAGAGAAATAGTTATTTATTTGATATAATGTACTGATAAAACCTTCATTCATTGTTGTGAGTGAAGTTTGTGAACTGTTCTTCCCTCTTGGCTATTTCCAGCTATGTTCTCACCTGCAGCAGCAGACAGCCTGCCTGTCATCACATACAGATCCAGCTGGACTCCAGGCCACCACAAAGTCTGCAAGTGTCACACACAGTGAGTCACAAGAGCTCTTTAAACCCTTTCAGCTATTTTATCTCCTTTAATGAGAGCAATGTCAATGCTTTATTATTATTGTCAATCAATCCAATGAAAAGACCAAAATCAGCAATGAATGTTTTCTTCTGACATGTGCTGTTTGTGCAGCCACATGATAAATATTCTTTACATTTGTGTTAAACCTGCGTTTCGTCTTTAATGATGTTAACTGGACAAGTTATAATGTCATTGTTATGGTTAAGGGTTCTGATAAATTACCTGTAAATAGCACTTTTTTTTTCAAAATATCAGTTCAGCTACACCAACATTAAAGAACTGAACACTTGAATCATTCTTCTAATAATTCAAGTAGTTTTGATAAATAAAATGACAGGAAATCAGATGTAAAAGCTCAACAGAAATGCGTATATTTTCATTAATTTTTGATGATACAAGTTGATGCAAGGTTATGCAGCAGGACAAATTGCTGATCGGATCGAACACGTCTCTACGCACCGCTAAAATGTCATGGCTTACTGCAGGGCTCTAATGGCATTCCATGATCTACTAGCCAGGGACGACAGAAAACATGTTTATACAAACAGATTATTGCTAAACAAATTGTAGTGAAACCAGCAAGAGCGCTAGTTGGCCATTAGCAGCCAATGAGTAGCCGAGTTGTGGTGTGTTTTACTAAGGGAGCTAACAGAGCTAATAGCTTACAGTGGAGCTAAACACAGCAGGAGAGCTTCCATCCTGAGGGAAGATAATGTAAAACTGCAGTTTGTTGTTTACAGTAAAAAAAATGTACTTACATTCTTCAGCTGAATACAGTTTGGAGGTAAAAGTAACTTTAATCTTTTTTTTTTAATTTAAGACTTAAATCTCATAAATATTATCTCCCCAGGTCCATAATTTTTTCTTTTTTAAACATAATTGCTCTAATATGCCATCGTATTGGTGTTTTACAACAGCGTAAAGAAAGACAAAACCATCAACAGCATTTGATTCACACACCTTTCTTTAATATAATCTTTATTGCTTTTTCTTATTGGGTTGAATACAGAACAGGTTTACATCTCTTGACTTTGTGAAACACTGTCATGTTTTACTAACAGCAGGAGAAGAGGGCTGATGAGATGGGGTGGGGGGGAGAGAAGGATGGAAATACAACTACAGAAAATTAAAAGGTTTTCCACATAACTGTGTTAATGCTTTCAAATTGAGGTCCAGCATCTGTGTGTGTTTGTGTTCGAGGAAATTTAAATTGTCCTCTCTGACGTTCCCTTTGACCTCTGAGCAGGACATAGTTACACAAGGGTTAAACCAAGACTGAAGAGGTTTGAACCAAATGTCTTCTGAGGGACAACGGAGCAAAAATGTCAGCAGTATTCTGGCTTCGTAACACCAAAATCCAATGACATCTTTTATCTGTTAGGTGATGAAGAGTTCACAGTCAAGTGCTAAATGTAGTGATTAACAGTTCTGAATCATTATTTAAAAAACAAAAACAAAACAAAACAAAAAAAAAGACAAAATAATCAGGACTTGGAAAAAAACAAGTTTCAACTCAGGAAATAAGAACTTGAAGCATTTTGAATAATGGATTTGTGAAAGACCCTGAGAGCGAGATTATATATATTTTTATATTTATATATATGTGTGTAGCGTGAGAAGAGATGGAGAAAGGAAAAATCATCCATAATTGAACAAATTAGATTAACATGCAAAAAATTCTAACCTAAAAGTCACCCTTTAACTGAACGCAAGGAATTTTCACAGTTTTATATGCATTTATATGTCATAGAGAAAAAAAAAAAACAACAAAAATCATTTCTTAGCCATTTCTTAACTAAAAATAAACAACAGAACCAAGAGACCCAGACAGTCTGTTCTCAACTCATATACAGGAGATCTACATAAAGCTTTTTGGATTCAGAGGGATTCTTATTGCTAGTCTGACTCGCACTCCAGGCTGCTGTGCCCCTACGGCAAGCCGGGAAGTCCACAACAAATACCATCGGCTCCTCAAAACTGCAGCATACATGTGATATTTTTAATACATGGCTTCTTCTCAAGTCATTGTAGAAACTAACTCACACCCACACACACACACAAACACACACCTGGGCTCCAAATAAATACATTTAAAAACAGTCCATGTGCATTCAAATGAAAAGTCCAGTATTCATATGGCCGTGCGCGCACAAACACAAACACAGACACACACACACACACACAGACAGACATACATTAACGCATATTCCCAAGGAAGAGGGATGTACAGATAGAGCTAACAAAACATAAAACAGCTGAGAGTGAGAGAGTTTCTTCTCATATGTGGAAATTTAAAACAAAAAATGTCAAAATTCTAAATTAATGTCTCATAATTTCGTTAAACAAAATGGCTTAAGGCATTAATGGCAAGCGCTTTCTTTACATGAAGGCCATTGGCAGATTGAATTAGCCATTCATTAACAGTCTGCTAGCAAATGTCAGTGTAAGATTTTATTTTGCGGTTTTGTGACAAAGCTTTGCTTACTTTTTGCCATGCAGACTAAAGGATATAATAAATTCATTTGTAATATTTTAATTGTGCGCAGTGGTTTTGCTTATTTTTTAGCTGTTTTTATTTGCTTCAGGTTCAACATTGTTCAATTTTGACATGCAACAAGTTTTTTTTTTAATTGGCTGAAATTTCAAAACCGTTTCAACAGTGCTGACATCTGAAGGAACAGACAGACAGTCCATGGAGGGACTTTGTAAATTTATTGTCTGGTTAGTATCGTCTACTTGATACTCTCCTCAGCTGGAGTATAAATTGCTTTGACATGGTTTGTAAGCAATTATGAATCTTAGCTAAACTGTGTGAACTTCGCATGATTAAGTATCCAAAGAAACAGATGGAACAACAGACATATCATCCTTTACTTCACTTTTGAGAGGCAGGGCTCTATTTGGACTGAACTCCTGAACCTCTGTCCAATGCACTGGTTTTGTATTAGGACTGCACCTGATATTCATAATTTGTAGTGTGATATGTCAGGGGTTGGACATGGATTTGAAATTTGGCATGACCCTATGAAAGTGACGACAAACCAGTGGAAACTCTCTCACTCTCTTTCGCTCGATTGTGTTGCAAAATTCCACTGTAGTAGTACTAGTAATAGAAGTAGTAGTAGTTTTGGAAGTTGTTAGTGCCAGTTCACAGCAGCGTCCAGTCAGTCAGACAGTCAGTCCAGTTGTGGTTGTTACATATTTCTTGCTTTTTGACCGACTAACTAATGACTGACTGTCGTTGCCTAACAGTTCCGTTATGAGCCGCTGAGGTTCTATTTGTTTTGATTATGAGGTTACTTGATATAAAAAAAAAAACAGAGACGAAAATGTACAAAAAGAAAAATTAGCTATATTCATCTTCATATGGAAAAGAAAATACACATCGACACAAGCCCCTCTGGTCATGATATGTGATTCAAACTTCACTGCCCTTCTCTGTTGTGGAAATGGTTGGTGCAACGGGGTGGAATTAGCCCTTTTACTTGTGTTTATGTGTGCTGCAGGGTAATACAGTTCACTCACCCCCACTACCCATCCATCCATCCATTCCTTTCACCCGGTCATCTAGTTCCTTCTGGAAATCATACTGAGATTTAGCTGAGGGGTTTAGTTTTAAAAATTGTATCTGTTTTCCATTTGAAAATAACAACTGATTGTCTTTGACGCCACATTCATAACCACGTGTCTTCAGATATTTTCTAAAAAACAAAACAAAACAAAACAAAACAAAAAACAGCTGAAGTATACGTCGTGTAGAAATAAGAGTTTATTAGCTCTTCTGTTTGTCTCTGGATGAACAGGAAGGAGTCCTCATATGGACTTTCACAAAGAAGACAAGGCTAAATATGGACTAACAGTACTAAAGCGCTCCAGGGCCAACTCAAGATACTAAGATAATACTGGAAGGAGACTAGCTGGAGCTGTGATTTGCTAGAAATGCTGTTAACCAATGATGGTGCAATGTGTTAGCTTGATTAACTTCCATGGTGTGGTCAGTTAGCCTTAACTAGCATATGTTTTTACCTTGTATTTGATATGTTAGGGCTATGCAAAGCTCAGGCTAATGGTTAGATCTAGTTAGAGCTAAATGACCATACCAAACCAATTAACCAAGCTAATTCATTGAAAGCTCGATGAACTTGTCTGCTCGAGTCAGTTAGCCCTAGTCAGCATGTGCTGTGAGCCTGTGGTTGATCCCACAGGATAATGATAAGAGCCAGCTAATGGGCTAACTGACCATACCAGCTCTGATTTGGCCCACAGTGGAAACTAGGCTAGCAAAGAATTAGCCCTGCTAGTCCTATTAAGGAAGACATAGGATTTAAAGGGTTGCTGACAGAGCTGCTCAATTGTTGTTTTAATGGTTGCAGTTAAAAAGCAGTTGAGGTAAACTGAACCTGGGTCACGTGTTAGCGGTGATACACATTAGCACGCTAATGGCCCTGTAATGAACCCTAAACGAACACTAGGGGGCAATGACGACGGACAGGCGGAAGTCACACACATTCGCGCACACATCAAAAGAATTTGATTTGTTCAGTTATAAAAAAATCCACAAAGCACAAGAATTCCCCTACCTACACCTAAATGTCACTGATAATCGCGCACACACACAAAAAAACAGAAAATACTCTAGCAACACATGCCACATGTTCAACTCTCTGTACACACATGGAATCAACTGAGAATGATTATGAATGAGAAGATACACACAAACCAACTCACAGGGTGGGTTTGAGGGATAAAGGGATCAATAGTGTGGAAAAACAAAAAACATGGAGAACACCAACTGATCAACACTACATCTGCCCTTTCAAGACACCTTTTGTCACACAGAAATCTGGTACGACTTCGACAAGTTCGTGAATGTTGTCTGTGTGTTTTCTAAGCCAGCTGAGAGATGGGGGCTGGTGCGGAAGCGAGCCAAAAGGGCGACAAGGTGCCGGCCTTTCTGTGTTTTCCAGTTACAAAAAAAGCGTCCTCTTTTACACAGTGAGAAATGACTACCGGCATTCAGCGGAAGCCATCATTTGCTGGTGAAACAGTTTGACCAGCCACTAAGGCAGCCTGCCAGCCATCACCTCCAGGTTTGACTTTATCCAAAAATATCTATATGACTGGTCGAGCACAAGAAGTGGCTGGTGAATTTTATAAAACCACTGTGTCTGGCAGACTAAAAAAGGCAAGTTCCCCACCCTGACTAGTTTGCTCTCAAATCCAAAGCTGGTTCAAATCTTAAAATTGGATTGTTCAGTCTGTTGTGTGGCCGGAGCCCAGCTGTGATTTAAATACAGAAAAATAAACACAGATACTGACGGTCCATCTCAGTCTTTGTCTCTGCGTCTCCTAAGTTGATCATCAATTCTCAAACAGAACTAGAACAATAATAAATCATAACTTTATTCTTTTTATTGCTGAAATATAGATTCCCCGCACAAAAATAGTAATGCAAATCATTGTCACCATAAAAAGCTATAAAAATTAGATCCATCCTCCTTGATAATGAAGATAAAGATAGAGCAAAAAACATCTCTTAGAAGTAGGACTAGTAGTAAGGCACTTCAAGAAAACGAGGTTTTCGTCTTTCTTTCTATCAGAAAAGTTTTCTGCGGTGGTTTTTGCATCATCACCCTCATCAATGGTGCAGCGTCTTTCCATTGTATGGCACTGTGGTGACATTAGTTTAGACAGCGTGGACACAGTTGAGGGAGTTTCCCCTCACTCCACCCCCACCAGAGGAGGCTCTCCATTGGGCAGGATGTGCTCCAGAGGGGGCTTGGCATGGATCTCCAGTAGCCCCTGAATGAAGCCCTCTGTGGGGGCAGCTGCCACAGAGTCCTCTGGCATAGAGCTGGAGGATGAGGGAGAGGGGTCTTTGGACATGTTTGATTCGGGTGTCAATTTCACCTTGCTGGCTGAGGGGTCGTCGGTAGTAGTTGTCTTTGTGTCAGTAGCTTGTTGGCTGGGAGTCATGTCAACAGAAGGTTGTTGTGTCGTAGAGTCTGCAGAAAGTTCATTTTTCTCCTCAGCATCTGATTCTTCAGAGGCAATGGTGCTTGCTGGTTCTGAACGCTCGGCTTGTTTTGAAAGGCATTCTTCTTCCAACGTGGTTGAATCTCTTCCATTGTCCTCCTCACCCTCCTCTTTTGCATCCTCCTCCTCCAGCTCCTTGGCCCCTGCGGCGGCACTGCCAGACTCGCTCTCGTTCTCTGAGGGCGGGCAAGTGGAGGTCGGGGTCAGGGTGAAGGAGTCTCCGTCCTCGCTTGCGTCATCGTTCCCGGCAGAGGCTCCGTCGGCTCCACGGGGCTTCAGATGGATCCTTTGGTGGCGAACCAGGCTGTGCTTCAAAGTAAAAGTCCTCTCACAGGTTTGACACTGGTAAGGCCGCTCACCTGGTGAGACAGAGCGAGGAGGGATTTAGACAATAGATCCATAACATACAACGAACATAAAAAACAAACAAAAAAACTCCCAAATTATTAATTAAATAACAACAGCTAAAAACGTAATAAAATAAGTAAATGAATTATATAAAAAAATAATATAAATACAGTATAATATAATCCCTTTTCACTGTACTAATGCACTATCCAGTATTGTATATTTAGTTTTTAGTATCCGATATATTATTTTTCCTATCCTATTTCTATTTTTTGCTACCTGTTCATTCCTGTACTTATTCTGTCCTGAGATGCTGCAATACTTGAATTTACCCTCTGGATCTCATCTTAAAATAATTAAACAATTGTGTGTGTGTGTGTGTGTCTTGTACCTGTGTGTGACCTCATGTGTCTGGTCAAGTCCTGCAGAGACCAGAATCTTTTGCCACAGACGTTACAGATTTTCTTCCTCTTGTCCACTCGTCTTCCTGATGTCTCTCCTCCCTCTAAATTCTTTGGTTCTGATGCCTCCTCGTCGCTCCTCTCCTCCTTCTCCTTCTCCTCCTCCTCTGACTCCCCGCTTTCTCCTCCCTCACTGTCACCTCCCCTCACTCCTCCTTCCTCTTCTTCCATCTCAGCCTCCTTTTTCTGCTCCTCCTCCTTCTCCTCTTCTGTCAGTTTAGCAGTGTGGTTCTCAGTTTCATCTTCTTTCACTGACAGGTTCTCCTCCACCAGAGCTGTAGTTGGTGTCTCCTCAGAGAGGTGCGCCCTCTCATGGCGTGCAAGGGTGGTGGCATATCGGAAGCTCTTCTTACACACTCTGCATACATGTTTATACTCTGGCTGCTGCTTCACCATGGGACTGTTGGAAGAGGAGGAGGGGGTGTTTGGAGCGGTTTTCTCCGTCTCCTTCTCTTGGCTCTCGGTTACTACTTGGTTAGCAGAGGTAGAGGATTCAGAGGAGGATGCAGGTTGGGAGGGTTGTTCTTCCTGAGTGGAGCTTGAGGATGTGGAGAGCTTGAAGTCAATTAGCTTTTTGCCAAAGTTAAGGTCCAGACTTTTGTTGCTGTGGCAGTCATCATCATCTGTGCTCTCCACCTGGAAGAGAGATTCAGATAAATGGGCATATAGATGTCTACAGACTTCAGACTTCAGGCTAGATAACTAAGCTAGCCAACATTATAGCTCTGCTGAGAAGGATGCCATTAATATTTACATCCTGCTCTGTCAAGAGCACCAGCCTCTTGTCCGTGAATAGCTGCCCATTTCATTCTGCAAAGTGATAAATAAAATTATTAATAAATGTCATTTTTGGCACTTTGTGCATGACAAGGGAAGTGCCATCTGCTTCCATTATATTAAAGAGAAAGCAGACATCTCCATAGCCAATATCTCCAAACTCTAAGAGACCTATTTCTGGTTTTTAAAGTTACTACCAGTGAGGAGTAAATCTCAGACTTCATCAGTTCTGCTCTTACTTTCGGGCATTAGTTTGAAACTGTTCAAGTATTGCCTCAATAGAAATGCACTTCAGCAGCAGGTGTAAGCTGACTTCTGAATTGTCACCTAAATGACAAATGTGGTTCTTGTATTCAGGACATTAGAAAAACCTGGTTTCCCAGCTAACATTTCTTCTAAGTAAAAATTATTTCTTGGACAAAAATAAGTGAGAAGGACTGCAGAAAGATCAAGTAGCACTGTGGCAGCAGAGTGGAGGGATGAAAGAAAAGATCATTATATAACAAACATACATCCTTGTACTCTAAATACTTCTATCCAAAATCAGAGGAACACTGACATTAAAACTGTGTGTCCTTTAGAAGTCTAAGTAAGTGTTTCCAGTAAAGGAATCAGCATACTGTATAACTACTCACATTAAAATAAGAAAAGTCTGGTACAGGGGATAAACCTGATTCCCGACCAGCTGCATGAATGCACAGTAACCAGGTTACCATGGTGCATGTGAACACATTCTCTGAGTAACATGTTTTCTTCACTTCATGTAAACATACTGCCAGGAAGCTCAGGTTGACTTACCTTGGTGCTGTTGTTCTGTGGAGGCTGTTTTCCCTGTGCTGCTCTGGTGACTGTCGCCCCCTGCTGGTCTGACTGTTCTGTAGTTTCTTTCTCCTGCAGCTCTGCACCACTGGCAGCTGGACTGCAATCTGAAGCACAAACCAACATCTGTTAATATCTGCAGACCAACAAATTTGACAAACCTACATTAATTCCCCTGAAGTTTCAGTTCTCCTGGTTTCTAATGACTTACCCTGGCTTGGTTTGTGGGTGGGGCTTGTCGTTGTTGGTCCTGCCTCTTGTTGTTTGGAAGGAGTAGGGTTATCTGTGATGGGGGCAGAGCCTGAGTCTGTGGAGCTGCAGGGATCTTGTGCTTCTGGTGTTACTTGCTCTGTCTCTGACTGACTCTCTGTAACACAACACAGTCAATACCATCAATACAACCCACAGTGACCAACACACAGAAACAGAACTCTACTCTTCAAAAACTCTACTTTATTTACTGACTCTCTAATCTTTGCTTATCTCAAGTGATAAGCTCTTAAAAGTTTGTATGTTTTTTTGTTTCTGACCTGCACTCTCATGTGATCCTTCATCTCCATCTTTCTTGGTGAGAGCACCATTGCGTCGTAGCGTTCGTTGGGTCACACCATGTTTCCTCAGCAGGTGGCGCTCACAGTTTGATTTGGTGGAAAAAAAGGCATCACACTTTGGGCAGGGGAAAGGCTTTTGGCCTGAAAAGAGACAAAGAATTCAGTACCAGCAACAGCAATTAAAAATAAATTAGTTTTAAAAAAAAACAGGCTAGCTTTACCAGCTTCTGACCTGAATAAATTATGTCAATGATTGTGTTATATATGTGGTTGTGTATTACCGGTGTGCGTCAGCATGTGTCTCTGCAGCGAGCTGGCCCAGGGAAACACACGGGGGCAGTAGGGGCAGGTCATCTTCTGGACTGAGTTGGAGTAGGCGTTCTTCTTTCCTTTGGACTGTGGCCCTACTGCCGAAACTACTGGCTTCACCTCCTCCTTCACTCCTCCTTCCTTGTCATCCCCTCTTCCTGCCCTGTCAACATCTGTTCACAGGAAGGGGGTTGAATTAAGTTGCAGGGTATGATCTTTTCCTCAGTTTTCTATCAGTCACCCATTAAACCATCTTGAATGTATCCTTCCTCCTACCTCTCTTTCCTCCCAGGTCTGCAGCTCCAGTTTGCAGGTAGGTGCTGAATTTGTTAGCGTCAGTGGTGGCCAGCATCTTTTCCACACTGGCAAACTCCCCGCTGGACTCTAGGTCAATGCCGCTGCCACTAACAACGGCCTTTTCCTTCCCTGTCAGGACAGCAATCTTCTTCTTGGGCCGCTTTCTGTTGGACAAAGAGGAGAAGAAAAGCAAGGTAACATTTAATTTTTTTAGCACTGGCGCCATCTGGTGGTACAACTAATAATGGTGCAGTCGCAGATGATGCAGCTTAAAGTTTAAATACCAAAAGCAGGAACCAAAGTGAGAGTTCAAAGACTTTCAAATGATACGCAGCAGCATAGGACTTTTTTTGTGCAATTTTTACATGTGCAGTATCTTTTATATATTTTTACAGATAATCTTCTCTTTCTGTAGCTAGTGTAGTTCCTTTTTCTGGTAAGTGTATAGAAACTCAAAATAAACTTACTTAGAAGAATGTACATGCGAAGTGTGATTGTATTTTGAAAATTTGCTTTTGACCCATCACAAATATTCCATCCATCTTGTTGAGCCAAACAAACTCTAATATAATGAATGATGTTACGTTCAAGTGACTACATTCAATTGATATTTCAGCACTGAAATAACACAATTAAAATGATCCTGAAATGAAATTCTTTATCAGTGTCATTCACATTCACAATATCTGTGGAAATCTATCTGAAACTGAAACTACAGTTATTATTTCATCATCAGTTAACTTATTTATTAATTTCTATTAATTGATTGAAGATTTAGACTATAAAATGGGATAAAAATGTGTGTGCAAGGTGACATCTCCAACTTAATACTTTGTCTGTAACTTGCTTTTTGTGTTAGAAGCTCACTTACCTGGATGATCCGTCAGATGTGTCATCATTTTGTGTCTCCAGGACAGCAGAGGGTCCTGGGGTGTCTGGAGCAGTATCAGCCTGAGAGGAAGCGACAACCGCCTGGGGTTTGCCCTCTAGTGTGGCAGCTTCTCTCTTCAGCAGGTCTGGAGCTCCAGAGACGGAGTGGATGATCTGAGCAATGGATGCCAGAGGAGGGAGCTCCTTGAGGGCAGTGGAGGGTGTGGAGGATGCCGGTTTGGGAAGCAGAGGTTTGAGGCGCTGGGCTCGTGTAGAGTTGTTGAGATTGGGGATGGAGGCAGGGGGCGGGGTTGATCCAGGGGGGAGCTGATAGCAGCCAAGCTGGGGGTGAGGGTGTAGAGGAGGCAGGGTGCCTGCTGTCTTCTCCTCCTTGGACAAAACCAGAGTTTGCTGTTCGATGTTGCTGCTGCTGCTGCTGTGCTCCGTCTTGATCTCCCTATTCTCTCCGGTGTTGGTTGCCTCTCTCCTCTGCCTCTTGCTGGGGATGGACAGGTCAATTGGCTGGTCCAGGACGGAACAGTCGAAGCTGGGGGAGACGCTCTCCAGTTTGACCCCAGGAGACCCTGACTGGCTGTGGGATCCACGACCCTTGGCAGAGAAATCCAGTGGCTGGTCCAGTTCTGTAGGATAAATCACGTTAGCCAGCTCCTCCACCTTCACTGCGTGGAGTGCCTGAATTGAAGGCTGACTGATCCCATTTAGTGCCATCTGATTTACAGCGGCTGCTCGACCAGAGGCGACGGTAGCTATGGGCATGGTGGCAGGCAGAAGTGTGGCAATATGCTCTTCAATCTCCCTCTCCTGCACCTCAGGGTGTTGTTTGAGCAGGTGGTGGATGCAATTGCGTTTGGCCAGGAAGGCAGCACCGCAGCGCCTGCACTCAAATGGCTTCTTCTGGCAGCCGTTGTGTGTACGCAAATGGATCTGCAGAGCCCGGTAGGTCTTTAAGTCTTCACCACAGAACCGGCATGTTGTCTCAGCTCCGGTACAGCCTGTCTCTGTGTCCTGGGTGGTGGTTGTGGCAGCAGTGATTGCTGTGGCGATGTTCACTGTGGTGGTGGAGGTCACATACTTGATGTTTTTCTCTATGTCCTTCCTTGAGGTCTTACCATGCTTCTTTCTCAGGTGCCGTTCGCAGTTGGCCTTGACAGTGAAAGGATAGTGGCACACACGGCAGACGTAGGGTCTCTCACCACTGTGCGTACGCAGGTGTCGGATCAGCGTGGCTTTGTCTGGAGCTACATAATCACAGATGTTGCATTGGTGGGGAAGGATGCCGAGGTGGAAGCGCATATGAGCTTGCAGGACGCCAGAAAAGGCAAACACCTGGTCACAGAATCGGCATGGGAACGAACCTTTAGCTGAGCCGGTGTTGGCATTGTTTCCTCCCTTGGTTCCTGACTTTCTCCCGCTAAGACCTGCTTCCTCATGCACTGCTGTGGTAGCAGCTGGTGGGGAATCAGACAAAGGTGTGTGAGTATCACCTATACCCTCTGAATCCAACTGTCCTCCATTGCCAGCTGAAGAGGAGGATGAAGATGATGAGGGTGTTTTGAAGAGAGTCGGAGTAGGAGGTGGCAAGCTGGGGCTGATGCAGCCAAGTGAGGCCTGCTGGGAGCTCTGGAGAGGGGGAGGAGTTGTTGCTGTGAGGCTGGAGCGAGGGGTGATGGGAGGTTTGGGCTTCAATGGAGGCATCGCCTTCTGCCCCTGGACTTGACCTGGAAGACCAAAAAACAGAGTTGCTGAGCAGCAAGCATGATTAACAATCACAAGAACATCCAGCTCAAGCTGACACCCACCTTGACCTCCAGCAAAACCTGGAGCTTTGGCCAGAGGTGGGAGGGTCAGTCCCATCTGATTTGGAGCTGCACTCGCCACTTTGAGGATCTGTTGGATGTCCGCCAGCTCCATGATCCCGGCTCCACTTGCCTCTCCGGGTTTGAGCCCTGATGTAGCTGCACTACCTGTTGCAGCTACCCCGTCAGGCTGGAGGAGGAAGCCAGTCTGGAAGGGCTGCAGGGAGAGCAAGCTCAGGGCCTCTCTCTGGGAGAGGCCTTGCAGGGCAGAGGTGGAACCAGAGCCCTCCAGCAAGGGGATGCTGAGGGCTGCCAGACTACCCACACCCAGCCCCAAAGTCAGCCCCAGACCTCCAGACAAGTAGGCTGAGGCCGGCTCCTGGGGAAGACTGGAGGATGGTGGCTCCACGTGGATCACCTTGATGCTGTCCAAGTGGGCCTGATGAATCTCATCATCTGTAGGACCAGACTTCACCTGAGGAAAAAAAAAGAAGACCATATCCATCACAGGGCAGTTACAGGGCTGCATTAGCAACTTCTGCGTCTTTTTCATGACTGCCACATTAATAATCTTACAAAACATTTTTTTATTTTTTTCTTCCATTCTCTTAATTTGATCTGATTCATATTTCCAAATCTTACCTGAGAAATGTGCTGAAGACCTAGACCCTCCAAGAAACTGGCCTGCTCCAAGGGCAGGACTTCTTTCTCATCATTCTGACTGTCGTTGTCAACACTGTTCTCTGCAGCTCCGTCCTGTGTTTTGTCCTCCATTTCCTGTGTGTCAGTGGTGGTGGGTCTTTCAGGGTGGGAGGTGGCTTTATGCAGATCCAGGGCAGAGTGAAGGGGGAACGCTTTGTCACAGCAATCACAAACAAACCGATGGAACTTACTGATACAGCGACGAAGGTTTGTCTCACACCAAACCTAGAAGGAAAGAAAGGGATGATTAAACACTGAGCCAAAAAACAAGTGTATTATCAGCAACATGGTCCTGTGTTGATACCTGTGCAATGTGAGGAAACTTCTTGCAGGAGAAGTCAATGAAGGCGAGGTCGTTGAAGCCAGTGGGGATAGAGGGGTTGTTTTGGATGAAGGGGCGGCCGCTGGGGTCTTGGGGGAGCAGCTTGTGAACCCCCGCATTGTGACGCAATAATCCACGGTGGGTTCGGAAAGACAGGCAACACAGATCACACCTGCCAATACACAACATGAACAGTTCAATACTGTGTTTGACGCTTTTATCTGTCTTGAAGTGTGGACCATAAAATACAAAAGCATAAGCACTGAATAATATAGCCAACAAAGAACAACTTCAAAATACCACGAACTGTGGTGTGCGTGGGAAATGTCTGAACACAGGCAGCCAGACCAGAACTTTGACAAATTAAAAAACTTTCTTCAAATGGCAAATCTGAAATCAAAGAAAAAGGTAAATAAGACTACCTCAATACCAAGCCCCATTATTGTCAATAAAAAATTAAAGATACTAATATCCTGATCATGTTGTTCCAAATCATTTTACATTTATTGTCTTTGAAAGTATAATCTGCTAGTTATGTTTTGCACAGATGAAACTAAGTTTACACTAAAGTAAAAAAGACAAGAATTTATTTATTTGCTACAGATCATAAAAAAAATATCCTGATCATCACAGATCAATTTGGTACATTTTTTTTTTTTTTTTTTTTACCACTAATGGGAGCTACCACTAATAACACTTGTTTTATTGTTTGACTGGTGTTATTTGTTGGTTTTAAGAAATATTAAGAAAGAATGAATATGAAAACTTTACCAAGTTCCAGGTTAACATTTCTGAGGATTTACATGCTTTCCTCTGTTTGATGTGATCGTAAACTGGACATCGTTGGGACTACTGGTCAAATAAGACCAGTATTTTGACCAGCATTTTTCATTCCTTTCTAATATTTTACAGAATAGATGATACATCGATAATGAAAATGATCACTAACTGCAGCCCCAAGTGGGACAAAATGATTTAGTTTCTGACATTTCTCCACACGTATCTTCATGTAGAGTACATTCATGAGGACTAATTTAAATGTCAGACCTTGAGAATAACATGTGCTGTCTGTGTATGATAACCCCTGGTGGTAGTGCTGGTCCTGCTCTTGTTAAGCGCTGAGAGGACAGCTGCTCAGTGTCTGCCATAGTCACACACTCTTATCACATCCTGTGTGTGTGTGTGTGTAAGCTGTGTGTAATCCCCTCTGACAAACTCTCAAAGGATTTTTAGGGGGCAATGAGGGGAAACACTGTGGACCATATGTGGACCAGCACTAGTTTAACACTCCACCTCTCTCCTTCTCCATCTTCATCCCTTGTCTCCCTCCTCCCTGTTGCTTGGTTTCACACTCTGGTGTGTGTGTTGAGCTGCGCACAGACTCTGTTGGCCTGCCCTTGTGTGTGTGTTTTCTTTTTTACCTGCTGGAACACTTTCATAGGAAATATACTTTTACTGTTATTATTTTTAATTAATGGATAAAATGTCCAAAAATACAAAAAAAAATGTCCCTTACAATTTCTGAGTTGTCCCAGGTGTCTTTTAATGTCTCGACCAACAGTCCAAAAAGGTATTCAGTTCACAATGATATATAACAGATAAAAGTTTACTTGACGATTGACTTCTTTTGTTTTGGATGTTTTGCTTTAGTCCATCAGTCTTTCAGGAGCATTTCAAACATCTGAAGCTAAAGTCTAGTTTTAGTCCCAAAAAGTTTCCATCGTTCATTTATACATCTTCTCTGAGTTTCCTGTGCCTGCATTTGCTTTTAAAAGGGTTCTCCACCTATTTATCATCACACAACGACACTGTTGGAAATCAGTGCAACAGAACAAGTATTGTCATCCTCTTACTCCCCTCTTTATTCCTTCTCAAAACATGGTTCCTACATTACCCATAGTGCAACTTGGCTGCCAACAGATGAGTGATAGTTCGGGGTTTGTTATGCTAATAGTAGCTAATGTAAATAAAATAATAAATAAAGCTGAACTAATTAATGTGGCTCTTCCCAGTTATCCATCCCTCCATCCCTCTTCTCCTCCCTACAGTTCAGTCGATCCTCTTACAGGCTGATTAGTGAGGATTTACAGCTAAATATTCCTGCCTTCCTCCATAACGAGCTCAGCGCCTCTCCATTTTATGTGTTTCTTTTTACTGCTTTGGGGGACTTGATGTCCCATTCCTCCATCTTTCCTCATCTGTTACCTTTCCTTATTCTTATTTTTTATTCTCTGCTGATCTTTTCTTCCTTCATTTAATCTTTTCTCCATTCATTCGTTCGTTTCTCCTATTTCTTCTTCTATTCTCCATGTTTTTCCTCCATGAAGGAAAAGCAACAGGAGTTACAGAGCTCAACAATAAACAGACTTTATCCTGAAATCTCTTCCTCCTCTCTGTGACTTATTACGTTGGCTTCTCTGTTTCTTTACCTCTGTCTCCCACTAGTGAATAATCAGCCTCCCCCCTCTCTTTCTCTCACTATCCATCCATCCATCTGCCCTCCCCTCTTCTTTAAGCTGACCCTAAGTTCTGTATTTCTTCATTTTATCCCTCCTTCCACCTTTTTTCCTAATGACTGATTTATTCCCTTCTCTTCCATCTTCCTCCCTCCTCCCCACCCTCTCTTCTTTCATCCGCTCTTCTCCTCCCTCCCTCTCTGTCTGACTCCCTGCCTGCTAATTAGTCCAGGAGCAGAGATGAAGCTGGTAGAGATTTTCTGCTAAATATTTAGGCTGGAGACTGGAACCATTATATTACAACCAGTAGTACAAGTACTCAGATCCCTTTGCTTAGGAAAAGTAGTACCACAGTCTAAAATTACCCTAATACTAATAACAGTCCTGAATAATAAGATTACTTAAGTATTACTTATATGATGCATATGATACTTGAAAGCAAGTGTCAAATGCAGTGGAATAAAAATTATGATATTCATATGTATTAATTATTTACAATAACATCCTATAAAATGGAAGCACTCAAGTAAATTAGTACCTCCAAACTGTACCTAAAGTACACACATGAGATGACAAATTGTCCCAGAGGTCAAATAAACAAACATCAGTGGATTTTTGAAGATTTGAAGATTTAAAAATTTAACTGAGAGGAAATGTGGAAAGAAGAGGAGCCAAGATATCTAACCTGATTACTGTTTGTCGTAAAGTGTCTGTGTGTGCATGTGTACCTCAGTGCAGTGTCGGGGTGCGCGTCCATGTGTGCATCCAGCTCCAGTCTGGAGCTGCAGGTCTTGAAGCAGATTGGACAGGGTAGCAGCTCCTCCTCTGCTCCACGAACTGCTGCTGAAGATTCTTCTGAGGCTGCGTCCTCCAGCACCTGAAAACACACCCACAAATTAACATACAAAAGACCACACTGACATCGCTAAAAGATGAGCGACTCCCAGTCACCACAGCTTCATTAACAAAACCACGCAAAGCTGATCACATTCAGGAATGTGTTGTCAGTGTGTTTCCACCTTCTTGCTGGGAGGCTCCTCTCCGTTCTCCTCCTCCTGCCTCCTCTTGACAGACGGACGGCGGCGTTTGGTGGGGGAGGGGGGGCTGACGGGAAGCAAACCGCTGGCCGGGTCCTTTTCATGAATCTTCATATGTCTGAAAAAGATCAGTGGTCAGAGGTTATTTCAACTACAAACAGCTTCTAAGCAGGTAAAATATCAACCATGAAGGTGAGTTTAACTTGAACTCTGCAGTCTTTTCAAGTTTTTTGTCAGTGTGTTTTTTCAGGTGGGAATGACACAGAAAACACCTGAAATTGTCTCAGCAGTCCAACAATGATTTTGGGAGTCTGCGGTGACACTGACATTTTAGTCTAGAAAGAATGTCGTAATGTCTAAAGTTTGTCATACTGTTCTTCAGGAGGTAAAAATGCAAGGATTTGTGAGCAAAAAGGAAGGGATTGTGGGAGTGTAAGAACTGAGAGAAGTGAGGTCACAACAGGAAGTTTTCTCTCTCATCAATGATGGAGAACGTCTATTTGTTTATGGATGGAGGAAGCAAAGAAAAACTCGAATTGTTTCTGGTATGAAGGTTAAATTAAGGAAGAAAAGTGAATATGCAAAAAAACAAACAAACCAAAAAAATTAAATCATGTCCATAAAAAAAAAAAATACTGAAAATGACATTGAGAAAGACAACTGATTTCAACAGCTGACTCGGTTGTTTGTTTCATTTTGCTGTCCACTCTCTTTAAGTATATATTCTTGTTTAATAGCTTTTTGTGATTTTTTCATAAAAAACAGATAAGAACAAAAGAAGGGCAAAAAAAATGATGGAGGAGGTGTTCCTCCAAGAGTGTTCCTCTTTCTCCTCATAGTCACTTTCTCCTTCAAATGTGTCGTCAACAGTTAGATGCTGTTGCTGTGTGTGTGTGTGTGTGTGAGCGTGCGTGTGTCTGCTTTATACTTTTAAATGTTCTGATGTGGGTTTTTGTGAGAGTGTGTGTTTTAAGTGTTATTAGAGGCGTGAGAAAGCGTGCAGGCTGTGTTTAGCTATTTTAATGTGTGTGTGTGTGTGTAAAGGTCATCCAGCAAGCTAGCACGTGGTGGTAGTGAAGGTGTCGTTTTACATGAGTTCAAATAGGAGAGGACATGAAAAAAGAAAGGAAAAGTAAAGGAGACAAAAATGGGAACTGAAAGAAAAGAAAATGAAGAGAAAAACAGAGGAAGAAAAGAGAGGAGAGGCAGTAGAGGAAACATGGAAATGAAATGAAGACATAAGTAGACAAGGAGACAAGAAGAGAGAGAAGAAAAGGTGCGAGAAGAGCAACAGAAGAGGAAAAGAGAACGAGAAGAAGGAAAAGAAAGAAAGAAGATGAAAAGAAAGGAGGGCGATAAGGAGACCAGAGGAGCAAAAGGGTAGGACAGGAAAGAAAATAAGACAACAGGGTAGGTTGTGAGGACACAACGGAGGAGAGAGGAGAGAAGCAAGAGGAGAGGAAACAAGGAGAAAAAAGAAGGGAAACAATGAAAGGAAACAGTAAAGTAGACAAGAAGATGAAAGGAAAGGAGGGAAATTAAAGAAGAGAAAAAAAGATTAGGGAAAAGGAAAAGAAGGGAGAGAAGAGACCAGGAGGGTAGACAAAGAAAGGACATTAAAGGAAGAAACACGAATGAGGAGAGAAGAGGAGAAAGAAAAGATACAGGAGGTGAGGGAACAGGAGAGGAGGTGGTGGGATTGGATTTTATCTTCTATTAATAGGACCCAACAGGCAGCAAGCTGGACGCCCATAAGAGGTCCTGACAGAGTGACCGAGTCAGCAGATCTGGGGCCTCGAGATAAATTTAGACCAAAACACATCAGTTCATCACATTTACATGCTTACCAACATTTACTTAAGTATATTGTATGTAATGGCAGTACTAGCCACAGCAGTACTACCAGTGCTTATAGTAGTAGGAGTAGTATTAGTGATATTTAGGGTTGGGAAAAATTTAATTTATTGAATTACCTGCATTTTTAATTTCTTAAAGCAATAGTAGTACAGGCAGCAGTAATATTGTTAGTAGGAACTGTTGCAGCGATTGTAACAGTACTAAAAATGGAGCAGTACTGGCTGTAGTTACAGTTGTTCTGTAATTCTACTACTAACTGCACTGACAGTGTAATACTTGTAACAGTAGTAGTATTTTCATTTTCCTACTCCAATTTCTACTCTCAGAAGGGAAAAAAACCAAGAAAGAAAGACTAGAGGGAGGGAAGGAGAAATGTTTGACTGTAAAAGAAGGACACTTTCCCTCAGAGGAAGTGAGGATGAAGGTAAGGAAGGATGGAAAGAAGGAAGGAAAGAGGAGTCGAGGTCGTGGCAACGATGAGCTGAACTTTCTCAGACAGAAACACAGAGCAGCTCCTCTGTTCTTCTCCTCCTCTCCTCTCTGCTCAAACATGCAGCAGCCTCTCAGCAGCCAATCACAGCTCAGCTCACCGCTGCCAGCCCATAATAGGCTAATGGGATGCCTTGCCATGGCGACCAGGCCCAACGGCCTCACAACAGAGCAGACAGGGGGCTGAGAGTGGACGACTCATGTGATGCCGCTCTCTGGTTCTCTCCATGTGTGCTTCATTTTTCTTCCTCTTTCTGATTTTGTCTCATGAAAACCGAGAAGTTTTCAAACTCTGTTTAACGGTTGCCAATAGCTGATGATGTTTTCTCGAATAACTTTTAGCAAAACTTAGCAGGCATAAATTGTCATCTTTAGACTTACAAGACCTGGAAAACATGAACTAAAACAGATCTGTAAAATACTAATAATCTCCAAAAACATTTTGTAGAAAGAATGATGTCATTTGGTATTAGAGGCAATCAAATACTGATTATTATCAACTTTATTCTCCATATGTGTTCAATTGTATGCCTGTACACGATACATTTTTACTTGAACTGTTGTGACTTTTTATCTTTTTAGTATCTATCTATCTTTCATGTTACTCTAGAAATGAACTGAGATTAATTTCTCTTTATTCTCCTGATTTGTGCCAAGACCCATCATTTCCATGAAACATTTCACAAAAAAAAACTTAAAAGTATTACTGAATTACTTTATGTCCAAATTTCAATCTGCACACTTTTAATAATCTTTTTACAATAGCCTTTAATCACAACTGGACATTTTAGTATAACACTGAGTGCTTTAACAAAAACAAAACAGACGCACTTAATAGTTTATACTTTAAAGTTTAGTCGAGTAGGGCTGACTGTTTACAAACCAGCTGCAGATAGTTTGGTGCTGAAATATGAAAATCAATAATGCGAAGAGGACTTTTTAACACTCAAATATCAATATCGGTATCTGGTTTAAAATCTGGATTACAAACTGGGCAACTGGTCTGACATGCTCAGAGAGATCTGATATTTAGTGCTGAGCCACGGACAACTGGACAGAAGTCTGGGAACGTTGGCTATCAAAGCATATCGGCCCAAATGGTAGACCTGTCAGTGTCAAAATTTACATGCTGCATACACAAGTATATGGTTTTTATATTATATGTGAGCATGAATGATGTCTACAAAACTAGGGCCATTTCAGGGATGCTCTGCTGCAAAATGCACCGATTTTATTTTCTGCCTGCCTACCATCGGTCTCCTGTTTTTATACTAGATGTCTCTAAATTTAATTGGCAACAAAGCATTTCAAATTTTGCCAAACCAGACAAGGAATTCATGACACATGATGGTCGATATCCTCAGTTTTCCCTCCTGCTTTCCATCCATCGCCCACATCCAACTCTCATCTCTTTCCTTCTTTTTGTTTCTCTCAGCCTGTCTTCCCCTCCCTCCCACACTCCCTCCATCTTCCTTTCTGTCCGTTTGAAGACAGCTGAGTTGGAAAATCTTGAGTTTCACATTTCAAAGGATGCTCTGCTTCAAAATGGATTCCTCCACTCTTTCTCTCCCTCCTCCCTCTGCTTCTCTTTTCCACTCTCCATCCACACAGGCCTCCTCTTTATTTTCCTACAGCAGCATGTGAAATGAGGCCTCGCGGAGAGAGCAGCTCAGCAAGGCCTCATTTCTTCCTTCGCTTTCAGTGTTCTCTCTAGTTTGCATTGTAAATTAGCACAAAATAAAATTTAAAAAAAAGTTGCAGGCTCTATGTTCTCTGTTCAATTCTTTTTTGTTTGGTTTTATAATTCTTGCAGGATTCTGCGAAAATGACGCAACCATTTTCCAGGGTGCGTTGATGGAAGTCAGCATCCAGATCGCTGGCATGCTGCAGGAGGCCATGTTATTCCCTCAGTGTGAATTCAGCTCATCTTTCAGCAGAGAGAGAGAGAGAGAGATGGGAGTGACGCTCCTGTAGAGACTCACAGAACCAGATCGACAACTTTCTGTTGGAGTTGATAACTGCATCAGGTGAGAACAGGACGTGAAGCTGCAACACAGGAACCTGTTCTTGATTGTCAAACTCTCCGGATTCATGAAGCCAACTAATTTCTTATCAAACCTTTTATCTCACCTCTTTCTTATTAGTAAAGAATCACGTGAATCTGCAGCTCCCCTCAGCTTTACAGAGCTTTTGGGTGAGTTTCAGCTTGCAACTGTATTCACAACTTTAATCTGCTGAAAACACGTTTTAATTATCTATAATATATTTAGTTAGTCTCAAACTGTATCTGACAATTACAGCCCCTTTAAGTAGCGTTGTTAATGTCTTTATTTGACACTGTGAACGTTGAAGCAAAAGTTTTCCATTCAGTTCTTGCTAACCACCTCTTTGAAAGACGTTACCAGCAGGAAACAGGAGTTCTCCCTGCCAAACCCCAGAAAACTATGAGCACAAAAATAAATACAAGGAAAAAATAATTGAGAAAATTGCTGTGACATGTAACAGATTTCTCTCTCTGTCTGCCTGTTTGTGTCTGTCTCTCAGCCTACAGTCATTCCTTCCTGCCCACACCTCCTCATACCATCACCGTGACAGAGAATGAAGAGGGTGAGGAAACACAAAACATTTGTATTTTGCCCCAACTGCATGCAACTTGAAACATGAAGCATTTTACTGCAGATCATTACAGCCCGCCATTTGCCGCTGTGTTTTAAACGCGTAGACGTTTCCACCACACTGTGCATCCATTCATTAAAGAAGGAAGAAATGAAAGTATCAGCAAGCTCTTGAAAGAAGTTACAGCATCATTATGAGGTACTGCAGTTTTCTACAAAGCTCACACCAACAGTCTGCTAATTTCATTCACCATACAAGAATGAGTTTGATGGAGATAAAACTTCAAACCTTAATAAGTAGGTTATTAAAAAAAACAAACAAACAAAAAAAAACTTCACGACTGACTTTCTTTTCAAACAAAAGCTGGCAGATTAAGAAATTTACCAAAAATGTTTTTCTCCTCTGACACACTGGAAGATTTCTGACTTTCTGAGATGTAGTGAAACTAAAACTACAAAACTCTGCCACAGATCAGCTCAACATCAGTAGTTATATTAAAATAAAATGGCAATCTGTGTGTGTTTAAGATTTTGAAATGATGAAATGTTCCTAGGAGGATAATGGTGTGACGGTTTCCCAAAACAAAAAAAAAGAAGGAAAAACAAACAAAACAAAAAGAGCTACATATTTTAAAATGTAGCTTCACAATATAACAGACATGCACATACTGCTGCAGAGACCGTTGAGGCTGATGGTGGAGGCTGGACTTTACTGATAAATGACTGGGCGTTGTACTGTGTGTGTGTGTGTGTGTGTGTGTGAGAGAGAGAGAGATGTGGATGGGGATGGATGGATTAAAGCAGTCTTCCCACTTCCTGTGTAACCCCCCACCACACACACACACACACATATACACACACTCTGGACCAGTTTGGGCTTTGCGCTCCCATCATGGTTGACTGGGGACTGGGTTAAACGCTAACTTCCTCTGCCTGAGGTTACATGGTGTGTTTGTGTGTGTGTGTGTTCAGTAGGTACACACTGATCTGCAGCCAGCCTGTACACAGTAAGATTATGCTTCACTTTTTTATTTTTTAATTTATATTTTGTTGCACTTTATTGACTCATGGTCCAATCTGTACTGTTTACAGAAGGTCAGAGGTCCACGGTCAGTTTGAAAATAACTTTCTCTCAGTTGTTGTTTACTTAATGTGCACAATTTAAGAAAAAAAGCTTCCTCCTCCTTCAAAACTTCAGCCAGAATCAGACACAGAAGGCTGAATAAAAGCCAATGCATGTGTGTGCGTGTGTGCGTGTGTACCTGTGCATATTGCCGTTGGTGGTGAACGTCTGTCCACAGATGGAACATTTGTAGGGTCTCTCTCCGCTGTGCACCAGCATGTGTCTGTCCAGCGACGAGGCCGAGCTCAGGCACTTCCCACAGATGCTACAGGAGTGGTCCGTCGCTCCGGTGTCTGCGTTGTGCTGCAGAGAGGATGGTGTACACACCAACTTACTATACTATGCTATACTTACAATACTACTGCTACCACGTCAATAATAACACCTCACATTTACTGAACAGATTTTTGTACTTAATTTACTTAATGCTGTCATTCTGTTTCAACATCTGATTGCCCTGTTGTTCTTCCTGGTGTTTTTATTCTTCTGTGGTTATGTTTGTTTTGTTACTGCGATAATGTCAAGTTATTCTCCTTATTGACTTGATGTTGTAATAGTAACCGTATATTAAATGATTACCTGTCTGATATGCATGGTCAGCTGGTGTTGTGTTTGACAGTTTTTGTCACACAGCGGACAGATAAAAGCTGAGCTGTCGTCTTTGGTGTCCTGGGGAAGCAAAACAGATACCCACGGATTAATTAAAATTAATGTAAAAACCAGCATGAGTTAAAAAAATAAAAAACATCAGGAACAAGTAAACTGAGTGACAATGCCTCTGTTACTCTGGATAATCCACAACACAGTCATCAGCATTTTTTGAAAGGAGTATTTCTTCAGTAAAAATAAATTCCAGTGAAAACTGTTGGACATTACTGAGTAACAGATGAACATGTTGGTTTGGGTCTTTTCAAGGGATTTGTTGATCATGAGAAAAATGCAGATCAACACAGGACTTCCTCGTTAAGGTTTCACAGGACTCATGATCAGACTCTGCTTGACCTGATTTCAGTCGAACTCTGATGCATCAAATCGTACTTAAAACCACCTGCAGACCTGCAGGGCCGTGAGACGCCACCCTGCTGCTCATTAACTCACACACAGGATACAACACACAAACACGCACACTGTACAACACACACACATGCTTGTTGGTCTGCAGTGGGCATGTTGGGAAAACAATCTCTGTGAATGAGTGAAAACACACACACACACACACGTCCGCTCATACAGCCAGGGAAGCAGAACTTCCCTTTTCCTGTTTTAACCAAAGGAAGTGATGATTTGACATGGAATTCCACAGTGCATGATGGGAAAGGAGAAAAGTACCACAATGATGAGGCGAAATGAAGAGAGGAGAGGAAACAAGGAGAGGAGATGATGGGATGAGCAGAAACAAGGAGCGGAACAAGGAGAAGAGAGTGGAGGCAGGGCGAGGAGAGGAGGAAGGAGAGCAGAGGGTCAGATTAGAGGGAAAATGACGCACTTCGGGGAGTTCAAGGCGACATTACACATCTTTTACCGCACAGACTGGGGTCAGGATTCTAAAGTGAGTTTAGGGAGAACTCAGTAACTCAAAAAGCAGATTTAACGTTAAGTTACTGTAAGTAAACATTTCATCTGCAGCTTTGACTCATTTACTGAAGCTTTTCTGTTTGCTGTAAACACAGGAAGTGATGCAGCGTCTCATGTGTATGTTTGTTTGGAATAACCAGAGGAAGAAGAAGTGGTAGGAATGAGCAGTGACTGAACCAACGAGCACAAGAACGCCACCTGTGTGTGTGTGTGTGTGTGTGCATATATACCTGGTTGCGTCGTGCGTTGCGGCTGGGCGGGGCTCTCATGGCTGCCGTAAGCGACTTGCTGGGGGAGGGGCTTGACGCAGAGAAGAAGAAGGTGTCAGTCATCATCATGACAACATCAATTTACTTAAACACACACACACACACACATTAACCTTACTGTTGCTTTATTTGCACACTTTTTCAGAATGCGTTGCTTTGTTCATAAGCAGCAAATGAAGAACTAACAACATTTAGACTGACAAAACTTTATTTCAAAGTTTCAAAAGTTTCCAAAGTACCAAATTTTTCAGGCTGAATTCTGGGGAAACTTTCTGTCAATGTTTAACATTATTTGGTGTAAACAGCATTTGTTTCGATGTTCGGTTGAGATTTGTGGATTTATTTTGATTTTTTTTGTGAAAAAAAAAAGACTGATTGTCAGAAAAAGCAGACATATCTGCCAAAAAACTGATGATTTTAGAAAATGGAGGACACTGATGCCAAGTATTTGTGGCTTGTATTAAATAAATAAATACAGTAGTAACAGTGTGTATTCACCTTGGGGAGGGCCCAGCAGAGGAGTTCGCTGAGGTGACTCCACTCCCTGCTTCTCCTTCTCCTCCGCCATTGATGGTTCCTGCTGCTGACATTACTGCTGACATCATGGCATTAATGGAGGACAGGTCTCCTCCTCCTCCACCTCCTCCTCCTCTGTCTCCGTTCTGTAGATTCTCTCCTTCGCTCGCTGCCTCTTCCATTACTCCATTGATCGCTACGTCAGGAAATTTGAGGACATATCGGAGGCTGCAGTTACGATAGTTTTTCTCATGCTAAAAATTCTTTCAAAATTTGAATGAAGTATTGATTTTACCTTTGAGATTATTGGGCGTTTTCTCCTCTGTTAGCTCCGCCTCCTCCTCATTTATCTCTTCTCGCTGTTCCTCTGTGGAGTTGTCCATGACTGCTGAAACATGCACAAACAACACAATATTTAAAATACAAGTGCACAACTAAGGATTTTCAGCGTATTGAATTTTTAGAGTGCGTGGGTCAAACATGTTACGATCATCATTGAATAACTTCAGCCTCGCTTGATTCACCAAGCAAGACTTTATGTCCTTGAAATCAATTTAGAACCTTGCAATTTGCATTTGGGTGGTAAGAGAAATAAGAAGAATTAACAAATTTTAAAAGTTCTGAAATTTTGAAGGTTTTGAAATGCGTGTCCTACCACGTGCTTCTGTATGGCCAACTGAGGACACATTAA